>NC_133424.1:20300000-20943928 GCF_049350105.2 Macaca mulatta
TGAAGGTCAGAAGTTCGAGACCAGCCTGGCCAACATGATGAAACCCCATCTCTACTAAAAATACAAAAATTAGCTGGGTGTGGCGGCACGCCCCTGTAATCCCTGCTATTCAGAAGTCTGAGGCAGGAGAACTGCTTAAACTTGGGAGGCAGAGGTTGCAGTGAGCCAAGATCACACCACTGCACTCCAGCCTGGGTAACACAGCGAGACTCTGTCTAAAAAACACAAACTAGGCCGGGCGCGGTGGCTCAAGCCTGTAATCCCAGCACTTTGGGAGGCCGAGACAGGCGGATCACGAGGTCAGGAGTTCGAGACCATCCTGGCTAACACGGTGAAACCCCGTCTCTACTAAAAAATACAAAAAACTAGCCGGGCGAGGTGGCGGGCGCCTGTAGTCCTGGCTACTCGGGAGGCTGAGGCAGGAGAATGGCATAAAAACCCGGGAGGCAGAGCTTGCAGTGAGCTGAGATCCGGCCACTGCACTCCAGCCTGGGCGACACAGCGAGACTCCGTCTCAAAAAAAAAAAACAAAACAAAACACAAACTAAAACAAAAACAAAAAAACCACAGCTAGGTCCCAGTCAAAACATATGACCCAGGACTGTGTAAGAGGGGCTGCAATTGGTCGGGCGCAGTGGCTCACGCCTGTAAGACCAGCACTTTAGGAGGCTGAGGCGGGCAGATCACCTGAGGTTGGGAGTTCGAGATCAGCCAGACCAACATGGAAAAAACCCATCTCTACTAAAAATACAAAAAATCAGCCAGGTGTGGTGGCACATGCCTGTAATTCCAGCTACTCGAGAGGCTGAGGCAGGAGAATCACCTGAACCTGGGAGGCAGAGGTTGCAGTAAGCCGAGATCGTGCCATTGCATTCCAGCCTGGGCAATAAGAGCGAAACTCTGTCTAACAAAAAAAAAAAAAAAAAAAAATTGGGGCTGCAATCCCATACTTCTGCTCCTTAATGTAAAGGAATTATGCAAACTGCTGACTTAGCTCAGCTGAATCTGGAACTGAGGCCAGCTAGGCCTCAGCAATGCAACACAGGGCAGAAGCAGCAGCTTAAAGTACACGCTGGCTGCTGGGCAGCAGAGCAGGTTAGCAACCCAGAGGAGAGAACAGACCCGTGGCGTAGTGACCAGCATCTAGACATCTTGTTCATGGTGCCAACTGCCAGTGTCGCCTGAAAACGTGTGGTTCTGATGTTGACCTGCATGGCTGTGTGGCAGACACACAGTGAGTATAAAAAGGCTTTATTACATAATTGAGATCTCAGGGCAGGGCTCACAAGCAGGTGTGAAATGGCTTGACAGCAAGGAAGATTGCATTAATTCCTATTGTGAATGGTGATGCAGGAATCCTCAAATAAATACCACGAAAGCATAGGAAGCAACATATTAAAAGCATTACATAACCACAAGTGAGATTTATTCTTGGAACGTAAAAATGGTTCAAAATATGAAAACTGATAATTGTCATATACCACATTAGCAAAATGATGGAAAATGACAATCATCTCAATTGATGCCATATATGAAAAACCTACATCATTTTGATGGTGAAACACTGGATCAGGAAAAAGAGGATGTATGCTCTACCAGGTTTTGTTTTTTTGTTTTTTTTTTCCTGAGACGGAGTTCTCACTGTTGTCCAGGCTGGAGTGCAGTGGCACGATCTCGGCTCAGGGCAGCCTCCACCTCCCAGAGGTTCAAGTGATTCTCCTGTCTCAGCCTCCTGAGTAGCTGGGACTATAGGCAGATGCCACCACACCCAGCTAATTTTTGTATTTTTAGTAGAGACGGGGTTTCACCATGTTGGTCAGGCTGGTCTCAAACTCCTGGACTCAAGTGATCTGCCCGCTTGGCTGCCCAAAGTGCTGAGATTACAGGCGTGAGCTACCATGCCCGACCCTAACTAGTTTTACTCAGTGTGTTAAAGGAGAAGCTGTCAGGGAAATCAGGCAAGAAAATGAAATGAAAGCATTCTAGATTAAAAAATATACACACACAGCCCCCACAGCCTCCCAGACCAATATACAAGAGATATAACCATTTTCACTGTACACACAGGTGGACACACCCAGACACAGACACATAATCTCACAAACTCACAGATATAATGGCCCAGAGATACCAACAGATGCTTGCAGAGACACACAGACCCCAGGCCTGCCCCCTCTACTCCAGGTTTCTCTCCTTCCTGAGGAATAACCACTGTGATCTGTATAGTTTTGCTTATTTTCTTGTTTCTTCTCTTTTAGAATGTCAGGTTGGAGGAGACAGGGATATTAGTATAGCTTTGTTCATTACACCAACTAGAGAACCTGTTATATCAAGGAGATTAATACTTATTGAATCGACCAGGTGTGGTGGCTCACGCCTGTAATCCCAGCACTTTGGGAGGCAGAGGCGGGCGGATCATCTTAGGTCAGGAGTTCGAGACCAGCCTGGCCAACATGGTGAAACCCTATCTCTACTAAAAATATAAAAATTAACTGGGTGTGGTGGTGCACTCCTGTAATCCCAGCTATTCCAGAGACTGAGGCAGGAGAATTGCTTGAACCCGGGAGGCGGAGGTTGCAGTGAGCCAAGACCGCGCCATTGCACTCCAGCCTGGGCAACAAGAGCGAAACTCTGTCTCAAAAAACAAAACACAGAGACACTTATTGAATTGTAGGATTCAAACAGACACACAAACAGGTTTTACACAAACCTCACCATAAGCTCACATACACTTAATCTTCAAAGAGTGAATTGTTCTCACCCACATCCCATGTGGCAGAGAGGTGCCTTCCAGCCCCCAAGCCTCTCACAAAAAGTGGCTCTTTAGCCCATCCCGATGGGGAAGACATTTTACACCTACTTGAGCATACACTCTAAAAAGTGCTTTTCTGTAAAAGTAGAAAATGGGAGTTCAAGGATGCAAAAGGGCTGGAAGTGGATTTGATACTGCTGCTTCAATCCTTCAACTGTTATAAATTGTAGATGATTCCAGGAACATCCCTCATGACTTGACCCTGTGTCCGTTTGCTTTTCCACTGAGAGCACAGTGAGGGCAGCAAAGGTGTGGATCTCATGGCTCAGCCGCACGCCCTCCTCTGAGCTCTTCCTGGTAGCGCTCACCTCCACTAAGGGCACATCTGCCAGCAGACCTCGCTCCAGATGGCCCCACGGGACCCCACCATGCTCAAGCCTTGTAAGGCTGCCCCCTGACCCACATCTGCTGTTGGGGTAGGACGGAGGCCTACAAAACTCAGACTAAACATCTTGAAGTGACAGAAATATCACTTCTGGTATCCAGGGAAAGACAGGAAGTTGTTGTGAGGTTGGATGGTGAGCTGGTTTCCCTCATTCCTGCCACATCCCTGGCAGGACACTCTGACTTGCTATCCAGGTAACAGCGGGCACTGCCTCCACCAAAGGAAGGGCCTGACACCTACCATGGCTGCACAGCTCAGCAAAGAAGGAACTCTTCGGTGCTGTCAGGACACAGTTTCTTGCGAGTTCAGTACACTTTGCATTCTGGGAGTGACATGAAGTGAGCGGGCTCCATGGCCAGTGGCACCTCTCTGACATGGCGGCCTCCCGTATACCACAAGGCTGGAGTTCTGCAGGGTGGGTTCTGTTCCACAAAGCAGTAAGTGCTGGCCTTGGAGGCCAGGCTATGAAACCAGCCCTGCAGCAGCACACGTGACACGCACAGAGGCGAGAAGACCTCGTCACTGTCAGTGCCCGAGCCAGGTGGAATGTGCCAGAAAATCTGTGGTGGGCAAGTTAGGGAAGGTAAGAAGTTTGATTGTGTCCTGCAGTCTATGGCCATACCACCCTGAACGTGCCTGATCTCGTCTGACTGTGTCCTGTAGCTGGGACATGGTAGGGCTACGTCTCTGTGATGCCACTGTTGGTTTTGAGGCTTCTGTGGTGGTTGGTGCAGAGCTGGTGGTTATGGGACAGTGGGTCTTGTATGGTCAAGGGGCATGTGTCCCATGACACACATTCTGCCACGGCTTCTTCCACCCTGTCACTTTAGAGCTACCTGGGTTGTCACAGAGAAACGTTCTAGTGTGAACTTTTATTTATTTATTGAGGCAGAGTCTCTGTCACCCAGGCTGGAGTGCAGTGGTGTGATCTTGGCTCACTGCAACCTCTGCCTCCCAAATTCAAGCGATTCTTCTGCCTCAGCCTCCTGAGTAGCTGGGATAACAGGCACGTGCCATCACACCTGGCTAATTTTTTGTATTTAGTAGAGACGGGGTTTCACCACGTTAGCCAGGATGGTCTCAATCTCCTGACCTCGCGATCTGCCTGCCTTGACCTCCCAAAGTGCTGGGATTACAGGTATGAGCCACCGTGCCCAGCCTTAGTGTGAACTTTTAAACACATTGACCAGCAAGAATCTACAGTGTGGGTTTGGATGGGAAACGGAGCTGGACGTGACCTCCTGACAGCCTTGGAATAACATGATGCTGACAACCATGAATTAGGGTGTCCGCTGGCAGATCCCATTGGAGAACTGTGGGATGCACCTTTGTTTTCAGAACCACAGCATCCCCAAAGATCTGAACCAAGGACATTGATGAAAGGTTAAAGGCAGATTGTGGGAGCCCTCTCAATTCTGTGCAGTCACATATGTGAGCTAAGGGCTGGGAGTGTTTCTTAACTTCAGACTAGGTTCCAAGAAAGGCCTGTTGGGACCCAAGTCCTCCCTCCTCAGTCCTTCAATTTGTTCTAAGGTGGTGGAAAGGGTTGCATATGTAATTGAAGACATTTCCATATTGCTTACAATCAAGAAGCTGCTCTTAAATGTGTGCATGGTTTCATGGTCTCAAAATGAACTAGGATGCATAAGAAACTCTTAGCAATGACAGAAAAGAAGTTAAATGAATATGAAACTGAAGAGTTTAGTTTCCATGGATATTTAAAAATCAGTCAACTTGAAATGAATATTCAGATTAAAAAGATATAAGATTGATAATCTTACAGCAGAACTGGAAGGTGCATCTTCAAAATGACTATATCTGGCTGAAAACAATCAAGTTCTTCAACAGGAACTATTATCTACAAAAACGATACATCAGAAATGTAAAGAATTTGAGAAGAATAAAAAGGTGTTAGAACAAGAAGTGAGAGGAGTTAGCTAGCTTGCCTTAGGTAAACAGCAAGGGAAGGGATTTTGGAGAGCCCCTGACCCACTGGTTAGTGCCTTCTTCCCACATATCACAAGTTCTCTGATTGGATTAAAAAATAATAATAATTAGCACAGGGAGTCGTGCCTAGAGATATGCCCACAGCTGCACAGATAGAACTTTTAGCCCACTCAGATGAGGAAACTTGCACAAACCTTTAGCTCACTTAAAGAAAGGAACAAGGCCCAACATACAAATGCCTTCATCTTTTGTATAACTAGTGGGCTTCCAGGAAATAGCCTGTACTCCTTTTATGGGCATATACCTGGTAGGCTCTGGTGGGTTCTGGTGGGCACTTTTTTTTTAGACATTCTTTTTTTTTTTTTTTTTTTTTTTTTGAGACAGAGTCTCGCGCTGTTGCCCAGGCTGGAGTGCAGTGGCCGGATCTCAGCTCACTGCAAGCTCCGCCTCCCGGGTTTGCGCCATTCTCCTGCCTCAGCCTCCCGAGTAACTGGGATTACAGGCGCCCGCCAACTCACCCGGCTAGTTTTTTGTATTTTTTTAGTAGAGACGGGGTTTCACCGTGTTCGCCAGGATGGTCTCGATCTCCTGACCTCGTGATCCACCCGCCTCGGCCTCCCAAAGTGCTGGGATTACAGGCTTGAGCCACCGCGCCCGGCCTTTTTTTTAGACATTCTTTAGCCTCTATGAATCATCATTTCAGCCTCTGATTGATCCCAGGCCAAGGTCCTGGGCCAGGCTGAATCATGCTTTGCCAAGACAGCCTTCAGACTAGTCAGCACATTTCTTCCCCTTTCCAGTCTATAAAAATCCCAGACCCAGCCTCATAGTGGGCAATCCATTTGGGCTCCACTCTCTGCTGCGGAGAGCTTTCTTTCTTTGCTTATTAAACTTTTGCTCCAATCTCACCCTTGTGTCTGCATTCCTTAATATTCTTGGAAGTAAGACAAAGAACTCCACATACTACCTCAGAAAACAAAAAACTGCTATACTGTGGTGCATTGGCAAGACTGTAACAGAAGTAGTAAATCTGAAAAGTCATATGGAAATGAACATGATATAGAATATGTAGAGAAGTTTAAATGGGAGACTGAAGAAAGAGCAAGACAAGAGAGACAAAAATTAGAAGTCCATCTACAGAACAAATGAGATATTAGCAGAAGTCTGCACCAAACTTCTACAGACAAAGTGGGTCAAATGTTTACTCTCCATTTTTACAAGGCCAGTCCAAGAGTTATCTTGTGTTGAAAATCTTAACAGTGTAGGTCTCAACAGAGGACATATTATGAGAGAAAACTTAAGGATCCCTACCTCACACCCAGGGACTTCAAATAGCAGCATGAACTACTCAACCAAGACTCAGCCAGATTGGATAGAAAAAAATAACTGCAGAAGTAAAAAATGCTGTTGCTGAATTGGAAATTAGCTCTCATATGATTTCTTCTGTAGAATCCACTGAAGAATGAGTCACATCTAAATCAATATGTCCTTTGGAAAGCATAATAAGAATATGTTCCAATTTTAAAGAAAAATAAAATAATTTATAAGAATAAAATTTTATTAATGGGCTGTTTACGTGATACTTTCTTTCTCATTAAATATAACCTGACAATCTTTATTAAATGAAAATATTTTTGTATCATCAACAACAACAAAAGAACTAGGATGAAGAATTTCCCACATTCTTAATATATATAGGGTTTCTCTCCAGTATACATTCTCATGTGTGCTCAAAAGGCTGTGTGAAGGCTTTCCCAAATTTCTTACATTTATAGACTTTTACCCTACTCTGAGTCTTTTCATATATTCACACTCCAGAGGACAGTTGAAGATTTTCCCACTTTTTTTTTTCTTGAGACAGTGTCTCATTCTGTTGCCCAAGCTGGGGTGCAGTGGTGTGATCTCAGCTCCCTGCAACTTCTGCCTCCATGTTCAAGCAATTTCTCCTGCCTTAGCCTCCTGAGCAGCTGGGATTAGAGGTATGCGCTACCATGCCTGGCTAATTTTTTTGTAATTTTTAGTAGACATGGGGTTTCACCATGTTGACCAAGCTGGTCTCAAACTTCTGACCTCAAATGATCTGCCTGCCTTGGCCTCCCAACGTGCTGGGACTACAGGCATGGGCCACCAAGCTTGGCCTCTTTTTTTAAAAAAAAAAAAAAAAAAAAAAACATTTCACTGCAGCAGGAGTCCTGTCTTTGAAATGAATTAGGTCGGCGGCCGGGCACGGTGGCTCAAGCCTGTAATCCCAGCACTTTGGGAGGCCGAGACGGGCGGATCACGAGGTCAGGAGATCGAGACCATCCTGGCTAACACAGTGAAACCCCGTCTCTACTAAAAAAATACAAAAAACTAGCCGGGCAAGGTGGCGGGCGCCTGTAGTCCCAGCTACTCGGGAGGCTGAGGCAGGAGAATGGCGTAAACCCGGGAGGCGGAGCTTGCAGTGAGCTGAGATCCGGCCACTGCACTCCAGCCTGGGCGACAGAGCGAGACTCCGTCTCAAAAAAAAAAAAAAAGAAATGAATTAGGTCAACTGAAGGATTAATCACAATGTTTACATTCATATGGTTTCTCACCAGTGGGAATTCTTTCATGTGTTCAAAAGAAACTGGAACAATCCAGGGCTTTAAAACAATGTTTGTATTCACACAGCTTTTGTCCAGTATGAACTCTTTCGTGTATTCAGAAGGAGCTGGAAAAACTGAAGGCTTCAGAATGTTGCTTATATTCTTAGGCTTTCTCTCCCATATGAGTCCTTTCATGCAGTCGAAAGTGACTGGAAGAAATGAAGGCTTTTCCACATTGTTTGCATTCATAAGGTTTCTCTCCAGTGTGAGACCTTTCATGAATTCGAACAGAACTTGAAAATCTGAAGGCTTTCCCACATTGTTTACATCGATAGGGTTTCTCTCCTGTGTGAGTTCTCTCATGCATTCGAAATTTACTGGAAGAAATGAAGGCTTTTCCACATTGTTTACACTGATACGGTTTCTCTCCAGTGTGAGTCCTTTCATGCAATCGAATTTGACTGGAACGAAGGAAGGCCTTACCACACCGCTTACATTCAAACGGTTTATTCCCAGTGTGAATTTTTTCATGTTCTCGAAGGGAACTTGAAAAACTGAAGGCTTTCCCACATAGTTTACATTCATAGGGTTTCTCTCCAGTGTGTGTCCTTTCATGCAGTCGAAAGGAACTGGAACGAATGAAAACTTTTCCACACTGTTTACATTCATAGGGTTTCTCTCCAGTGTGCGACCTTTCATGAATTCGAAAATAACTTGAACACCTGAAGGCTTTCCCACACTGTTTACATTCATAGGGTTTTTCTGCACTGTGAGTCCTTTCATGTCTTTGAAGGGAACTTGAAAAACGGAAGGCTTTCCCACATTGTTTACATTCATAGGGTTTCTCTCCAGTGTGAGTTGTTTCGTGTTCTCGAAGGGAGCTTGAAAAACTGAAGGTTTTATGACACTGTTTACATTCATAGGGTTTCTCTCCAGTATGAGTTCTTTCATGCATTCGAAGAGAAATGGACCAACTGAATGATTTGCCACACCGTTGACATTCATATGGTTTTTCTCCAATATGAGTTCTTTCATGCACTCGACAGGAATTAGAAGAGTTGAAGGCCTTCCCACATTCTTTACATTTATAAGGTCGAGCCCCAGTGTGTGTTATTACATGTGCTTGAAAGCTTGCAGAATAAAAGAAGGCTTTTCCACATTCTTTACATTCATAGGGTTTCTCTCCACTGTGAGTCCTTTTATGCCTTCGAAAAGAACTGAGAAAACTGAAAGCTTTACCACATTCTTTACACTTGTAGGGTTTTTCTCCAGTATGGGTTCTTTCATGAGTTCGAAAGTATGTGGGACAACTGAAGGCCTTACCACATTGCTTACATTCATAGGGTTTCTCTCCAGTGTGAGTCCTTTCATGTCTTTGAAAAGATTGGTAACATATAAAGGCTTTCCCACACTGTTTACATTCATAGGGTTTCTTTCCAGTGTGAGCATGTTTTTGAAAAGACTGGTAATATATAAAGGTTTTTCCACATTGCTTACATTCATAGGGTTTCTCTCCAGCATGAATCCTTTCATGTCTTTGAAAAGGCTGGTAATATATAAAGGCTTTCCCACATTGTTTACATTCATAGGGCTTCCCTCCAGTGTGAGTTCTTTCATGTTTGCGAACACAGTGGCGATAACTGAAGGTTTTCCCAACCGCTTTACGTTTACATGGTTGCTTTTCATATTCCTGATACTCATTTGGTTTCTGTCCAATGTGAGATCTCATGTGCCTATTAAGGGATGAATGATGCATGAAGTCTTTCCCACAAAAGCTGCATTCATGTGGTTTTGCTCCAGTAGAAGTTTCCTTGTTGATATTAACATTTGGCATCTGGCTTGTGGTTTCTCCACATTTGCCACCTTTTCTACTTTCACAGAGTCTCTCAACCATATGACCTCTGTAAAAAATGAGCAGTACATTATCAGTGGCTTTTAAATTATTTTGTATTTATTAGTAGGTATGAGAATTACATTTTAACCATTTTCGGAGGAAGTGTAGGATATCTGCACTGTCTGAATTGTTTGCAAGTTAATATATTCAATGCTCTAGAAGAAGACTCAACTGTAGTTATGATCAAAACAGTCAATTTTTTTGTTTGTTTTGTTTAAATAAGAGATGGAGTCTCATTCTCTCACCCAGGCTGGAGTGCAGTGGCACGATCACAGCTCAATGAAGCCTTGAATTCCTGGGCTCAACCAATCCTCCCATCTCAGCCTCCTGAGCAGCTGGGAGTATAGATGCACTACAGATGCGCTATAGATGCGTGCTAGCATGCCTGGCTAATGCTTTTTTTTCTTTTTTTTTTTTTTGAGACAGAGTCTTGCTCTGTCACTCAGGCTGGAGCGCAGTGGTGTGATCTAGGCTCACTGCAGCCTCTGCCTCCCGGGTTCCAGCGATTTTCCTGCCTCAGCCTCCTGAGTAGCTGGGATTATAGGAGCACACTACCACGGCCGGCTAATTTTTGTATTTTTAGTGGAGATGGGGTTTTGCCATGTTGGCCAGGCTGGTCTTGAACTCCTGACCTCAGGTAATCCGCCCGCCTTGGCCTCCCAAAGTGCTAGGATTACAGGTATGAGCCACCGTGCCAGGCCTTTTTTTTTTTTTTTTTTTTGAGATGGAGTCTCACTCTGTCGCCCAGGCTGGAGTGCAACGGCGCGATCTCGGCTCACTGCAATCTCCGCCTCCCAGGTTCACGCCATTCTCCTACCTCAGCCTCCTGAGTAGCTGGGACTACAGGCGCCTGCCACCATGCCCGGCTAATTTTTTTTTTTTTTTTTGTATTTTTAGTAGAGATGGGTTTCACTGTTAGTCAGGATGGTCTCGATCTCCTGACCTCGTAATCCGCCCCCTTGGCCTCCCAAAGTGCTGGGAATACAGGTGTGAGCCACCACGCCCAGCCTTTTTTTTTTTTTTTTTTCCCAGATGAGGTCTTGTTATGTTACCCAGGCTGGTCTTGAATTCCTGGCCTCAAGTGATCCTCCTACCTCAGCCTCCCAAACCGCTGGGATTACCTGCACAAACTACTGTGCCTGGCCAAAAGAATCATATTTATAGAAGGATTTTCTAAATGCTATTTCAACGTGATTTATTTTTCACATCCTGAACATCTATGATGTTTTTAAGAAAACATTTTCAGTGAAAGTTTTCTAGGAATAACTAAATTTGAAGCTGTGCTTAATTGTTTTGCCTGCTTTCTTCTGAAATTCCCCCACGGGCCGCTATTCTTCTGTGGATGCAACTCACCTTCGATTTCTCCCCTGGTTTCTGTGGTCATCTTCAATGTCCTGGTCTTCCCACTTTTTTCCTAAAATGCACACCCAGAAACACCATTATAAATTATTACAAATTACAGAAAATCATTACAGTCTAGTTTCATGATTAGCTGTGACTCTGTCTGATTCAATCACTGAAAGATTCCCTTTCCACATTTCAAATCTTGGAACACAGCTGTCAAGCAAGAAACACTTGTTCTGTGTTCTATATTTAACTGAGGAGAGAAATGTTGATATCCTTACCTAGACAGACCAGGTTTTTGAAGGTCTCCTGCATCACATCTTCGTAGAGCTTTTTCTGTGAAGAATCCAGCAAAGCCCACTCCTCCAGGGTGAAGTTCACAGCCACATCCTCAAAGGAGACTGAGTTCTGAAACATTCCACATATGTTTACAGCAGGATGGGTAAGACTGGTGGTACTGGGGATCTATACTCGATTTATAAGAAGTTCCCATACAATTCTGTGTTCTCCAAACATTTGGTGTATGACTTGGCTGTCAGAACTACAACTGTCCACACTGACTTCCTCATAAAATTCATGCGATCATGAACACACAGAAGTTACTTCTATTTTTTTCTTTTTTCTTTTTCTTTTTTTGAAACAGAGTCTTGCTTTATTGCCCAGGCTGGAGTTCAGTGGTCTGATCTTGGCTCACTGCAACCTCTCCCTCTGGAGGTCAAATGATTCTTGTGCTTCAGCCTCCTGAGTAGCTGGGACTACAGGTATGTGCCACCACACCCAGCTAATTTTTTGTATTTTTAGTAGAGACAGGGTTTTGCCATGTTGGCCAGGCTGGTCTCGAACTCCTGAGCGCAGGCAATTTGCCCCATCCCCCAGCCTCCCAAAGTGCTAGGATTACAGGCGTGAGCCACTGTGCCTGATCAATTACTTCTATATTTTTACTGTGATTATTTGGAACTTTATTGTTCTCTAAAGGTGGACTCAAGCTCACATTGGAAAAGTAAGAGAAATGCTATACAAATGAAACAAATTTTAAGACCTCTAATCCCTTGTGAGAAACTCATTTCCTACCTTATGAAGCATCTTACTCAGCATTTCATTAAACATGGAATCAATCTGGGTAAGGTTTCAATAAATAAATACACCTTCAAGAACGGTAGGCTTTTCTTTTATTCCCATCAACAAACGAGAGGCCAGGAGGCCTGTGGAAAGCTAAATTGTCATGAGGAGCTGCTGGCCAAGTCCTGAAGGACTCCGGGCCACTACTGCAGTGGGATTATTAAGGAATCAGAGATTGACACGTTGAGGAGGAATTATTTAATTACTTAGGTGCACTGACCCAATTGGATTAACATCTAAAGGACTGAGCCTCGAACAAAGAGTCAAGCTACCTTTTCAGTATTTCGTGGGGTGGGGGGAGATTTGTGCAGGGGGACAGAAGTGAGAAACAAAGACAGTTATTCAATTAAGACATGCATTACATTATTTCTTACTTTTCAAGGAACAACATGTTTTACGACTTGAGATTATCTGTTTAGTGACCTTGCAGCTGCACAGCTAGAGAAACAGGGTCTTCACAATGCCTGGGAAAGGGAGAGATATGGCTCACTAGCCACAGAAAAACAGGCAGTCAATTTTTAAAGGACTTCAGCTCTTTCTCTTCCTCAGGGGGAACTGGTTTTTCTTACATACAACTGAGTTTTTGCTTACACGTCTTTAAAATTTCTTTTAATTCCTGTTCCACTATGACTACTCAAATCCAGCTGGCTGAATGAAAATATTCCTTTGCAGAAGTATTAATTTCAACTTGTTTGTGTAATATTTATCACAGGCTCAGTTCTTCCTTTTGTCTCTCTCATATTTCATGGATCTAGGAGGTTACTGGGAAGTTAGAGCTCAGGCCTGAGGAGGTACGTATGGCAACTTAGACCTCTACAAAATCCCTACACCAGGAGAAGGTTTATTACATGTATACTTGAGACCTTGGGAAGAGCGGGTAGGCTGGCTTGGAGTTTTCACTGAGGTTAGGGAGTGGGCTAGTGTGGGAGTTCATGCATATAGCCAGGGGCTAATGTGGATTGGATGTCTCACCAGCACCAAATGAGGGTGACCCAGGCTTTCTTCCTATCATATCTGGATGTGGGGTATATAGTGGAAAAGGAGGAATGAGATTTTATTTTATTTCATTTTTTTTTGAGACCGAGTTTCACTGTTGCCCAGGTTGGAGTGCTGTAGCGTGATCTCGGCTCACTGCAAGCTTCGCCTCCTGGGTTCAAGTGATTCTTGTGCCTCAGCCTCCTGAGTAGCTGGGATTACAGGTGTGCACCACCACACCCATCTAATTTTTGTGTTTTTAGTAGAGACAGGGTTTCACAATGTTGGCCAGGTTGGTCTTGAACTCCTGGGCTCAAGCAATCTGCCTGCCTCCACTCCCCAAAGTGCTGGGATTATAGGCATGAGCCCCCATGCCTGGCAAGAATGAGATTTTAAAGCGATCATCCATCAAACATCACAAAAAAATGAAGTCAGAGACTTCCAATTTCTGGTCTTACAAGTAAGGAACGTAGAAATTGTCATTCCCAGCCGCGCAAGTAAAAAATAAACAAACATCAAATCGATTACTCTTCTTAGATCCATTAAAGAATTGAGGGTCATAAGGCAAAGTTTTCTCTCTAAAATTTGAGAGACAAATAGGAAAAGGAACAATTTTATAATATTCCCAGAACATCATGTTCTTCTTAAGAAGGCCTATTCTCAAAAAAATCCATTTCAACAAAAGCCTAACCTACTAGGAGTTTGCCAAAGCCTATGTGACCTGGGAGCAGGGACACAGAAGCATGTGTGAAAGTGAACCATTTTTTGTCTTCCCAACACCAATACAAGGTGTCTTTTCCAACACCATTCTCCAACTCTCTGACATTGACTGTGCCCTAAAATATAATCCAATTTTAAGTACCCAGAATTAGTCAGACTCCACAGGTTAAGGACTCAGTCCCACAAGACTGCCCCCATGTCAGATGCAAGTCACACAGTGGGGTGCCCAGGCCACCCATGCTTCTATATGCCAACTACAAATCTGGAGTTCTCACAACACCCTTTATAGTTCAATAATTCACTAGGGCCTCCCTCAGAAGTCAGGAGAGTGACTTCCTTAGCATCACCGGTTTAATTACAAAACATACAACTCACGAACAGCCAAGTGGAAGAGGCCCATTGGTCAGTATGGGGAGGAGGTGGGAAGTTTCCATGCATTCCCTGGGTGTGCCATCCTCACGGCACCTCAATATGTTCACCAACATGGAAGTTCTCAGAGCCCCAATATTTATGAAGGTCCCATCAGATAGATATGATTGATTAAATCATTACACACTAATGATTAATTCAATCTCCAGCTCCTCTTTTCTTTTGTGAGGCTGGGGGCTAGGGCTGAAAGTTCAAGGGTGGGTCTTTGTGGTCACCAATCCTAATCCTAAAGTCATCTAGGATCTCCTAAGAGTGCTACTTTGCAAATAAGGAGGATCCTTTCACCCTTCTCACTTGTGAAATTCAAGGGATTTAGGAGCTCTGTGCTAGGAATCACATACAAAAGCTAATCATATCATATCACAAAACATTGCAGCTCAGGGGCACAGGCTCACTAAAAGACTGAGATCAAATCATAGGACTATAACATGTTTCCCTTCCACCTACAGCTTACCAGTATTGTCATTAGGGTTTCTGTTTAAAAACAGGTGGCTGCGCCGGGCGCGGTGGCTCAAGCCTGTAATCCCAGCACTTTGGGAGGCCGAGGCGGGTGGATCACGAGGTCAGGAGATCGAGACTATCCTGGCTAACATGGTGAAACCCCGTCTCTACTAAAAATACAAAAAACTAGCCGGGCGTGGTGGCGGGCGCCTGTAGTCTCAGCTACTTGGGAGGCTGAGGCGGGAGAATGGCGTGAACCCGGGAGGCGGAGCTTGCAGTGAGCCGAGATCACGCCACTGCACTCCAGCCTGGGAGACACAGCAAGACTCCGTCTCAAACAAAACAAAACAAAACAAAACAAAACAAAACAAAATAAAACAAAAACAGGTGGCTGCAATGAAAGAATATTGCAGTTTCCTTCTGCATGTTTCAGACTTTATTTAGCAAGTGTCTAGAGAACCCCAAAGATTGGCCGGGCGCGGTGGCTCAAGCCTGTAATCCCAGCACTTTGGGAGGCCGAGACGGGCGGATCACGAGGTCAGGAGATCGAGACCATCCTGGCTAACACGGTGAAACCCTGTCTCTACTAAAAATACAAAAAACTAGCCAGGCGAGGTGGCGGCGCCTGTAGTCCCAGGTACTCGGGAGGCTGAGACAGGAGAATGGCTTAAACCCGGGAGGCGGAGCTTGCAGTGAGCTAAGATCCGGCCACTGCACTCCAGCCCGGGCAACAGAGCCAGACTCCGTCTCAAAAAAAAAAAAAAAAAAAAAAAAAAGAGAACCCCAAAGATGACAGGAGAGAGAAAAGCAAGGACACCAAAGGAAATTTTAACCTCTGACATCTACAGCTACTGAAAACAGTAAACAGAGACAAAACCCAGTAGGATAAACCTAGAACTCACACTCAAGGCCTATTTACCTCAGTTTCTTTTTCCCAGTACATCTTGTCCAGTTTTCAACAAAAAAATATACGAAATACGAAAAGGTTTTAAGAACAGAATTAGAAGACAGAGGTCAAGCGCCAGAACCAGATTAGGTATAGAAGAGATGTTGGAATTGTCAGATAAGAAATTTAAACCAAATATGATTAATATACTAAGGGTTCTCAAGGAAATGTTGAACAATATGAAAAAAAAATAGACAATTTAAGCAGAGACATAGAAATTCTAACGAAGAATCAAAAGGTAACGAAGGACATAAAATACACCACAACAGAAATGAAGAACAGCCTTAGAGGTTCATCAATACAGTGGAAATGTCTGAAGAGATGATCAGTGATCTTGAAGAACTGTCAGTATAACCTGCCAAACTGAAAAGGAGAAAAAAGACATCAGAAGATCCAAAAACTGTCAGAAAATTACAAAAAGTGGAACATACACATAATAGTACTAACTAAAGAAGAAAGAGAAAGAAACAGAAGAAATAATTGAAGCAATAACGACTGATAATTTCCCAAAATTAACGATATACATGAAAGGACATATCCAGGAATGCCAAGCAACATATATACCCCCAAATCCACATCTGGGTGTATCATATTCAAAGAGAAAATTAAAAGACAAAGAAAAACCTTGAAAGAAGTTACAGGAGGAACAAACAACATCTTTGTTATAAAAATGTATATGAATTAAGTCAGACTCTTTTTTTTTTTTTTTCTTTTTTTGAGAAATTGTCACACTCTGTTGCCCAGGCTGGAGTGCAGTGACACGATCTCGGCTTCCTCCACTTCCTGGGTTCAAGCGATTCTCCTGCCTCAGCCTCTGAGTAGCTGAGATTACAGGTAAGCACCACCATGCCCAGTTAATTTTTTGTATTTTCAGTAGAGATGGGGTTTTGCCATGTTGGCCAGGTGAGTGTCAAACTCCTGGCCTCAAGGGATCTGCCCACCTTGACCTCCCAAAGGGCTGGGATTATAGGCATGAGCCACCGCACCTGGCCCTTCTACTCTTACTTTAATTAACCAACCTTAACAGTCACAAAGGATAAGAAAGACAATGACACAAAGATTATACCTTACAAGGTGAGCATTTGACTAAATGACAACACTATCTCCCAGCAGGACATCCTGGCCTATGGATATAGATATACTTATTGACTACAGGAAAAAGAGGAGACTTAGAATTATGCAAAATCTCCAACTTTTCTCCAAATTTTCACTAGACCTAGATTTGTTACACCTTCTACAACAGTGGCACTACACTGTTTTCTTCAAGTCACTGATTGCATCAGTGTTTCCATAAGAATAATTGAAGGTGCACTTCAATCCAGTTTTACTTGCCACTTACCTAGTATTTTTAGCTTCAACATCACCTGTAGCCATCACTGGAATAACAAGTTTACTTGCTTAAGAACAACAACCTGGGCTGGGTGTAGTGGCTCATGCCTGTAATCCTAGCACTTTGGGAGGCCGAGGTGGGTGGATCACCTGAGGTCAGGAGTTCAAGACCAGCCTGACCAACATGGTGAAACCCTGTCTCTACTGAAAAATACAAAAATTAGCCGGGTATGGTGGCAGGCACCTGTAATCCCAGCTATCAGGGAGGCTGAGGCAGGAGAATCGCTTGAACCCAGGAGGTGGAGGCTGCAATGAGCAGAGGCTGCAGTGAGCCCTTGCACTCCAGCCTAGGCAACAGAGCAAGACTCAATCTCAAAAAAAAAAAAAAAGAACAACAACCTGGCTACAAATTTGTGTAGCTTCTCGGCTGGTCTTACTGCCTTTCTCATTCACCTCTACTAGTCATCAGAGTGACTTTACTATCTTATTATTACTTAAATTCCAACCAGATAAACCAGGGTAACACAAAGCATACACATCACTGCAGACAAACGACAAATTGCACCATCTGCTTGCCAACCACAGTATCTGATTAATAGTTTGCAGACTGACAGCAACAGTGCACTCTCAGCATGGAGACTTAGTTTCTCCAAGATCACCTTTAGCCTCTCTAAGTTCTCCTATGCCTCACCTAATTCACCTTCCTTTTCATCTTGAGACTTGTCTTTGCCACCTAGAGACTTTGGAACCATTGCATCAGATTTACTTGATTAACTTAGTTGAAGCAGACTGGCCGATCAGGCTCAGAATGGATGTCAGACCAGACCTGGTAGAACCTAGGTGCCACAGCCAGGTTTCTATTCCTTAAATTTGTGAACTAAATGCAGCATTAGGAACCATTGGAGGCTTAGGTGAACCTGCAGACTCCAAGGGCTGCGGTGGTCTGGCTTGGCTACTAACCTGTTATATAAGTTGTATTGCTTAACTGCTTAATGAGAGAGGAGAAAACACATATTTCTCTTGATATATACTGCTGCTAGTAACAGCTCTCTACTATGCTGCTTAAGGAAGAGTTTAGGATGAAACTTACCCATTGAGCACTGTTATTATCTTTTTTTTATTATACTTTAAGTTCTAGGGTACATGTGCACAACGTGCAGGTTTGTTACATATGTATACATGTATCATGTTGGTGTGCTGCACCCGTTAATTCATCATTTACATTAGGTATATTTCCTAATGCTATCCCTGCCGCCTCCCTCCACCCCCATGACAGGCCCTGGTGTGGGATGTTTCCCACCCTATGTCCAAGTGTTCGCATTGTTCAATTCCCACCTATGAGTGAGAACATGCGGAGTCTGGTTTTTTGTCCTTGCGATAGTTTGCTCAGAATGATGGTTTCCAGCTTCATCCATGTCACTAAAAAGGACATGAACTCATCCTTTTTTTTTTTTTTTTTTTTTTTTTCTGAGACGGAGTCTTGCTCTGTCGCCCAGGCTGGAGTGCAGTGGCCGGATCTCAGCTTACTGCAAGCTCCGCCTCCCGGGTTCACGCCATTCTCCTGCCTCAGACTCCGAAGTAGCTGGGACTACAGGCGCCCGCCACCTCACCCGGCTAGTTTTTTGTATTTTTTTAGTAGAGATGGGGTTTCACCGGGTTAGCCAGGATGGTCTCGATCTCCTGACCTCGTGATCCGCCCGTCTCGGCCTCCCAAAGTGCTGGGATTACAAAACTCATCCTTTTTTATGACTGCACAGTATTCCATGGTGTATATGTGCCACATTTGCTTAATCCAGTCTGTCATTGATGGACATCTGGGTTGGTTCCAAGTCTTTGCTATTGTGAATAGTGCCGCAATAAACATACATGTGCATGTGTCTTTATAACAGCATGATTTATAATCCTTTGGGTATATACCCAGTAATGGGATGGCTGGGTCAAATGGTATTTCTAGTTCTAGATCCTTAAGGAATCGCCACACTGTCTTCCACAATGGTTGAACTAGTTTACACTGCCACCAACAGTGTAAAAGTGTTCCTATTTCTCCACATCCTCTCCAGTATCTGTTGTTTCCTGACTTATTAATGATTGCCATTCTAACTGGTGTGAGATGGTATCTCACTGTGGTTTTGATTTGCATTTCTCTGATGACCAGTGATGATGAACATTTTTTCATGTGTTGGTTGGTTGCATAAATGTCTTCTTTTGAGAAGTGTCTGTTCATATTCTTTGCCCACTTTTTGATGGGGTTGTTTTTTTCTTGTAAATTTGTTTTAAGTTCTTTGTAGATCTGGATATTAGCCCTTTGCCAGATGGGTAGATTGCAAAAATTTTCTCCCATTCTGTAGGTTGCCTGTTCACTCTAATGGTAGTTTCTTTTGCATGTCCTCTGCAATAACATCAATGAAGCCCATTAAAAAAAAATCAGCTGGGCCGGGCGCGGTGGCTCAAGCCTGTAATCCCAGCACTTTGGGAGGCCGAGACGGGTGGATCACGAGGTCAGGAGATCGAGACCATCCTGGCTAACACGGTGAAACCCCGTCTCTACTAAAAAATACAAAAAATTAGCCGGGCGAGGTGACGGGCACCTGTAGTCCCAGCTACTCGGGAGGCTGAGGCAGGAGAATGGCATGAACCCGGGAGGCGGAGCTTGCAGTGAGCTGAGATCTGGCCACTGCACTCCAGCCTGGGTGACAGAGCGAGACTCCGTCTCAAAAAAAAAAAATCAGCTGGCCGGGCACGGTGGCTCAAGCCTGTAATCCCAGCACTTTGGGAGGCCGAGACGGGTGGATCACGAGGTCAGGAGATCGAGACCATCCTGGCTAACACGGTGAAACCCCGTCTCTACTAAAAAATACAAAAAACTAGCCAGGCGAGATGGCGGGCGTCTGTAGTCCCAACTACTTGGGAGGCTGAGGCAGGAGAATGGCGTAAACCCGGGAGGCAGAGCTTGCAGTGAGCTGAGATCCGGCCACTGCACTCCAGCCTGGGCGACACAGCGAGATTCCATCTCAAAAAAAAAAAAGAAAAAAATTCAGCTCTGATCTTAGTTATTTCTTGCCTTTTGCTAGCTTTTGAATGTGTTTGCTCTTGCTTCTCTAGTTCTTTTAATTGTGGTGTTAGGGTGTCAATTTTAGATCTTTCCTGCTTTCTCTTGTGAGCATTTAGTGCCATAAATTTCCCTCTACACAGTGCTTTAAATGTGTCCCAGAGATTCTGGTATGTTGTGTCTTTGTTCTCATTGGTTTCAAAGAACATCTTTATTTCTGCCTTCATTTCATTATGTACCCATAGTCGTTCAGGAGCAGGTTGTTCAGTTTCCATGTAGTTGAGCAGTTTTTGAGTGAGTTTCTTAATCCTGACTTCTAGTTTGATTGCACTGTGGTCTGAGAGACAGTTTGTTATCATTTCTGTTCTTTTACATTTGCTGAGGAGTGCTTTACTTCCAACTATGTGGTCAATTTTGGAATAAGTGTGATGTAGTGCTAAGAAGAATGTCTATTCTGTTGATTTAGGGTGGAGAGTTCTGTAGATGTCTATTAGGTCTGCTTGGTGCAGAGCTGAGTTCAATTCCTGGATATCCTTCTTAACTTTCTGTCTCGTTGATCTGTCTAATGCTGACAGTGGGGTGTTAAAGTCTCCCATTATTATTGTCTGGGAGTCTAAGTCTCTTTGTAGGTCTCTAAGGGCTTGCTTTATGAATCTGGGTGTTCCTATATTGGGTGCATATATACTTAGGATAGTTAACTCTTCTTGTTGAATTGATCCTTTTACCATTATATAATGGCCTTCTTTGTCTCTTTTGATCTTGTTAGTTTAAAGTCTGTTTTATCGGAGACTAGGATTGTAACCCCTGCTTTTGTTTGCTTTCCATTTGCTTGGCAGATCTTCCTCCATCCCTTTATTTTGAGCCTATGTGTGTCTCTGCACGTGAGATGGGTCTCCTGAATACAGCACACTGACGGGTCTTGACTCTTTATCCAATTTGCCAGTCTGTCTTTTAATTGCAGCAATTAGCCCATTTACATTTAAGGTTAATATTGTTATGTGTGAATTTGACCCTGTCATTATGACGTTAGCTGGTTATTTTGCTCGTTAGTTGATGCAGTTTCTTCCTAGCATCAACGGTCTTTACAATTTGGCATGTGTTTGCAGTGACTGGTACCGTTTGTTCCTTTCCATGTTTAGTGCTTCCTTCAGGAGCTCTTGTAAGGCGGCCTGGTGGTGATAAAATCTCTCAGCATTTGTTTGTCTGTAAAGGATTTTATTTCTCCTTCACTTATGAAGCTCAGTTTGGCTGGATATGAAATTCTGGGTTGAAAATTCTTTTTTTAAAGAATGTTGAAGATCGGCCCCCATTCTCTTCTGGCTAGGAGAGTTTCTGCCAAGAGATCTACTGTTAGTCTGACGGGCTTCCCTTTGTGGGTAACCTGACATTTCTCCCTGGCTGCCCTTAACATTTTTTCCTTCATTTTAACTTTGGTGAATCTGACAGTTATGTGTCTTGAGGTTGCTCTTCTTGAGGAGTATCTTTGTGGCGTTCTCTGTATTTCCTGAATTTGAATGTTGACCTGCCTTGCTAGGTTGGGGAAGTTCTCCTGGATAATATCCTGAAGAGTATTTTCCAACTTGGTTCCATTCTCCCTGTCACTTTCAGGTACACCAATCAGATGTAGATTTGGTCTTTTCACATAGTCCCATATTTCTTGGAGGCTTTGTTCATTTCTTTTTACTCTTTTTTCTCTAAACTTCTCTTCTCACTTCATTTCATTCATTTGATCTTCAATCACTGATATGCTTTCTTCCACTTGATCAAATCGGCTACTGAAGCTTCTGCATGCATCACGTGGTTCTCATGCCATGATTTTCAGCTCCATCAGGTCATTTAAGGTCTTCCCTACACTGTTTATTCTAGTTAGCCATTTGTCTAATCTTTTTTCAAGGTTTTTAGCTTCTTTGCAATGGGTTTGAACATCCTCCTTTATCTCAGAGAAGTCTGTTATTACTGATCGTCTGAAGCCTTCTTCTCTCAACTCGTCAAAGTCATTCTCCGTCCAGCTTTGTTCCGTTGCTGGCGAGGAGCCACGTTCCTTTGGAGAAGAAGAGGTGCTCTGATTTTTAGAATTTTCAGCTTTTCTGCTCTAGTTTCTCCCCATCTTCGTGGTTTTATCTACCTTTGGTCTTTGATGATGGTGCCATACAGATGGGGTTTTGGTGTGGATGTCCTTTCTGTTTGTTAGTTTTCCTTCTAACAGTCAGGATCCTCAGCTGCAGGTCTGTTGGAGTTTGCTGCAGGTCTGTTGGAGGATGCTCAGCTGCAGCTCTGTTGGAGACCCGGTTTGCCTGCCTATCACCAGCACAGGCTGCAGAACAGCAAATATTGAAGAATGGCAAATGTTGTTGCCTGATCCTTCCTCTGGAAGCTTCATCTCAGAGGGACACCTGGCTGTATGAGGTGTCAGTCAGCCCCTACTGGGAGGTCTCTCCCAGTTAGGCTACTTGGGGGTCCGGGACCCACTTGAGGAGGCACTCTGTCCATTCTCAGATCTCAAACTCTGTGTTGAGAGAACCACTACTCTCTTCAAAGCTGTCAGACAGGGAAGTTTCTGCTGCCTTTTGTTCGGCTATGCCCTGCCCCCAGAGGTGGAGTCTACAGAGGCAGGCAGGCCTCCTTGAGCTGCAGTGGGCTCCACCCAGTTCCAGCTTCCCAGCCGCTTTGTTTACTTACTCAAGCCTCAGCAATGGTGGACGCCCCTCCCTCAGCCTCGCTGCCACCTTGCAGTTCAATCTCAGACTTCTGTGCTAGCAGTGAGTGAGGCTCTGTGGGCATGGGACCCTCCGAGCCAGGTGCGGGATATAATCTCCTGGTGTGCCATTTGCTAAGACTGTTGGAAAAGTGCAGTATTAGGGTGGGAGAGTCCTGATTTTTCAGATACCGTCTGTCATGGCTTCCCTTGGCTAGGAAAGGGAATATCCCAACCCCTTGTGCTTCCCGGGTGAGGGGACACCCCGCCCTGCTCTGTGGGTGGCACCCACTGTCTAACAAACCCCAGTGAGATGAACCCAGTACCTCAGTTGGAAATGCAGAAATCACCTCAGTTGGAAACACAGAAATCTTCTGTGTTGCTCACGCTGGGAGCTGAAGACTGGAACTGTTCCTATTCGGCCTAATCTTGGAACCTCAAGGCCGAGTACTGTTATATCTTAGTTGTTACAGTGTTATGTTTAATCAGATACATATTACATATCCAATAATTAATATAAAACATAGGATTGACACAAATGGACTAAAATAGTTAATTTTTTTTTTTTTTTTTTTTTTAGTAGCGATGGGGTCTCCCTATGTTGCTGGTCTCAAGCCATCCTCCTGCCTCAACTTCCCAAAGTGCTGGGATTATAAGTGTGAGGCAATGCATGCAGCCTAAAATATTTTAGAATATAAAAGGGATATAACAGATACAACAACAACTCCTACTACTACTTCTGTTCCTACCACTCCTTCTAAAGCCACCATAAAAATTCCTGAGCCTTAAATACATAGATATACAACAATACCAACTCATACCTAAAATCACAGGATTACCAGAACACACTCTACAACATGTACTTGATGAAAATATATTATTTTTTGAACAACTGCTAGAAAAATCAAGGGACTAATAATATGTAGTCTCAGACCATTTGAAACGAATGCCTAAAGACTTTCTACACACACATCCAATCAATGTATTTTTATAGATGCTTGGCATGCATTCCCAAATACCCCTTAGAAGACCACATAAATGCAACTCAACCAATGTATGTAGCTACAATCAAGCATTCAATAACATCTCAAACTAATGGACAGCACCCATAATACATAGAAAAATGCCACGGAAACAGACATGCCAATCAAAACAGACCATTACCCAGCCTGGCCATCATGGTGAAACTCCGTCTCTACTAAAAATACAAAAATTAGCCGGCATGGTGGCTCATGCCTATAATCCCAGCTACCTGGAAGGCTGAGGCAGGAGAATTGCCTGAACCCAGGAGGTGGAGGTTGCAGTGATCCGAGATCACGCCACTGCACTCCAGCTTGGGCAACACAAACAAAACAAAACAAAACAGATCATTAGATAAAAGCCATCTGTCAGACCCAACACCAATCCAAGTACCAAAGTCAAACCATATACTGAGGCCGGGCATGGTGGCTCTTGCCTGTAATCCCAGCACTTTGAGAGGCTGTAGTGGGTGGATCACAAGGTCAGGAGTTTGAGACCAGCCTGGCCAACATGGTGAAATCCCAACTCTACTAAAAATACAAAAGTTAGCTGGGTGTGGTGGCAGGCACCTGTAATCCCAACTGCTCAGGAGGCAGGAGAATTGCTTGAAACTGGAAGGCGAGGTTGCAATGAGCCGAGATCGAGCCACTGCACTCCAGACTGCGAAAGAGCAAAACTCCATCTCAAAAAAAAAAAAAAAAAACCAAACAACAACAACAACAACAACAAAAAAAGTATACTAGAAGAACTAACATAACAAGCATAAATATGATATATACTCCTACAAGTCATTTGTTGATACTCGGTATGAATTCTGGTACCAACCCAGACTTGAAGGAAGTAAAGATTATGATTACAAAGCAGATCTAAAAGATGGTACAACACCAGACACAGCTATCACACCAACCATTCATATTACATATACCCAACTTTCAGACCTCCACGGGAAAAAATATCAATGCCACTGGGATACCCATTGGACTGTGATACATAATAGAAGAGGATAAGACATACTAAAATGATTCTCTAACTTTCCACTTTTGGGAAATTTTGCCTTCCCCAACCTTGCTATAATCATGCCAAAAGTCAAACTTATTTGACAGAACCACAATTTTTTGACAGAACTAAAAAAATCCTCACTAGTAGAATTAGACTGGAAACAGATTACACCCAATAATCTTTCTATCCCCCCAACGAGGCAGAGTCTTGCTCTGTCGCCCAGGCTGGAGTACAGTGGCGTGATCTCCGCTTGCCGCAACCTCCGCCTCCTGGGTTCAAGTGATTCTCCTGCCTCAGCCTCCCGAGTAGCTAGGATTACAGGCACCTGCCACCACACCCAGCTAATTTTTGTATTTTTTAGTAGAGACAGGGTTTTACCATGTTAGCCAGGCTGGTCTGGAACTCCTGACCTCAAGATCCACCTGCCTCGACCTCCCAAAGTGCTGGGATTACAGGTGTGAGCCATTGTGCCTGGCTCACCCAAAAACCTTAACTGATCCTGATCACTTTACACACACGATTTTTTTTTTTTTTTTTGAGACAGAGTCTTGCTCTGTCATCCAGGCTAGAGTGCAATGATGCAATCTCGGCTGGCTGCAACCTCCACCTCCTGGGTTGAAGCAATTCTCCTGCCTCAGCCTCCTGAGTAGCTGGAATTACAGGCGCCTGCCACCACATCCAGCTAATTTTTTGTATTTTCAATAGAGACGGAGTTTCACCACGTTGGCCAGGCTGGTCTCGAACTCCTGACACAGGTGATTCACTCACCTTGGTTTCTCAAAGTGCTGGGATTATAGGCATGAGCCACCACGCCTGGCCTACACACACGACTTCTGAAACACATGCTAAAACAACAAAAGATTATGTAGACAGAGTTGTCTTAAATATACTTGTTTTCAAGGGTACCAGTTAAACACCGCAACTGAGAAACTTACAAAAAAAAAATGTACAGAGTCAACACCACTCAATGAGACATGTATTTTAAGGGACAACCAACATTAATATGCTTCCACCTTAACATATATTAGAACTATATTTCATCATCCTACAGGTGAAAAAACCTTACCCTCACCCATTTTTCAATATAATTTACTAAAATGGCTACACATACCTAGACCAACAAGCTTTACAAATCAAACTGAATGAACAGACACAGCACCATTCAGAATTTGACATACTACAACACATGCTAAATTCACATTGGATGGCAAAGTTGGCTACAATATATGCAAATTACCTTTATTTATTTATTTAATTTTTTTTTCGAGACAGTCTCAAGGGTGGAGTACAGTGATGTTATCTCAGCTCATTGCAACCTCTGCCTCCTGGGTTCAAGCAATTCTAATTCTCCTGCCTCAACCTCCCGAGTAGCTGAGATTACAGGTGTGCGGCACCACGCCTGGCTAATGTTTTTTTTTTGTATTTTTAGTAGAGATGGATTTGCTATGTTGGTCAGGGTGGTCTTGAACTCCTGACCTCAGGTGATCCGCCCGCCTCGGCCTCCTAAAAGTACTGGGATTACAGGCGTGACCCACTGTGCCCAGCCCACAGTTTTATTTCTTAAGAGCAGGGTTTGATTTTAAACACAAACTTAACTCCCACATGTCAACAACCACTTCCATACTCTCCTCTATCTCACAGACACTTAATGAAATACAATCAATGATGACTCATATAAATTACCTCACAGAATATCAAAAGGTGTTTAATTACAATATTGATTACAAGGTAGGCATCTTAAAAACCAATCTATTTATATTAAGAAACTTGATGGTGAAAGACTGCAAACCCAATGTACTAAGCGAAGTACTTTACTAACTCAGACTTGGAATAACATAAGAAACCCAATACAATCAGGAAAACTATTTACAAAACACTGGCAGATCATAAAGCAGCTATAGCTCAACTGGATACATCCAAACCATCAGGATGTGAAGATTCAAGGTAATGTATATTAAGCCTACTTGAATTAAGATGAGGAGACTCACTACTAGCTTTTGACCCAAGTACACTGACAGATAAAAGATATGATCTACAAATAACCACCTTAGGAAAACCATTACTTACTGATGATTATTTTATACAAAAATAATTAGTATTCCAATTCTGAAAAACTATATATTACACCTTTCAGGGTATGGTACCCAAACTAGATTACTGACATATCAGCATCAAAAACATGCCCACAATCAGCCGGGTGCAGTGGCTCATGCCTGTAATCCCAGCACTTTGGGAGGCTGAGGCAGGAAGATCACCTGAGGTCAGGAGTTCAAGACCAGCCTGGCCAAGATGGTGAAACCCCATCTCTGCTAAAAAATACAAGAATTAGCCGGGCGTGGTGGCAGGCGCCTGTAATCCCAGCTATTCGGGAGGCTGAAGCAGGAGAATTGCTTGAACCAGGGAGGCAGAGGTTGCAGTGAACCATGATCACGCCATTGCACTCCAGCCTGGGCGACAGAGTGAGACTCCATCTCAAAAAAACAAAAACAGGCTGGGTGCGATGGCTCACGCCTGTAATCCCAGCACTTTGGGAGGCCGAGGCGGGCAGATCACGAGGTCAGGAGATCGAGACCATCCTGGCTAACATGGTGAAACCCCATCTCTACTAAAAATATTTTTAAAAAAATTAGCCGGGCGTGGTGGTGCGCGCCTGTAGTCCCAGCTACTCAGAGGCGGAGGCAGGAGAATGGCGTGAACCCGGGAGGCGGAGCTTGCAGTGAGCCGAGATCGCGCCACTGCACTCCAGCCTGGGCGACAAAGCGAGACTCCGTCTCAAAAAAAACAAAAACAAAAACAAAAACAAACAAAAAAATTCTCACAATGACTCTAGACTTAGGAACCTTCCACTGGATAATTGCTCAGAGAAAAACACACTGACCTATTAAAACCACACGAGGAAAGAAAAATCACAACGTACACTTACAATCGGAATGTATCAAAGTGGTGTATGTCATAAACATCACTCTCACAAATCTCAAAGCTTACCACTTAGCCGGCCGCAGTGGCTCACGCCTGTAATCCCAGCACTTTGGGAGGCTGAGGCGGGCGGATCATAAGGTCAGGAGATCGAGATCATCCTGGCTAACAGGGTGAAATCTTGTCTCTACTAAAAATACAAAAAATTAGCCGGGCGTGGTGGCGGGCACCTGTAGTCCCAGCTACTCGGGAGGCTGAGGCAGGAGAATGGCGTGAACCCGGGAGGCAGACCTTGCAGTGAGCCGAGATCGCGCCACTGCACTCCAGCCTGGGCGACAGAGCGGGACTCCGTCTCAAAAAAAAAAAAAAAAAAAAAAAAAAAAGGCCTACCACTTATATGGAAGAAATGACATAGAGAGATTTTCCATCATCATGGCACTCCAACATAGGAGAAATCTCTTGGGTAGAAACCACGCGGATAAAGAAACACAAACAAGAAAATTTTAAAAACCTGAACAAGCTCAAGATAAATTCCATCCAGAAACCAAAGAAAATTAAAATCGCACACATTCACGCAAGGGAACAAAATTACCCAGAGCGAAGGGAAACTAGAATGAAGGGTGGCTAGAATTAATGTTTGATCAAGGAGTCCAAAGGCAAGAAACACAAACTTTCTGATCAGTTATGATAAGGAGTCCCCTTCCTTGCAGTTCGAAAAGAAAGCCCACATTCAGAAGGTCAAAAACACCCCCAGGCTTGAATGCTGGGAGCACTAGAGGGGGGTCAGTCCCTGGTGATGAGAGCAGGGGCGTTTGAGCAGTCAGTCACAGGAACCTCTGGGAGCTCCTCTGGTCCTCCTGATCCCGGCAGCAAGGACCTCCCCAGGCTTCGGTTATCACAAGTGAGGAAACGCACCCGTGGATTCTTCGTAAGGTTTCCAGCCAAGTGGATTCTTAAACGCACAAACCCCACAGACCGAGATGGGATCTCCCCAGGACCCTCCCGCAGTCACCGAACAATCTGGGGAGATGCGGGGCTGCGGGTGCGGAGCTGCCCACAGAGGGGCTCCAGGGCCGGGGGCCGAGGTCGCCCCGCGGGGATGGGATAGGACGCTGGGGCTCCCGGCTGCCGGTCCAGCCCCCACGGAGAAGACCGAGGACCTAACTGCGCCCGTGGTGGCCCCCGGGTCTGCAGACCCCGGAGTTGACTGCAAGGAGGTCCCCGGCCTCGGCCACGGACGGTTCCAACCAGAAACCTCCCCTCGGACACTGGCCCCGCACACTCACCATTTCCCAGAGTCCGGGAAGTCCCGGTGTCCTCCCTATGGATCTGTCAGTAGCTGCAGGTCACGGCGCGACAAAGGATGCGCCGGAGCCACCTTCGCCCTCAGAAGCAGGTGAAACGCAATCTTGCCAGGGGCCAGGAATGGCGACGTCCGCACTGCGCATGCGCAGCGTGCCCCTCCAGCTTTTCAGCTGAGGTCCTGATTGGACAGATCCAATGGCCCCGCCTCTTTGTCACTGAGTGACAAGGGAGCAGGAAGGGGCGTGGTTGAACTGGCCTGGCTTCAGTCCGGTTTGTCCCTGCCAGGACGTTTGCATTTAAGCCGAATGTATTATTTGCCTCCCATCCATTTTAAGTGTTCTCTTCAGTACTGTTAAAATACATTCAGATTGTGAAGCCAATTTCCAGAATTGTTTTCATCTTGCAACCCTGATACCTGTCTCGTTGCACAACTCCCCGTGCACACCTTCCCTCAAGGTCTTTTGCAACCTCCATTCTACTGTCTGAATTCGTGAATTTGACTGGGGGTATCTCATGTAAATGGCATCATAAAGTATTTGTCCTTTTCTGACGTGTTTATTTCACTTAGCATAATGTCCTCGAGCTTCACCTTGTAGTATGTGTTAGAATTTACCTCTTCTTTTTTTCTTAAAAGACAGGCTTTTGCTCTGTGGCCCAGGCTGAAGTGCAGTGGTGTGATCATTGCTCACTGCAGTCTTCAACTCCTGGACTCAAGCAAGCCTCCAACCTGAGCCTCCTAAGTATCTGGGACCACAGGCACACACCACCAAGCCTGGCTAATTAATTGTTTTAATTGTTTTATTTTTTGTAGAGATGTGCGTCTCCTTATGTTGCCCAGGCTGGTCTCGAACTCCTAGGTTCAAGCGATCCTCCTGCCTCAACCTCTGAAAGTGCTGGGATTACAGGTGTGAGCCACTGCCACTGGCCAATTTACTTTTTGTTTTCTTTGGAGATGGAGTTTCGCTCTTGTTGCCCAGGCTGGAGTGCAGTGGTGCTCAGCCACGGCAACCTCTGCCTCCCAGGTTCAAGCAATTCTCCTACCTCAGCTTTCTGAGTAGCTGGAATTACAGGTGCCCGCCACTACTCCGGCTAATTTTTGTATTTTAGTAGAGATGGAGTTTCACCATGTTGGCCAGGCTGGTCTGGAACTCCTGACCTCAGGTGATCCGCCTTCTTTGGCTTCTCAAAGTGCTGGGAGCATAAGCCACTGCACATGTCCCCAATTTATTTCTTTTTAATGTCGAATTATATCCTATTGTACGTAGATATCACATATCTGGATCTATTTATCCATTTATTTATTTATTTATTTATTTATTTATTTATTTATTTATTTTTGAGACAGAGTCTTGCTCTGTCGCTTCACTGGAGTGCAATGGCGCGATCTCGGCTCACTGCACTCCACCTCCTGGGCTCAAGCGATCCTCACGGCTCAGCCTCCCAAGTAGCTGGGGTTACAGGCGTGTGCCACTTTGCCCAGCTAATTTTTGTAATTTTAGCAGAGGTGGGGTTTCACCATGTTGCCCAGGCTGGTCTCAAACTCCTAGGGTCAAGAGATCTGCACACCTTGGTCCCCCAAAGCGCTGGGGTTACAGGCATGAGCCACCTCCCCCGGCCTTATTTATCCTTTCATGGACACTTAGGTTGCTTCCACCTTTGGCTGTGGTAAATCATATTCCTGTGAACATGGGTGAACAAATATGTGAGTTGCTGCTTTCAGTTTTTTTAAGGTATGCTCAGAAGCAGACTTCCTGGATCATATGATTACTTCGTATTTATTATTTATATAAGGAATGGCCATACTCTTTTTTCCTAGCAGCCATAGCATTTTTCATTCCCACCAACAGTGCACAAGGATCCCAAAAGGTGTTCTCACTTTTTTGATGGTGTCCTTTGAAACACAAAAGTTATCAATTTTGCTGGGCATGGTGGTTCACGTTTGTAATCCCAGTACTTTGGGAGGCTGAGGCAGGAGGATCGCTTGAGGTCAGGAGTTTGAGACCAGCCCAGGCCAACATTCTGAGACCCTGTCTCTACAAAAAAATTAAAAAATCAGTTGAGTGTGGTGGCGCACACCTGTAGTCCCAGATATGCAGGAGGCGGAGGCAGGAGGATCACTTGAGGCTGGGAGGTTGAGGCTGCAGTGAGCCATGATCGTGCCACTGCACTCCAGCCTGGGTGATGGATCAAGACCCTGTCTCACACACACACACAAATATTCATCCTATACTAGGCATTGATATTTTATTTATTTTTGTTATTTTTTGAGACAGGGTCACGCTCTGAGATCACGCCTGAGCTGAGACTTAGAGTGAGGTTAGCCAGCTCTTAGAGTGAGGTAAGGTTAGCTCTCCAACTTTAGCCCTTTTCCCTGTCTGTTTTTTTCTCTGCCATTACTGAACTGCTGGTCATGCCCTCCTCACCAATTTATCTCTCTCTCTCTCTCTCTCTTTTTTTAGACAGAGTTTCACTTTGTTGCCTAGGCTGGAGTACAGTGGCACGATCTCGGCTCACTGCAACCTCCACCTCCCACGTTTAAGCAATTCTGCTGCCTCAGCTTCCCGAGTAGCTGGGATCACAGGCATGCGCCACCATGCCTGGCTTATTTTTGTATTTTTAGTAGAGACGGGGTTTCCTTATGTTGGCCAGGTTGGTCTCGAACTCCTGACCTCAAGTGATCCTCCCGCCAAGGCCTCCCAAAGTGCTGGGATTACAGGCATGAGCCATCGTGCCTGGCCGATTTAGGAACTCTTTAAAAATTTTTTAAATAAAGCTTTTTTTTTTTTTTTTTTTTTGAGGCAGTGTCTTGCTCTGTTGCCCAGGCAGGAGTGCAGTGGTGCAATCTCGGCTCACTGCAACCTTGAGTTCAAGCGATTCTCCTGCCTCAGCCTTCCCATTAGCTGGGATTACAGGCATGCACCGCCACGTCTGGCTAATTTTTGTATTTTTAGTAGAGATGGGGTTTCACCATGTTGCCCAAGCTGGTATTGAACTCCTGGCCTCAAGTGATCCACGTGCCTTGGCCTCCCAACGTGCTGGGATACAGGTGTGAGCCACCATGCCTGGCCAATTTAGGGACTCTGTCTAAATGTGGTAATACAGATACCTCAAAGCTAAAATAATATTCCTAAGCCTTTAACTTTTTATGTGATGGAACATTGTGTCTCAGCAGAATATTGAGTTGCCTTTCTTGTTTTTTTTGAGACAGAGTCTCACTCTGTCGCCCAGGCTGGAGTGCAGTGCTGCAATCTCGGCTCACTGCAACCTCCACCTCCCCAGTTCAAGTGATTCTCGTGCCTCAGCCTCCCTAATAGCTGGGATTACAGCCACGCACCACCATGCCCAGCTAATTTTTGTATTTTTAGTAGAGATGGGGTTTCACTATGTTGGCCAGGGGCCAGGCTGGTCTTGAACCCCTGACCTCAGATAGTCCACCTGCTTCGGCCTCTCAAAGTGTTGGGATTACAGGTGTGAGCCACCGCGCCCAGCTGAATTGCCTTTCCTCTCAACTAAAAATAAGCCTGTTTGTATCACCATGGCCATGCCTATCTACTCTGTATTTTAATTCAGGTCAAACTATCATAATAGTTATGCTAATAACACATAAGGAAAAGACAGAGTTTAATAAATTTGTTTATTATATCAGTTATGTGATCTGTATACTTTATCTTGTCTCTACTTCATTTTATATTCTCAGCCAAATGCCCAGTAGTGGTTTTACCCTTTTAAAGTATGAGATAATCAGGCCGGGCGCGGTGGCTCACGCCTGTAATCCCAGCACTTTGGGAGGCCGAGGCGGGCGGATCACAAGGTCAGGAGATCGAGACCACGGTGAAACCCCGTCTCTACTAAAAATACAAAAAATTAGCCGGGCGCGGTTGTGGGCGCCTGTAGTCCCAGCTACCCGGGAGGCTGAGGCAGGAGAATGGCGTGAACCCGGGAGGCGGAGCTTGCAGTGAGCCGAGATCGCACCACTGCACTCCAGCCTGGGCAACAGAGCGAGACTCCGTCTCAAAAAAATAAAAATAAAAAATAAAGTATGAGATAATCTCCCCACTTCGTCCAATTCTTCTTTCCTCTTTCACTCTTTTTTTTGTTTTGTTGTTTCTTTTTTATGAGAGGGGGTCTCCCTCTGTCACCCAGGCTGGAGCGCAGCCGTGTGATCATAGCTCACTGCAACCTCGCCTCAAGCGGTCCTCCCACCTCAGCCTCCTGAGTAGCTGGGGCCACAGGCCTGTGCTCCCACGCCTGGCTAATTTTTTCATTTTTGTAGAGATGGGGTCTTACTATGTTGCTCAGGCTGGTCTCAAACTCCTGGCCTCAAGTGATCCCCCACCTCTGCCTCCCAAAGTTCTGGGATTACAGGCATGAGCCACTTCACCTGGCCCCAAATGATGGCTTTCTTATTTGTTCATTCCTTCAACGTGGATAAAGAACTAAAACAAAATAAAACTAACGAAGAGGGGAGAAGGGAAGGAAAGCATGTTATTTTGCTGCTCAAATGCCCCCTGATGTGGTAGTCATGTCAGCCTGACTTAATGTGTTTTTGCTCTGTCACTGGTTTCCTTTGAGCACTTCCCTACTTTCTGGCCTAACATAAGATGATGAACATAAGATGTTTCAAGCTTATCTTGTATTTTCTCTGCTCCAGCCCTGGAAGCAGCCATTTTTCTTAGAAGCAGGGGTGGAAAGCTCCCTCCCTGCGCTTCACTAGGGCCCCAGTGGGAAGAACAGCCCATCTGCTCAGGTGTGGTGAAACTAGCAAAGGGTCTCCGGGCTGCCTGGGGAGAGTCTCTGTATGTGGTTCTCAGCCCAGCCTGGGGGGTCCTGGGCTGGCTACCACGCTGCCGCTACTGTGTCTCTAGATCCAGGCTCTGCTGGAAGGGCCCTGGGAGGCCCAGCAGAAGGGGGAGCCTGGTCTGACAAACATCCCTCTGTTCCTCTGGCTCCAAGGCTCAGGAACAGGGCCGGGTGACATGTCCAGCTGGTGCCAGGACCCCTCATTATCCCCTTGGAGACGGACCCAGAGAGTCTTGTGGGGACACCTGGAGCCTGAGGCTGACTGTCCTGGATGAGGAGCCCTGTCCTGAGAAGACCCCCAGGGGCTGGCCACAGGAAGAGGGTCTGTGGGCTGAGTCAGGGGGCACTGGTAGAGGACTTTGGGCACTGCGTGTCAGGGGTCTGATCAGCGGGGGCCTTGTCATTAGGAACCTGGTCGGGGGCTGGGAGTGGTGACTCATCTCTGTAATCACAGCACTTTGGGAGGCCCAAGCGGGAGGATCGCTTGAGTTCAGGAGTTCTAGACCAGCCTTGGCAACATGGCAAAACCCCCTCTCTACTAAAAATACAAAAAGTAGCCGGGTGTGGTGATGTGCACCTATAGTCCCAGCTACTCAGGAGGCTGTGGTGGGAGAATCATTTGAGCCCAGGAGGTCAACTCTGCAGTAAGCCAAGATCGTGCACTCCAGCCTGGGCGACAGAGTGAGACCCTGTCTCAAAAAAAAAGAAAAAAAAAAAAAGTTAAAAAAAGATGTCCAAAAAAAAAAAAGGAAGCTGGTCAGGGAGGATTGGTTAACAGGGACTTGGTCATCCAAGGCCTGGTTCAGTGGGGGCCTTGTCATTGGGGAACTTACCAGTGGTACCTGGTCAGCGGGGACTGGGTCAGTGGGGTCTGGTCAGTTGGCTGCTGGGTGACCTCAGGTAGGCAGTTTGTCCCTGATGCCTCCTTGCCGCCATCCCTGAGTCACAGCCCCCCGGAGGTCTACTGGGAGGAGGAGGTGAGAAGGTGAGTTGAATCCAGGCCCGCCCCTCAGACCTAGCACTTTACATACTACCTGAGTCCCCCAAGGGAGGGGCCAGCTCTCTGTCCTCTGCCCCCACTCTGTCTACATCCCCAGGACAGACCCATGTGGAGACAGCAGAGACTGAGCAGCACCCATGGATGCTCTGATGCTGACCATGGGCCCTGGGGTGACAGTGATGAGGACGTGGGTGTGCACGTGAGTGGGGCAGCCAGGCCTGGCCTGAGAAGTGACACATGCACTCACACATGTGTTCACCCACACGTGATGCTCACATGCACAGACACATCACACAGACTCAGGTGGACAGTTCAGGGGGCAAAGGACGCTGACTCTGGGACCTTTGTGGGTGCTGTGACCCCAAAATATTACCGTGCCAAACGCCTACCCGCCTGCCTGTGTGTCATGCAGCAGTCAGAGACACGTCGGTGTCTGTGTGTTGTACATGTAGGGCTCTTTTCTAGGTGAGAGGCACATCTCAGAACAGCTTTCAGATCTGACTCGTGAGCATGACCTGCTGTCTTCCTTCCCTGCTGACTTGGGGACAGTCACTACCTGGTGGGTGATGCTGGTCTCTGGGCAGCTGCCAAAGAGGGTCATTCCTGGGCACTCACCAGCGCTCGTTCTGTGTTGACCATGTACACGGCTGTCTTGTTCATCCTCGTGGTGACTCCAGGGGGTGGGTGCTGTCCCCAAGCGTAGCCATTCGACAGGTGAGACGTCTGAGGTTATAGGGGTGGTCACTGGTCCAGGGACCCAGACGTGACCCTGGGCCATGCTCTCACCCCTGCCCTGTGCTGTGTGGGACTCACTGCCTTACGCGGTGCCCCTTATGCCCTAGATCCCGAATCTTTCCAAAAGTTTTTTTTTTTTTTTTTTTTTTTTTTTTTTTTTTTTTTGAGACGGAGTCTTGCGCTGTTGCCCGGGCTGGAGTGCAGTGGCCGGATCTCAGCTCACTGCAAGCTCCGCCTCCCGGGTTTACGCCATTCTCCTGCCTCAGCCTCCCGAGTAACTGGGATTACAGGCGCCCGCCAACTCACCCGGCTAGTTTTTTGTATTTTTTTTAGTAGAGACGGGGTTTCACCGTGTTTGCCAGGATGGTCTCGATCTCCTGACCTCATGATCCACCCGTCTCGGCCTCCCAAAGTGCTGGGATTACAGGCTTGAGCCACCGCGCCCGGCCTTTCCAAAAGTTTTGACAGCAATAGGACAGAGCCTGGCCTCGGAAGAGCCCCTGTGGGTGGGGGTGGGGGGTGGTCTTTCATCCAGGTCTGTGCCCTAAGGTGGGTCCCTGCAAGAGAAGATCTCATCAACCCTGACTTCAGGTGCAGTCAGTGGGGGTCGCTGTGGGACCCACTGGACATACGGGGTCTTTTGTCTGGGAGTGGGGTGGGAGCCCTCTGTCCTCAAGCAGTTGTGGATAATGAAGGTGCCCTGGAGGGTTGGCTGGAGACTGATGATCGTTGCTCCTCTTCACCGGGCACTAGGGCTCTTCCCCACGAGGCCCTCTCTCTGTCTGTTCCTCTACAGACCTCGCCCTTTCTTTGTTCTGAATGTTCGTGGGAAGGGACCCTCTGGGGTTCTCCAGGACCAAGTCCTCAGAGTTCTTTCTCAGTGACCCCAGAACACGAGGCTCCTTCCTCTGTTGACAGCTCTGAAGTTGGGATCCACTGTCTCTCCACCTGAGACATCTTCATGAGCCGAGAGGCTGCGTTGACCCCAAACCAAGCACCCTCCCGTTTGGTTGGTGTTATTCTTAAAGTGGCTTCGCTGGCCAGAGGGAGTGGAGATGGGGGTGAAATGGAGCAGTCACGAGGTGTCTTGTTCCCTGTAAGAATCTGGGCATCTTCATGGTCCCTGTGTGACCCTGGGAGGCTGAGCATATGGAGCTCTCTGGTCCCTGACCCCGGTCTGCCTGCAGGTGTCTGAAATAGCGCACCACGGGCCCCTCACCCTCGGCAAATGGACACCGTTCCTCCCGTGTGTGCCTGATTCAGGGCATTTGGGGACAATGGGCCTCTGTGTTTAGGTCCCCCGTTCTCAAATCCTCAGGAAGAAGCCCACCTCTGGCTGGGGCAGGGACTCCAGAGACCCCAGCAGGCATGGGGACCCTAGGTCTGGCCCCTTTTCACCCGGAGTGGTGGTGGCATGGGGTTCACCTGGCCAGCGGTGTGTCAGAGTTGGGTGGAAGCGGTTTGGGTGTTCTCTGAAGCGCCCGGGTGCAGCATGGCCTTTGGACAATGTTGTCTCGCAGGATGAACGTGGAAGAGGATTACAGCTGCCCTGCCCGCGCAGGAGCAGGGACATCACTGACAAATGTGAGCAAGTCCGGGTCGGGCTGTTCCCTCGAGGGAGGTGGGGCCGCCCGTCTCCAGCTGTGTCCTGGTTGGAGTGTCCTGGGCTCCCTTCGGATGCAGGGCCAGGACCAGCTGCTGGGAACTTCGTGCCTCCATACCCCTCACCCTGAATCCCCTCTGGGTCACAGGGACGCTGAGCGGAGGCTCCTGCAGACATGGGGCCTGAGGATATTGACAGCTACAAAGTCACCGATCACTTCGGGATTCTGCAGTGAGTCCTTTGTTCCCACCCTTACCACCAATCTCACCCCAGGGATGGGTTTTGTTTTTAGAAAGGCCTTACTGAGGCAGGACACATCTCCCCAACTCGTGCCAACCTCCTTTCTAGCGTAGAAACTCCTCCCCTGTTAAAGTCCTTTAAATGCTTGTACTGCCTGCTTTGGATTCCTATTGAATTTACACTCCCCCCTGTGGTACGGGGACTAATATGGGCTTTTACGACTTCAGCCCAGGTTCGATTCCTGGTCAGGGAACTAGTGCCACTTGTCTTAATTTGCATGACTCTTTACCCTTTGAGGGGTGAACCCAGAAAATCTGTGACAGGTCTCAGTTAATTTAGAAGGTTTATTTTGCCAAGGTTGAGGATGTGCCTGTGACAGTCTCAGGAAGTCCTGATGACACGTGCCTAAGGTGGTCGGGACACATCTTGGTTTTTTTTTTTTTTTTTTTGAGACGGAGTCTCTCACCGTCATCTAGGCTGGAGTACAGCGGTGCAATCTCAGCTCACTGCAACCTCTGCCTCCCGGGTTCAAGTAATACTCCTGCCTCAGCCTCCTGAGAAGCTGGGATTACAGGCGCCTGCCACCACGCCCAGATAATCAAATAATTTTTTGTATTTTTTTTTTTTTTTTTTGAGACGGAGTCTTGCTCTGTCGCCCAGGCTGGAGTGCAGTGGTGCGATCTCGGCTCACTGCAAGCTCCACCTCCCGGGTTCACGCCATTCTCCTGCCTCAGCCTCCTGGGTAGCTGGGACTACAAGCGCCCGCCACCACACCAGGCTAATTTTTTGTATTTTTTAGTAGAGATGGGGTTTCACTGTGTTAGCTAAGATGGTCTTGATCTCCTGACCTCATGATCCGCCTGCCTCGGCCTCCCAGAGTGCTGCGATTACATGCGTGAGCCACCGCACATGGCCGATTTTTTGTACTTTTAGTAGAGATGGGGTTTCACTATGTTGGCCAGGCTGGTCTCGAACGCCTGACCTCATGATCCACCTGCCTTGGCCTCCCAAAGTGCTGGGATTACAGGTGTGAGCCACCATGCCCGGCCCACAGCTTTCTTTTATACATTTTAAGGAGACATGAGACATCAGTCAATATATGTAAGAAGTACATTAGTTCCATTTAGAAAGGTGCGGACAACTCAAAGCAAGCCCCCACCCCCCAGGGGAGGTAGATGGAGGCTGGGAGATCAGACCCTGTGGGGCACTTGGGGACATCAGGTGGGACAGGCCCCAGGTGCACCCTCAGTGCACTGGGCAGGTCTCGGGATCCTGGCCTGGTAATGTGGTCACTCCCTCGGGGACTGCTGTTGGGACCCAGTCACCCACCCTGGGCCGTACATGTCCTTTCTCAGGCCTGGACATTCTCAGTTCCTGCAGAGAGCACTGCCTCCAGCCCAGGAGGGGCAGCCCCGTTGTGTAGTCCAAGCCCATGCTCTACAGGACCCTAGTGGTCCCTGCCCGCCACACACCCCTCTTCTCCCAGTTCCTGTCCCTTCACAGGCATCAGCCCACAGGGAGACTCTCTTCCTACCTTCCCTGTGTGTCTCCTGGGCTGAGACCAGGGGTGTGGCGGGGAAAGACATGGTTGGTCCTTCCCTAGGACCACTAGGGGAGAAGGAGGACAGCTCCCAGCCCAGCGCAGGTCTTCGGCTCTGCCTGGGTTGCCTTACGGTGAGACTAAGCTGCCATCCATCAGTGCCCTGGAGGCAAAGGTAAGACCTGCTACCTGAGAGGCTGGTCCAGGGACAGGAGGACTGGGCGGGTGGTCAGCAGCCCACGTGCACCGGCGGTGGTGAGTGGGAAAGACAGGCTGTCCCTAGGAGGGGCGGCAGTTCCTGCTGGACCCGACCGCAAGACTCTGTCCCCATGGTGGTTTGACCAAACTCCAAATTGAGAACTGCAGTCACAGCTCGGGGGTTGCTGCCTGCTTGCACTAGGAGCCCACCTGGAGGCTAGTACTTGACCAAAGTCCGGTGTCTGTGGCCTGAGGATGGCATGTCCCAGGTCATGAGGCCAGGTCACGGATGCCTGTTCAGTCAGAAGGTCTCAGTCCCTGGAGCCTGCCCTTTCCTGGTTCTTTTTGTGGTTCAGTCCTGTCAGGGCCTCGGAGCCCAGGATACAGCGTCCAAAGGCTGCTCCAGGAAGCCTTGGCAGCTCCGCTAACTTCTTGTCATCATAGTTGACAGCAAAGACGTCGGGAGATGAGAGACACAGAGAAATGACTCAAGATGCTTCAAGACGGGCAGGGATACAGGAGTGGCAAGGAGATGACATGGGGAGGGAGGGCCCCATGACCGCTCTCTACAGAGTCAGGGGGACGGGCTCCCATGGCTGGGTCCTGGCACTGCCTGCCTCTCAGAGGGTGGGTGACACACTGTCCTCACTCGGGACAGCAGGTCTGGTCACCAGCTCTCCTGTTTGTCCCTGCAAACCTCAACTTGCTGGAGACAGTGTGATGCCAGGGCATGGGCCTGCACTATCTCAGGGATAGGGACACTCCCTGGCAAACCGAAGGAAGGAATAGGTCAAGATCAGAATTCATAACTCTGAATCGCGGGAGGGAGGTCTGGTCCTAGGTAGACTGCACCTCTCCTGAAAAACCAACAAGTCAAAGGCTGGAGACTTCCAGAATCCTCAGGCTCTGATCCTCCCTGGGGCTGCCCCAGAGCCTGTTTCTCCAGAGTGTTCTGTCCCAAGTTGATTGACAGAGTGTATAAAGGAATTCTCCAGAGGCGTGGGGCCAAGTGTGGTCACACTTCCTGGACATCCGGAAGGTGAAGGCCGAGAACTGGTGGAAATATGAGGTATAACCCTTCCGAAGTCAGCCAGAGCAGGACAAACAGGCCAGGCTGTGATAGGAGCCCAAGCCTCCAGCTGGAGGAAACGCGGAGCCTGGGTTGAAGGTGGAGGGGTCGTGGTCAGACGAACGTCCTGGGCAGAGACGGTGACGCCAGCACCAAAGGTGAGCTAAGCTCCAGGACTAGTTGGATTGTAAGGAACCAAGCCAGAGGAGGAGCTTTCTGCAGAAGGAAACCTACCTTCCTTCCTTCCTTCCCTCCTTCCTTCCTTCCTTCCTTTGTTCCTTCCTTCTTTCCTTCCTTCCTGAAGGACTGCCTGTGGATGACTGCCGTGTGGGGCAGCGAGTCTACTGTCTGTTCAGAGGCTGCTTCCTCTTCTTGCCCCTGCCCTGGAGGTCATGAAGATGAAGGGAAAGAGGTCCCCCTGGGAACTTCCACCAGATCAACCTGGATGTCAGCCGTACACTAAGAAATCACATGATGTTCCAGCCACAATACAGTGAGGCTTGCGGGGCTGGAGATTCCCTGGGGAGATGGGGTGAGCCAGAGGGATGGGGGCTTCACCAGAGGAGAGGCAGGGGTCACCCAGGAGGGGTGACAGAGCCACCAAAAGCTCTCCAGGCCCAGGGGGAAGCTAGCACCATGAACCGAGTGCCTTCCTGGCTCCAAGCCCTGGGCCTGGCTGGGATATGTGGGGCCACAGCCCAAGTGGCTCCCAAGGAGACAGAGAGCAATGAACAAAATCATGAGAAATGGTGGAAAGTGCGGTGACCCACGGGAGGGTGGCAGGATGAGGGGCTCGGGAGCCCTCCCAAGCAACACTGAGGACACCAAATGCCAGGAGGATGTGGGGCCCCGGGGACCCTTGTCCCTGCCAGGTGGGAATGCGACAGGGCACAGCCCCTTTGGAAACCCGTTGGATGGCTCTTCACGAAACTCAGTGGACCTCGCGCCACATGTCCCAGAAGAGTCTCAGAGACTGACCCCACTGATTTGAAAACTGATGGCCACGTAAAGCCTGCATGCCATGTCCACGGCTTGATTCACCGTCACCCACAGTTGAAGGCTACCAAGACAACCTTCAACACGGGAATAGTAAAATCCGCTTTTACCAAAACATTTCATAAAACTCAGTGACCCTGAAGAGCTCACTGCTTATTCCGCGCATCATCTGGACCTGGAATTGGATTCCTTGTTGGAACACGACAGAGAGAACACAATAGCATCTGTGTGAACCCAAACCCTCTTTTCTCTCTTTCCTAGGCTGCAGCATGCCTTTCTTGTCCTGGTGGCGTATTCTGCATCTAACCCCGTGAGTATTCCCGGGCAACAATATTCCCGGGTCACATTCCCATATCCACAGGTGTGGGTGTCTTGGGTCGGGGTGTCATTGCTTCTTTAAAATTCGGTATCTGATACCTACCAAGACGCAGCGGGTAGGACTCAAGCTCGCTGCTGGCTTGAACATTCAAGCAAGGCTGGGAGGGAGGGTCTCAGAGGGGTCATGCTGAGATGGAGGGGGCTCAGGCACGGATTCCTGATCTGACCTGAGCCTGACCCCCAATCTCAGAACAAGAAATGACGCCTTCCTCCTGGGCTTGCCCCAAGGCCCAGGAGCTGGTCAGTGTCCCAGAATGGTCCTCCCAGGAGGCATTTTTGACAAATTGCCACAGTGCCTGATGGGCGCGGCTCTTGTCACGAAATGAGTGTGGATCCCGCGGAAGCTGTTTCTTCAGTGGAAAACTGGCAGGGATCCAATGTCCCCTCTGCCCGAACCCCACTGGAGCACAGCAGACAGGGAGGGGGTTCCCAAAGCGCCTGCTCCCCATGTGCCCCCCAGTTTCCAGATCACTCCTGGAGGGACAGCCACTGAGCTGGCTCCATGCGCCGCACACACAGGGTCTGGACCCAGCCTCCCTCTCGTACCTGGCAGGCAGCCCCTGGGTCTTCCCCAGCCCGCCTTGTTGGCCAGCCTAGCTCACAGATGCTGTCCCAAGCCTGGTCTGGCATCTGAACGGGAGGGACATCCATGGTCCTCTCCTATGTCCTCTTGGGCCACATGGGCTTGGACGCTCGCTATAGGGGTCTCTTTGGACTCCTTGTCAACTGGGACGTGCATGACCTGCTCAGTCCTGACACCCAGTGTCAGGAGAGGGGTGAAGAGGCTGCACCCCAAATTCCCCAGGGCCCGTGGCAAGCCTCCCCAATGACGTCAGTACTCTCAGGTGACCTCAGCCCTCCCAGGTGACATCCTTCCATGGTGACTCTGGCTCTTGCAGGAGTTGGGCTACTGTAGGGTCATGAGCCGCATTGCTGCCACTCTCCTCTATCTGCCTGGAAAAAGACACCTTCCGAGTGCAGGCTCAGCTGCTGGCCAGTGAGAGCCACTCCCTGCAGGGTAGGTGGACAGCTGCCCCCAGGGACTCACGCAGCCAGGCCCGGGGACGGTCACCCTGGCTAGATGATCCCAGCTTCCAGGCAAGGCGCCTTCCTTGTGTCCCCGGCTCATTTGGAGCCCCTGGGATGTTGCCTGCTGTGGGTCATGTAGGAGCCTGGGACTGGATAGGGACCCCCACACCCTGACTTAGACACCTCTCATCCCCATCAGCAGAGGGCATTGCAGCCTCCCTGTGGCTGCCTTCTGTATCCTGGAGCCTCAGTCTTCCAGCCTCGACTGCGCAGGCAACGCTCGCCTCCCTGAGGGTCCTCCTGCCTCCTGGTGGCTGACTGTGCTCCTAGCTGCCCTCGCCACCCTCGGACAGGCAGATGAAACCCAGACCGTAATGCTTCCTCATCGCATGTCCCCCCGCCTGACCCCACGAACTTCCAGAAGACGGTAATGCACCCCCAGCACCCACCCCGCTCACCCTGCTGGCCCTTGCCTGCCACGTTCCTCCCTCTCGGCCTCCATGGCAGGCCTCTCCTCCTAATACCTCAGCTCAGGGCCCCACCGGGCAGCTCCTCCTGCCAGGATCCAGGGGATGTTCCTGCCCCTCCTCTCCTGGGTCAAGGCTGCATGCTGGAGTGGCCAAATGGGAGGGTGGGAGGTCTGGGGGTTTGAGGACCCCTGCCAGTGCCTAGCTCTTCCAGCTGACCGCTCCACATCTAGGGAGCAGGCTTTGATTTTGTGAAAAGTTGTGGGCTCTCAGGATTCTACAGTTCAAATTGTGCCAGGCCCCGGAGACTCTAAGCCCAGCCGGGACACGTGTTACGCACATCATCCCCGAAGCTCATGAGGACTTGGTGAGGAGACGGTCCCCTCGGCTCTTCCCCAGAGGCTTGGGGATCAGGGGGAGAGGGAGGTTCTGGCTCCTCCTCATGGGGGCTGAGGGGGTCGAGTCCCAGCAGGGGTCAGACTTGGGATGTGGAGGTCTCCATGGGATTGTCGTTGGGTTTCCTTTTTCTGCTCTGGAGCAGGCAGAGGCTCTGGGAGGGGGGCTATGCTCTGGCTGAACTAGGCTAAGGGAAATGTGTCCACCGAAAGTCCATGCGGGGGGCAGGTGTGGCGGGGCACCCTGGGGACTGCCCAGTGTTCTGCCCCTTAGGGAACGGCTGCAGAGGGGCCTGAAATAGGGATGTTTTGGGGGCAGCCCAAGGGGCCCTGAGCACCTCTGCTCCTCCCATCAGGACAAGGATGAGCTGCGTGCCCAGAATTCCATGTTTACACTGGCTTCTCTGGTGCTTTAAGTGGGGGTAATGAAGCACTGGAAGCTCCCAGCCCAGGGATCCTCCTGCCCTGCACTGCCTGGCTCCCCCAGCCCGGAGGTCCAGCTCCCCCAGGAGGACCTGGCTCACCCCCATCCAGCAGGAGGCACAGGCGGGTCCCCATAGGGCACACAAGGTAGGCGACACTTGAGAAGGGGCATCCCACAGCAGAGGCCAGGGCAGAATGGGCCAGGTCTCCACTTGGGAGAGCCCCGGGAAGTCCAAGGTCCTGGGGAGCCCCTCGTTCCAGGAGCCACATCCCTGCTGAGATGAGTCCCCTCCATGAGGAGCTGCAAGACCTCTTCTGACCCAGCCTCACAGTGGCAGCTCATCCCATGGGGAGGGGTCCTTGGCACTCCAGGGGACTGAAACCACAGTGGGCCCTGCTTGGGCCACCAGATTCCAGCCTGGAAGGGCCAGGTCCTTTCACACCTGCTGTCCCCACAGATCCCCTTGGGGTTCAGCCTGAAGATGAAGCATGCAATAATGGCAATGGCACCCACAGCCTTCAAGGTTCACAGAAGCAAGTACCCCTGTGCCTGAGGTTTCCTGGGGAACTCACGGGACAGACAGACAGCTGTCCCCATGACCCTCTGCTCTGGTCAGAAGGGATGGCCAGGGATGACCAGGCCTGGCCTGTAGGGCTGGGCAGGGCAGAGCGAGTTCTCCCAGACCCTGAGCCCACCCTTGAAATGAATGATCCATGCGAAAGGTGGGAGTGTGGTGGGCACTTCCCTGCCTGGGCGTCCCCCTGGCCATGGCCTCCTGTGCATAGCTGGACCCCAGGGGTGGCCACAGAACGACCCAGTGCTGCCCAGTGGGAGGTGGCAGTGTTGGAAACGGGGTGTGGGCACCAACCCCTCCCAGGAACGCCCCCTGGCCTGATGCCCTCCCTGTCCCTTGAGTGACCATGAACCTGTCCCAGTCCAGCCTGTGGGAGGGAGTTCTTTCAGGACCAGTTCTCCCAGGCATGGGTCCTGGAGGATGCCACCATGCTCAGGCACTTTGAGGCCTTTGTGGGGGAACTGATGAGCCAGTGCTGGAACCTGCCACCCCCTGGTGGGCTCCAGCACCAGGTCCCCTCCTGTCACCCTCTGGAGCGTTCGATAGTGGAGAGGGCCCCGGCCCCACCAGCCCTACGACCTGGCCCTTCCTTCTGCACCTCTTTTTCTGCCTTTTCCTCCTCTACACTAAGCAGCTTCTGGGCAGGTGCTGAGCGCATATGTAATGGACATGCTGCTCAGACAGGCGGAGGCTGGGGAAAGACCCCTCAACGCTTCCTGTGGTTTTTACATCCTTTCCCCTCTGTGCGAGCTCCCTGAACCACCATCCCAACATCAACAGATGCCGGGAGGAGCAGGGGCCGCTTGCTCCAGAGCACCCCTCCAAGGATGTCAGGGCAATAAGCCTTGAGCCAGGGGAACAAGAGAATCAGTGTCACTGACCCAGAGGATTCGTGGAGAGGACACGGGTAGGAGCCCTGGCCAGAGCCAGATCCAAGAGTTCAGCCAGGTGTGGGAATGGTCTAGTCCAGGTGTGGAGTGGACGGTCCCGGAGGGCAAAGGGGGCCCCATGCCTGGGACCATCTCACCCACTGTGGAGACAGTATCTCATGTGAGGTGGCAAGGGGGCTAGGTGACAGCCAAGGCCTCTCCCACCTGGTTCTGAATCAGGGCTGCTACCCAGGCCACACAGCCCTGGGATGAAGAGGTGAAGGAGGAAGTCTGGAGCCAGCCCGAATCCTAAGCCACTGCCCCAGGAGTGACATGAGGCGCCCCAATAACTCCCTACGCCCTGAAGGATCCACGCACCCCTTGCTCTGTGATCAGCAGCCTGCTGGGGTGTCCTCAGAGTCAGACTCAAGAAGCCACACAGGGATGCTGAGGACACCAGAGACCCAGGTCCATGGGGCCCAGCTTTGTGGGGACTTAATGGACTTGGTGGAGAAGCTGACCACTCACGTCTGCTATTTTTTCAGCCAAACCTGATTGAGGGTCCTTGGCACCTAGGCCTCTGTGAGCATTACGCCCCTCTGCAAGGGAGACAGGCTGGCCCACCCCTGCCTACCAGCTCAGCTCTACAGGCCCATGCAGCCAGCCCCCTACCCCGGAATGCAACCCTGGTCCTCTCCCACCCCGGCATGGCTGGCAGTCTCCAAGACTGAGGCCCAGGGGCACGAAGGAGCTTCCAGAAAACTCAGGGCAGCAGGTTGCTCTCTGGGGATCCTGAGGGTTCAGAATGGACCCATGCATTTTCTGAACTCCCTCCGGAAGCTGCCCAGAGACTTGGCTGTCAGAGGCCCGTGGTTCCCATTGTAAAATTTGAACAGGGATGCTGTGCTCCGTCCCTTCCACATCTACCCTACCCAGCCCCAGGACCATTAATGGGGCCCAGCCCTGCAACCCCATCTTGGCTACAACACCAGGCCCTGCTGGGCCCCGTGAGAACGGAGAGGCAGGTCCAGAGGTAAGTCCCTTGCATGAGGGCACTTGCATCGGAACCCTCTTGGTGGGCAATGACTAGCACGGCGTGGAAGGAACCAGGGCAGCTCCCAGCCAGTTGCTCTGCAACCCCAGATGGCTCCTGGGCCTTATGAAGTCCTTCTCAACAGGGAAGCTGGTCCCTTTCAGGCCACCACAGGGAGGGGTGAACATGGTGTCCTCCCAGCCCTGGCCAGCCAGGAGCATGCCTTGTGGCCTCTGATTTGGCTTGTTGGACAGAGTCCCCTCCTGGGGCACACGTCCTAGGTCCAGAGGGGCCCGGCCTCAACTCCAGCCCTGGTTGGTAGGGGAGGGCACCAGGGGTGCCACGGGCCTTTAGTTGCAGCACACATGACCATGCAGGGGACATGGCACACCTCACCCGGTTGTTGTACCATTTCAGGTCAGAGAACCCCAGCAAGAACTTGCTGCAGGAACATGAGGTTCTGAGCCTGTGCGGGAGCAGGACATCAAGGGCTGCTCAAGGGCGTCCATGGCTACAGTGACTGTGGCCTCTTCCCAGCCTCGTCTGTGCAGTGCAGGTGATCCATGACTCCAAGCTGGGACTGGCAGGTGATGGTGGCCCCAGCATCTCGGCCACACTGCCAACATGCTGCTGGGAGGCTTTGAGACCATGCCCGGTATCCTGCCCACCTCCTTGAGACCCCTTCCTGACACTTTCTAGCCAGTGCTACAGCTGCAGCATGTGTCACCACTGAATACCTTCCAGCAGCCGGTGCAGGCTTCAGACGGCAGGGGTGCTCAGCAGCCATGGCCTCAGTAGCTCTTTCGTGGCAACCAGGACAGTCAGGGCAGTGATGATGCCCAGGACAAGTGGGATGGCAGTTCCATGATGGTGGATGAGCCTAGTGGCAGTTCACACCTGGTGCTCAGTGGCTCCCTGGGCTCCTGTGGTGGTAACAGCTTGGCCACCATGAGGCGCAGTCTCAACCGCTTCCCCACCTGTCAAGTCAGGTGGGGAGGCCTTGTGCTTGGTGAGGTGTTGGGCTCTGTGAAGGACGGGGACAAGTTGTGCATGGCTCTGTGGCTCTATGGCCTCAAGTGGCAGGAGAACCCCTACTCCTTCCAGTGCACTACCGGCGACACCACTCAGTAGAACAAGTTCAAGGGCATGAATAGCGTCCTCTCTTGCAAGCTGGTGACCATGCACAGGCAGGTCCCAGTGCACGGCGCAACAAGCACTTGCACTGACTGGATGCTTGTCTGGTGACATTCCCGGCCATCTCTGTGCCCCACCCACCTGAGAAGTGGGCCACGGGTTGCTTCCAGGAGGACTTCATCTCCAAGCACAGGAAGAGCCTGATCTGTGGGAGGAGCCACACGGCTGGCTGCCCAGTGCTGGCAGTGCCACGTCCTCCAGCACTTCCTGATGTGCCCCAGCAGCACCGAAAGAAGGCCTGGAAACAAGGCAAGAGGAAGGCCTTCTGTATGGCACGACACCTCTTGAGGAAAGAAAATAAGAAAACTGCCTCCGATCCAAGCAGAGCAGATCAGCGAGAAGGTGGGCATCACTTGGAGAAGTGGATGTGGGTATCGAAGATGAACACTGGATATGTGTCCTGGTCATGGGAGGTGGGTGGTGCGAGAAAGGTGACATGGTGGGTGCCAGCTCGTTCCTGACCCTGAGCACTCCACCACCACCGCCCTCGACCTGCAGGAGGTGGAGAGCCTGATTGACAGCTCCATATGCTTTCTCAAGAAGGTGGACGACAGTGCTGCTGCTCAGCCACAGGGCATGGAGTTCACGACAAGCAGGTGAGGGGCTTTGAGAAGGAACATCAGCAGGGGGCCAGCCCTCCCGCAGCCTCAGCCAGGCTTTGGAGTGGGCCCAGCAGGGCTTCTAGGTGGGCCTGAAGCAGCCCGTCACCTTCACCGGAGGTGCCTACGATGCCATCGTCAAGCTCTTCCCAGACTGGCCCAGGCAGGACCTGGATTCTGTCTCGGACCTGTTACTGCCGTCCAAGTGGCAACGCATCAAATTTCCAGACGTCCTCCATGTTCACAGAGGAGCTCTTACCAAAGTCACGGGGAGCAGGAGACTTGTAGGAGGAGGAACGATGGAGGTGCGGGGGCTGATGGTGTTCAGGAGCGTGGGACACGAGTTCTTTGGCCACTTTGGCTGAAATTCACCATCTCCATCCAATTAAAGGGAGAGATTTGAGATCACAGATGCAGCACTTTTTACCAGAAGAAAATATTTTTTTTTCCAAAAATCGATCTAGAATTTGGAAGCAGCTCTTTATAAAGATGAGAGTGTTGAGTGACTGGATGTTGGGTTGGGGACTTTTTCCAGTTCAAGGATAATTTCTACAGCAGAATAAAAACTTCTATCAGAGAGCCATGGCCAACTATCTGTGGTAGTACAAGGATGGTTTTGTGCTCAACTGAGGCCAGTTTAGAATAGAGAATTATGTGGGAAATAAACAGAGAACATGGCGATGGAACCACGTGTTGTATCTTCGTAGGCGTCCATGCTATGGAAGTTCCTTCCTTCTCTCCTTCCTGCTGTGTGTGCCTCCTCCCAGCATCGGGCATCCCCACGTCCTGGGCCTGTGCTGGGAGAGATATAAAGGACACCATTGGCTATAGGCTGGGGGACTGGCATGGTCAGGGGATCCTGTGAAGTCAGAGTAGCCCCTGAGGACCAGTCCTGGGATGGCTGTGTCCAACTGACCAGGCCCCTGCTGACCAGGGCCCCATGGACTGGGGCCTCTGCCATGACCTGGCCTTCACTGAATGGGCCCTGATAACCAGGACCCCACTGAAGAGTCCCCCCTGATGAAGCCCCACTCACCAGGCCTTACTGACTGGACTCCCCCTGACTAGGCCCCGGCTGACCAGGTTGTTACTGACCAGGCCCCACTGGCAGCTGCTCCTCCCCCTAGCCAAGCCAGGCCCCCATTGATTGGGTCCAGTGATCAGTCAGCCAGTGGCCAGAGCTGCACTGACCAGGTCCCCGCTGACTAGTTAACTTACTAACCAAGCTCCTGGAAACTAGGTTCACACTGACCGGGCACAAGGCCCCACTGACTAGGTCTTCGTGAAAAGGCCCTCACTGCCTGGACTCCACTAACTAGGCCTTATGAATGAGACTTTCACTGATAATGTCTTTGCTGGTCATGCCTCCACTACCCAGGCTTCTAGTGATCATGCCCCCTTGGGTCATGTCCCTCCTGACTGAACAGGCCCACACTTGAACAGGCCCCCAATGTCTATCCCCCGCACTGACTAGGCCCTCACATCCAAGTCCCACTGACCAGATATTCCGGCCAGGTTTTCACCGACTATGTCCCACTGCCAGACTCTAAGAACTAGGCCCCACTGGCCAGGCCCTCTCTGACCGGGTTTCTCCTGATAAGAACCTGCTGAAAGGTGTTTGCTGACTAGGTCAATCCTAACCAGATCATCCATGACCAAGGTCCCCACTGATCATGTTTCCACTGACCAGGCCCAAAAGTACTAGGCCCCAATGACCAGGTCCACCACTGAGCAGGTACTGCTGACAAGGTCCCCATGGAACAGGCCCCCACTGTCAGGCCCCCGTTGACTAAGCCACAATGACTACGTCACAGCGGACCAGGCCCTGGTTATTAGGTTTAAGGGACAAAACCCTCGTTGACCACCAGGTCCCACTGGTCAAGTCCCCACCCACCAGGTCCCCATAGATGACCCTGAGTTACCAGGACCCCACTAACCAGACCTCTACAGACTAGGCCCCAATAACCAAGACCCACAGACAAGGCCCTCACTCACTGGGCTTCAACTGATGAGATTCTGACTGACCAGGTCCTTAATGACCAGACTAGGTCATTTATTGACTAGGCCCCACTACCCAGGACCCCAGTGACCAGGCCCCCACTAATCAGGTCCCAAGTTACCAGACCCCCACTGACTGTCCCAACTGACAAGGCCCCCACTGCCTAGGCTTCCACTGACCAGGTCCACACTGACCAGGCCTCAAGAGATGAGGCCCCAACTTACCAGGAACCCACTGACCAGAGAGACCTCCACTGACTGGGCCCAACTGACAAGGTTCCAACTGACCATGTTTTTACTGACCTGACTTTACTGAACAGGCCCCACAGCTCAGTATCCAGTGACCAGACTCTCACTGACTAGGTCTCACTGTCAGACCTCAAGTGACCAGGCCTCACTATCCAGGACACACTCATGAGGCTTCCACTGCCAGGCCCCCACTGACTGGGCCCAACTGACGAGGCCCTCAATGACCAGGTCCCTAACTGATGAGGTTCCAACTGACCAGGTCCTTAGTGACCAGACCTTTACTGACCAGCCCCCACTAATCAGGACCCCACTAAACAGGTGCCCACTGACAAGATCCCAGTTGATTATGTCCCCAGTGTCCAGGTTTCACTGACTAGGCCCCACCAACCTGGTCCCACTGACAAGCCTCCAGCTGACCAGGTCCCCACTGACTGGGACCCAACTTACAAGGCCCATTAGCCAGGCCTCACTGACCAGGACTCCACTGACTGGGCCCCATCTGATAAGGTTCTGATTGACCAGGTCCTTAATGACCAGGCCTTTACTGACCAGGCCCCACTCCCCATGACCCCAGTGACCAGACCCTCACTGACCAGGTTCCACGGCCAGGCCTCCAGTGACCAGGCCTCACTATCCAGAACCCACGGATGAGGCTTCCACTGCCAGGCTGACTGGGGCCCAACTGACGAGATTCCAACTGACCACTTCCTTCACTGATGAGGTCCTAACTGACCATGTCCTTAACTGACAAGGTTCCACCTGCCCAAGTCCTTAACTGATGAGGTCCCAACTGACCAGGTCCTTAACTGATGAGGTTCTGACTGGCCAGGTCTTTAATAACCAGACCTTTACGGATTAGGCCCCATTAACCAGGAACCCAATGACCCAGAACTTTACCAACCAGGCCCCACTAGCCAGGACCCCAACGATCAGGCCCCACTGACCAGGCCTCAGTTGATGAGGCCTCAACTTACCAGGACCCGAGACCACCACTGACTAGACCCCACTAGCTAGGACCCCCTGATGAGGTCTCCACTCCTAGGCTGCCGCTGATTGGGCCATACTGACAAAACCCCCAATCAGACCGTCAGTGACCAGGCCTCACTGTCCAGGACCCACGGATGAGGCTTCCACTGCCAGGCCTCCACTGAGTGGGCCCAACTGACAAGGCCCCCTCTGTCAAGGTCTCCACTGACTGGGCCTCAAATGACGAGGTTCTGACTGACCAGGTCCTTACTGAACAGACCTTTACTGACCAGGCCCCACTAATGAAGACTCCAAAGACCAGGCCCCCACTGACAAGACCACAGTTGATTATGCCCCCAGTGGCCACGTTTCACTGACTAGGCCCCACTGACAAGTCCCTCACTCACCAGGTCCCCATTGACCAGGCCCCAACTGATGAAGCCTCAACTTACCAGGACCCCACTGACCAGACCTCCACTGAGTAGGCCCCACTAGCCAGGCCCCACTGATAGGCCCCCCAGTTCCAGACCCCACTGCCAAGCTCCCCACTGACCAGGTCTCTCCACTGATGAGGTTCCCACTGACCAGGTCCTTAATTACCAGACCTTACCTGGCTAGGCCCCACTACCCAGGACCCCAATAGTCAAGTCCCCACTGACCAGGTTCCTACTGAACAGACCCCCACTGACTGGGCCCCCACTGCCAGATATCCACTAACTAGGGCTCAATGACCAGGCTTCCACTGACCAGGACTCCAATAACCAGGTCACACTCACCAGGCCCCCACTGACCAGATTTCAGCTGACCAGGCTCATGCTGACCAGGACACACTGATGTAGTCCCAAGTGACCAGGCCCTCTGACCAGTACCCTCTGACCAGGCTCCCTCAGACCAGGTCCTCACTGACCAGGTGCCTGCTCACCAGGCTTCCTCTGACTAGGTCTCCAATGATTGTGTCCCCATTGACCATGCCCCCACTGACCAGGTACTATTGACTAGGCTGCTGCTGACCAGGTCAGCACCAACCCGACCCCCACTCACAAGGACCTATTCACCAGGCCCTGCTGACCAGGTCCCACATGACCAGGTCCCACATGACTCCACTGAATAGGTTCCACTGATGTGGCCCCAATAACTCACCTATATTAGTGTGTTCTTGCATCGCCATAAAAAAAACCTGAGACTGGGAAATTTATAAAGAAAAGAGGTTTAATTGACTCACAGTTCTAAAGGCTGTACAGGAAGCATGATGCTGGCATCTATTTGGCTTCTGGAGAGGCCTTAGGAAACTTTCAATCATGGTGGAAGGCAAAAGGGTAGCAGGCACGTCTTACATGGCTGGAGCAGGAGGAAGTGTGGGGAGGAAGTGCTACACACTTTTAAACAACCAGATGTCATGCAAACTCTATCACAAGAACAGCACTAAGGGGATGGTGCTAAACCATTAATGAGAAACCACCCCCACGATCCAATCACTTTCCACCAGGCCCTACCTCCAACATTGGGGATTCCAATTCAACATGAGATTTGGGCAGGGACAGATTCAAACCATATTGTTCCACCTCTGGCCTCTCCCAAATCTCATGTCCTTCTCATATTTCAAAATACTACTGGCTGGATACGGTGGTTCATGCCTGTAATCCCAGCACTTTGGGTGGCCGAGGCAGGTGGATCACAAGGTCAGGAGATCGAGACCATCCTGGCCAACATGGTGAAACCTCGTCTCTACTAAAAATCCAAAAAATTAGCCAGGCATGGTGATGGAGGCCTGTAGTCCCAGCTACTGGGGAGGCTGAGGCAGGGGAACCCAGGAGGTGGAGATTGCAGTGAGCTGCGATCACGCCACTGCACTCCAGCCTGGTGACAGAGGGAGACTCTGTCTCCAAAAAAGAAAATACTACCATGACTTCCCAACATTCCTGCAAAGATTTAACTCATTCCAGCATTAACTCAAAAGTCTATAGTCCAAAGTCTTATCTGAGACAAGGCCAGTCCCTTCTGCCTATGACCCTGTAAAATAAGAAACAAATTTGTTACTTCCAAGATAAAATGGGAGTATAGGCATTGGATCAACATTCCCATTCTAAAAGGAAGAAATTGGCCAAAAGAAAGGAGTTACAAGCATACACAAGTCCAAAACCCAGCAGAATAGTCATTCAATTTTAAAGCTCCAAAATAACTTCCTTTGATTTCATATCCCACATCAAGGGTATGCTGGTACAAGGGGTGGGCTCCCAAAGCCTTGGGCAGCACCACACTTGTGGCTTTCCAGGATTCAGCACCTGTAGATGCTCTCAAGGACTGCCCTTGAGTACTTGTAGCTTTTTCAGGCTGAGGGTGCAAGCTGCCAGTGGATCTACCATTTTGATGTCAGGAGGACAGTGGTTCTCTTCTCATAGCTCCACTAGGCAGTGCTCCAGTGGGACTCTGTGTAGGGGCTCCAACCCCACATTTCCCCTCCACACTGCCCTAGAAGAGCCCTTCATGAGGGCTCCACTCGTGCAGCAGGCTTCTGCATGGACATCCAGACTTTTCCATGAATCTTCCTAAATCTAGGTGAAGGTTTCCCAGCTTCAACTCTTGCACTCTGCACTGCAATGGTAGTGCAGGTCCACTGAACCATCAAAGACCAGGTACATGCCTCTGCCTGGTGTTCTCGACTCATCCACCAGTGTGGAGCTGTCATCCCACTCTTAATTACAGTCATCATCACTGCCCTAGCTGGCCTGGCTACCACCAGAGTTGCTGAGGTGATGACTGCAGGTTCCCCAACCCCTGGCTCTGGAAAGCCTGAACTGGCAGCTGGAAGGCCCCTGGTGGTGGTACCTGTTGCTGCTGCAGCAGCAGCTAGAGGGCTTCAGGAGGCAGCTTTGAGGAGGTGGGTACCATGGTGAGGAGAGCCTTGAAGCCTCTGGGTGACACGTTGGCCTAGCAGGCTGGGGCACCAGGGCTGCTGTCACTCAACAGGCCCGGCCTAGGGGCAATGGAGTGAGGCCTTGTCTCTAAGAAGAAGCATCTGCATGACAGAAAACATTTGTATACTATACATCTGATAATGCATTAATATCACAAATGTATAAAAACTCAAACAATCCAACAGCAAAAAAACAAATACTATTAAATATTAGCAAAGGACTTGATTATTAGCAAAGGACATTTCTCAAAGAAGGCATGCATATGAGCAACAAGTACATGAACAAAAGCCCAAGTTCAATAATCATCAGGGAAATGCAAATTAAAACCAGAATGAGATGTCACCTCACATTTGCTAGAATAGCTATTTCAAAAAGTTTGAAATGCACTGAGTCTGGATCTTTAATATCTTTATTATTTCACTACTTCTTCCAATGTAAGGATTTGGTTTGTTAGTCTTCGATGTGTCTTTTTTTTTTTTTTTTTGAGATGGAGTGTCACTCTGTTGCCCAGGCTGGAGTGTGCGCGATCATGGCTCACTGCAACCTCTGCCTCCCAGGTTCAAGCGATTCTCCTGCCTCAGTCTCCTGAGTAGTTGCGACTACAGGCGTGCACCACCATGCCAAGCTAATTTTTGTATTTTTACTAGAGATGGGGTTTCACCATGTTGGCCAGGATGGTCTGGATCTCTTGACCTCATGATCCACCCACCTTGGCCTCCCAAAGTGTTGGGATTACATGTGTAAGCCTCCGCGCCCAGCCTCAAGGTGTCTTTTTGTGGTTTTCAGTACAGTTTTATGCTTTTACACAGGCCTGGGAATGTCTTCTAATCGATTTCATGGCAGTTTGCTAATGTGGAGAGGCTGATTCTCTCTTTGTTATTGTTACTATGTGTTTATTATTAGTACGAAAGATTCAAGATTTATCGTATGTACAACGTGTATTTGTTCAATTTCCTGAATATTGTTAAACAGTTTTTGTTCTGAAATTTGAAATCGATTCCCCTGCTTTTCTATTTGCACTCATGGCCTCTGTAGATAACTGCAGTTCAAATTCTTTGACTTACATTCTTTCCTGTTTCCTCCTCTTCTCTCTTCTGGTCCAGGCTCAGGCATCCCCCAGAGTGATAAATGGGAGAGGCCTGGCTGGCCCTTGTCTTAGACTTTTCTTCATTGAAACGCTTCTGATGTTTGCTGTTGATTATGATGTTTGCACAAATATCTTTGCTTAATATGAATTTTATTTCCTTCCTTCCTTCCTTCCTTCCTTCCTTCCTTCCTTCCTTCCTTCCTTCCTTCCTTCCTTCCTTCCTTCCCTCCTCCCTCCCTCCCTCCCTCCCTTCCTTCCATCCATCCTTCCTTCCTTTTGAAACATGATGTCTGATGTTTCTCAGGCTGGAGTGCAGTGGCTAGTCACAGGTGAAATCATAGCTCACTGCAGCCTCAAACTCCTGGGCTCAAGCGATTCTCTCACCTCAGCCTCCTGAGTAGCTGGAACTGTAGTCATGTGCCACCATGCCCAGCCAGAAGTTTCTGTTATCCTATTTGGTATTCTTAATCATTACATATTTTATTTAAGGATATACTAAAGTGATTACATATTTTTTCTATGTTAATCTTTTAATCAAATAAATAAACTAAATAATTTTTTTTTGAGACACGGTCTTGCTCTGTCACCCAGGCTGCAGTGCAGTGGTGCCATCACAGCTCACTGTAACCTCTGCCTCCTGGGTTCAAGCAATTATCCTGCTTTAGCCTCCTGAGTAGTTGGGACTACAGGCGTGTGCCACCACACCTGGCTAATTTTTGTCTTTTTAGTAGAGACAGGGTTTCACCATGTTGGTCAGGTTGGTCTCGAACTCCCGACCTCAGTTGATCTGCCCGCCTGAGCCTCCCAAAGTGCTGGAATTACAGGTGTGAGCCACCGTGCCCAGCCTCGATTTTATTTTTAATAGTAAAATGTACATGAATAGTTTTTCACGTAATCTAGTAGTAGAAATACACAAGATATCACCATTAGATACTGCTAATCAAACACTTAACAGGTGCAAGTATGTGGGTGATTTTGTATACAGTACTTCCAAACCTTTTTGTCAGACTAATGAGTATAATGAGATTTGATATTTGCTTCTGATGTTGCTGGATAAACTGGGTAAAGAAAAGGATTAAGTCAGGGATTCAAAGTTTTTAATACAAGTACTGCATTAATATCCTAAAAATTTATATGGAGCCCTGAAGAAGATCCTTATCTCCCGCAGCTTCCGGGCTCAAAATGCCGAAAATAAATCACAGCATCTCACCCCGTAACTGGATGAATTACAACAAAAATTAAATTCCCAGGCTGGCAGGATGCCTACTATTAAAGTGGGTGTATTCATTCGGAAAACACTGGATATTAAAAAATTAGAATGAGGACCTGGCGCGGTGGCTCACGCCTGTAATCCCAGCATTTTGGGAGGCCGAGGTGGGTGGATCACCTGAGGTCGGGAGTTTGAGACCAGCCTGGCCAACGTGGAGAAACCCCTTCTCTATTAAAAATACAAAATTAGCTGGGCGTGGTGGTGCATGCCTGTAATCTCAGCTACTCGGGAGGATGAGGCAGGAGAATGGCTTGAACCCGGGAGGTGGAGGTTGTGGTGAGCTGATATCTCACTACTGCACTCCAGCCTGGGCAACAAGAGAGAAACTCCATCCAAAAAAAAAAAAAAAAGTATAGGCCAATGCTGGAACACAAAGTTGAATCAGGTAAGATTTATCAATGTGGGCCTTCTAAGCAGATTCTACATTTAATGTTGCAGCTTAAGGAATCAAAAAAAGTTCTCCTAGTTTGCTTCATTGACCAAAACATAAGCCAAAATGTGGTCAGTAGTAACTGAGTTAGAAATGCTGGATCTTAGGCCGGGTGGCTCACGCCTGTAATCCCAGCACTTTGGGAGGCCGAAGCATGTGGATCACCTGAGGTCAGGAGTTTGAGACCGGCCTGACCAACATGGAGAAACTCCGTCTCTATTAAAAATACGAAATTAGCTAGAAAAGGATTAAGTCAAGGATTCAAAGTTTTTAATACAAGTACTGCATTAATATCCTAAAAATTTATATGGAGCCCTGAAGAAGACCCTTATCTCCTACAGTTTCAGGGCTCAAATGCTGAAAATAATCACAGCATCTGGATGAATTACAACAAACTATAACTGGATGTAACTGGATGAATTACAACAAAAGTTAAATTCCCAGGCTTGCAGGATGCCTGCTTTTAAAGTGGGTGTATTCATTCGGAAAACATTGGATATTAAAAAGTTAAAATGAGGGCCAGGCGTGCTGGCTCACGCCTGTAATCCCAGCACTTTGGGAGGCCGAGGTAGGAGGATCACCTGAGGTTGGGAGTTCTAGACCAGCCTGGCCAACATGGAGAAACTCTTTCTCTACTAAAAATAGAAAATTAGCTGGGCATAGTGGTGCATGCCTGTAATTCTCAGCTACACAGGAGGCTGAGGCAGGAGAATCTCTTGAACCCGGGAGGCGGAGGTTGCAGTGAGCTGAGATTGCACCATTGCACTCCAGCCTGGGCAACAAGAGCAAAACTCCATCTCAAAAAAAAAGAAAAGAAAAGAAAAAAGAAAAGAAAGAAAGAAAGAAATGCTGGATCTTCATTGGTTTGCTATAAAGTGATTCAAAAGCTTTGAAAGATTTGAATGATAAAGTGTCTTTTTTTTTTTTTTTTGAGGCAGAGTTTCGCTCTGTCTCCCAGGCTGGAGTGCAGTGGCCGGATCTCAGCTCACTGCAAGCTCCGCCTCCCGGGTTTACGCCATTCTCCTGCCTCAGCCTCCCGAGTAGCTGGGACTACAGGCGCCCGCCACCTCGCCCGGCTAGTTTTTTTTTTTTTTTGTATTTTTTAGTAGAGACGGGGTTTCACCATGTTAGCCAGGATGGTCTCGATCTCCTGACCTCGTGATCCGCCTGTCTCGGCCTCCCAAAGTGCTGGGATTACAGGCTTGAGCCACCGCGCCCGGCCTAAAGTGTCTTTTTCATTTAAAACATACTCAACTGAGGAGGATCCAGGAGATACCATTCATTATAACTGTGAGACATATATTTGTGAGAGGAGTCCCAGTATCTCTGAAGAGCTTGATCAACACACTTCTCTGTAAGACAGAACTTACAATGAAGATTGTTGCCACCAAAATGAAAAATCTAAATGCATTGGTTATAACTGGGTCTTGGGACTGCAGGATTTAAGTGGCAGCACTCAAATGCAGCTGTGAAAAAAATGGTGGGAATGGTTATTTAATAGACTGCAAAGTCAAAGCAAGCAATAAGAACAGTTTGACTCATGGGCTTCCTAGAATTAGAATAGATGGCACAGTGACTCATGCCTGTAATCCCAGCACTTTGGGAGGCCGAGGTGGGTGGATCACCTGAGGTCGGGAGTTTGAGACCAGTATGACCAACATGGAGAAACCCCATCTCTACTAAAAATACAAAATTACCTGGGCGTAGCGGCACATGCCTGTAATCCCAGCTGTTAAGCAGGAGAATTGCTTGAACCCGGGAGGCGGAGGTTGCAGTGAGCTAAGATTGCGCTGAGCCGAGATCACACCATTGCACTCCAGCTTGGGCAACAAGAGCGAAACTCCGTCCCCCGCCCCCTGCCAAAAAAAAAAAAAAAAAAGAATTAGAATAGATAGGAAGACTACTAAGTTCTTACTTGATCTGTAAAAGTTCAAGTCAAACAAACAAAGTCAAACCTGAAGTATGAAACAAAAAACAAAACCAAGGATTTATGGCTTCTCAATTTTTTTTTTTTTTTTTTTTTTTTTTTTTTTTTTTGAGACGGAGTCTTACTCTGTCACCCAGGCTGGAGTGCAGTGGCCAGATCTCAGCTCACTGCAAGCTCCTCCTCTCGGGTTCATGCCATTCTCCTGCCTCAGCCTCCCGAGTAGCTGGGACTACAGGCACCCGCCACCTTGCCCGGCTAGTTTTTTTTTTTTGTATTTTTTAGTAGAGACGGGGTTTCACCGTGTTAGCCAGGATGGTCTCGATCTCCTGACCTCGTGATCCGCCCGTCTCGGCCTCCCAAAGTGCTGGGATTACAGGCTTGAGTCACCGCGCCCGGCCTTTTTTTTTTTTTTTTTTAAATGGAGTCTCACTCTGTAACCCAGGCTGGAGTACAGTGGCGCGACTTCGGCTCACCGCAACCTCCACTTCCTGGGTTCAAGCCTTCCGAGTACCTGGGATTACAGTCATGTGCCACCACGCCACCACGCCAGCTAATTTTTGTATTTGTTTAGTAGAGACTGGGTTTCATCATGTTGGTCAGGCTAGTCTCGAACTCCTGACCTCAGGTGATCCACCCACCTCAGCCTCCCAAAGTGCTGGGATTACAGGCATGAGCCACTGCACCCAGCCTGAAATCATAATTTTAAAACTAAAAAAAATAAATAAATTCAAGCCTGAATGGTTTTCTGAGTCCAGTGTTTAAAAAAGAATTAACACCATTTCTACTCAATATTGTTCAGAAAGTAGAAGAGGAAGGAACATTTCCCAATATATTTTAGGAACCTAGTACTAACCTCAAACAGAATCAGAGAAAGGCAATACAAGTTCAGGTGCGGTGGCTCAATGCCTGTAATCCCAACACTTTGAGAAGCCAAAGCAGATGAATCATTTGAGGTCAGGAGTTCTAGACCAGTCTGCTCAACATGGCAAAACCCTGTCTTTATTAAAAATATAAAAATTTGTCGGGTGTGGTGGTGGGTGCTTGTAATCCTAGCTACTTGGGAGGCTGAGGGAGGAGAATCGCTTGAATCCAGGAAGCAGAGGTTGCAGTGAGCCAAGGTTGCGCCACTGTACTCCAGTCTGGGCAACAGGGCGCAACTGTCTCAAAAAAAAAAAAAAAAATTCACTAGTATTTAAATGTGCCTGTTGCTGGAGGTTCACATTATCAGTAAAATAGCATCAGATATCGAAATATGCAAAAAGAATAACACCCATGAACCCAAAGACAAGATTCCCAGCTTCATAAATGGCCCAGCAGCATCAGAATTAGAAGATTTCTAAGTAACTAGAATTCTTTGCTCCACTGGAGAGGATGAACATGGGGGCTCCAGCAAGATAAGGACAGGGCCAGTGGACAGTGACTGGTCTAGTGAGCGTAGAATCCCAAAGACCTTGGGAAATAGTTACACAACAAGCTTTCAGGAAACAACTGGAACAAACCAGGCAACCCCGCAGATACTACCAGGAATGGATAAGCAGAAGAGGGTCAGAGCCACAAAATCTAAGCAAAAGACACCAAACCACAAGAAGCACCCAGCCCTGTGAACACCAGCTATGGCTACATCAGGACCAATCTTTTCAGACAGCTGCTGTGGACTGATGAGAGCAGCCACACGCCAAACAGCAGTGCATCTGAACACAAGTCCCAAGACTCTCTTCTCTATTAATCCTCGTTTTGAGAGGATGGATATGGTTACATTACAACATCCCCAAGCAACACTTGTGGGCGAGGGTGATCAGACACCCTCACCTAAAGAGGGCACAGAAAGGAGTAGGATGAAAACAGAGGGATAGGGAAGGGATGTGTGCACTGGATCACATGGACTTTCCCCACAGGCGCTATTTAAAACAAAAGAAGAGCCCTAGAAATGTGCTGTGGTCTCCCTATACTTCCTCATCTTGCCAGGTGCATAGGTGCCACATGGTTTTGTTTTGTTGGTTTTTGAGATGGAGTTTCGCTCTTTTGCCCACGCTGGAATGAAGTGGCTTGATCTAGACTGACTGCAACCTCCATCCCCTGGGTTCAAGCGATTCTCCTGCCTCAGCCTCCAGAATAGGTGGGATTACAGTGCCTGCCACCACGCCTGGCTAATTTTTGTATTTTAGTAGAGATGGTGTTTCGCCATGTTGGCCTGGTCTCAAACTCCTAGTCTCAAACTCCTGACTTCAGGTGATCCACCCGTCTCGGTCTCCCAAAGTGCTGGGATTACAGGCGTGAGCCACCATGCCTGGCAGATGCCATAATTTTTTTTCTTTCTTTACACAGGTGCTGATGAACTCAGGTGTAATTAACCCTAAGGGGTAAATTATTCACTAAGTACAGTAATAGGGTCCAATTTTTATGGCCAGGTTTTCAGTTCTTTGAAAACCTACATTCAGACATCACAAATGGGCCCGGCGCGGTGGCTCAATCCTGTAATCCCAGCACTTTGGGAGGCCGAGACGGGCGGATCACAAGGTCAGGAGATCGAGACCATCCTGGCTAACACGGCGAAACCCCGTTTCTACTAAAAACACAAAAAATTAGCCGGGCGAGGTGGCGGCGCCTGTGGTCCCAGCTACTCGGGAGGCTGAGGCAGGAGAATGGCGGGAACCCGGGAGGCGGAGCTTGCAGTGAGCTGAGATCTGGCCACTGCACTCCAGCCTGGGCGACAGAGCGAGACTCCGTCTCAAAAAAAAAAAAAAAAAAAAAAAAAGACATCACAAATGAAACATACTGGAATGTGTGACGCGAACAATGTCTTGGAGATTAACATCCAGGTTTTTACATATTAGATATAACAACATGAAAGCTGGTACCATCTGGGAACCAAAGGAACTGTCCCTGAGAACATAGAATTTTAGGGACATCAATTATTAAGAGGTTACATGGAAGCAGAAGTGCTCCTAGATGTTTCCATTATCTAGATAGAAAAATTCAACAGATGAGCCCCAGTGAGTTAAGGAACATCCCTGACAGCTGTGGGTGATGGGCTTTCCATCCAAAGCAGAGATGTGAAACCTGATGGCTTTCAAATGACCCCCCAGTGCTCCACATCTCAAAAGTCAATCCCACAAAGCTGAAACGCTATCTGTTCCTGAGGGATCAGGTCCGACCTGTGTCTCTGAGACACTGATTTGAGATGAGGCCAATGATTTCAAACGTAAATTGCCTAAATCATCATCAGTTTCATGTTGTGTTTTGGAGCTTGTCCACTTGAGAGGGTTGACAAAAAATGGCTCACAAGACACATGCCTGGGAAATGGGGTTTTCTCCTTTGCTCTTGGCAGATCCTGAGCAACCCAATAATTAAGCTTCTTGATGTCTCAACTTTCACATTCGCGAAAAAGGCGCCAGTGTGCGGGATATTTCCCCGAAGCCACGGCCCTTGTCACCCCCGACAAAGCTCTGAAGTTGTGCACAGGTGGGCCAGGTGGTAGATTTTTCTCAAAAGCAGCTGAGCTCGCACTCTAGCTAGAGAAGGTACAGGGCTGCGGCACAACGTACATTGTCTTAGACATCAGGACAGTTTCCAAAGCAGTTTGGGAAAGAAGGCAGCTCCCTGGGCTGGAGACGACGCCATGCTCTGGGAAGACCCCTGGGTGCGGGTGAGAGGAATCCAAGCTGCACAGGGCCAATGACGGGAGGACGATCCGCCCGATTTAGACAAAGGTAAGGTATATTTCCTAGCTTAATACCCTCCTCAATGCCCAGCCCAGACCTGCCTTTCACGTCCCTAGCTGTATTCACTCTCCCTGGCAAGGGGGCGGCGTGAAATCGGCGGCCAGCAGTGCTTTCCACACCGGTAAATCCACACCGCTATGCCCCTCCCTCCAGGGCTACGCACCGCCCCGATGCATACTGGGATTGTAGTTCTGAAGCTACCTACCCATGGGCCTAGAGCAATGAAGAGACTATAATTCCCAGCATACAAGGCGCGGCGCTCACCGCCCGGCCCCTTCCTCTAAGGCTGCGAACCGCCCCTGAGCCTGGTACAGCTGGGATTGTAGTCCTGCAGCCTTGTGGCCGAAGGGCTGGGAGTTGGCTATCAGATTACATCTCCCAGCAAGCTCAGCGAAGCGCGCGCAGCTCCGCCCCTTCCTCCAGTGATGCGCACAGTCCCTGATCCCTGTGCACGCTGGGATTGTAGTCCTGCAGCCCTGTGATCACTGGCTGGTAACAAAAAATTTCAGCTCACGGAATGGTAGGCGAAGGCCCCCAACCTCAGCCTCGCTCCTCCATGCCTTCACAGCAGTTCTGCCATGCGGAGGGGGAGCCTGCCTGTTCTTTAACCTCACCTACCTGATGGGAGAGGGCAAGCTACCAGGGCAGCTTGTCTCACCAAGTAATTGTGATCCCGTATCCCCCAACGTGCTGGCTTCTTGACTTCCAAAGTTGCGGTAAGTTTGATTTCTCACAGAACTGCAAGAGTCCGGGATCGTTTCCCAGCCTGCCCAAAGTTGCCATGGTTCTCACCCTCTGGGAGGTTGGTACACCCTGTGACACCTTGTGTCCCTTGAAACTAATCTGTGTCACCTTTTAGGGTTTTGAGACCGCTTGAACTCTGACTTTGTGGCGTTTATTACCAAATCTACTAAAATGGGTCAACTGTCTGATTTTACCTCCTTTTCCACACATGTTGGTTAGGTCATCTGTTGATTAGACATGGTTTTCTCCAAAAAGGGATTATCTCTTCTTGATTACCTCCAAGAGAAGGATGAAACGATTGGGCGCTCTAAGGATCTATTTCCCAAATTTGGGATTCCACACTGATCATTCCTGGGCAAAATGTGTCTTTCTGTTCCATAACCACAATCTTAGGCCAGCCTGAGTGCCATCCCAGCCCAATGGGGGTTATGGAACTCCAACTTAGTTCTGGTTAAGTTTTATGTAAATATCCTTGTCTCTGTTTCGCCTGGCTCTGTTAGATAAAATGTCTGGGAGAAAGTAGGAGGTGACAAGAATACAGGTGAAATCATAGGTACTGGAATGGGACACACTGATTCTGTGGAGGTAGAGGGAGAACAACAACCTAAAACCCAGGGAATGAACAACTTAGACCTCAGAAGCTGTGGGGAATGGAGGGGCATTAATAACTTTTTGTCTTTCTGAATTACCTCTGGTGCAACCCAGAAAAGAGTATGGGAATCCTGTTGGGCCAGGACAAGAGTAGGGTTAGACCAGAAGGTAACGCAGAGGCTGTGAATTCATCTTCTCCTTTTGGCTCCCCATATTAACCTTAAGAATCCTTTGAGACTGTTCTCTCTGTGATGTAGGTGTGGAATTCTAGGGGGCAGCATGCACTCTCGGTGCCCAGCTGTCTGAGACCAGGGTTCCTTCAGATGATGAATGATATGGTTTGGCTGTGTCCCCACCCAAATCTCATCTTGAATTGTAGCTCCCATAATTCCCATGTGTTGTTGGAGGGACCTAGTGGGAGGTAATTGAATCATAGGGGTGAGTCTTTCCCATGCTGTTCTCGTGATAGTGATTATGTCTCAGGAGATCTGATGGTTTTATAAAGGGCAGTTTCCCTGCACATGCTCTCTTGCCTGCCACCATGTAAGACGTGACTTTGCTCCTCCTCGCCTTCCTCCATGATTGTGAACCCCGCTGCCCTGACCTATAGGTCACATGTGGAATTGTGAGTCAATTAAACCTCTTTCCTTTATAAATTACCCTGTCTTGGATATGTCTTTATTAGCAGCATGAGAACAGACTAATACAATGGAGAACCATGGCTTTTTTCTGAAGAGGCTCAGTCCCCCGTGGGTAAGCTTAAGCTGGGTGCTATGCAGCATTGATTACATTTTCTCCTTCTTCTGTGAACTGGGGCTCCTCCTTCCGTTTTCCTACCACCATTAATCTTTTTGGTCAATATTTGGGTAAATTAGAGACATAGGTAAGGGAATCTTAGACAGCCCCAGCATAGCTAGACTCTTGACTATTTCTTTTCCCAGTTTATGAAATCAATTATATTGGCAAAGAGAGATACCCTTAGGTGGGGTCACTCAGGAGCAATTAGAGCAGCGTACTTCTAGAGAAGCTGATAGGACAGGGCAGATGTGCCAGTGAGGATCAAAGCTTCTGTCTAAATTTTTGAGTCTATCTGTGTGTGGCAGATGAATTCAGGAAAGATCCCAGATCCCTGGAAGGTACCATTAAGAGAGGATTCATGTAGATCAGAACACTAGGGCGTGTGTTCATCAGTGACCTTCTAAGTCAGATTCTCAGGGTTAAGTCTGTGGTAGGGCTGCAGAGCAATGCTTGCCTGTGAAAGCCTCTGATCATGTGTAAAATATGTGGCTCTGGCACAGGGAGACATCTTTATCTGACAGAACATTGTACTTCTGTGGATGTGAGACTCTTTGCTCTTCCTTAGCAGAGCACCGCTGACTGATTGTTTGAGAATCATGCATACATAGGCCTGTTTATTTTGAATTTCTTAAATATTAGAACAGGTAAAAACTTTTTTTTTTTTTTTTGAGATGGAGTCTTGCTCTGTCGCCCAGGCTGGAGTGCAGTGGCCGGATCTCAGCTCACTGCAAGCTCCGCCTCCCGGGTCTACACCATTCTCCTGCCTCAGCCTCCCGAGTAGCTGGGACTACAGGCGCCCGCCACCTCGCCCGGCTAGTTTTTTGTATTTTTTTAGTAGAGACGGGGTTTCACCGTGTTAGCCAGGTTGGTCTTGATCTCCTGACCTTGTGATCCGCCCGTCTCGGCCTCCCAAAGTGCTGGGATTACAGGCTTGAGCCACCGCGCCCAGCCAGGAAAAAACATCTTTATCCACTTTCTTTTTTTTTTTTTGAGACGAAGTCTTAGTTTGTCTCCCAGGCTGGAGTCCGGTGGTGCGATCTTGGCTCACTACAACCTCCCTTTCCCAGATTGAAGCAATTCTCCTGCCTCAGCCTCCCGAGTAGCTGGGATTACAGATGCGTATCACTATGCCTAGCTAATTTTTGTGTTTTTTGTGGAGACGGGGTTTCACAATGTTGTCCAGGTTGGTCTTGAACTCCTGACCTCGTGATCCGCCCACCTCGGCCTCCCAAAGTGTTGAGATTATAGGCGTGAGCCACCACGCCTGGCCTTTATCCACTTTCAAGTTGAATAAGAGCATGAGCATCTTCAGGGAGAATGTCACAGGAGGAAATTCTGGGGCCTTGCCCATTCCCAAAAACCTCAGAAATCCTGATACAATTTGTAGAATTCATCTTATCAACACTGATTCGTTTTTTTGTATAGATTTATTTTTCATTGGACCTTTATTTTGTTCTATATTCTGAAGAACATGAAGAGTAAATCATTTCTTTCCTTTGTGATAGGAACATCAATTTTTCACATGTAAAAGTATTAATGATGCCATCCTCCACATAGCTTTTCCTGCTTATTAAATTTTTGCTGTGGTCTAAATATTTGTGTCCCCCTCCAAATTCATATGTGGATAGTATTAGGCATGCGACCTTTGGGGAAGTGACTAAGCCAAGAGAGTGCCATCTTCCTGAATGGACTAAGTGCCCCTTTGAATGAGGTTGAAGGGAGTGTCCTTATCTTTCACCATGTGAGGACACACCAAGAAGGTATCATCTATGAGGATCAGGGCTGTCACCAAACACCAAATTTGTTGGTGCCTTGATCTAGCACTTTCCAGCCTCCAGAATTGTGAGCAATAAATTTCTGTTGTTTTTACATTACCCAGCCTAAGGTATTTTGTTACAGCAGCCTGGATGGACTAAGACACTTTCTTAGGTACTTTAGTCTATTTCTGAATTTTTAGTTCCAATGATCTATTAGCTTTTATTTATTTTATTTTATTTATTTATTTATTTTTAGACAGAGTCTTGCTCTGTCACCCAGGCAGGAGTGCAGTGGCACAATCTCAGCTCACTGCAAGCTCCGCCTCCTAGGTTCACGTCATTCTCCTGCCTCAGCCTCCCAAGTAGCTGGGACTACAGGTGCCTGCCACCACGCCCTGCTAATTTTTTTTGTATTTTTAGTAGAGACGGGGTTTCACCATATTAGCCAGGATGGTCTCGATCTCCTGACCTCGTGATCCACTCACCTCAGCCTCCCAAAGTGCTGGGATTACAGGCGTGAGCCACCACGCCCAGCCGATCTGTTAGCTTTTTTAATCAAGATTTTTCACAGGGCTGGCCAATATTATCTGTGTTATTTTTTGTTTCCCCAGAGTTTTCTTGGCTCTTCTTATCTTTTCATCTATATGCTGTTTTATGTATGTATGTATGTATATGTGTATGTATGTATGTATTTATTTTTGAGACAGAGTCTTGCTCTGTCACCAGGCTGGAGTGCAGTGGCACCATCTTGGCTCACTGAAACCTCTACCTCCCAGATTCAAGCAGTTCTCCTGCCTCAGCCTCCCAAGTAGCTGGGATTACAGGCACCTGCCGTCTTGTCTGGCTAATTTTTGTATTTTCATAGAGATGGGTTTCACCATGTTGGCCAGCTGGGGCTCAAACTCCTGACCTCAGGTGATTCACCCACCTCGGCCTCCCAAAGTGCTAGGATTACAGGTGTGAGTCACCACACCTGGCTTATATACTACTTTATAGTAAAATGCCTACCTCCAATATTTAATGGTATCTATATTAGAACAAAATTTAATGTATGAACTACCTTAAGGACAATTTATATTGATAGTATATTTTCTGTCTAAGAACATGTAATTTTTCTATTTGCTTATGTCTACATTCATATATTTCATGAACATCGTGTGTCTTTTCTCATATTCTGTAAACCTTTTTGTAATATGGATTCCTAGATGGTTTATTTTATTCTACTAAAAAGTAATCTGAGACACAATAAATTGTAAAGAGTTTATTTGAGTGAGAACAATTGATTAATTATAGGACACCAGTCTAAAAGAGGTTTAGGTTTTATTAACAGTGTAAGAGGCAACTATTTATTGGAAAAATGTAGAAACAAATTATTTGATTAATGGTAGTTACAAACTTGTTTCTTCTTGGTTTTTTGTTTATCTTGTTGAAAAGTCCCTAGTTATATAAGGTTGTTGGCTACTTCTGATTGGTTTAGCTTCCTTTCTATTTTTCTTTAAAATAGGCAGCTACGAGAAATAATTCAAGTTAAGTTTAGCTGGGCATGGTGGCTCATGTCTGTAATCCTGGCACCTTGGGAGGCCACGGCAGGTAGGTCACCTGAGGTCAGGAGTTCGAGACTAGCCTGGCCAACATGGTGAAACCCCCATCTCTACTAAAAATACAAAAAAATTAGCTGAACATGGTGGCGGGCACCTGTAATCCCAGCTACTCAGGAGGCTGAGGCAGGAGAATCACGTGAACCCCTGAGGCAGAGGTTGTAGTGAGCCGAGACCGTGCCATTGCACTCCAGCCTGGGCAACAAGAACGAAACTCCAACTCAAAAAAACCAAAAACAAAAACCAATACCCAAATCCAAAATACTCTTCCAACATTAACTTTTGAAAACTGCCTGTGATTCATGCTGACTCATACACCTCCCTCCTCCTCAATTCATGGAGAACGTGCAGGAACTATCAAGTTGTAGGACAGATGGCCAGAACCAGACACGGTGACATGCTGGGGTGGGGCCTATTTCACAGACCTTCGAACCCATAAGAAGGAAAAGTAGAACCTGGAACTGAGGATGCTCCAGCAACTCCAGATTTCATAACCCCTTAACAGGACTGACAGGAAGACCAAAGGCAAAGTTGAGACATCTGGAGGGTGAAAACCACCCTTGAACATCGGAATCCTTGGACATTGGAACTCCCCATGTCCACAGCCCTCTCCAAGCATGGATAGAGAAACTCAACAAAAATACACAAAAAGCTCAGTATACTCCAGAGTTTCTCACTCAGGAGCTCATTTTAATCCTGGAGGGTCATTGTGGGCAGGTGTAGGAGAATATCTTGAAATTGCATATGAGCCGGGCGCGGTGGCTCAAGCCTGTAATCCCAGCACTTTGGGAGGCCGAGGCGGGCGGATCACAAGGTCAGGAGATCGAGACCACAGTGAAACCCCGTCTCTACTAAAAATACAAAAAATTAGCCGGGCGCGGTGGCGGGCGCCTGTAGTCCCAGCTACTCAGGAGGCTGAGGCAGGAGAATGGCGGGAACCCGGGAGGCGGAGCTTGCAGTGAGCCGAGATCGCGCCACTGCACTCCAGCCTGGGCAACAGCATGAGACTCCGTCTCAAAAAAAAAAAAAAAAAAAAAAAAAAAAAGAAATTGCATATGGCAGGCCCAATAGCAATAGAGCCATATTAAAGTGGATCTTGATTGTACATTAAGAAACTATGGCTGGGCACGGTGGCTTACGCCTGTAATCCCAGCACTTTGGGAGGCTGAGGTGGGTAGATCATCTGAGGTTGGGAGTTAGAGACCAGCCTGACCAACGTGGATAAACCCTGCCTCTACCAAAAAACACAAAAATTAGCCGGGTGTGGTGGTATAGCAGGACGAGCCACAGACAAAACCCCTCAGACACCGATTTAAAGAAGGAAAGGCTTTATTGGGCCAGGAGCATTGGCAAGACTCACATCTCAAAAACCGAGCTCCCGGAGTGAGCAATTCATGTCCCCCTTAAGGGCTTACAATTCTAAGGGGGTCTGCGTGAGAGGGTCGTGATTTATTGAGCAAGCAGGGGGTACGTGACTGAGGGCTGCAAGCCCTGGTAATTAGTACGGAACAGAACAGGACAGGGATTTTCACAGTGCTTTTCTATACAATGTCTGTAATCTATAGATAACATAAACCAATTAGGTCAGGAGTCGATCTTTAACTACCAGGCCCAGGGTGTGGCGCCGGGCTGTCTGCCTGTGGATTTCATTTCTGCCTTTTAGTTTTTACTTCTTCTTTCTTTGGAGGCTGAAATTGGGCATAAGACAATATAAGGGGTGATCTCCTCCCTTATTCCCTGCTTTTGAGAACTTCACTCATTAGTGGGAGTTCTCACTTTCATTTTCACTACCCATGTCTTCTTGCAAAACAGATCAATAGTGATTTATATAGTATACTTCTGCTAAAGCATTTTGGTGAACTAAGGTAGCAATGAAGCTTTTTATCATTTGAAGAAGTACAGGTAGCAAACAAGGGAGCAGTAAGCAGGTTCCTATTACTATTATGACTCTTATTATAAGAGTTTTAAATCCTCTTAGCTCTGGGAACCATTTTTTAAACATGGCCCCAGGATCAAATCCATGCCACACTTGCATGGGCACATGTGCCAGTTTTGTCATAACTCTATGTCTTCAACTACTTGCCCTTGATCAACTATGTGTAGACAGCAATTAGTAAGGTTATATTTCCTACATACCCCTCTTTCAGCTGCTAGCAAGTAGTCGAGAGCCAATCTGTTTTGATAGATAGCATTTCTCATCTGAGTTTCTTGCTGGGCCAGAATAGTCAAGGCTCTGCTGGTCTTATTAGTGATTATTTCTAAGACAGCTTGTAACTGTATGATTTGGTTGAGCATGTAAATGGGGATACGGTATCCCTGTGAGCCATCTTGCGCCCAAGTACAGGCCCATGATATTGTATGATTCTCTCAGGGGGACATTTATCATCTTTCTAATTTCCTATAGCTGTGCTTCTCTTTTCACGGGAAGCATAGACAGGGAAGCCCAGGAGTTTGCCTGTCTTTATGGCAGTAGGAAGAAAGATGGTTTAATAGTGCCAGTAACACAACTGCCTGCCCACTGGTGGGTAATTTGGTGTAAGCTCTATGCCCACATATCCAGTATAATCCAGTGGGGGCTGTCCAGTCCCGGTGGAACTCTGGGTGGGTCCTCAGTTTGCAACTTTGTGAATTTACTAAATGGATTTTTCTTAGTGTGGTTTTAACTCCTCTAGGTGACTGTTTTTGTAGTACTATTATACAGTTTTTGCCCAAGGCAGCTGAGTCTTCTCACAGGAAGGGTGAAGTCCTTCCCCACTCTTGCTATATGGTATTGTCTAATGATTGAGGCTTTTAGGACCCAGAAGTTATCAGGGTGATTCTTTTGAGCCAGGAATTCATCAGGAACTGGGTCTGCAGGTACTAATTCTCAGGCTTCCCATGGCCATTGATCTCCCATTACAGTTCCTCCACATACATAACATGAACATGACACTGAGAGACTGGGCTACATGCTCAGCTAATTGGAAAAACAAATTTCTTGTTTTTCCTGGAATTTCTGGTACTGGCACATTCAGTTCATCATAGAAGGTTTGAAATACCGCCTCAGGTGAGTGTTTATAAACTTCTTTTCAAACCACGATATTTACTCAAGGATCTAGTCCAGCCCCATCAATTCCTAGGATTACACGCTCCCCTTTTTTCCAGTGAGGATCAAGGAGGTTGGTTATTACTAGTTCTAAGGGGTTCCACTGACCACTGGTACAGAAAGGGCTACTTTTCCCTTTCCGAAGGTGGACAGGATCCTTTTTATTTTTTACCCAAGTAGCCTAAATGATACATGACCAGTATCCACATTCATTTTCACACAGTCTTAATTCATGACAAATGTACTTATTTTCTGCCACATAGCCTCTTTCTTAATTAAGAGAACCACATCTTATTCCTAACTTATTACTATTAATGACAGCACAGGCATCAAACTTCAAGGTGACTTGTTTGGGGACCCCCCCTTTTTTTTTGTTTTGGCTAAGACTTTACTCATATCATTCATGAGTCCCCACCAGTCCTCAGTCCTTAATCTTATTTTAAAAATTGTGGTCGTGGGAGGCTCAGATGGGTCATAACACACATCAGGTTGGTCATTCCCTGGGCTATATACCTTGTATAGTATAGCATTACACAAACAAGTTCTTTTTAGAGTCCCGGTACACTTATAATAACCATAAAATAATAGGACTGTAGCAACTTTTTGTCCTATCTCAGTGACTTGATATATACACTGGGAACAGCCCTCAGTCTGAGGAAGGTCAGTTGAAGTCCTTACTGTACAAGTCCAAATTTTAAGGAAAATGAGTCCCACAATGAGTTTTCTCATGCTTTGGCCATGCATGGACCAGTCAGCTTCTGGGTGTGACTAGATCAGGGCTTGTCGTCTTCTTCAGAGTCACTTTGCAGGGGTTGGCGAAGCTGCTCCTGCCCACTACAGCTCACAGTCTACTGATGTTCAAGGATGGTCTTAGAGGTTGGGCCCACTAGAATAAACTGACTCCAATACCTCTACACAGTTATGTTTAACTGGGCTCTCTGATACAGGAGCAAGGTGGCGGGGTTTAGGGTGTTGCAAACTTCAATGGTTATGCAGGGATTTTCACATAGCAAGCTTTGGCACTTGGTTAATCTAGCATTTGTTAGCCAATGATGTCCTGTGGTATTCATCAAAGTCACCACAGCATGGGGGGTCTTTATATTCAGGTTTTGCCCAAGGGTTAGTTTATCTGCTTCTTGTGCTAACAGGGCCGTTGCTGCCAGGGCCCGTAGACATGGGGGCCAGGCTTTGGAAACCCCATCTAGTTGTTTTGAGAGATAGGCCACTGGCCTTGGCCAGGGCCCCACAATCTGGGTTAAAACTGCAACTGCCATTTTTTCTGTTTCTGGCACATAGAGTGTGAAGGGTTTTGTCAGGTCAGGTGGCCCCAGGGCTGGGGCTGACATGAGTTTTTCTTTTAACTCATGAAAAGCTTATTGCTGTTGGTTGTAATAGATGTAGTTTATCCAATTTATATTTTTATTAACTGTCACCCACCAAAATATTGACTCAAATCCTGCAGTTATTTGATTTCAAGCTTTAAATTGATCTGGTATTCCCTGTGGGACTCCAATTGCATCTAAATAAACGTGAGAGTCGAAAGACCCATAAGGGGCTTCTCTTGCTTTATGATATCTTATTTTTCCTCCCTCTGGTTGATGAAATGCCAGGGTGAAAGGGATAGCCAATTGGACTAAAGTACAAGTGCCACTCCAGTTATTCGGCAGAGTGCCCAGTAAAGGTCTACTGCAATACCACCACACATCTGCATGGGGGTGAACAAGGGCTGACTGATTGATAAGCTCTTGAAAATTCTGAAGCTCACTGCATCCTTTCAGGTCTCCAAGGAACGCTAAGTATCCTCCCTGTTGTGAAAAACACGAAGTGAACTTAGTGTTGGGAGATGGAGGCTGGATGGCCCTCGGGGGCTGACCCATAGGGTGCCAGACTTCGAGATATAGCAGAGAGGGCTTGGCACAACTTATTACTCCAGGCTGTAGAATCCTGAAAAAGAGCTACCATGCAGCACATGCCTGGTCAACTGGAGGACCACCTTAGTGGAAAGGGGACAGTCTGGGCCTCTGGCCTGCCATATGCACAAGCAAAACAATTGCTTTTGTTTAACATGCAGATGCAATACTCGATCCATTCCAACCAGGCATTTGCGTCTTGGTATCCTGTTTTAATTGCCAAAGTTTGTTTTAAGTCTTTAACTTCTGTGATCCTCTAATAAAATTAATATATGATTTTAGGAAATTACAACAACTGGTTGGGGCAGTCCATCCTTTCTCTTTAGTGGTCCACAGAATGTTGGACCAACTATAGCATAAAAGCTCTACATTGGGGAGCAAGACTCCTGGTTGACACTGGAGTCTTTATCAAAATTTCCCCAGGTTAAATGGTCCTAATTTACTGATGCCCAGTCTGAGGAGAGTCAGAAGGGACAGAGGTACTTTTCTGAAGTAGAGAACTGTCTTTGACTTGGCAAGTCCCCATAGGGTATAACAAGGGAAGCATTAAATGCAATAGTTTGAGACAAAATTGACTTGGTTATGTTAATAACTAGATGGTCAGCAATAGAGTGAGGAAAGAAGAAAGAGTAATAGAATGGATGAAAGAGTTAAAAGAGATGAATGGATGAAAGAGTTAAAATAAATGAAAGAGTTAAAAGTTTTCTTAGCTTTAGTTTGGTAGGGTTTTCCCCTGGGACTATTGCCCATGACTCTGGAGGGGGTGGTGCTTTCTTGACTTGGTTGTGACGAGTCCATCCTTTTTCAGCAGTCTTGGTGGTTAGCAACACAAAGTAGGGTCCTTCCTAGGCTAGCTCGAGTTTCCTTTCTTTTCATCTTTTGATGAAAATGTGATCTTTAGGCTGGTGCTGGTTTACTGGAAATTCTAGGGGTGGTACATGTGCTAAAAGACTTTTAGTTTTGAGGGAAAGGAAAGTGGAAGATAAAGTATACAATTTCTAAGGAAATGACCTCTTGTTTTAATGTGGGGACATCAGCAGTGGACTTTATAGTCCTTGGTGCCTTTCTACTGAGAAATTTCTTTTAGCACCTATTTTTATTAGTTTTTAAACCAAAGAAAGCCAAACACCATTTTATATTTAATAATGCTTCTTGTATGATTTTCATACCAGATAAGCTAAATTTCACCTTTATATTAGTGTGTTATTAATGTTAAACTTAATTTTAATAAAACCTTGTAGACATATTTATCCAATTTTTAATGTTGGACCATAAGGTAAGATTTTTACAGACTCTTTTTAATCTTTTATAATTTTTGTTAAAGGGTAGATTAGTGCTTTAAGAAAAACCTGTTGTGTTTTTACTTTAATGTCCAGTTCACAGAAAAACTGGATGACCCCTTTGACTTTAATATGTTTATACACAGAATTTTCTTTACAATTAACATTTTTAAACTTGCTTAAACCTTCAAAACAATAATTTTTTAACCTTTTAATGTAGGTAAAAATTTACATTCTTATGCCTCGTTATAATCCTTTTACCAAAGGTATATTTTACTTTCCTTATACAACTTTCACATAAACTGTTTTTTTTTAATAGTTTTACATTCAGGAGGCCTACTTATTTATTTATTTATTTTTTGAGACGGAGTCCCGCTCTGTCGCCCAGGCTGGAGTGCAGTGGCACGATCTCAGCTCACTGCAAGCTCTGCCTCCTGGGTTCACGCCATTCTCCTTCCTCAGCCTCCTGAATAGCTGGGACTACAGGTGCCCGCACCACACTCGGCTAATTTTTTGTATTTTTTTTTTTAGTAGAGGCGGGTTTCACTGTGTTAGCCAGGATGGTCTCAATCTCCTGACCTCGTGATCCGCCTGCCTCAGCCTCCCAAAGTGCTGGGATTACAGGCATGAGCCACCGCGCCCAGCCAATTACTTTTAAATTATACAATATTTCTTGAATAAATTCTTTTTTTATAACATTTTGCTCTTTCACAACTTTCGCAGACAATTCTTTGACATGCCTCAACTTTCTGACTTATTACAAACATTTCTTTCTTTAAACAACCAGTTAATTTATTTCAGGACAAGAATTTACCATATAACACTCTTTTTACATAAATTCTGCCCCCCCTTTTTTCCCTTTTTTCCGAAGATAACCATTCTTTTTTTGTTGTTGTTGTTGAGGCAGAGTCTCGCTTTGTGGCCCAGACTAGAGTGCAGTGGCCAGATCTCAGCTCACTGCAAGCTCCGCCTCCCGGGTTCACGCCATTCTCCTGCCTCAGCCTCCCGAGTAGCTGGGACTACAGGCAACCGCCACCTCGCCTGGCTAGGTTTTTGTATTTTTTAGTAGAGACGGGGTTTCACCGTGTTAGCCAGAAGATGGTCTCGATCTTCTGACCTTGTGATCCGCCCGTCTCGGCCTCCCAAAGTGCTGGGATTACAGGCTTGAGCCACCGCGCCCAGCCAACCATTCTTTTCCAAAGCGAACTTCCTTTATGTCTGTGTGCTAGACTGTCTAAGGCCACAAGATTAGAAGTTACTGTAATACATGTTACACTGTTAACTTTTAGCAAACTTTACTTTTGTTGAAAACCTTGTAAGTTTGGGATTTTAATTATCCTTTGCTATTAATAAGACCTTGTTTTGTCCAAATTAATTTAGAATCGTATAGATGGCTTTTTTTTTTTCCTTCAATTACCTGGGAGGAACCATCCATCCTCCTGTCCTGAAGGGAGTTCCTCCTAGGTCTGGTTGGACCTTTGTATGGTAATTAAGATTTAGATGCCCTGTTAGGAAAACTGGGTTAAGGGAATTTTCAGTGGTTAATGTTAAATCACGCTTTTTTTTTTTTTTCCCTTAGGATACTTCTGAACTGGTGAGGTGTGCTCACAATGATGTTTTCTCTAAAAGTTATTTTTTTACTTTCTTCTGTTAGGAAAGCAGTTGCTGCTACAGATTGAATGCATCTGGGCTATCTGGGGGTTACTGGGTTAAGGATTTTTGATAGGAAGGCTACGGGTTTTTAGTGGCCTCAGTGCTTTTGGAATACGCCCTTGTTTACACTGACAACAAAGTGGTATTGGAGTGTTATAGGGTTATGGAGAATACCTTCAATTATCAATTATAAGTTTTAAATTTACCCTGGCTTTTAAAGGAATAGGGTACACTGTTTTTTTTTTTCTTTCTTTCTTTTTTTTTTTTTGAGACGGAGTCTTGCTCTGTCTCCCAGGCTGGAATGCAGTGGCGTGATCTTGGCTCACTGCAACCTCCACCTCCCGGGTTCATGCAATTCTCCTGCCTCCGCCTCCCGAGTAGCTGAGATTACAGGCGTGTGCCACCACGCCTGGCTAATTTTTGTATTTTTAGTAGAGATGGGTTCACCATGTTGATCAGGCTGGTCTCGAACTCCTGACCTTGTGATCTGCCTGCCTCAGTCTCCCAAAGTGCTGGGATTACAGGCATGAGCCACCATGCCCAGCCTTTTTGTTTTGTTTCTTAACTACTTGTATAGTTCTTTCTTTCTCTCTTTGATTTTCTGTCTCTTTTTCTCTTTGACTTTCCTTTACTTCTGTCTCTTTCTCTCTTTCTTTGACTCCCTCTTTGTCTCTCTGTCTCTTTGTTTCTCTGTCTCTTCCTCTTTCTCTCTCTGCTGGTCTTTCCTTGCCTGTGCCAGCCGCTTATGCTGCTGTTCTCTCCACCACTATGGGGTGAGGGTCTAAAACCTGCTGTAACCAAGTGTCTATGTACAGGAACTGATCTGGGTGCCCTGGCTTACAGGTTACCTTGTGCCATACCTTTGAAACAAGGGATCTGTCCAGGCTTCCTTCTGATGGCCAACCCACCTCTAATGCTGGCCAGTCTATTTCACACAAAAGTTCTAAGTTTTCCTGGTGTCATAATAACACCGTAATCTCCCTTAAATTCTTTCTTGAAAATTTTCAACATAGTTCATACTGGGGTGGGCTTACTTTGTGCCTGACCCATGCTTCTTCGAGACATAACACCATGCTCACACCACCCGCACACCACAAAACAAAGAATGGGTAAAAAGGGCACACACACACTTTTACAGTTTACACCAAACCAGAATCAATACCAAAATCAGAGTATCCAGAAATCCAAGCAAGGTCAAAACCAAAACCAAAGTATCAAGCAATCCAAGTCAAGTCAAAAACAAAAACCAAAGTGCCAGTACAGGCACGCCGTGGGTGATCAGGCCACACTTCCACTCAAATGGAGTGGGCAAGTTCCAAAGACTAGTCTTCCCAAGTTTCAGATGTCCAGATTTCAAGTGCCAGTTCCCTCCTGGTGTTCAGCCACTGTGTTGATCCTCTGCAAGGGCCTGCCATCCTGCTCTGGCAAGGTGTTCCATTGGGGAAATTGCCTACCTTAGAGTGCTGTCAGGATCTGCGTCACTCAAGCTGGCCAGAGTCCCCCGCAGGAATGCTCCACAGGGCAGGCCGAAGCCGCCTAAGGGGCTGCCTCAACTGCCCATTAATCACCTCGCTTCCCGGTCAGGGAACCAAGAAATGTAGTAGGACAAGCCACAGACAAAACCCTCAGACACCGAGTTAAAGAAGGAAAGGCTTTATTCGGCCAGAAGCATTGGTAAGACTCACGTCTCAAAAACCGAGCTCCCCAAGTGAGCAATTCCTGTCCCTCTTAAGAGCTTACACCTCTAAGGGAGTCTGCGTGAGAGGGTCATGATCGATTGAGCAAGCAGGGGGTATGTGACAGGGCTGCATGCACCAGTAATTAGTACAGAACAGAACAGGACAGAGATTTTCACAGTGCTTTTCTATACAATGTCTGTAATCTATAGATAACATAACTGATTAGGTCATGGGTTGATCTTTAACTACCAGGCCCAGGGTGTTGTGCCGGGCTGTCTGCCTGTGGATTTCATTTCTGCCTTTTAGTTTTTACTTCTTTCTTCGGAGGCAGAAATTGGGCATAAGACAATATGAGGGGTGGTCTCCTCCCTTAGTGGCGCATGACTGTAATCTCTGTTACTCAAGAGACTGAGGCAGAACAATCACTTGAACCTGGGAGGTGGAGGTTGCAGTGAGCTGAGATTGTGCCATTGCACTCCTGCCTGGGCAACAAGTGCGAAACCCCGTCACAAAAAAAAAGGACGCTATGGTGGGCTGCTTGGAGTTAGGAGCTGTATCTGACATGAGGCCAGGAGAAGCCTCAGCAAAGCTCACATGACCTTCAATGTTCCTTTCACTCCAAAACATGAGCAAGGACTGTGCCCTTGCTTTCCATTCCTCAGGTGGGGACAGGAAGTGGAAAAACATGCAGACACTAAAGATAGTTTGTTTTGCAGGCAAGGTAAGAAGAACTACAGAGGAAGAACCTACTGCAGACATTTCCCAGGAGACTTTAACTGAAGCATCAGCAAAACTGAAAGGTAATGGGAGAATCTTGTGCCTCTGAGGATGTCTTTCCCATGGATCCCTGCTCAGTTGCCTTTTACAGGTCCCCTGATTTGCCTGAACTCCTGACCTCAGGTGATCCATCTGCCTTGGCCTCCCAAAGTGCTGGAATTACAGGCATGAGCCACCATGCCTGGCCTGTTCCGTGCATTAAAAAAAAAAAAAAAATCAGTGAGAACAAGAAGAAATGTAAATGCTAGGCTTTTCCTGTAAATCCAGGGAATTATGAGACAGTTAGTACCCACCTCCCAGGGTGTTATGAGGATAAATTCACATTATGTCATCTTTCCAGCACAGTGCTCTGTAGCGTGCTTCTGACCACATAGTACATGCTCCATAAACGTCACATTAATGCATGTGCACGTTTTCTAAATGCAGACTTACTCAGACATGAGCTACCTTCTTCAGCCTCTGTGAAGTTTTTAAGGACCAGCAGGGAATGCCATGTTTAGGATAGTGATTGGTAGTTTTTATTTTGGACCAAAAGCATTTGTGTTGTGAGAAGAGTATGGGTTTAAGGAACTGTGTGCTGTGGCACTTTGTCTAGTTGAGTGCTGCTATAAGTGAAGCTTTGTTGATGTTTAAACATAACATTGTATGGCTGTATTCCATTCTGAGATGGTATGAATCCATATAGGTGAGAGTAAGTTTATATCTACATCCTCAGTGTAGGCTGGGAAATTTAAAATGTTTGTTGATTAATATCTTTTGTATACATAAATAACTACATAGGCAAACTCATATAATTATGTATGTGTTTTTATTATTTTATTTTGAGACGGAGTCTCGCTCTGTCGCCCAGGCTGGAGTGCAGTGGCGAGATCTTGGCTCACTACAAGCTCCACCTCCCGGGTTCACACCATTTTCCTGCCTCAGCCCCCTGAGTAGCTGGGACTACAGGCTCCCGCCACAACGCTCGGCTAATTTTTTAGTATTTTTAGTAGCGACGGGGTTTCACTGTGTTAGCCAGGATGATCTCTATCTCCTAACCTCGTGATCCACCCGCCTTGGCCTCCCAAAGTGCTGGGATTACAGGCATGAGCCACTGTGCCCGGCCTATGTGCGTGTTTATCTATCTGCCCATACCATCTCAGAATGAGAGTAAGTTTATATCTACATCCTCAGTGTAGGCTGGGGAATTTAAAATGTCTACCCATTGTATTTGCTTTCAGTATCACAGTCTATCTTCTAATAAGAAACCTAGGCTTCTGGCTGGGTGTGGTGGCTCACGCCTGTAATCCTACCACTTTGAGGCGCTGAGGTGGGTGGATCACTTGAGGTCAGGAGTTCGAGACCACCCTGGCCAACATGGTGAAACGCCATCTCTACTAAAAACATTAAAATTAGCTGGGCATGGTGGTGTGTGCCTGTAATCCCAGGTCTAGGGAGGCTGAGGCAGGAGAATTGCTTAAACCCGGGAGGTGGAGGTTGCAGTGAGCTGAGATGATGCCACTGCACTCCAGCCTGGGTGACAGGAGTGAAATTCCATCTCAAAAAAAAAAAAAAAAAAGTATTATTATTATTATTATTTTTCCTGTGCTGGGTTATTTTACTTAGCATAATACCTTTCAGATTCACATTGTTGCAAATAACAAGACTTTATTATTTTTAAGGGCTGAATAGCATTTTATTGTATACACATACCACGTTTTCTTTCTCCATTCACCTATTGATGGACACTCAGGTTGATTCCATACCTTAGCTATTGTCAGTAATTCACTTCCTTCCCTTTCATTTGTGTTTTTTTTGTTTGACATGGAGTCTCGTTCTGTTGCCCAAGCTGGAGTGCAGTGGCATGGTCTCGGCTCACAGCAACCTCCACCTCGCAGGTTCAAGTGATTCTCATGTCTCAGCCTCCCGGGTTCAAGCAATTCTCCTGCCTCAGCCTCCCGAGTAGCTGGGATTACAGGCACGCACCACCACGCCCAGGTAATTTTGTATTTTTAGTAGACATGGGGTTTCTCCATGTTGGTAAGGCTGATCTCCAACTCCTGACCTCAGGTGATCCACCTGCCTCGGCCTCTCAAAGTGCTGAATTACAGGCTTAAGCTACCATGCCTGGCCAAAAGCCTACGTTTCTTTCTATGTAAAATGTAAAAAAAATTTAAACTCATAGAAGCAGTGTGCAATAATGAAAAAAAAAAAAGAATTCCCTATGGGGTTTTTTGTCTGATTAAGAGAGCTTCTTCAAGATCTTTCAGGGATTATATTTTCTTCCATATTCTGCATCATCCTGTTTTTCAGCCAATGGATGAAAAAAGATACAGAGAAAACACATTTGCTTTTATCCCCTTCACTTCCACTCAATATTAGTCAATGTGGATACAGCTGAGAATAGCAGTTTTCTGGCAGGACAGCCACGTCTCAGTAATAAACAACACACTGAAAATAAAGTACCCATCTGTCATAAAAAGCTAATGGATTTTAAGAAAAATAAGTATATGCATCAGTAATTCTTGTGGTAAAGATTCATCTTGTTGATTTCTATTGAGCTCCCATAATATTTGACCAAAAGCTTGCAAATATACAGCAGAAAAGGAATATTATTCTAAGTCAGAATATTGTTATGGTTATTTTGTCAATATAAGTCAATATCCAATATATAGAATAGTTTTGTCAATATAAGTAAAAATATGACCTCACACTAATAGTCTCACCTATAGTTGTAATCAAATGCTATTTATTTATTTATTTATTATTTTTATTTTTTGAGAGTCTGGCTCTGTCGCCCAGGCTGGAGTGCAGTGGCGCGATCTCGGCTCACTGCAAGCTCCGCCTCCTGGGTTCACGCCATTCTCCTGCCTCAGCCTCCCGAGTAGCTGGGACTACAGGCGCCCGCCACCGCACCCGGCTCATTTTTTGTATTTTTAGTAGAGACGGGGTTTCACCGTGGTCTCGATCTCCTGACCTTGTGATCCGCCCGCCTCGGCCTCCCAAAGTGCTGGGATTACAGGCGTGAGCCACCATGCCCGGCTTTCAAATGCTATTTTTAAAAATTTTATTTAAGTAATCCTGGCACTTTGGGAAGCTGAGGTGGGCGGATCACGAGGTCAAGAGATCGAGACCATCCTTGCCAACATGGTGAAAGCCCGTCTCTACTAAAAATATAAAAATTAGCTGAGCATGGTGGCGTCCCAGCTACTAAGGAGGCTGAGGTCGGAGAATCACTTGATCCCGGGAGCTGAGATCACGCCACTGCACTCCAGCCTCGGGACAGAGCGACTCCATCTCAAAAAAAAAAAAAAAAAAAAAAAAAGGTCTATATGTTTGCAGACAGACCAGATGTTCAAATAAAACTATATAATAAAAATTTACTAATAAGTTTTCAGGACTCAGAAATGTATGGATTCTATTTATAGTTTTTTTTTTTTTTTTAATAGTCTCGCTCTCTTGCCCAGGTTGGAGTGCAGCAGCATGGTATCAGCTCACTGCACCCTCCACCTCTGGGGTTCAAGTGATTCTCTCCTGCCTCAGCCTCCAGGTGTGCGCCACCATGTCTGGCTAATTTTCGTATTTTTAGCAGAGATGGGTGTTGGGGTTCAATCAGGCTGGTGGGAAAAATATTAAAAATAGAGTAATAGTCAAAAGCTGTCTTAAAGGCCTGAGTTTGTATAGCTTCAGATTGCTTGGCTGAAGGCAGCCAGGGTGCAGGAGCCAGAAAGATTAGGGTGCAAGTACAAAGGAATGTGGGAATTTTATTTTACTAATCTGTTAGTTATGTGGGCTTAAGACTAAGTTTTGTGCTGCCACGGGTACTTTACTGCCTCCTACTCGGGGTTTGGCAGAAGCTTAGTACCTGCAAATGGTGTTTGCTTTAGGCCTGGGAAACTGGCCTTTAATCTTTACCCGCTAGTGGTGTTTACGCACAACTTTTGTTAATTAGTCTTACTGAATAAATGCGAACCTCACTATCTGATCAGAGCCAAGTTGCAACTGTTTACAGAACTCACCTTGGAGCCTGTAAGCGGCTCGGATCCTCAGCTGGACTGGCAGAGTGGAATATGAAAGCGCTGCCTCAAGACGGGGTTTCACCATGTTGGCCAGGCTGGTCTTGAACTCCTGACCTCAGGCAATCCACCTGCCTTGGCCTCCCAAAGTGCTGGGATTACAGGCGTGAGCCACTGCACCTGGCCGTATTTTATTTTTCTGTATAATTTTTATTATGACCATAAAAATAAACCTGTAGTCAATAACAATTTGTACATTTAAAAATAATTAAAAATGTATAATTACACTGTAATTCAAAGGATAAATGCTAGAGGTGATGGATACCTTATTTACCCTAATGTAATTACTACATATTGTATGCCTGAATCAAAATATGCCATATAAGGCATAAATATATACACATACTATATACCCACAAATACTAATAATAAATTTCAATAAGAAAAAATAAAAATTTAAACTATGGGAACAATATTCTTCAACTCATTTGCAGTTGAAAGCCACTGGCAAAGTGACGACTAGAGATGTTATTCCACTATGCACCAAATAGTATATTGTTACCATCTTTTAAGTACACCCTTGATTAAGGTGGGATAGGTTAAAGTTAGTGGCATAATATTGCTTCATTAAACACACAATAGTCTATAGTTTAACAAGGCAAAAAAAAAAATAAAGTTCACACATAATTTAACAATTTTTATATGTACTGCATTCTATTACATAAAAGTACAATAAAATAATATTCTCATTTAATACTTTTAACTATAATTTTTCTCACTATAATGTAGAAAACTATTGCTCTGAACCCCCACCTTATCTTTATTAATAAAGTGATTCATTATAATTTTTGAAAAAAAGTTTTAAAATGGTCTGCCAACATGTTAATGTAGGTTAGGCCATCCAAAAGACAAAGCAAAGCGTCAACATTAAGTCATAGGCTAGGATTATACAAATAGGAACCCCCACCTTATACATTACTTAATATAAGTTAACTACAAAGAGCCTCTCCACTGACATTTTCATCAGGCACCTTACATTTTAATATCCTTACTCTTCTATAGAAAAAGTCATAATACCCAATAAAAAAAGAATCTGTAGTATCTCTAATGCAGCAATAATCACGTTTTCACATGTGAATACAATAGGAATAAAATAACAGCATAAAGAAATTTGAAAGCTGTATTACATCATTATTCACTTTTCAATTTTTTTTTTTGAGGAAACAAGTATACTTTCAATGTAATTACAATGCTTCAGAAAATCTCCTTTTAGAGTTATATACAAAAACAGTTTTAGTTGTGGATTCGTTTTTATATTCAACACTGATTTAGTGTAATGTCTGAAGTGTCAGTGCCTTAGTTATTCTAGTGTAAATTATTTGATATTTACATAGAATCAATTTTGAATTAAATATTTTTTCATATTTACTGCATCTGCAAAAATATTTTAGTATAAACTCTGTGGCGTTTTCTAAGCTATAGATTTTGAAAAAAAGTCTTTACAAATTCATTATATTTGCAGGACTCTTCTCCAATATAAATTCCATGATGTTGAACAAAACTGGAGCAACTGCTTCAGGGTTTTCCTCTAGTACAAATGTATGCAATAAGATCTGTGATACAAGTAAAGGTACTACAACCCCCTTTATATTTGTAATGGATGATTTCAGAATATTCTTCTTTAAAGGCTTATATTTTCTGAAAGATTTTTTTTTTTTTTTTTGAGACGGAGTCTCGCTCTGTCACCCAAGCTGGAGTGCAGTGGCCGGATCTCAGCTCACTGCCAGCTCCACCTCCCGGATTCACGCCATTCTCCTGCCTCAGCCTCCCTAGTAGCTGGGACTACAGGCGCCCGCCACCTCACCCAGCTAGTTTTTTGTATTTTTTTAGTAGAGACGGGGTTTCACCATGTTAGCCAGGATGGTCTCAATCTCCTGACCTTGTGATCCGCCCGTCTCGGCCTCCCAAAGTGCTTTGAGCCACCGCACCCGGCCTGAAAGATTTTTTGACAGTAATTGCACTTTTAATGCCTTTATTAACTGTGAACCTTCTTCTCTTGAATAAGATGTAAGTAGGCATTAATGGCTTTTCGATATTCTTTATATCTGTACAATTTTTCTCAAGGATAAAAGCTTTCCTGTGAAATAAAGTATAAACACTCATTAAAAGTTTTGCCATATTCTTCACACTTCTAGGAGTTTTGGTAGCATTAATTCTCACATTTCATACATTTCTAAGGTTTCACACTAATTTATTTTTCTGTATACAAAAGTTGGAGGTGTTGGTAAAAGCACTGTCGCATCTTTCAGGTTTGTAGAGTTCCTCTTCAGCATGAATTATCGCCATGTCTCTTAAGAATTGAGAACTTGTGGCCTGGCATGGTGGCTCATGCCTGTAATCCCAGCACTTTAGGAGGCCGAGGTGGGTGGACCACCTGAGGTCAGGAGTTCGAGACCAGTCTGGCAAACACGGCAAAACCCCATCTCTACTAAAAATACAAACATGAGCTGGGCGTGGTGCTGGGCACCTGTAATCCCAGCTACTCGGCAGGCTGAGGCAGGAGAATGGCTTGAACCCAGGAGGCAGAAGTTGCCATGAGCTGAGATCATGTCATTGCACTCCAGCCTGGGTGACAAGAGTGAAACTCAAACTTGTAGGGTTTCTGTCCAGTATAAATTATGTGTAATAAAAAGCTTTGTCACATTCTTTGTATTTGTAAGGTTTATGTTCCATATAAATTCTCATAGAGTCGAGGGCTGGTTAAAGGCTTTCCCACATTCATCAGGTTTCTCTCCAGTATGAATTATCTTATGCTTATTAAGGGTTGAGGAACATTTAAAAGATTTTCCACATTCTTTGCTATGTAGGGTTTCTGTCTAATATGAATTTTCTTATGTTTATTAAGGGCTGAGGACCAGTTAAAAGCTTTGCCACATTCTTCACATTTGTAAGGTTTCTCTCCAGTATGAATTATCTTATGTTCAGTTAGAGTTGAGAATGCAGTAAAGGCTTTGCCACATTCTTCACACTTGTAGGGTTTCTCTCCAGTATGAGCTCTCTTATGTTTAGAGAGGCTTGAGTACCAAGTAAAGGTTTTGCCACATTCATCACATTTGTAGGGTACATCTCCAGTATGAATTCTCTTATGTTTAGTAAGGTTTGAGGAACGGTTAAAAGCTTTGCCACATTCCTCACATTTGTAGGGTTTCTCCCCAGTATGAATTATCTCATGTTTAGTAAGGGTTGAGGATGAAATAAAGGCTTTGCCACATTTATCACACTTGTATGGTTTCTCTCCAGTATGAATTTTCTTATGTGAAAAAAGGGTTGCGGGGTGGTTAAAAGATTTGCCACATTCTCTACATCTGTAGGGTTTCTCTCCAGTATGAATTATCTTATGTGTAGTAAGGTTACAGGACTGCTTATAGGCTTTGCCACATTCTTCACATTTGTAGGGTTTCTCTCCAGTATGAATTTTCTTATGTGTAGTAAGGTGCGAGGACTGCTTATAGGCTTTACCACATTCTTCACATTTGTAGCGTTTCTCTCCAGTATCAATTTTCTTATATGTAGTACGGGTTGAAGACTGGTTAAAAGCTTTCCCATATTCTATACATTTAAAAGGTTTTTTTCCAGTATCTCTTATCCTTATCTTATGTCTGTTTGAATTTGAAAATTTAGGCAAGAATTTCACATATTCATCACAATGAAATATTTTTCTCTGGGTAGTTGTCAAACATTGTTTAAGTCCATTATAACCTCTTTTGTGTACTGGACACTCATCTACACTTTCACAGCCTTTTTTTAACTGTAAATTGTCATGTCCACATTTTTCATACCTTCTTAGTATCACTTTTTGGAAAGAATCTTTTATGCTCTGCTCTGACCAAACGTCTTGGGCAAAATGAGAACATATAACTGAAAGAAAAAAATAAAAACACATTACTTCAATTGCTAGACTCAGATAAATACAAATCTAATCTATAAAATTATACAAACTACATAAGCAAGATGACATAGCAAAATACCACAAGCTGTAATTTCTTCCTGGACATATAAGTGTAACAAAAACATACTGACCAAAATACATTTGTAAAAAATTTATAAATGAGTTAAGTGTGTGAAGGACCCCACAATGCAAAGAGCCACATGGAAGAAAAGGAAAAGTCTATTACTTATACCCAACACAGCTCTTCCTGCTCTCCAGTATAACATTGTGCCTTTAAAAGTAAATTGTGGGCTGGGCACAGTAGCTCACATATGTGATGCCAGCACTTCGGGAGGCCTGAGGCAGGTGGATCATGAGGTCAACAGTTCAAGACTAACCTGGCCAAGATGGTGAAACCCCATCTCTACAAAAATACAAAAAATTAGCCAGGCATGGTAACAGGTACCTGTAATCAGTTTCTTTGGAGGCTGAGGGAGAATTGCTTGAACTGGAGGCAGAGATTGTAGTGAGCCAGGATCATGACGTTGTACTCTAGCCTAGGTAACAGAGTAAGACTCTGTCTCACACATGCACACAAAAATGCAAATTGCCAACTCCTGGTTCCTTTTTTAAAAAACAAGAAAAATATTGGCACATACATCTTTATTTCTGGCTTCTAGGGGCTTTTTTAGATACTGGTTAATGTCTCCCACGACATGAATATACGTTGGAATGACACTTTGAGTCTAAAGGTAAATGTTACAGAAGCAAAGAAACTGCTGTATCCCAAACACGGAATGGGTGAAGCAAGTGATTACTGATTATTAAGAAGAAATATGAATAAGCCGATTTAACAACACAAAATTTTAGACAAGATACATCTTAAAAACATGTTTGAGAAATTCCCAGAATCTCGAGCCAAGACAACTGATTTCAGACTATGCCAGGACAGAGTTACATTATAAAGATCGTAACAGGTAGCTTTTTGTTAATGTCCAAATCTCAAAGATTACAATGTATACAAAATATTAGGGCGACATGGCCCCATCAAAAAAATTATAAAATTTTCAAACACAACAATAAAAAGTGTATAATTTTTAAAATTCCAAATAAATTGAACAGGCCAGGATTAGTGGTCTTGGCATTTGCCTGTAATCCCAGTTACTTGGGAGGCTGACAAACGAGAATTGTTTGAACCCAGGAAGGGAAGCAGTCAGCAGAGATTGTGCCACTGCCAGCCTGGGCAACATAGAAAGACTCTGTCTCAAAAATAAAATAAAAAAGGCCAGGCATGGTGGCTCACACCTGTAATCCCAGCACTTTGAGAGGCAGAGGTACGCAGATCATTTGAGGTCAGGAGTTCAAGATTAGCCTGGCCAATGTGGTGAAACCCTGTCTCTACTAAAAATATAAAAAATTAGCTAGGCGTGCTGGCAGGCGTGTGTAATCCCAGCTACTCAGGCGACTGAGGCAGGAGAATCGCTTGAGCCTGGGAGGCAGAGGTTGCAGTGAGCTGAGATCACAGCTCTGCACTCCTGGGCGAGACTCTGTCTCAGGAAAAATAAAATAAATGAAATAAAATAAATTGAACAATATTCACGAAGTGAAATAGGAACACAGACAATTACTGAAGATCAGAAAAATGAGGATAACACCAAAAAATATTAAAATAGAAAACAAAAATTGTGGAAGTAAAAAATACAAAAACTAAGTGAAAAATTTCTTAAAAGAAAGAAAAAATGGTGTAAATATGAAAAAGCTGAAAAGGTGAACAAACTAGGATACACCCAAACATATATTTATAACAAACACATATATAAACAAAATTTCAAAAATCACAGATCAGAAAAGAATTTTGGGAGCTGCAAGATAAAAATGATGGCCATTTATAAGCACAGTCTTATGAGATAATAAATTTATCAAAAAAATGTTTGCAGGTCAAAAGGAAACTGTGATATTGTTATTAAAGTTATAATAATAAAAAAAAGCTGTTAAGTGGGAATAGTACCATCAGCAAAATTGTACCACCAAATAAAAAGAAGTCCTTCCAAAATAACCAAATGCTGAGAAAGTATATTGGCACTGCATATGCCCTATATATCAAGGATGCTGAAAGGAGTTTTTTCCCACAGAAAATAACATAATGCAAGAAAACAACACATAATCATATGAAAATATGTAAATTTCTGGAAAAGATATGCACATACATAAAAATGGAATTTCTTATCATAATGGTACAGAAAACATTTTTAATTCTCTAAAATTTAAAAGATAAAAGTATAGAAATTATTAACATCTGTTAATGAATAGACAACATAAAGATATAATTAGTAAAATCAATAACAAAGTTGAAGGCAGATGTAATAATGAGGAATTTTTGTATGCAACCGGAGTTAATTTTTTACGACATTAAAATATATTGTTGGATCTTTTAGAGGTTTTAGGTAATCCCCCAAGGTACTAAGAAAACATCTATATAGATACACAAAAGAAAGCAAGAAAAAAACTCAAAGCATGTCAATACAAAAATCAAAAAAGTTTAAAAAAGAGAAAATGAGACACAAAGATACAAGAATCAAAACAATTATTTTATTAACAGTAAGTTTTTCTCTTTCAGAAAACTATTTAAATATATATAATTATCTTTCCAATTGAGAGACATACTTTTAATAAAGAGGTTCATTAAAAAACTTTAAAAATCAAGATTCAACTTGCCTTTTTACAAGAGTCACTTGAGATCTAATGACAAGAAAAGACTGAAAGTGGCAAGAGAGAAGTAGAAATTTCATGTAAATATTAACAAAATGAGAGCAGAAGAGGTCAAAATAATATTACACAAGCTACATGTTAAGTCAAAAACTGTCATATTTTATAAAATGTACTTTAAGTCAAAACTTCAAAAGATAAAGAAGGACATTAAACAATATATAGATTAATTCACTGGGAACCTATGACAGATTTTTTTTTTTTTTGAGATGGAGTCTCACTCTGTCACCCAGGCTGGAGTGCAGTGGCGCGATCTTGGCTCACTGCAAACTCCGCCTCCTGGGTTCATGCTGTTCTCCTGCCTCAGCCTCCCAAGTAGCTGGGACTACAGGCACCTGCCACCACACCCAGCTAATTTTTTGTATTTTTTAGTAGAGATGGAGTTTCACCGTGTTAGTCAGGATGGTCTTGATCTCCTGACCTTGTGATCTGCCTGCCTCGGCCTCCCAAAGTGCTGGGATTACAGGCGTGAGCTACCGCGCTGGGCTGAGACAAATTTGTTTATCCATGTGTGTATTTTTTTGTGTGTGTGTTTCAAACTGGGGTTTCAAATATATGAAGCAAATACTAACAAAGCTGAATAAACAGAGAGCAATAGAATTATAGTAGGATATTTCAATACCCCACTTTCTGTAATAATAATAAAACAAGACAGTATATTAGTAAGGGAACAGACGACTAGAAGGCAGTAAAAAACAATTATTTCTATTGAAGGTGTAGAGAATACTCCTCAACAATATCAGGATACACAGCCTTCTCAATAGCTCATACAACATTCCTTTTTATAGACCACCTGTTAGGTCAAAAACAAAGTCTTAACACATTTTTAAAACTGAAATTTCAGTTACTTTCTATGACAAAAATGAATTAGCGTATAAGACAATAATATAAATAATTGATAAATTTACAAATGTATAGAAATGATTCAACACACTCTTGAGCATGCACTTGTTCAAATAACTGGGCTGGATGCTGTGGGGCTCACTCCTTTAGGAGGCTGAGGCGGGTTAATTTAACTCCATTTCAAAAACAATCAAAAAGGAAATAATATTGTGAGGATGTCTATACCGCTCAATTTAATCTACAGATTTAATGCAATTTTTTCAAATTTCTCATTGCATTTTTGAAGAAATAAAAACAGCAAATCCAAAAGAACATGGAGTCTAAAGAGGCAATAAAGTACCCAACAATCTTCAAAAAAAAAAAAAAAAAGTTGGAGGCATTACAATTTCTGATTTCAAAACACATCAAAAAGCTACAGAATTAAAACAATTTGGTATGAGTATAAAAGTGAAAAAGTAGACTAACAAAACAGAATGCAGCACATATATCATCTTTCACATAATTATAGCAGCACTGCTACTGAAAGCCAACAGATAAAAGCAATGCAAATTTCTGTCACCAAATCAGTAGATATAAAAATACTGGCATATCACTCAATTTTCAAAAAGCAGAAAATACTCTAACAACTATTATGAGAAATATTGATGACATTATGCAAAGTAAAATGAGCCAGCCACAAAAAGACAGATTGTATGAGATGTATAAAGCAGTTACACTCTGGGGCCGGGCGCGGTGGCTCAAGCCTGTAATCCCAGCACTTTGGGAGGCCGAGACGGGCGGATCACGAGGTCAGGAGATCGAGACCATCCTGGCTAACACGGTGAAACCCCGTCTCTACTAAAAAATACAAAAAAACTAGCCGGGCGAAGTGGCGGGCGCCTGTGGTCCCAGCTACTCGGGAGGCTGAGGCAGGAGAATGGCGTAAACCCGGGAGGTGGAGCTTGCAGTGAGCTGAGATCCGGCCACTGCACTCCAGCCTGGGCGACAGAGCCAGACTCAGTCTCAAAAAAAAAAAAAAAAAAAAAAAAAAAAGCAGTTACACTCTTAGAAATCGGAAAAAGTGGTGCTTTAAAAGTGCTATCAAATGGGAAGAATTGGTAGTTGTTTAATGTATATTGAGATTTAGCTCTGCAAGATAAAAATATTCTAGTGATATGATGCATAACAATGTCAACATAATATGACTAAACAGTATACATATATATACTTACTATTTTTTGAGATGGAGTTTCACTCTGTCTCTGAGGCTGGAGTACAGTGGCAAGATCTCGGCTCACTGCAACCTCTGCCTCCTGGGTTCAAGCAATTCCCCTGCCTCACCCTCCTGAGTAGCTGGGACTACAGGCATGCGCCACCATGCCCGGTTTTTTGTATTTCAGTAGAGACAGGGTTTCCCCATGTTGGCCAGGATAGTCTCGATCTCCTGACCTCATGATCTGCCTGCCTTGGCCTCCCAAAGTGCTGGGATTACAGGTATGAGCCACTGCGCCCGGCCTAGAAATATTTTATTATAAATTTTGTTATGTGTTTTTGACAGATAAAACATTTTGTTATGTGTTTCTCCCACACAAAATAAAATAAATAGATGTTGAAATTAGGAGAATTTTTATGACTACTCACCTAGATAGGATTAAAAAACTGTTTCAGGCCAGGAGTGGTGGCTCACACCTGTAATCCCAACACTTTGGGAGGCGGAGGCAGGCGGATCACCTGACGTCAGGAGTTTGAGACCAGCCTGACCAACATGGTAACATCTCTACTAAAAATACAAAATGAGCTGGGTATGGTGGCACGTGCCTGTACTCCCAGCTACTCAGGAGACTGAGGTAGGAGAATCACTTGAAACCGGAAGGTGGAGGGTGCAGTAAGCTAAGATTATGCCACTGTACTCCAGCCTGGGCAACAAGAGCAAAACTCCCTTCCAAAAAAAAAAAAAAAAAAAAAAAAAATGGCTGGGTGTGGTGGCTCACACCCGTAATCCCAGCACTTTGGGAGGCCAAGGCGGGTGGACTGCTTCAGGTCAGGAGTTCGAGATCAGCCTGACAAACAAACATGGTGAAACCTCATCTCTACTAAAAATGCAAAAATTAGCAGGGCATGGCACACCTGTAGTTCCAGCAGTACTCACAAGGCTGAGGCAGGAGAATCGCTTGAATCCAGGAGGTGGAGGTTGCAGTGAGCCAAAATCATGCCATAGAACTCCAGCCTGGGTGACAGTACGAGAATCCATCTCAAAAAAAAAAAAAAAAGGATGGGGACGGAGGCTCGAGCCTGTAATCCTAGCACTTTGGGAGGCTGAGGCGGGTAGATCACCTGAGGCCAAGAGTTTGAGATCAGCATGGCCAACATGGTGAAGCCCCATCTCGACTAAAAATACAAAAATTAGTCGGGTATGGTGGCATACGCCTGTAGTCCCAGCTACTCGGGAGGCTGTGGCAGAAGAATCGCTTGAACCTGGGAGGTGGAGGTTGTAGTGAGCCGAGATCGCGCCATTGCACTCCAGCCTGGGTGATAGAGTGAGACTCTGTCTTTAAAAAAAAAAAAAAAGAAAGAAAAGAAACCTACTCTGAAAAAAACACAGTAACATGGAACTTCAAAACAATAATAAGAGAAATGTTCACTCATAAAATCTGGTATGCAACATTGATGTTATCATTTTAAAAAACACTGTTAGGCCAGGTGCAGTGGCTTACATCTGTAATGTCAGCACTATGGGAGGCCGAGGCGGGCAGATCACCTGAGGTCAGGAGTTTAAGACCAGCCTGACCAACATGGTGAAACCCCATCTCTACAAAAAATACAAAAATTAGCTGGGCATGGTGGCACATGCCTGTAATTGCAGCTACTTGGGAGGCTGAGGCATGAGAAACGCTTGAAGCCAGGAGGTGGAGGTTGAGGTGAGCCAAAATCACACGCACCACTGCACTCCAGCCTGGGTGACAGAGCGTGACTCTATCTCAAAAAAAAAAAAAAAAAAAAAAAGGTCTACAGGTGTACTCATTAAATGCGGGTATTTTGAATCACTGGCATGCACTGTGTGGCAGTACAATTTCAGAGACTATGCAGTATCATTATACATAGAAGATTCTAATGAGAAATTTTTAATAAATAATGATTTAAAAGAAACTAGTGTTACTTTTTATGTTTTAAATATTCTTACACAAAATGAAACTGCTGTAATCAACTTTAGAAGAAAAGAATAGACTTATATTGTTAAATAAAGAAAAATATATATATTTTGCAGAGTGGGGTTAGACCCTCCGATATGTAAAACAAATACTAGGAAATAAACTATGTTATTATTTAGATATAAGCTGAAGAAAGTAGATGAAAATTCTGTAATTCCTTTTTGCCTGCAGCAAACTTAAATTTATAAGTAACTATTTTAGTAAATATGGAGTGTCTACTAATTACCTAATTTACTTCCGGCCATGCAAATTCTAGCGTATTGTCCTAAACATCTGAATCTAAAATTACAGACAAATTTGAAACAGAAAACAGAAAGTAAAAATGTATAGGGACAGTGACCTCACCAAGATGAAAAGATTAAAAGTCCCCTATTTTCATATCCCTTTACAGCAAAAAAATGTCAGCCATCCCTGACCAGAATGCCTTTATGAGAGAACCAGGCTAATGCCTGGTTACAGGCATTACCAGCTTACACCTGTAATGACAGCTCCATGATACATTATGGTTGGAGAAATGCTTCAGGCCAGGATGTTGAGACCAGTCTGCGTTATGTAGCAAGACCCCATCTCCAAAATAAGTGCCTGTAAGATTTCAGATCCAGAGAGGGAGTTCTGAAACGCTGTTAAAGCTTAAGATTGAGAAGTGTTCTATTCAGAAGGCAGGCCCTCATTCAGGTGGGAAACTACAGGACCCCTGTTCTTGGCTACAGACCAAGATAGGGTTCACTCAACTTGGTCTGACTGAGAATTCTGAACTTACTCTGAAACTATGCGAAACTCCTCCCAGCCACAGTCTGGGAGAGGTCCTGCCATTCCAGAGACCTGGAGGAAGGCACCCATTTACAGCCATGTAGGCAGACCTGCAGACCTTGGCCTTTACTGTGGTCCCTGAAACAGTTCAGTGACTCAGTTTCAGTTACCTGAGCCACAGTTTATGGCCAGTTCTGCCTATATAGAAACCCATACAGTTACCTGAGGAAATATTCTCTGGTACTCACTGAAAACCGTACTCATCCATATCCTGATACAAGGCCCACCATATGCAGACCCGACTGCAAAAACATGCCCTAGTGTCTGCCCTACAGAGCAAAGTCCTGAAGGGTATTCAGTCTGTCCAAAAATAAAATGGGAATTACAACTACCCAAGTCCCTGTATCAAGCCAACTAAAGGTGGACCATAGTGCAGACCCAGCAGCCTTGTGACCAATCTACAATCCCTCTTCACTACAAATTCAGAGGGCATCTCATCACGTTAAGGGCCCAATAAAATAAGATTTTTTACCTTCTAAAAAATCAGTTTAGGAAAACTTGAAGAGGTGTTTTTCTCCATCAAATTTAGACACCGATACAAAACTATATTGTGCCCATTGTCAATGCTTCTATTTTAATCTAGCACTGGATGTGGCAGAATAATTAGTCAAATAAATAAAAAAATCCACTGAAACAGAAAAATACGTAAAATGCTGTTGGTAGATCATACAATCTTATATTTAAAAAACCATACACAGTACTTTTACATTGGCTGAGGAATGGTTTACCAACTATATTGACTATACAATTTTGTCAATTTTTTTTTTTTTTTTTGAGACGGAGTCTTGCTCTGTCACCCAGGCTGGAGTGCAGTGGCCGGATCTCAGCTCACTGCAAGCTCCGCCTCCCGGGTTTACGCCATTCTCCTGCCTCAGCCTCCCGAGTAGCTGGGACTACAGGCGCCCGCCACCGCGCCCGGCTAGTTTTTTGTATTTTTAGTAGAGACGGGGTTTCACCGTGTTAGCCAGGATGGTCTCGATCTCCTGACCTCGTGATCCGCCCGCCTCGGCCTCCCAAAGTGCTGGGATTACAGGCTTGAGCCACCGCGCCCGGCCAATTTTGTCAATTTTGTCTATTCAGGACATAGGCATGAGCAAGGACTTCATGACTACAACACCAAAAGCAATGGCAACAAAAGCCAAAATAGACAAATGAGATCTAATTAAACTAAAGAGCTTCTGCACAGCAAAAGAAACCACCATCAGAGTGAACAGGCAACCTACAGAATGGGAGAAAATTTTTGCCATCTACCCATCTGACAAAGGGCTAATATCCAGAATCTACAAATAACTTAAACAAATTTACAAGAAAAAAAAAACCATCAAAAAGTGGGCAAAGAATATGAACAGACACTTCTCAAAAGAAGACATTTATGCAGCCAACAGACACATGAAAAAATGTTCATCATCACTGGTCATCAGAGAAATGCAAATCAAAACCACAATGAGATACCATCTCATACCAGTTAGAATGGCAATCAATAAAAAGTCAGGAAACAACAGATGCTGGAGAGGATGTGAAGAAATAGGAATGCTTTTACACTGTTGGTGGCAGTGTAAACTAGTTTACACAGTGTAAAACTAGTTTACACAGTGTAAACTAGTTCAACCATTGTGGAAGACAGTGTGGCAATTCCTCAAGGATCCAGAACTAGAAATACCATTTGACCCAGCCATCCCATTACTGGGTATATACCCAAAGGATTATAAGTCATGCTACTATAAAGACACATGCACACGTATGTTTATGGTGGCACTATTCACAACAGCAAAGACTTGGAACCAACCCAAATGTCCATCAATGACAGACTGGATTAAGAAAATGTGGCACATATACACCATGGAATACTATGCAGCCATAAAAAAGGATGAGTTCATGTCCTTTGCAGTGACATGTATGAAGCTGGAAACCATCATTCTGAGCAAACTATCACAAGGACAGAAAACCAAACACTGCATGTTCTCACTCATAGATGGGAACTGAACAATGAGAACACTTGGACATGGGCGGGGAACACCACACACTGGGCCCGGCCTGTCGTGGGGTGGCGGGTTGTGGGAGGGATAGCATTAGGGGAAATACCTAACATAAATGATGAGTTAATGGGTGCAGCAAACCAATATGGCACATGTATACCTATGTAACAAACCTGCATGTTGTGCACATGCACCCTAGAACTTAAAGTATAATACAAAAACAAAAACACACATAGTACATTAAAACCTGTCTAAACTAATAAATACACTAATTAAATTAGCAAAATATTAACATAAAAGTATATCTATGGTTTCATAGTTTAACTATCTGATAAAATAAAGAACAAATCTTATTTACTATAGCATTAAATAATAAATTTCTGAAGAAAAAATTAACCAAGGAGTTAATACAAAAAAAAAAAAAAAAAATCAGAGAAGATCCAAGTAAATTTTAAAATAGTTTATGTCTATGGATTGAAAGATTAAATATTATTGAAGTGCCATATTACCCAAAGTAATCTATAGATTCAATAAACTTCCTATTAAAATTGCAGTGGTATTTTTTTCACAGTAATGGAGAATACAATTCTAAAATTTACATGAAACTAAAATAAACTTTGAATAGCCAAAGCAATCATGAGGAAAAAGAACAAAGCAGGATATCATACTTAAAATTTCAAGCTATATATTTCAAGACTATATAGTAATAAAAACAAAAATGGACAAAAAAGTGGAACAGAAGCTAATATACATTTAAGACCTGATGCAAAACGAGAACTTAAAAAGGTCTTAGTTTCTCAAAAATCATTTGTGTGTCCCCAAAACAATGGAAAAGCAGCCAGATTGTGCAGTCTGTTAGCTGTCATGAAGAGGACTTTGGCTCTCACTGTGAACTTGAAGGAAGCTCACTGAAAGAAAAGTAGAATCCCTAGAGAATTTAAAAACATAAGACAGATGCCTCTTTGTAAGAGCAAAATTTAAAAAAAAAAAAAAAAAAAAAAAAAGCTGCCCAGGAACTATTTCCTTGGGAACACAGCTTCCCATATAACATTTTAAGGACTCGCTTTCTCTTTGACCTTGGGACCTCTTATCTGTGTCGTCTGTTGTGTTCATTTTCACTCACACCTACCTGGGGGTTTGGCAATCATCTCATGTCTCTTCATAGTTAAAGGTTTTTTTCCTTGCTCCAGACAGGTGATCAGGTCTGGTTTAGAGACAACAATACCTGTTTTATTAAGAATAAATAACATGAATCTTGCTCATATTCTCCAATTACAAGCTAGTAATGTGCTCAGCAGAGAGGATGTGATAAAATATTCTAGTAAATAAATACTAAAATACTAAGTTATAACAGAAATTTCTTTCTTTTTTTTGAGATGGAGTTTCGCTCTTGTTACCTAGGCTGGAGTACAATGGCTCGATCTTGGCTCACCACAACCTCCACCTCCCGGGTTCAAGCTGTTCTCCTGCCTCAGCCTCCCGAGTAGCTGGGATTACAGGCATGCGCCACCATGCCCGGCTAATTTTTGCATTTTTAGTACAGGCAGGGTTTCACCATGTTAGTCAGGCTGGTCTCGAACTCCTGACCTCAAGTGATCCACCTGCCCAGCCTCCCAAAGTGCTGGGATTATAGGCGTGAGCCACCACGCCTGGCCTATAACAGAAATTTCTAAATATTTAGAAAATACTTTCAGTTTGTAGGTTTCTTAATTTTACTACCTGGTACTACTAAAATCAAAAATTGGTGGTGGCAATTAGATTTTTAGGTGGGGGCAACAATATTTTATGCCACTAAATTTCTGGAATTACCACTAATTTGGAGTGAAGAATAAAGCTCAACTCAGGAATGTGGAAAGTTTGGATTAAGATGAAACATCTTGAAAAAATTCTTTTCTAAATGAACAAACTCTGAAAATAGTTTATGTCTGGAAAAAGGGTATCTGGAACTCTTGTATGCAAAGAAAAAGAGTATCTGAAACTCTTGTATGCAAAGAATAAATTACTAAAAAACATTCTACAAAAAAGAGAAATAAAACCTTTAGGGTATATTATTAATTAGGTACTCAAGTTATCCTCACCAAGGAAGACCAGGTTTCTGTAGTTCTCTAACATCACATCCCTATATAAATTCCGCTGTGCAGTGTCCAGGCAATGCCACTCCTCCAGAGAGAATTCTATGGCCACATCTCTAAATTGTAATGGTCCCTGAAAAACACACACACACATATTTTTACCAAGTGGCCATGGGCGGAATTTTTAATTTGACTTAAGGTGAAATTAGAGAGTAAAGAGAAGTGGTTCTGACTTATAGGATTAGAATTATCCAATAAAATGTTTTCAACACAGAAATATTCTCTAACTCTGAGAAAAAAGAGCAGCACAAGATCCACATCAGTTCATATATTTTTCTAAAGTATAAAATTAAGGCCATGAACACGAACATGTACATTTTTGAGTGCTATATTTACATCATACGGAATGAGTTGTGAATATTTTTCAGACAGAAATGCTGAGTTAGAAGGCACCTCTCAAATTTTAATATGTACAATAAGCTGAAGACCTTGTTATGCAGATGCAGGGTTTTTTTTTTTTTTTTTCCCCAGAAGATCTTATTTACTTATTTATTTATAGATTTATTTATAGATGGAGTTTCACTCTTGTTGCCCAGGCTGGAGTGCGATGGCGCCATCTTAGCTCACCAGACGCCGCCTCCCGGGTTCAAGCAATTCTCCTGCCTGAACCTCCCGAGTAGCTGGGATTACAGTCATGCACCACCACGCCCGGCTAATTTTTTGTTTCGTATTTTTAGTAGAGATGGGGTTTCTCCATGTTGGTTAGGCTGCTCTTGAACCCCCAACCTCAGGTGATCCGCTGCTTCAGCCTCCCAAAGTGCTGGGATTACAGGCATGAGCCACCGCGGCCCGCCAATTTTTTGAATTTCTAACACACCAGTAATGCAAATGTTTTTGGCCCAAGAGGGATATTTTTTCAAACATTTACTAAGTGGAAGAGCCTGTGTTTTTCCCATATTTTCTAGCCTATAAACAAAGAGCCCTCATTTATCAAAGAAAAATATGCAGGGAAAAAATAAGAAAGGACAGCTGCCAGATTAAATATGATGGTTTATGCACATCAGCTGCATAAAGATACTTAATAATAAAGAGAAAAATAACTCTATAGTGAAAAAAATCTATCAGACAGCTGCTTAACCAAGTGAATTATTAACCATTAACTGCACTAGGGCAGATTTTTATGTTGTGCTAATGCTCACAGAAGAACACAGCATCACTGTTGAAATATTCCCCCCAAAAAAGAAAATTATAGTCTGAATTTAACCATAAAGAAACATTAGTTTTAGGCCGGGTGCGACGGCTCACACTTGTAATCCCAACACTTTGGGAGGCACGAGGTGGGCGGATCATGAGGTCATGAGTTTGAGACCAGCCTGACTAACAGGGTGAAACCCTGTCTCTACTAAAAATACAAGAATTAGCTGGGTGTGGTGGCAGGCACCTATAATCCCAGCTACTTGGAAGGCTAAGGCAGGAGAATTGCTTGACCCTGGGAGGCGAAGTTTGCAGTGAGCCGAGATCGCGCCACTATACCCCTGCCTGGGTGACAGAGTGAGACTCTGTCTCAAAAGCAAAAAAAAAAAAGGAAAAAGAAAGAAACATCAGTTTTATGGAGACCTTCACTTAGCACCCTAGAGAGCAGATATCTCCTAATAATTGTTTTCAGAACTTTCTGGGTAATAAATGCCATCCCATTTTAATACGTATTTTTTTTTTTTTTTTTTTTTTTTTGAGACGGAGTCTCGCTCTGTCGCCCAGGCTGGAGTGCAGTGGCCGGATCTCAGCTCACTGCAAGCTCCGCCTCCCGGGTTTACGCCATTCTCCTGCCTCAGCCTCCTCAGTAGCTGGGACTACAGGCGCCCGCCACCTCGCCCGGCTAGTTTTTTTGTATTTTTTTAGTAGAGAAGGGGTTTCACCGTGTCAGCCAAGATGGTCTCGATCTCCTGACCTCGTGATCCGCCCATCTCGGCCTCCCAAAGTGCTGGGATTACAGGCTTGAGCCACCGCGCCCGGCCAATACGTATTTTCTTAATCACATTGTGCACAGAGCTAATGGAACACACAGATGGAGCCTCAACATTACATGTTCTACATCTTTACTAAGGACCAGAGATTTCCCCCAATAGAAATCTTGAGTATCCACATCTTTCTATGTTCAACCGCCACAAAGGACACATTTTTAATATTGCAGATCATTGCCGGGCGCGGTGGCTCAAGCCTGTAATCCCAGCACTTTGGGAGGCCGAGACGGGCGGATCACGAGGTCAGGAGATCGAGACCATCCTGGCTAACACCGTGAAACCCCGTCTCTACTAAAAAATACAAAAAAAACTAGCCGGGCGAGGTGGCGGGCGCCTGTAGTCCCAGCTACTCGGGAGGCTGAGGCAGGAGAATGGCGTAAACCTGGGAGGCGGAGCTTGCAGTGAGCTGAGATCCGGCCACTGCACTCCAACCTGGGCGACAGAGCGAGACTCCGTCTCAAAAAAAAAAAAAAAAAAAAAAATTGCAGATCATAAATTATTGCTGAGAATCCTGCATGGCATATAAGAAGCTATGATGCAGCAAATAAAGAGAAGTCTCTGAGATATAGGAAAGAAATATTTTTCAGAGACCCTTGACTATCATAAGAATTTTAACAAGTAGTTAAACCAAACTCATTAGGGAGGAAAAACACAAGTAGAGAAGTAAAGGTGTGTGAGTACTAAATGCATGGCAGTCCAGGAGGAAGAGTGGACACAGCTCTTCATCTGACACACGTTTACCTGAAGAAAAGCCTTTTTTTTCTTCCTCCTCCTCCTCTGGAATTCATTCTCAGATGAGACTCTCTGGATAAATTACACCTGCATCTGAAGGATATGCCTTTAAAGGTGTCAGTATTACATGTTTACCTGCTAGGATGACATCAACTGGCAGAAAAAGAAAAAGTCAACCCATTTCTGTCCTTTAAAACAGAAGAGATTCAGGCACCATGAGCTGCTCCATGAAGATAAAAACATGTTTCTCCTTTCCTGTCCTCAGGTGCCCTCCCCTGCCACAGACACCAGTAATTTCTGTTACAGTAATGCAAATATGTGCCACACTGACCTGTCCCTATCAAACCCAAATAGAACAGGCCCTGTGACCACCCTAGAGTACAAAGGTGGAACTTTACTCTCATGAATGTATTTTGAAGCCCTCATACCTGATTCTGGCCTCACCTTAGAGTCATATGAGGCCCTTCATTAAAACAACATGGATGCTTCCACCCACAACAATAAACAGAAGCTGTGGGGAGGGCACAAGAGGTTTCTGCAAATTGACCATGTGATCCTAAGGAGAAGCCTGGGCTGATAACCACTAAGCTAAGCATTGCTTCTCAGGCTTTAACGAGTTTATGAATCACTTGGTAATTTTGGCCTCACTTTAGCCCCCTTGTCACAACCAAATACTTCTGGCACAAATAAGGACAACCCATCTCCATCCTAAAGTTTTATATTCTTTGCTGGCTATTTAAAGTTTACAGACGGCCGGGCGCGGTGGCTCAAGCCTGTAATCCCAGCACTTTGGGAGGCCGAGACGGGCGGATCACGAGGTCAGGAGATCAAGACCATCCTGGTGAACACGGTGAAACCCCGTCTCTACTAAAAAATACAAAAAACTAGCCGGGTGTGGTGGCGGGCGCTTGTAGTCCCAGCCAGTCAGGAGGCTGAGGCAGGAGAATGGCGTGAACTCGGGAGGTGGAGCTTGCAGTGAGCTGAGATCCGGCCACTGCACTCCAGCCTGGGCGACAGAGCGAGACTCCGTCTCAAAAAAAAAAAAATTAAAATAAAGTTTACAGACAAAACAGAAGGCAGCAATGTCTGAATAAGTCTGTATTTAAAAAGGAACATGTGTACACATGTACTAATGCAATGTTTATTAAACAGGCACTATGTGCTTAAGGGTATGATGCAGAGCACTGTGCTGGGCATAACACATTATGTGATTTAATTCTCATAACACCCTGGGAGCTGGTACTAAGGGTTTCATAATTTCCAGGATTTAGATAAAGGTCCCAGCATTTTTATTTCTTCTTCTATTTCTCAGTCATCAAATTTTTTTTAATTGTGTAGAATAAAAGCCAAATATAGACAGATGAAAGAGATATAGAAGGAAGAGTTTAATGTAGTATACAGAAAATTTTATTCTATTCATATTTACTTTTTTGTGACTTATGGAATAACTACTGGATCTTCAGGAATAGAAAACAAGTTGCTAATCAGAATGTCTCTGCCAGCACTGGTTTTAATACAACAGTTAAAAACTAAGACTCTAAAATACATACTTTATTTTTCCCATTTATTTGCTTTTGGGTTTCAGGAAATTGTGAGCACCAGCTCTAGAAACTTACTAGGATTTATCAGCCAAAACTCTGATCTCTTTTAATCAGTTCTGTGAGGCAAGACTCCAAGGTAGGGTCAGAACTCAATAAAGGCTCCAAAAAGGGTGTCTCTGCGGCTGGTCGCAGTGGCTCACGCCTGTAATCCCAGCACTTTGGGAGGCCAAGGCAGGCAGATCATGAGGTCAGGAGATCGAGACCATTCTGGCTAACACGGTGAAACCCTGTCTCTACTAAAAATACAAAAAAATTATCTGGGCGTGGTGGTGGACGCCTGTAGTCCCAGCTACTCGGGAGGCTGAGGCAGGAGAATGGCGTGAATCCAGGAGGCAGAGCTTGCAGTGAGCCGAGATCGCTCTACTGCACTCCAGCCTGGGTGACAGACTCCGTCTCAAAAAAAAAAAAAAAAAAGGGGGGGGGGGAATCCGAACAGATCTGGGGCAGGGTGAGGACGCTATATAGAATTCTGTTCTCTATGCCACTGGGGTACTTCCAGTTTTGTTTTTTCTAAGCTTACCTAAAAGAAACTTAAATCCAGAGCTTCTGCAATTTTAATCCTTTCTAGCCACTGCCCTGTCAACTTTATACTATATACTAATATGCAATTTAAACAAAACAAATCCCTTCACGTCTTCTAGGGTAATTTTGTTTTTTGTTTTGTTTTGAGATGCAGTCTCACTCTGTCGTCTAGGCTGGAGTACACTGGTGCAATCTCGGCTCACTGCAACCTCTGCCTCCCAGGTTCCAGTGATTCTTCTGCCTCAGCCTCCCAATTAGCTAGAACTACAGGTGCATGCCACCATGCCTGGCTAATTTTTGTATTATTAGTAGAGATGGCGTTTTACCATATTGGCCAGGCTGGTCTCAAACTCCTGACCTCATGATTCGCCTGCCTCGGCCTCTCATGTGCTGGGATTACAGGCATGAGCCACCGTGCTCGGCCCTTCTAGAGCAATTTTATTAGAAAATAAATACGTATACTTAACAAGGAAAAATAAATAGAAATTCTACTGCTGGGTGTGGTGGCTAACGCACGTAATCCCAGCACTTTGGGAGGCCAAGGCAGGTGGATCGCGAGATCCGGAGTTCAAGACCAGCCTGACCAAGATGGTGAAATCCCATCTCTACTAAAAATACAAAAATTAGCCAGATGTGATGGCAGGCACCTGTAATCCCAGCTACTCAGGAGGCAGAGGCAGTAGGATAACTTGAACCAGGGTGGCAGAGGTTGCAGTGAGCTGAGATCACGCTACTGTACTCCCGCTCAAAAATAAAAAGAAAAGAAATTATAGTAACAGTTCTTCTGTTCATAAATATGCCCTCAGATGTAGACCTCAGAAGTCACAACGATATAAAAAAAGTGACCTAAATAAAGCCCAAGATTTTGGACACATGTATTTGTTGTACCAACCATATGGTGCACAATTCAATTATTTATCCAGTTGCTAGTCTAAACTAAAAGTTTCTGGATTGTAGGAACCATGACTGCTTTATGTTTTTTTTTTTAATGGCCATATGAAATGGAAGCTACTAGTTTATCTATTTGGGTCTCCAGATCTCATCCTTGTTTATTATCCAAGTACCAGGAAATTGGAGAAACTCTCATCTAGGTATCAACCAAAGACACCTCTTGTATGAGGGGATGAACAAACACAGATGACTCATTTCTCTTACACTGAGACAGAAGCAGAATTAACCATTCTTGTCAGCCTGACATAATTCTGTACAGGACATCTCAAATGCCTCAAAAATGCCTCAAAGACACCTAGGTGATTTTGAGGGAATTCCCAGTGACCCTGGGCCAATGGCCCAATGATAAGCCAGGCTGGAGAGACTCAGACTGATTCTAAATAGAAAGTGGAACAGCCCTGGTGGAGCTCCAGAACCTGGATCACCCGTTCTGATTTACTAGCTCTTGGGTAAGAGAAATAACAAAAATACTCTACTCCAGTATCACATTTTACAGGTAAATTTAGTTGCGGTTGTGGTCATGGCTCTGGATACTTTGTGGCCTTGATCTCTCACTACACATTCTGCCATCAGATTCTATTTCCTCCTGGAGCCTCTCACATAACTGTAGCAGGTCAATGAAGAAGATGTGAAAAATCTCAAATAGCCACACTCCCAAATGGGGGCTATAAGATGTCTATGTTGACATCTCACAATGCAGAAAAAGCCTTTTGTTAGTTGCCTGTACATTCTCTATCCAAAGTCTGGCCCTTTTTTTGTAAATCCCAGGCAGAGGTCAGACCTTATCTGCAGATTCTAGGTAGGAGCAACTTGGCTCTGTATCCTTTGGTGTTACAGCAAGTGGAGTACAATTAAAGGAGAGATGTTAAGAAAAAGCTCAGATTAGATATGAGATTGATCAAGTCAGCCAGAAAATATTCCCTTAAAAGCAATTTCTCTCTAAACACCCAAAGTACACAGCTACTCTCAGCATGAAAAACATGAGCATTATGAAGAAAGGGGGCAGATTTTCAGAAGAATTTTTATAAAGTTTCTTTTCCATCTCTGCTGCTCTCTCATCTCCTAGCCATTGAATGGGGGTTCTATATTTAAATACATCTGACAACTTCCAACAACACTTTTTGATGAAGAAATAGAATCTGACTGTGTTCATATAATGGAATATATTAGAGCTTGCAACATAGCTAACTGAAGAGCTATGTTGGTCGTGTTTGGGTGGCCACATCACCTGTCTTTATTTGTCCTGTAATAGCAGAATTCCAATTTAGTGAAATAAAAGATACTAACATTGTGTTTACTCATAATTATCCCTATTGAATAAAGTAATAAACATGTCAGACTAATATCTACTACAACAATTTGGTAAATTTTCTTTGGATATTAGATATAAATAATTATCAATAATTTTAATAAAGTAGTCATAATGTACGTAGCATTTTTAAAAATTGCAACTATACTGCAGTTAAAACGCTTTAAATAACAATATTAAAATAACCATCTAAGTGATTCATTCAAAGTAATTATTGTGGCTTTATATTCATACTATTGTAGAAAATACTGTTTATGGCTCACCCCTATAATCCCAGCACTTTGGGAGGCTGAGGTGGGTAGATCACCTGAGGTCAGGAGTTCAAGATCAAGGTGGGCAACATGGTGAGACCCCATTCCTACTAAAAAATACAAAAACTTACCCAGGCATGGTGGTGCACGCTTGTAATCCCAGTCACTCGGGATTCTGAGGCAGGAGAATTGCTTGAACTCGGGAGGCAGCGGTTGCAGTGAGCTGAGATCATATCGCTGCACTCCAGCCTGGGCAACAGAGAGAGACTCTGTCTCAAAAAAAATGAAAATACTGTTTAATTTATATGAATGCAGGTTGTCTACAAACACTACACATAACTATGCTAACTGTTCTGAAGTAGTAAATAGAACGCAAGGTACAACTACAGACTCCACTGTTCAGTTTATACACTGAACTGTTCTTGCTTTTGCAGTATAAGTACTTTAGCCTGCAAATATTAGATAATTTCCTTGGCTAATCAGGTTTCTGTCAAAGAAACTTAGTATCTTTTAGTCTTTATCATTATGTATTGCTAAATTTAATTTTATCTTTGTGCTAAGCTTCTGTGTGCTCTTAAAATAAGCTTTTATCTAAACAAATCTGTGTATACTTTTAAGGACTAAAAATGCAAAAAATAAACTTTTCAGAAGCAAAAAGAAAGCAAAAAATCTGAAGTACTAGCTAAAGATAATCTGGAGTCAGAAAAAATGACAAAAGGTTTATTTAGCTGTTAATATTATTTACATATATTTCCAAAAAAAGCAGAGAAAAATATTTACATATAATCTAAATCCCTTAAGAGAGAATAGCAAAAAATTTTTTGGAACTTTTTAAAGAGTTTTTGAACCCTTGGACATCTGAATTTTGCACACTGTATGCACTTGAAAGAATGTTTATGGGAGAAAAAGCAGAAGAAAGATGTTATAAAAAATGAATGAGTGCACAAGACCAATGCAACAGAATACAGAGCCCAAAATAGACACTCTCTATAACCGTCAGATTTTTGACAAATCTGACAATAAGAATGTGGGAAGAATTCTCTGTTTAATAAATGGTGCTGGAATAACTATCTAGCACTATGTAGAAGACAGAAACTGGACCCCTTTATTACACCATATACAAAAATCAAGATAAAGACTTAAGTGTAAAACTTAAAATTACAAGAAGTCCTGCAAGATAACCTAAAAGATACCATTCTTGACACAGAAACTGGCAAAGACTTCATGAGGAAGCTACCAAAAGCAATTGCAACAAAAGCAAAAATTGACAAATGGACCTATTTAAACTAAAGAGCTTCTTCACAGCAAAGGAAACTATCAACAGAGTAAACAGACAACCTACAGAAGAAAAGAAAATATTTGCAAACTTTGCCTCTGACAGAGGTCTAATATTCAGAATTTATTAGAAACTTTAAAAAGTTTACAAGAAAAAAACCTCATTAAAAAGTAGGCAAAAAACATGAACAGATACTTTTCAAAAGAAGATATACATGTGGCTAACAAGCATATAAAAAAAACTGCTCATCACTAATCATTAGATAAATTAAAAGAGAAACCACAATGAGATCTCACATTACACCAGTCAGAATGGCTATTCTTAAAAAGTCAAAAAATAACAGATGCTGGCAAGGTTGCAGAGAAAAGGGAATGCTTATACTCTGCTGTTGGAAGTGTAAATTAGTTTAACAACTGTAAAAAGCAGTGTGGCAATTCTTCACAGAACTAGAAACAATTATCATTTGACCCAGGAACCTCATAATTGGGTATATACCCAAAGAAATATAAATTATATTATAAAGACACATCCACATGCATGATCATTGCAGCACTATTCACATAACAAAGACATGCACAGGCCATAAATGCCTATCAATGGTAGACTGGATAAAGAAAATATGGTATGGTCAGATGCGGTGGCTCATGCCTGTAATCCCAGCACTTTGGGAGGACGAGGCAAGTACACTGCCTGAGCTTAGAAGTTTGAGACGTGCGTGGACAACATGGCAAAATCTTGTCTCCACAGAAAATACAAACAGAAAAATTGGCCAGGTGTGGTAATGCCCGCGTGTAGTCCCAGTTACTTGGGAGGATGAGGTAGGAGAGAATTGCTTGAGCCTGGGAAGTTGAGGCTAAAGTAAGCCAATATCACACCACAGCACTCTAGCCTGGGCAATAAGTGAGACCCTGTCTCCAAAAATAAAATAAAATAAAAGATTTAGTAAAAACAAAATATGGTACATCATGGAGTACTCTGTGACCATTAAAAAAAAAGATCATGTCCTTTGCAATAACACTGATGAAGCTGGAGACCATTATTCTTAGAAAACAAATGCAGAGGCTGGGTGTGATGGCTCATGCCTGTAATCCCAGCACTTGGGAGGCCAAGGGGGATCGATCACCTGAGGTGCGGAGTTTGAGATCAGCCTGACCAACATGGAGAAACCCCGTCTCTACTAAAAATACAAAATTAGCCAGGGGTGGTGGCACACGCCTGTAATCCCAGCTACTCAGGAGGCTGAGGCAGGAGAACTGCTTGAACCTGGGAGGCGGAGGTTGTGGTGAGCCAAGATCACACCATTGCACTCTAGCCTGGGCAACAAGAGCAAAACTCCGTCTCAAAATAATCATAATGCAGAAACAGAAAACCAAATGCATGTTATCATTTATACGTAAGAGCTAAATAACAACAACACATGAACACAAAGAGGAGAACAACAGACACTGAGGCCTAGTTGAAGGTGGAGGGTGAGAGGACTAAGAGGATCAGAAAACAGACCTGTTTGGTACTATGGGTAGTATCTCAGTGACCAAATTTGCACGCCAAACCCCCATGACATAATCTTAGCTTTTTAACAAACACACGTGTACCCCAAACCAAAAATAAAAGCTAAAAGAAAAAAAAAAATCCCTGGGTGGGAGAGAGTGCAATGTAGGTGAAAGGACTGATTTTTGGTACAGACAGTGGTTCCAGTGGGGCTGTACTCTGACTTCTGTGTGCATGCAGGCAGGTGAGATTATGAATAGCTGGTCCAAAATGCTAGGATAGTGGAGAAAACAGGTTGCTGCTGCGGATTCAGTGTCTGTCAGTGGGAATATGCTAGGAGACTTGTAGAGCCTTGTGGATTCTTGGCAAGAAACACTAGGATCAAAAATGCCATTGTGAAGTTCCTGAGAGTGGTGCCAAGTCTTGGCAGGGGTGTGGACACGTCAATGTCTAGTGTGTGTGTGTGTGTGTGTGTGTGTGTGTGTGAGTGGGTGGGAATCCTGTCGGTGGCAGCTGTGGGAAAAGGGAGTCTGTCACAGAGCTCCTTTCCTCTATATTTTCAATCATTTGTCACCCTGAGAGAAGACCTGGAATCACAGGACAATGGGCAGTGTGACAGCCTGCATACAACAGAGCATAGCCTCCCATTCCCAATCTCCCAAAGTTTTATTCCAGGTCAGGCCTCTGTTATATCTTTTTTCTGGCACCACATCTGTAGAGTTTGCTGAACATCAAACAATTCTCCAAGACTAATTTATTGTCTCACATTTGAATTCTGACACCACCCACAGTCAGCACAGACCCTGATTCAGGACTCCGTCCCACAACATTGTCCTCATGGCAGATGCCAGTCACAAACCCCAAGGGCCCATCTATGCTTCTGAGCTACTGTGTAAAACCTGGGGACTCCCATAACCTCCCTGCAGTTCAATAATTTGGTACAGTAAGCTACTCACAGAACTCATCAAAACACTGTAGTTACCTTTACTGGTTTAATATATAAGATGCAGCCATGGAAAAGCCAAATGGAAGAAATGCATAAACAAAGAAAAAGAGATGGGGAAAGATGAAACACATAGATAATCCTGGAAAATATTTGTGATTAATAAAATTCTTCATCCTTTATGTGCTCCAGGAACAGTTTATGGAAAGAAACACCCTTCCCATTATGAGTTAGATGGTGCTCTCTTTTCTTACCTGTCACACAGCCAGACACACACTCTGCACATTTTTTTCTCATTAAAAAAATCAGCTGAATTTGTTTTCAGTGGTCATAATGAAATATTTCTTTTCTTTGCTTTTTTTTTTTTTTCCAAGCTGGATTCTCACTCTGTCGCCTAGGCTGGAGTGCAGTGGCGCTATCCCGGCTCACTGCAACCGCTGTCTCCCAGGTTCAAGCAATTCTCCTCCCTCAGCTTCCCGAGTCACTGGGATTACAGGTGCCTACCACCACACCCGGCTCAATTTTTGTTTTTCTTGGTGGTTTTTTTGAGATGGAGTTTCGTTCCTGTTGCCCAGGCTGTAGTACAATGGCGTGATGTTGGCTCACCACAATCTCCACTTCCCGGGTTAAAGCAATTCTCCTGCCTCAGCCTCCCGAGTAGCTGGGATTACAGGCATATGCCACCACACCTGGCTAATTTTTGTATTTTTAGTGGAGACAGGGTTTCACAATGTTGAGCAGGCTGGTCTCGAACTCCTGACCTCAAGTGATCAATCCCCCTCGGCTTCCCAAAGTGCTGGGGTTACAGGCATGAGCCACTGCACCTGGCTAAGGTGCTCGCATTTTACACCTCCATAAGAAAAGCAAATATGTCTACTTCTTTCAGACAATATATTATTATTTATATTTTATTATATTAAAAATAATGTAGTAAAAAATTAGTCATATGGGAACACTTCTAGAAGTACCACGTTTCATCACATATAATTTAGCATTAAACTCAGAAATCAAGACAACAGGATACAGAACTGAGATATTCACTGTCACAAATTTACCCAGCAAAAGGAGGTACTGTGGTCTGACGAATCTATATAACTCATCAATTATCTACCAGATTTTCCTGTGGAAACATTTTCATTGTCTACAGCCAAAATGGAAGAGAGATTTTCCCTACTTTTTTCCCTTGGTAGCTAGCATTCTTAAAGCTACGGCTTAGAATTCTGTTTGAAATCACAGCTATAAAAAACACACCTGAGAAAATTCCTAAACTCACTCTGGGAAAGAAAAAGATAAATGAGAATTATTAACAAATATATGATTAAATACTAATATTTTGAAACTCATCTCTTTTATGTCCTTCGTAAATATTTTGTTACCTTTCAAGCCCTACTAATAAAATGCAAATTACAGTTAAAAAATTGATGCAGCTGGGTGCAGTGGCTCACGCCTGTAATCCCAGCACTTTGGGAAGCCAAGGCAGGTGGATCGCTTAAGATCAGAAGTTTGAAATCCGCCGGTTCAGGTGCAGTGGTGGGCACCTGTAGTCCTAGCTACTCGGGAGGCCGAGGCATGAGGATCACCTGAACCCAGGAGCCAGAGGTTGCAGTTAGCTGAGATCGAGCCACTGCATTCCAGCCCGTGCAACAGAGACTGTTTCAAAACAAAACCAACAACAAAAACACTTGAAGTTAAAATAAGTGAACAAATCTTTTCAAGCTAGAGATCCTATCACCCACCCCATCCTGTTCAGTTACATGCTCAATAACTACCCTCCCAGGAGACACTGCGCTATGCCCCAGTGAGTGCCCCATGTGCATTTTACTTTCTTTTTTACGCCATCTCACTGGGGTCAGTTTTTTTGTCTTTTGAAGTGTTTTTTCACAAATTTTTCACTACTTTTCTGCTGCCCAAGCAAGAGAATCCAGGGGGCAGAAATTATTTGTTTTCCCCTCAATACCAGCATCTGATTGGCTGACCAGCAATGTTGTCTCCAAGAAATGGAAGCTAGGTTGAGTGAAGACAATCTTCATGTCGCAAGGGGTTAGCTTTTCAAAAAAAAAAAAAAAAAAGTGCACCAGGATCTGTCTTTCAACCCCAAGGCTGCCACCTGCTCCCTTCAGAGGCTACACTCTATACTTCAGGTGGTCCTATGGCATAAAATGACCCAAGAGCTAACATTCACTAGACACTCTAGCAGACATAGCCATGGTGGGTATCTTGGTTTATCCCCAGAAAGTTCTAAAACCCAAGACCACTGAAGGTTGGCTGAGGACACATCATCCTATTAAGTTTCCAGAGGGTAACCTTGACCAAAAAACATTCGGTAAGTTCTCTGGAAAAATAAAAGACAAAGAGGCACAGATAGTTTTTACAATACAGTATCAGGGAATTATTCTTTGCTTTCTTCTCATGGGAAATATTTACAAACAAAAAACATATTTTCAATAGCGTTATGCAATGCTTTTTAAAAAATGACTATTGGCCAGGCGCGGTGGCTCACGCCTGTAATCCCAGCACTTTGGGAGGCTGAGATGGGCGGATCACGAGGTCAAGAGATAGAGACCATCCTGACAAACAAAGTGAAACCCTATCTCTTCTAAAAATACAAAAATTATCTGGGCGTGGTGGCACGCGCGTATACTCCCAGCTACTCAGGAGGCTGAGGCAGAGGAATTGCTTGAACCCAAGAGGCAGAGGTTGCAGGGAGATCGCCCCACTGCACTCCAGCACGGCGACAGAGCAAGACTCCGTCTCAAAAAAAAAAAAAAAAAGATTAATTGAGGAACATGAGGTACACTTGAGGCCCTGCTTGGGACACATGTGAAAAATGCCAGAGAAAATCAGTCCCCTGTGGGGTGTGAAAATAATTAAGTGGCAGGCAATTAGAGTGAGGAAGCTCTAGTACCCAGATTCCTACCTCTAAGAAAAAAAATCAAAACTCAAGTGCATTTTTTGGTAAATTACTACATTCGGGGAAAAAAAATTCAGGCTTAAGCAACTATAAACTGCCAATTAAACTCTGATTACATAACCAAGAAATTTCCACCTCGATTGTACAAATTTAAAAACTACCTAACTAGGCTGGGCACGGTGGCTCACACCGGTAATCCCTGCACTTTGGGAGGCCGAGGCGGGTGGCTCACGAGGTTAGGAGATCGAGACCATCCTGGCTAACACGGTGAAACACGTCTCAACTAAAAATACAAAAAATTAGCCTGGCGGTGGCAGGCGCCTGTAGTCCCAGCTACTTGGGAGGCTGAGGCTGGAGAATGGCGTGAACCCAGGAGGCAGAGCTTGCAGTAAGCTGAGATCCAGCGACTGCACTCAAACCTGGGCGACAGAGCGAGATTCAAAAAATAAATAAATAAATAATAAACATAAAAAAGTAAAAACTACGTAAGTATACCTAACCAATTATTGAATTTGGTTTTCTTCATCATGCACCTTATAAATGTCTTTCCTTCAAGCCCCTCCCATGGACCACAAACCACAAACTGTAGCTGGGTGCTCTACAATTCTTGAATCACTCTTTTTTTTTTTTTTTTTGAGACGGAGTCTCGCTCTGTAGACCAGGCTGGAGTGCAGTGGCCGGATCTCAGCTCACTGCAAGCTCCGCCTCCCGGGTTCACGCCATTCTCCGGCCTCAGTCTCCCGAGTAGCTGGGACTACAGGCGCTGCCACCTCGCCCGGCTATTTTTTTGTATTTCTTAGTAGAGACGGGGTTTCACCGTGTTAGCCAGGATGGTCTCGATCTCCTGACCTCGTGATCCGCCCATCTCGGCCTCCCAAAGTGCTGGGATTACAGGCTTGAGCCACCGCGCCCGGCCTTGAATCACTCTTTGATTAAATTATTTGATATTTTTGCGATGACTCCTCGCTTTTTTTTTTTTTTTTTTTTTTTTTTTTTTTTTAAGGCAGAAACTAGCTCTGTCGCCCAGGCTGGAGTGCAGCGGCCGATCTCAGCTCATGGCAACCTCCGCCTCCTGGGTTCAACTGATTTTCTCACCTCCGTCTCCAAAGTAGCTGGGACTACAGGCGTTTGCCATCACACCCAGCTAACTTTTGTATTTTTAGTAGACATGGGGTTTCCCCATTTTGGCCATGCTTGTCTTGAACTCCTTACCTCAACTGATCCGCTCGCCTCGGCCTCCCAACGTGCTGGGATCACAGGCGTGACCCACTGAAAGGAATAAGGCACATTTCTCATGTATCTCCCAACTCCCTGAGCCCAGCACCAGCCCAGCACAAACACATTCCTCATATATCTCCCAACTCCCTGAGCCCAGCACGAGCCCAGCACAAACACATTCCTCATATATCTCCCAACTCCCTGAGCCCCGCAGGAGCCCAGCACAAACACATTCCTCATACATCTCCCAACTCCCTGAGCCCAGCACAAACACAACCCACCATATATTTCTCAACTTCCTGAGCCCAGCACAAACACATTCCTCCATATTTCTTTCAAACTTCAGAAAAACACCACCTGGGAAATCTCCGATAAAGACACAGCGGGAACCAATAAAAAAAAATGCTAAATGTAGGCCGGGCGCGGTGGCTCAAGCCTGTAATCCCAGCACTTTGGGAGGCCGAGACGGGCGGATCACGAGGTCAGGAGATCGAGACCATCCTGGCTAACACGGTGAAACCCCGTCTTTACTAAAAAAATACAAAAAACTAGCCGGGCGCGGTGGCGGGCGCCTGTAGTCCCAGCTACTCGGGAGGCTGAGGCAGGAGAATGGCGTGAACCCAGGAGGCGGAGCTTGCAGTGAGCTGAGATCCGGCCACTGCACTCCAGCCTGGGCGGCAGAGCGAGACTCCGTCTCAAAAAAAACAACAACAACAACAAAAAATGCTAAATGTATAATATTAACCAATTGTAATGCTATAACTGAGAGAATTACCTTGTTCCCCTGTAACTTTACATATCCTGTTTACATCGGGCTATAAAAAGCAAGCACTCGCATTGTTCCCGGCCCTCTTGTAGGCTGTGGAATGGAGGGACCAAGTTCGAACTTGTAGTAAAAGATCCTTGCCGCTTGGCTTTGACTCTGGACTCTGGCGGTCTTCTTTGGGGAACAAACGGTCTGGGTATACCACCACCACTCCCGGCCCCATAAATTTTTAATAGGAGAAAAGAGAAACTGTGAACCCCACGAACCAAAGCTCTTCCCATTCATGAACCCGTACCCCGAGTCAGGATTCTCCCCTGACGACCCTCCCGTGGTCCCTAAACAATCTGGGAAAGACCTGTTGGTGCAGAGCTGCCCGGAGAGGGCTCCAGGCCAGGGCACAGTCACTGAGCAAGGAAAAGACAGGACGCCCCGGGGCCCCGCTGTCAACGCAGCCGCCATCTTACGGCTCAGGCGGAACTGGGCAACCAGAACTTGGAGCGCAGACTGCGGAGCTAACTGCCGGGAGGCCTAAATTCTGCCACAGCCACTTCCTCCCCACTTCCAACCAGTCCCTCCCTGTCTCTCGGGATGTCGAACCGGCACTCACCATTTCTACGCTTCCAGGGGGTCCCAGCGTCTTAGCGGTGGCTCTCCCAATACCTGCAGGTCACAGGGCCACAGAGGCTGGACCTCTAAGAGCAGACGCCACAGAGCAAGACCACACCTGAAGCTCTGACGGCCGAGAGACAATGGGCACGCCAAGGCCGGAAGCCGGAAGCAGTCTTGTTCGCTCCAGCTGCCTACCTGACTGGACGATTTGCAGCCCAGCGTCCCTGATTGGATAATGCTTAAGGCCCCGCCCCTCAGGTCCTAAGTGACAGAAGACGTGATCAGATGCTGGACTGAGTGAAGAGTAACAGTGTAAGCCTGCAGCCTTTTCTTTTTTTCCTTTCATTTATTTATTTTTTTGAGACGGAGTTTCACTCTTGTTTCCCAGGCTGGATTGCAATGGCGTGATCTTGACTCAATGCAACCTCCACCTCCTGGGTTGAGCGAATTCTCCTGCCTCAGCCTCCCGCCTATCTGAGATTACAGACGCCCCCTACCATGCCCGGCTAATTTTTTTTCTAGTTTTAATAGAGACGGGGTTTCACCATATTGGCCAGGCTGGTCTCAAACTTCTGTCCTCAAGTTATCCGCCTGCCAAGGCCTCCCAAAGTGCTCGGTTTACAAACGTGAGCCGCCGCACCCGGCCGGCTGCAGCCTTTTCAAACAGGACTTCCTCCCTGAGCTGAGCCAGACCCACCCAGAGCATGGGAAAATTCTCTTTTTTACTCTCTCTCTTTTTGAATGTATTCAAAAGGTGAACAGAAGTATTCTGCTGTCGTATTAATAATACATAAAATTTTTGTTCAAGAGAAAATCAACTTTTACTTTGGTAACAGTGTGTAGCTAATTTTAATAAAACTTTACAAATAAATCAAATTTGTCATTTTTGAACACCAGATTTACATATATATTTTGTAATTTTTTTTTTTTTTTTTTTTTTTTTTGAGACGGAGTCTCGCTCTGTAGCCCAGGCTGGAGTGCAGTGGCCGGATCTCAGCTCACTGCAAGCTCCGCCTCCGGGGTTTACGCCATTTTCCTGCCTCAGCCTCCCGAGTAGCTGGGACTACAGGCGTCCGCCATCTCGCCCGGCTAGTTTTTTGTATTTTTTAATAGAGACGGGGTTTCACTGTGTTCTCCAGGATGGTCTCGATCTCCTGACCTCGTGATCCACCCATCTCGGCCTCCCAAAGTGCTGGGATTACAGGCTTGAGCCACCGCGCCCGGCCATATTTTGTAATTTCTTGTAATTTTTCTTAACTTTTTATATTTTATTTTTATCCACATTCTTTTTATTTTTCCATTTGAAACAACCTTTACTTTCAAACTGCTATAGGAAGTAGAAAGAAATCATTTAGGGCCAGGTGCAGTGGCTCACACCTGTAATCCCAACACTTTGGGAGGCCAAGGTGGGCAGATCACTTAAGGTCAGGAGTTCAAGACTAGCCTGGCCAACATGGTGAAACCCCATCTCTATTAAAAATACAAAAAAATTCGCAGGGTGTGGTGGTGCACACCTGTAGTCCCCGCTGCTCTGGAGGCTGAGGCAGGAGAATCTTTTTTTTTTTTTTTTTTTTTTTTGAGACGGAGTCTCGCTCTGTCACCCAGGCTGGAGTGCAGTGGCCGGATCTCAGCTCACTGCAAGCTCCGCCTCCCGGGTTTACGCCATTCTCCTGCCTCAGCCTCCCGAGTAGCTGGGAGTACAGGCGCCCGCCACCTCGCCCGGCTAGTTTTTTGTATTTCTTAATAGAGACGGGGTTTCACCGTGTTAGCCAGGATGGTCTCGATCTCCTGACCTCGTGATCCGCCCGTCTCGGCCTCCCAAAGTGCTGGGATTACAGGCTTGAGCCACCGCGCCCGGCCCAGGAGAATCTTTTGAACCCAGGAGGTGGAGGTTGTGTAACGGCCCAAGGGGTTCACCTTGCCCTTTGCCTAGACACAGCCAATTCATCAAGACAGGGGAATTTGTGGAGGAAAACTTAAATATTAAATTTGAACTTAATTGAACCTGGACACAAACAATGGTCACCAAGTCCTGGAAAAGGTTATGTGTGCCCCTTGAGGCGTTTATCCTGTGCTGTTTTGGAGAAATCTCTATTTCAATCCATTCCAATACATTGGTTATTGAAAAACAATAGACAATTGAAAAAAAAAAAAAGTTGACCTTTTTGTGTTCCTTGACCCCATTCGTGAAGGGTCCTCATGACTGGGCCTCATGCCAAAGAACTCGTTACAAAAAGAGCTAGGGTCCCAGATCGCGCGGAAGCTTCATGAGACCTCTCCTTGTCTGTGCACGGATGGGTGTCCGACTCCGGAGCTCAGCCTGTTGCTTCCCGGTCTGGTGGTGAATCCTCCATAGTCTGGTGTGGAGGAAAAGTTAAATATTAAACTTGAAGTCAATTGAACATGGACACAAACAATGGTCACCAAGTCCCGGAACAGGTTGTGTGAGCTGCTTGAGGCGTTCATCCAGCGCTGTATTGGAGAAATCTCTATTTCAATCTATTCCTATACATTAGTTGTTGAAAAACAATAGGCAATCGCAAAAACCACTTGACCTTTTTGTGTTCCTTGGGCCCAGTTGCGAATGGCCCTCATGAATGGGCCTTATGAATGGCAACGAATTATGCCAAACAATTCGTTTCAAAAGAGCTAGGGTCCTAGACTGCACTGAAGCTCCATGAGAGACCTCTCCTGTCTGTGCATGGGCGAGTGTCCAACTCTGGAGCCCAGGTGGTTGCTTCCCACTCTGGTGGCGAATCCTCCATAGTCTGGTGAGTGTAAATATATATATCTCTTTTCCCATCTCCTCTTCCCAGTGTAACTTGCTTATTATATGAATCTGCTTATTATATCAATCTGCTTATTATATTTATTTGCTTATTATATCATTTGCTTATTATATCTGCATTGCCATTTACATGGGATAAAGTTTGTTTACTCTTTTTTTTTTTTTTTTTTTTTGAGACGGAGTCTCGCTCTGTCGCCCAGGCTGGAGTGCAGTGGCCGGATCTCGGCTCACTGCAAGCTCCGCCTCCCGGGTTTACGCCATTCTCCTGCCTCAGCCTCCCGAGTAGCTGGGAGTACAGGCACCCGCCACCTCGCCCGGCTAGTTTTTTGTATTTTTTAGTAGAGACGGGGTTTCACCGTGTTAGCCAGGATGGTCTCGATCTCCTGACCTTGTGATCCGCCCGTCTCGGCCTCCCAAAGTGCTGGGATTACAGGCTTGAGCCACCGCGCCCGGCCTGTTTACTCTTAAAGGTATTCTGTATGTGTCTTTTCTTCTCCCCTCACGCCTTTCCCTCACCGAACATTTTTGGCATTACAAACAGGATTCGAAACCAAAAGTGTGCCTCTTTTTGGCCACAAGGACAGGGCTGGAGGCTCGGGAACTTCCCATACCTTGGTATGGGAACTCCCCCAGTTCTCCCCCTTGGCGATTGAATGGTCCAGGGAAACTGGCCTTTGTGAGAATTGAGAATCTAAATTAGTGCAATTTAAATCTCTGTGCATGAAGTGCTGCAGGGGATTCTAGTCAGCAAAAAAGATGCTGAGGGAATCTCTCAGAGTGGATGGTGTTTGCTTACTGCTTATAAGTTAATATGTCAAATTATGGGCTGGTTGCAAAAAGAGAAATGTAAGTTGGAAAAAGAAAATGCTAATCTGACGTCCAGACTGGCCCTGGCCCAATGCCAGGCCTATGTCTTGACTGATCAGGCTCAAAGCTATCAGCCTATTGCTGAAAAAAGCAGCTGTCCAAGTGGCCCAGTCAGGGTGAAACTGAGGCACTAGTCAGCTGGGGCTTGGAACAAGTAAAAACCCAGCTCCTATCTCAAAAATGGGAAATTAGCCTAGTAAAATTCAAGGAACTGCACAAACTGTAAAATTCCTTGGTGTCTTGTGGAATGCAGGGAAATAGTCCATTTTACCAAAGACTAAGGCTAAAATACTAGAATTTGCAACCCCTACCACTAAAAAGGAGGCTCAGAAATTTATTGGCTTGTTTGGATTCTGGAGACATCATATTCCCCACTTGGGTTGTTATGCCCAGTCCGTTTATTCCCCGAAGAAGACCACCAGAGTCCAGAGTCAAAGCTAAGCAGCAAGGATCTTTATTACAGGTTCGAACCCGGAACTCTCACTCACTCTCGGCATGAGAGGGTCAAGAGAGAGAGTTCCCCCACAGAGCATTCAACAGTGTTATATAGTCTAAGAAGAGTGGTCATAGAATCATTATACAGATCAGATGTATGATTGGCTGGTGTTTGAACAAGGCGATTTGGCTAACTATGATTGGTTCCCGCCATTTCTGGTATCTCAGTTCAACCCTTGAGACGGAAGAGCAGTTTCTGCACAAAGGCAGTTAATTATATTGCGTCAGGTTGCACAACTGGTTTATGGCAGCATGAGTTTATCTTACTTAAACATGTCTTGTGACCTAGCCCCAGGAAGAGAAACAGGTACTTACAGAACTTTCGAAACCTCTGGTACGTGCAGAGATAAGAAAGCAGAAGCAGAACAAAGGGTGTAGCAATAGGGAGCAAGGGGGGTGGGGGTGTCTTTGTGTTTTTGTGTCCTTTCAGGGTAACATTTTACAACCTCTGCATGCAGCCACTAGAAAATGCTATGACTTTCATTGGGGAGAGACAGCATGACTTCTGAACAAGCTAAACAAGTGGTGCAACTGGCCCTGGATCTGTGGCCCATATGGCATGGGCCAGCAGAACTGCAAGTGACTGTCCTAGATCAACATGCTAATTGGAGCCTTAGGCAGAAACAAGATGGGAAGAGGGTACCTTTCAGGTTTTGGACCCAGAAACTGCCAAAGGTGGGAAAAGCTTATACCCCTTTTGAGAAGCAATTGTTAGCTTGCTATTGGGCTTTGCTGAAAATGGAACACCTCTGCTTCAACCATGATGTCTTTATGAGGCCTGAAATTCCTAGTATTATTTGGTCTTGAGTTCCCCCAAAACCCACCAGACAGGGCATGCCCAAGAATGTAGCATCATAAAATGGAAATGGTACATACAAGACCAGGCTAAGCCAAAACCAAAGGGGGTATCAGTTTTTTTTTTTTTTTTTTTTTTTTTTTTTGAGACGGAGTCTCGCTCTGTTGCCCAGGCTGGAGTGCAGTGGCGCGATCTCGGCTCACTGCAAGCTCCGCCTCCCGGGTTCATGCCATTCTCCTGCCTCAACCTCCCGAGTAGCTGGGACTACAGGCACCCGCCACCTCGCCCGGCTAATTTTTTTGTATTTTTTTTTAGTAGAGATGGGGTTTCACCGTGTTAGCCAGGATGGTCTCGATCTCCTGACCTCGTGATCCACCCGTCTCGGCCTCCCAAAGTGCTGGGATTACAGGCTTGAGCCACCACGCCCGGCCAGGGGTATCAGTTTTACATGAGGATGTATGAAACTTCCCAGCTCAGGAAATCACAGAGCAAGTCCTGCAGATAGGGAAGGAAACCTCCCCCGCCCAATGGGGCAGATCCTTTAAAGAACTAAGCCCAAAGGATCAGAAACATGCTTGGTTTATGAAGGATCCACCAAATACATTGGGGACCTGATGCTCGAAGGCCATGGCTTATAATTCTATTAAAAACATAAGAATTTATGATGAAGGAAGGGGTGGGAGCAGCCAGTTAACTGAACTAGTAGCCATCCTCCAAGCTATTCAAGAGGAGGCCAGAGGGATTTGTCACTTGTATACCAACTCGGTCTGTAGCAAATGGTCTTACTACCTGGATACCCCAATGGTAACAAAACAAATGGTTAATTGGGAATAAAGAGGTTTGGGGAAAAGAATACTGGGAAGATATCTGAATCCTGGGACACACTACCATTATCGCTGTTTTCCATGTTGGTGCCCATGCATCTCTGCTTTCTCTTGACAGACTATTTAATCAGCAGGATGATCAATAGGCCAAAATCTCCACCATAACTGCAAAATTGAATCCAAATGAATGGATTACAGTGTGTTCAAGCCTTTCAATGACAGGCATTGTAATGTATGGTGGTATAACTGATAGTGATTATTGGCCTAAATGCTACTAATTTAGTGGCCTAAATGCTCCACTTAAAAGATACAGAATGGCAGAATGGATAAGAGTTTACCAGGCCGGGTGCAGTGGCTCATGCCTGTAATCCCAGCACTTTGGGAGGCTGAGGTGGGTGGATCACCTGAGGCCGGGAGTTTGAGACCAGCCTGATCAACATGGAGAAACCCTGCCTCCACTAAAAATACAAAAAAATTAGCCAGACGTGGTGGTGCATGCCTGTAATCCCAGCTACTCAGGAGGCTGTGGTAGCAGAATAACTTGAACTCAGGAGACAGAGGTTGTGGTGAGCTGAGATCATGCCATTGCACTCCAGTCTAGACAACAAGAACTCAACTCCAACTCAAAAAAAAAAAAAAGATTTTACAAGCCAAATATGTGCTGTCTTCAAGAAACTCACCCAACATATAAGGACTCACTTAAACTTAAGGAAAAGGGTTGGAAAAAGATATTCCATGCAAAGGTACCCCAAAAGCAAGCAGTAGTAGCCATTCTTACATCAGGCAAAACAGATGTTAAAGCAAAAACAGTTAAAAGAAAAGACAAAGAGGGACATTATATAATGATAAAAGGACTAGTCCAACAGGAAAATATCACAATCCTAAATATATATGCACCTAACACTGGAGCTCCCAAATTTATAAAACAATTACTACTAGACCTAAGAAATGAAATAGATGACAATACAATAATAATGAGGGACTTCAATACTCTACTGACAGCACTAGACAAGTCATCAAGACAGAAAGTTAACAACAACAACAACAACAATGGACTTAAACTATATCCTAGAACAAATGGACTTAAAAAATATTTACAAACATTCTATCCAAGAACTGCAGAATATACATTTTACTCATCAGCACATGAAACATTTTCCAAGATAGGCATATGATAGGCCACAAGTCTCAATAAATTTAAGACAATCAAAATTATATCAACTACTCTCTCAGACTGCAGTGGAATAAAAGTGAAAACCAACTTCAAATGAATGATCAAAACCATGCAAATACATAGAAATTAAATAAATTTTAGGAATTAAATAAATACATGGAAATTAAATTAAAAAATTAAAGATCAAACTGTTTCTGAATGAGCGTTGGATGAAATCAAGATGGAAATTTAAAAATTCTTTCAATTGAATGCGCCCGCCATGTCCATGGAGAGAGGCTGAGGCGGCCGGGCTTGAGGTACTGGAGCACCCGGATGGCGAAGACGTAGGCTTCCTTAGTCCCAGCAACTGTCTGGGCTGTAAGCAAGAGGAAGCGTCAGCCCACCCGGACCGCCCTCGCCCTGACACCTTCAGCAGTAAACAAGATAAAACAACTTCTTAAAGATAAGCCTGAGCATGTAGGTGTAAAAGTTGGTGTGCGAGCCAGGGGCTGTAATGGCCTTTCTTATGCTCTAGAATACAGGAAGACAAAAGGAGATTCCAACGAAGAAGTTATTCAAGATGGAGTCAGAGTATTCATTGAAAAGAAAGCACAGCTAAACTTTTAGAACAGAAATGGACTATGTTGAAGAACAATTATCCAGTGAGTCTGTGTTCAATAACCCAAACATCAAAAGAACTTGTGGCTGTGGAGAAAGCTTAAATATTTGAAATCTCAGGACTCTTCTGGCTGTAGGTTCCAGGAAAGCTCCGAAGCCTTGGGGCTCACTGCAGAAATCATGTGACTGTCACATGCTTAATGTGTAGCTGCCTTGTAGGAAAATAAAGTGATGCATTTTGAAAATGAAGCCAGTGTGTTAGATTCCAGAAGAAATGATATTTGTATTCTCTGTAGGGGGCAGAAAATGAGAAGCCATCACTTTCTTCAGATCATTTAGGTCTCTTATATCCTTTGTTTTAGAACCAGTTTCATTAAAGTTGCCTTCCTGGGCACCTGTTTATCCATTTCCTGGACTGTGTGCACTCCTTAGATCTCTATTGACTGGCTTGAACATGCATCCCCCTCGGCATTTCTCCCAACCAGATCAGAGACTTCTAAAATCGGAGACAGGACATCCTGACTGCTTGTAGTAACATGGTGGTGCATTGTTTTATCCACCCAAACTTAACATAGCCTTTTATATACATTTTAATGAAAACTTTCATTGTCAGATGCCTCATTGCATACCCTTTAATAGTACTGGGCAAAGATTTTCTTCAACTATAGTACAGATTAGTTCTGAGTGATGGTATCAAAAGGTGAGAAAGATGTCATCCACCTGTTTTTTAATCCATTTCTTTTGCCACCCTATATGTCTGCTCAGAGATGGGATCTCAAGCTGACTGATTCTTTTAGTTGAGGGGTCTCTTACAGCCATCTAGCCTGCCTCCCTCAATTCCCTCTGTGAGGAAGCAAAACCCCAGGGAAGCCAAAGTGCTCCTGTCCACCCCCACTCCACAGGCCAAGGGAGAGTGGGGACTCTACCCCCATCTCCCCTTCCTTGTAGGTGACACATGCTCTGCCCTCTGAGGCAATCAGTGAAGGCAAATGGTCTGATTTCTTTATTTGGTTGACATTTTGATAGAATTTATTTATAATTTGATGGAGGTCGTAGTATTTTTATTTTATTTTGAGTGGGAAGAATTTTAAAACCCTTTTATGTGAATTACCATCTTGTTTCTTTCACCTTTGAAACAATGGTTTGTAGCAGAGAAGACATTGTAGAAATCCAGAATTATGTTTTTGGAATGTGGTCCTCATTGTGCAGGAGAATGTGGGGATCTTTTCTTAAAATTCCCAGTGTGCATACACTTTCTGTTTCCTCAGTCCAGTCGCTAAAGTTCTTAATATTTTAGCCTAATATTTTTATCATCAACTTTTCTTTAAAAGTGTTCCTTTCATCACATAGTTATCGATTTTCCTGGGTTTGACATGTTAAGTATTCTATGAGATGATATATATGCTTTTTTTGAAAGCTGATTCTCATGAATTCAAGTAGCTGAGGTCTTTTATGTTTCTGTTATTCCCTAAAATAGCTGGCACAAAACACACCAAAACCCAGAGCAGTAGTTTTATGTAAATGCTCATGAGTTTGTATCAATAATATAATTGTTGATCCACTTATAATTTGTGCAATACTGTATGTATCTAGAGATTGAGTTGTCAAAAAAAAAATGAGGCCTCAGGCCGGGTGCAGTAGCTCATGCGTGTAATCCCAGCACTTTGGGAGGTCAAGGTGGGTGGATCACCTGAGGTCAGAAGTTCGAAACCAGCCTGGCCAACATGGTGAAACCCCATCTCTACTAATAATACAAAAAAATTAGCTGGGCGTGGTAGCAGGTGCCTATAATCCCAGCTACTTGGGAGGCTGAGGCAGGAGAACTGCTTGAACCTGGGAGGTGGAGGTAGCAGTGAGCTGAGATCGTGCCATTGCACTCCAACCTGGGCAACAAAGTGAGACTCTATCAAAAGAAAAAAATGTGGCCTCTTTGTGATAAAAAAAAATAATAATTCTTTGAACTGAACAATAATAATGACACAAGTTATCAAAATATCTGGGATACAGCAAAAGCGGTACTAAAAGGAATGTTCATAACATTAAGTGCCTATATCAAAAAGTCTGAAAGACCATAAGTAGACAATGTAAGATAACACCTCAAGGAACTAGAGAAACAAGAACAAGCCAAACCCAAACCCAGTAGAAGAAAAGAAATAACAAAGATCAGAGCAGAACTAAATGAAACTGAAACAACAACAACAACAACAACAAAACAAAACAAAAAAAACAAAAAACAGAAGATAAATGAAATGAAAAGCTGGCTCTTAGAAAAGATAAACAAAATTGATAGATCATTAACAGCATTGATCAAAAAGAGAGAAGATCCAAATAAACTCAGTTAGAAATGAAACAGAAGATATTGTAACTGATGCCACAGAAGTACAAAAGATCATTGAGGACTACTGTGAACACCTTTACATGCACAAATTAGAAAACCTACAGGAGATGAATGAATTCACAGAAATGTACAACCTTCCTAGATTAAGAAACAACAACAACTCTGAACAGACAAATAACAACCAGTGAGATTGAAATAATAATTTTTAAAAATTGCCAACCAAAAAAAAGTTCAGAACCAGGTGGATTCACAGCTGAATTCTATCAGACATTCAAAGAAAAATTGGTGGGGGTGGGCTCAAGATGGCTGACTAGAAGCAGCATCCCATAGAAAAGAATCATAATAGCATGTGAATCCTGCACCGACACCTGAGGTATCCAGGTTCTCTCATCAGAACTGTCTAGGTGGCTGGCATGAACCATGGAGAAGAAGGAAGAGCAGTGTGGTGCAGCAGCCTACCTGACACCCACCTGGGGCTGGGGAGCCCCCACCCCCAACCCAGCCTGGGAAACTGTGCTTTTTCCATGGAACAGTGCAACCCATCGGTCAGAGGATTCCACTCATGAACCCATGCCACCAGAGCCTAAGGTCCCAACTGTTGGAAATAAGAGCTCAGAGTCACAAAGAAAACAAGCACTCAAGGAATTTCTCAGCAAGGCAAATTTGCTTCTGCAGAGGGTGCTCCTCACATCTCTTGTTGTTGCGAGAACATGCTGTGCTAGAGAGGGAAGGAGTTATTATTGCTAACATAGTCCCTACTTCTCTGTCCTGTCCCCATTGGCTAGAGTCGGACCGCATAATCTAAGCTAACTCGATTGGCTATTTTAAATCAAGACTGGCAGGAAGCTTGTTTACAGAGCACATAACTAGGAGTGAGGAGGACTTATTCCAAATAAAGAAGAGATGTGGGTTACAGATTGGGACTGGCGGGAAGAGTTGTTTACAGAGCAGGTAGCTAGAAGCGGGAATGTACAAGGAAGTTGATTTCAAGAACAAAAAACAAGGAAGTTACCATTTGAAGAGAAACTTATTATGCCTGACGTAAGTCTGGAGCTGAGCAGATTCTTAATAGCCTCTCAGCTAGAATCTGCTTAAGCCTGCCGAGTTCCTAGGGGAGGGGTGGCCAGTAGCACAGCTGTGGCTGGCTGCTGTCTAAGCCCTTTGAGCTCCTTGGGGGAGGGACAGCAGCCAGCACTGGGACTCCCAACTGCTAAGCTCCCTGGGCTCAGGAAGGGCAGCAGTCATCTCTATAGCTCCCAGCCACACTTTTCCCCTGCTAGAGCCAGGGAGACTGGACAGCTTGGTCTCAAGAGGTGTCGCCTACAACCCAACACTCTGGCTGTGGCAGACTGTGGCCAGAGTGTCTCTTCAGGCCTGACCCTGACCCATCCCTCCTCACTGGGCAGGGCCTCCCTGCAGGAACTACAGCAACTCCAGCTGGCGCTCAGGGACAGAACTCTGATCTCTCTGGGCCTGAGCCCCTAGGGGGAGGGGTGGCTGCAGTCTCTGTGGACCAGCAGACTTAGCCTTTCCTCCTGCTAGTTCTGAGGAATTCAGGCAGCCCAGATGAGTGGGTTTCCCCTCAGGAAACACCCCCCCTTCCACCAAAGGACAGTCAAAATGCTTCATTAAATGGGTTTGGCTCCCTGTGCCACCCAACTGGGTGACACCCTTCAACAGGGGTTGCCAGACACCCTATACAGGAACGATCCTATGGGCATCAGGTTGGTGCCTCTTGAGGTCAGAGATCCTAGAGGAAAGAGCAGGAACCTACCTGTCTTTGCTGTTCTCCAACCTCCTTGAGTGACATCTCCAGGCACAGGAGTGAACCAGATCAATAGCGCCTGAAGTGACCCCCCAGCAAGCTGCAGCAGCCCTACAGAAGAGGGACCTGACCACTGAAAGAAAAACAAACAGAAAGCAACAACAACAAAAAAGTACCCACAAAAACCCTATCCAAGGCCAGGCATGGTGGCTCACACCTGTAATCCCAATACTTTGGGAGGCCGAGGTGGGCAGATCGCTTGAGGTCAGGAGTTCGACACTAGCCTGGCCAACATGGCGAAACCCTGTCTCTACTGAAAAATACAAAAATTAGCCAGGTGTGGTGGTGCATGACTGTAGTGCCAGTTACTCGGGAGTCTGAGACATGAGAATCACTTGAACCCGGGAGGAGGAGTTGCAGTGAGTCGAGATCATGCCACTGCACTCTAGCCTGGGTAACAGAGCAAGACTCAGTCTAAAAAAACAAAAACAGGCCGGGCGCAGTGGCTCAAGCCTGTAATCCCAGCACTTTGGGAGGCCGAGACGGGCGGATCATGAGGTCAGGAGATCGAGACCATCCTGGGTAACACAGTGAAACCCCGTCTCTACTAAAAATACAAAAACAGCCGGGCGAGGTGGCAGGCGCCTGTAGTCCCAGCTACTCGGGAGGCTGAGGCAGGAGAATGGCGTGAACCCGGGAGGCGGAGCTTGCAGTGAGCTGAGATCCGGCCACTGCACTCCAGCCTGGGTGACAGAGCGAGACTCCGTCTCAAACAAAAACAAAAACAAAAACAAAAACAAAACAAAACAAAAAAATCATCCAAGGGTCAGCAGCCTCAAAGATAGAAACTAAACTCATGAAGATGAGAAAGAATCAACCAAAAAATGCTGAAAGGCCACAGTGCCTCTTCTCCTCCAAATGATCAAAATGTCTCTTCAGCAAGGTGCAGAACTGGGCAGAGGATGAGATGGATGAATTGACAGATGTAGGCTTCAGAAGATGGGAAAAAACGAACTCTGCTGAGCTAAAGGAACATGTTCTAACCCAATTCAAAGAAGCTAAGAACCTTGATAAAAGGTTAGAGGAACTGCTAACTAGAATAACCAGTTTGGAGAAGAATGTAAATGACCTGATGGAGCTGAAAAACACAGCACAAGAACTTCCTGAAGCATACAAAAGTATCAATAGCCGAATTGACCAAGCAGAAGAAAGGATATCAGAGTTTGAAGACTTTTTTATTATGGCGTCCTGTGTGGGAAATGCACAAGGGGAGAAGAAAAGACACACACACGATACCTTTAAGGGTAAACAAGCTTTATCCCACGTAAATGGCAATGCAGATATAATAAGCAAATTGATATCATAAGCAAATTGCAATGGGAGAAGGGAAAACAGATATGTATGTGTAAATATATATATATTTATATATATATATATCAGACACCACACTCACCAGACTATGGAGGATTAACGCCACGCTGGGAAGCAGCAGCCTGGGCTCTAGAGTCAGCCACCCATTCATGCACACACGAGCAGAGGAATCTTAAAGCTTTGGGGTCCAGGACCCTAGCTCTTTTTGTAATAAGTTGTTTGGCATGAAACCCAGTCATGAGGGCCCTTCACGACTGGGTTCAAGGAACACAAAAATGTCAACTTGTTTTTGCGATTGTCTATTAATATTTTTCAATAACTAACGTATAGAATACATCGAAATAGAGATTTCTCTGAAACAGCTCTGGATGAACACTTCAAGGGGCTCACACAACCTGTTCTGGGACTTTGTGGGGAAAAGAAAGAGAGATCAGCCTGTTACTGTGTCTATATAGAAAGAAGTAGACATAAGAGACTCCATTTTGTCCTGTATTTGAGATGCTGTTAATCTGTGACCCTACCCCAACCTTGTCCTTGCAAGAGACATGTGCTGCGGTGACTCAAGGTTTAATGGATTTTGGGCTGTGCAGGATGTGTCTTTGTTAAACAAGTGCCTGAAGGCAGCTTGCTGGTTAAAAGTCATCACCATTCTCTTAATTTCAACTACCCAGGGACACATACACGGCCAAAGGTCGCAGGGACCTCTGCCTAGGAAAGCTAGGTATTGTCTAAGGTTTCTCCCCATGTGATAGGCTGAAACAATGCTGCTAAAAGGTTTATGGAGATGTTTGCATATGCATCTCAAGGCACAGCATTTTCCTTTAAACTTATTCATGTCACAGAGGTTTTTGTTCATATGTCTTACTGCCGATTTCTTCCCTACAATGATCCTATTGTCCTGCCACTCCCTTATCTTTAAGATGGTAAAGATAATTATCAATAAATACTAAGGGAACTCAGAGACCGGTGCCGGCGTGGGTCCTCTGTAAGCTGAGTGCCGGTCCCCTGGGCCCCCACTTTTCTTTCTCTATACTTTGTCTCTGTGTCTTATTTCTTTTCTCAAGTCTCTCGTTCCACCTAACGAGAAACACCCACAGGTGTGGAGGGGCAGGCCACCCCTTCATCTGGTGCCCAACGTGGAAGCTTTTCTCTAAGGTGAAGGTACGCTGGAGCGTGGTCATTGAGGACAAGTCGACGAGAGACTCCCGAGTACGTCTACAGTCAGCCTTGCGGTAAGCATGTGCGCTTGGAAGAACCTAGGGTAACAATGGGACAAACTAAAAGTAAATATGCCTCTTATCGCAGCTTTATTAAAATTCTCTTAAAAAGAGGGGGAGTTAAAGTCTCTACCAAAAATCTAATTACGCTATTTCAAACAATAGAGCAGTTTTGTCCATGGTTTCCGGAACAGGGAACTTTAGATCTAAAAGACTGGGAAAAAATTGGCAAAGAATTAAAACAAGGAAGCAGGGAAGGTAAAATCATTCCGCTCACAGTATGGAATGATTGGGTCATTATTAAAGTAGCTTTAGAACCGTTGCAAACAGAAGAAGATAGCGTTCCAATTTCTGATATCCCTAAAAGCTGTGCAGTAGATTGTGAAAAAGAGGCAGGGATAGAACCCCGGAAAGGAAAGTTCACACTGTAAATGTGTATCAGAGCCGGTAATGGCTCGGTCAACGCAAAATGTTGACAATAATCAATTACAGGAGGTAGTATATGCTGAAACGTTAAAATTAGAAGGAAAAAATCCAGAATTAGCAGAGCCATCAGAGTCTAAACCACGATGGCCAACTGCTCTTCCAGCAGCTCAGATGCCTGTAACCTTACAACCTCAAATGCAGGTTAAACAAGTACAAACTCCAAAAGAAGATCAAATAGAAAAAGATAGAGTCTCTTTCATGGCAATGCCAATCCAAATGCAGTGTCCACAATATCAGCCGGTAGAAGATAAGACCCAGCCACCAGTAGCCTATCAATACTGGCCGCCAGCCAAACTGCAGTATCGGCTGCCCCCAGAAAATCTGTATGGACAGCCAAGAACATTTCCAGCACCACAGGGCAGGGTGCCATTGAAAGGACACAAAGATAGATGTGTACCCACCCCCCACCCGCTACACCCTCGTTCTGCTCTCTAATCTTTGCACATACCAGAGATTTCGTAAGTTCTGTGAGTACCTGGTTTTCTGCACGTACCAGAGATTTTGTTTTGCACATACCAGAGATTTTGTAAGTTCTGAGGCAAGGTCACAAGACGTGTTTAAGTAAGATAAACTCTTGCTGCCATAAACCTGCTCTCCCGCCTCAAAGTTTGAACCAAAATATCAGAAATGGCAGGAACCAATCATAGTTAGCCAAATCGCCTTGTTCAAACACTAGCCAATCATATATCTGATTTGTATAATAACTCTATGCCCACTTTTCTTAGACTATATAACATTGTTCAGAGCTGAGTGGGGGGGGCTCTCCTGCCCGTCTCATTTCACGAGCGAGGGAGAGTTCCAAGTTCGAACCTGTAATAAAGCTCCTTGCTGCATAGCTTTGACTCTGGACTCTGGTGGTCTTCTTCGGGGAATAAACGGTCTGGGCATAACAAATGGGGGCTCGTCTGGGATTTCCCCCAAGCCCACCAGACCCCCAAGTCAACGGATCTTAATCTGTAGGTAAGCCGGCTTTGTCACTGTCTCTGTCTTTGTCTCTGTCTGTCTCCCTGAAATTTCGCGAAATCCGTAATCTGTAATCTGTATTGGTCTGTTCTGTAAGTGGCACGGTCTTGGCGGACGCGCTAGAAGACAGCCACTCGGGACTGGTGGGAGACGTTCCCCAGTGCCCATCTGGGGGCCTCCATCCTTGGTTGCCCCGTCTGACTCAGGTTGGAAGTCCGACATGCGCTCGCGAATGCTCATCGTTATTACTGTCTGTCCGTTATTGTTAAGTGTTAAGTGTAAGCCCAAAACGAAACATAAAACCTTTTCTTCCCCTTCCAGGACCGGACCTGTCGGATACTCCCCTCTGCTTCACACTCATTTTCGTCCCCCCTTCTCTTTGTAGGAGCAGTCCAAAGATGGGCAACAACCAGAGCACGCCGCTCTCACTCCTTGTTATCAATTTTAAGGATGTGAAGGCTCGGGGGCATAACTTAAGCGTAGAACTAAAGAAGGGAAAGCTAGTTACTTTCTGCCATTCGGAGTGGCCCTCTTTCAGCATAGGGTGGCCCTCCGAAGGAACTTTCTGTCTCTCTATTATTACTAAGGTAAAAACTAAGATTTTCCTGCCAGGGCAGTCAGGACATCCTGATCAAATTCCTTATATTCTAGTGTGGCAGGATCTTGTGGAAAACCCACCACCCTGGATAACTCCATTCATCCCTGAGCCCTGCAAAGTCCTAGTAACACGACCTACAAGACAAAAGACTCCCTCTGCTCCCTCGGCCCCTGTGCTGCCGGACAGCCAGGACCCCCTAACGTTAGAACCCACATTTCCCCCACCATATCCGCACCTTATCCCGCAGGACCCAGTCCCCCAGGGTGGTGCTTCCGTAGAGGGAAACTGAGAAGCGGAAGCAGCCGAGAGTGAAAGTAACCTGGGGGGGCCGGCCGGCCGAACACGAGGCCGCGTACAGCGGGACCAAGCTTCCCGACTCCCTGACTCCACTGTAGCCCTGCCTCTCAGAGAAATAGGATCGCTCGATGATCCCGGGCTCTCCCGTCTCATGTATTGGCCTTTTTCCACCAGTGATTTATACAATTGGAAGTCCCAAAATGCTCGGTTCTCAGATAATCCCAAAGATCTAACCTCGTTGTTAGACAGTGTCATGTTTACTCACCAGCCGACCTGGGATGACTGTCAACAGCTCCTCCGAATCCTGTTCACAACGGAGGAGCAGGAAAGAATCCAAGTTGAGGCCAGAAAACTGGTTCCAGGAGATGACGGCCAGCCAACTGCAAATCCTGACCTCATTAATGCGGCTTTCCCTTTGACCCGGCCCAGATGGGACTACAACATGGCAGAAGGTAGGGGACGACTGCTCATTTATCACCAGACTCTAATGGCGGGTCTCCGGGCTGCAGCTCACAAGCCCACCAATTTGGCTAAAGTATATTCTGTGTTACAAGGTAAGACAGAAAGCCCCGCTGTGTATTTAGAGAGATTAATGGAAGCCTTCAGACAGTTTACCCCTATGGACCCGGAAGCACCAGAAAATCAGGCAGCGGTAGTAATGTCCTTTGTAAACCAGGCAACACCTGGTTTCTGATATTAAAAGAAAACTCCAGAAATTAGAAGGTTTAGAGGGAAAGCAGATTCAGGACCTCCTTCAGATGGCCCAGCGAGTTTATAATAATAGGGATACTCCAGAAGAAAAACAGTTCAAGGCAACCAAAGAAATGACCAAAGTCTTAGTAGCAGCTTTCCCCCAGGCAGGAAATGGCCAAAACAGAAAGCAGAAAAAGCAAGGCCCTAGGCAAGGATTAGAAAAAGATCAGTGTGCTTATTGCAAGGAACGTGGCCACTGGATTAAAGACTGCCCAAAGAAACGGAGACCAGCTAACCCTACCTCCGTACTCGTTACCCAGGACTCTGACTAGGGAGGACGGGGTTCGGACCCCCTCCCCGAACCCAGGGTAACTTTGCAAGTGGAGGGGTCCCCAGTTCGCTTTTTGGTCAATACTGGGGCGGAACGCTCAGTCCTAACCAAACCAATTGGAAAAATGTCTAAGAAAACATCCTGGGTGCACGGGGCCACAGGCATCAAAAAATACCCCTGGACAACCCAGAGGACTGTAGACTTAGGAACGGGAAAAGTCTCCCATTCCTTCCTAGTCATCCCAGAGAGCCCCTGCCCTCTACTAAGTAGGGACTTGCTGACAAAGATGGGGGCCCAAATCCACTTTGAGCCAGAAGGGCCCAAGATAACTGATTCCCAAAACAGGCCAATATCTATCCTGACTGTCACCTTAGAAGATGAGTACCGACTCCATCAAGAGCAAAAGCCCCCCGATCAGGGAATTGACTCTTGGCTCCAGCGTTTCCCTGAAGCGTAGGCAGAAACTGGGGGCTTGGGGCTAGCTAAACATCGACCTGCCATATTTGTGGAAGTTAAGCCAGGGACGGACCCGGTTCGGGTTCGGCAATATCCTATGCCCCTGGAGGCAAGAGAAGGAATTACGCCCCATATCCGCCGACTCCTAGACTAGGGAGTCCTACGGGCTTGCCACTCGTCCTGGAATACTCCACTGTTACCTGTTCGTAACCCCAACAGTACGGACTACAGGCCAGTACAGGATTTAAGAGAAGTTAATAAAAGGGTCATGGACATACATCCCACTGTGCCCAATCCGTACACCCTTCTGAGTGCCTTACATCCCAAAAAACAGTGGTATACCGTTCTTGATCTAAAAGACGCTTTCTTCAGCCTTCCTCTGGCTCCCAAAAGTCAAGAACTCTTTGCATTTCAATGGACGGATCCTGAGAGGGGCATCAACGGTCAGCTAACATGGACCAGACTGCCACAAGGGTTCAAGAACTCGCCAACCCTGTTCGATGAAGCCCTTCATGAAGATCTGGGTGAGTACCGGCGGCAACACCCTGAAATAACTCTTTTGCAATATGTTGATGATCTCTTAATAGCGGCCAGGTCCCCGGAAACTTGTGTTCGAGGGACTGAGGACCTCCTGAAGACTCTGGGGGAGCTAGGCTACCGAGCCTCAGCAACAAAGGCTCAGATCTGCAAGTCGGAGGTAACTTATCTGGGGTACCTATTAAAAGGGGGGCAACGCTGGCTAACTGAAGCCCAAAAGGAAACAGTCCTACGCATCCCTAGACCCCAGTCAACACGGCAAGTGAGAGAATTCCTGGGGTCGGCAGGGTTCTGTAGGTTATGGATACCCGGATTTGCTGAGTTAGCCAAGCCCCTATACCAGGCAACAAAGGAACGGCAGCCCTTCAGTTGGACGGAAGAGGCTGAGCTGGCCTTTCAGCAAATCAAAACTGCCTTGTTATCAGCCCCCGCGCTGGGGCTCCCTGATGTCTCCAAGCCCTTCCACTTATACGTGGATGAAAGTAAGGGTGTTGCAAAAGCCGTGTTAACACAGTACCTAGGCCCCTGGCAGAGGCCAGTTGCCTATTTGTCAAAAAAATTAGATTCAGTGGCTGCTGGCTGGCCACCCTGCCTCCGGATAATCGCGGCGACCGCCCTAATGGTCTGAGACGCTGATAAACTTATCATGGGGCAAGAGTTGCGCGTTATAACCCCGCATGCCATTGAAGGCGTCCTCCGGCAGCCGCCGGACCGATGGATGAGTAACGCCCGGCTCACCCACTATCAAGGACTGCTGTTAAACCCCCTCAGAATAACTTTTCTGCCCCCAACCTCTTTAAACCCTGCTTCACTGCTGCCAAATCCAGACTTGGACGCCCCGTCCCATGAGTGCACTGAGATACTGGCTCAGGTGCATGGGGTGCGGGAGGACCTGCAAGATCGTCCGCTCCCCGACACAGAACTCACCTGGTTCACTGATGGCAGCAGCTATGTCCACCAAGGCCAGCGGTATGCAGGAGCGGCTGTAACGTCAGAGACTGAGGTAATCTGGGCGGAACCCTTGCCTCCAGGGACATCGGCCCAAAGAGCCGAACTGATAGCCGTTACACAGACCCTCACCCTAGGGGCAGAGAAAAAACTAACAGTATACACGGATAGCCGCTATGCTTTCGCTACTGCGCACATACATGGGGCCATCTACAGAGAAAGGGGACTATTAACAGCCGAAGGCAAAGAAATAAAAAACAAGCAAGAGATCCTAGCTCTATTAACTGCTTTGTGGAAACCAAAGAAATTGGCTATCGTACATTGCCCTGGGCATCAGAAACCAACTACGCCAATTGCTCGAGGCAACTTCTTAGCCGACCAAACCGCAAGGAGCATAGCAAAAGCTCCCAGTCAGCTCCTCGCGCTCCAGCTCCCCGATCCTGGCCCGCGAAGTTTGCCATGTTTTCCCGACTATACCGAACAGGATCGCAAATGGATGAACACGCTTCCCCTAAAACAGGTTAAAAATGGGTGGTGGACTGATATAAATGACCAAATCATCCTACCAGAAAAATTAGGACGGCAGGTGTTGGAACACATCCACCGGACAACCCACCTGGGTGCCCGGCGAATGATGGACTTAATCAGGCACGCCAAGTTTAGAATCAGGCGCATAGCTGAACTGGCCAGCGATGTCACAACAAATTGCAAAGCCTGCCAACTAAACAACGCTTGCCCCCAAACCCAGACCACCGCAGGAATTAGGTGTAGAGGAACTAGGCCTGGTATCTATTGGGAAATAGACTTTACTGAGATAAAGCCTGGAAAATATGGGTATCAGTACTTACTTGTCTTTGTAGATACTTTTTCAGGATGGACAGAAGCATTCCCAACTAAGAGAGAAACTGCTCAGGTTGTAGCAAAGAAAATTTTGGAAGAAATCCTCCCCAGGTATGGCTTTCCCGTCCAAATAGGGTCAGACAACGGACCAGCCTTCGTTGCTAAGCCTTACAGAAAATTCACCAGGAAATTTGGCCCAGACTACGAGAACTGTACGAGGCAGGACCTCCGCCGACGCCTCATCCGTTCCAGCTGGGAGACTGGGTCCTAGTCAAGCGCCACCGGCAAGAAACTCTTCAACCCAGGTGGAAAGGACCACTGCAAGTACTCCTGACTACTCCCACCGCTCTCAAAGTAGAAGGCATAGCTTCGTGGATCCACTACACACACGTCAAACCAGTGGACCCAACATCCGACCTTCTCGAGCCGTCTGGAGCACCGGTTACATGGACTGTAGACAAAGCTAAGAACAATCCCTTAAAGCTAACCCTGTGCCGTCATCCCCATAGCCGTAACCATGTCTAGCTTACCTATGCTTTTATGCCTTATGCATCTGACTCTCCTCACTGCTGCGCCGTCTAATCCCTATGTCTGGAGGTTCTGGCTCTATGAGAACAAAACTCACCCCGGGGAAACCCCCCAAGCGGGTAAACTGCTAGCTAGCGCAGACTGCCCCCCCTCAGGGTGTAATACTATAGTTTACCTCAATTTCACTAGGTTCCAGATTGCCCAACCAGCAATACCCATGATCTGTTTTGAATATGATCAAACTGAATATAATTGTAAAAATTATTGGTGGCACCAGAGTGCAGGTTGCCCATATAGCTACTGTAAGACGCACTCTGTCCGATACTGGAGAGAACGACAAGGGTGGTATTTTTACAAAACTGAGTCTCCCGTCACTTACACTTGGATAATTAGAGACCCATGGGACTGTCGGTGGACAGCCCCACAACATGGGGGAGTATATTACTCATCAACTAGTACCTGGCCCAGTAGCCATTTATATCTGTGGAGAAGTCTAGTCCAGATTCAACCCTTAATCCACACACAAATCCACAACAAGAAACCAAGCTATCACAAGACTTGCAGCCCTTCTCCTGGCTAACTCTATTACGGGAAGGGCTAGCATTCGCCAACCTCACTGGTTTAGGCGACCTGTCCTCTTGCTTTATGTGTGCAACCCTAGGAAGACCACCATTAACGGCTGTTCCTCTATCCTCCCCTCCCACAAACTATACAGGTTTTAACTCATCGATAGTCACGATACCCGATGTAGCCCTGTACCGTGACCCATACCAAGAGAAATACCCCTATTGTTATTCGGCATTTAGCAACAGCCTCTGTAACCAATCGGCTACATACCCTAATAGTCCCATATATGCTCCCCCTGGTGTGTTCTTCTGGTGTAATATGACTCTGTTAAAAACTCTGTCCAAAAGCATCTCTGACGGACAGTTGTGTATCCCTGTTACCCTAGTTCCCCGACTGACACTCCTAACCCCGGCAGAGTTCATAGGCTGGGCAGGGACCGCCCCAACTAAAACTGTGCGACATAGACAAGCAGTTTTTCTACCACTAATTGCCGGAATATCCTTAACCACCTCTGTCGTCGCAGCGGGGTTAGCAGGAGGGGCCCTACAACACTCCATGATAGAAAACGACAAGCTGTTACAACAATTCTCTGTTGCTATGGAAGACTCCGCCTATTCCCTAGCCTCCCTTCAGCGGCAGCTCACCTCCCTAGCACAGGTCACCCTTCAAAACCGCAGAGCCTTAGACTTACTCACGGCTGAGAAAGGAGGTACCTGTATGTTCCTCAAAGAAGAATGCTGTTTCTATATAAATGAGTCAGGGTTAGTTGAGGAAAGAGTCCAACGCCTACACGAACTAAGCTTAGAAATGAAAAAGCAACAATTCACTACAGCCGCTAACAATTGGTGGAGCTCTTCAATGTTTTCCCTTCTGGCACCCCTTTTAGGCCCCCTAATGTCTTTACTACTTCTATTCACTATAGGCCCCTGTGTGGTAAATAAAATTTTACAATTTGTCAGAGAAAGGTTTGATACCATCCAACTAATGGTCCTCCATAGCCATCACCAGCCTCTCCTGCACCCAGAAAGTGAGGCTATATTATAAGACTCTGGAAATCCAAGATTGGACATCCAGTTACTTATGAGAAGGGAGAAATGAAAGGACACAAAGATAGATGTGTACCCGCCCCCCACCCGCTACACCCTTGTTCTGCTCTCTAATCTTTGCACATACCAGAGGTTTCGTAAGTTCTGTAAGTACATGTTTTTCTTTCTGAGGCCAGGTCACAAGGAATGTTTAAGTAAGATAGCCAGGTCACAAGATGTGTTTAAGCAAGATAGCCATAAACTGGTTGTGCAACCTGACGCAATATAATTAACTGCCTTTGTGTAAAACTACTCTTCCTCCTCAAGGGTTGTACTGAAATATCAGAAATGGCGGGAACCAATCATAGTTTGCCAAATCGCTTTGTTCAAACTCCAGCCAATCATACCTCTAATTTGTATAATGATTCTATGCCTACTTTCCTTAGACTATATAACATTGTTCGGAGCTGAGTGGGGGAGCTCTCCTGCCCGTCTCGTTTCACGAGCGAGGGAGAGTTCCAGGTTCGAACCTGTAATAAAGATCCTTGCTGCTTAGCTTTGACTCTGGACTCTGGTGGTCTTCTTCGGGGAATAAACGGTCTGGGCATAACAGTTTAGGACCAGATAATCAAGAAAGTACTGTTCAGCCAATGATTACTTCAATTCCTGTTAATCTATGGGGTTGAGATTTATTACAACAATGGGGTGCGGAAATCATTATGCCAGCTCCATTATACAGCCCCACGAGTCAAGAAATCATGACTAAGATGGGATATATACCAGGAAAGGGATTAGGAAAAAATGAAAATGGCATTAAAGTCCCAATTGAGACTGAGAAAAATCAAGAAAGAAAAGGAATAGGGTATCCTTTTTAGGGGTGGCCACTGTAGAGCCTCCTAAACCCATTCCATTAACTTGGAAAACAGAAAAACCGGTATGGGTAAATCAGTGGCTTCTACCGAAGCAAAAACTGGAGGCTTTACATTTATTAGCAAAGGAACAATTAAAAAAAGGACACATTGAGCCTTCATTCTCACCCTGGAATTCTCCTGTATTTGTAATTCAGAAAAAATCAGGCAAATGGCGTATGTTAATGGACTTAAGAGCCATAAATACTGTAATTCAACCCATGGGGCCTCTTCAACCCGGATTGCCCTCTCCGGCCATGATCCCAAAAGACTGGCCTTTAATTATAATTGATCTTAAGGATTGCTTTTTTTTTTACCATTCCTCTGGCAGAGCAAGATTGTGAAAAATTTGCCTTTACTATACCAGCCATAAATAATAAAGAACCAGCCACCAGGTTTCAGTGGAAAGTATTACCTCAGGGAATGCTTAATAGTCCAACTATTTGTCAAACTTTCGTAAGTCAAGTCCCTCAACCAGTTAGAGACAAATTTTCAGATTGTTATATCATTCACTATATTGATGATATTTTATGGGCTGCAGAAACAAGAGAAACATTAATTGACTGTTACACATTTCTGCAAGCAGAGGTTGCCAACGCAGGACTAACAATAGCATCTGATAAGATCCAAACCTCTGCTCCTTTTCATTATTTAGGGATGCAGATAGAAAATAGAAAAATTAAGCCACAAAAAAATAGAAATAAGAAAAGATACATTAAAAACATTAAATGACTTTCAAAAATTGCTAGGCGATATTAACTGGATTCGGCCAACTCTAGGCATTCCTACTTATGCCATGTCAAATTTGTTCTCTATCCTAAGAGGAGATCCACACTTAAATAGTAAAAGAATATTAACCCCAGAGGCAACAAAAGAAATTAAATTAGTGGAAGAAAAAATTCAGTCAGCGCAAATAAGTAGAATAGATCCTTTAGCCCCACTCCAACTTTTGATTTTTGCTACTGCACATTCTCCAACAGGCATCATTATTCAAAACACTGATCTTCTGGAGTGGTCATTCCTTCCTCACAGTACAATTAAGACTTTTACATTGTACTTGGATCAAATAGCTACATTAATTGGTCAGGCAAGATTACGAATAATAAAATTGTGTGGTAATGACCCAGACAAAATAGTTGTTCCTTTAACCAAGGAACAAGTTAGACAAGCCTTTATCAATTCTGGTGCATGGCAGATTGGTCTTGCTGATTTTGTGGGAATCATTGATAATCATTACCCAAAAACAAAAATCTTCCAGTTTTTAAAATTGACTACTTGGATTTTACCTAAAATTACCAGACATGAACCTTTAGAAAATGCTCTGACAGTATTTACTGATGGTTCCAGCAATGGAAAAGCGGCTTACACAGGATCAAAAGAGCGAGTAATCAAAACTCAATATCAATCAGCTCAAAGGGCAGAGTTGGTTGCGGTCATTACAGTGTTACAAGATTTTAATCAACCTGTTAATATTATATCAGATTCTGCATATGTAGTACAGACTACAAGGGATGTTGAGACAGCTCTAATTAAATATAGCATGAATGATCAGTTAAACCAGTTGTTCAATTTATTACAACAAACTGTAAGAAAAAGGAATTTCCCATTTTATATTACTCATATTAGAGCACACACACACTAATTTACCAGGACCTTTAACTATAGCAAATGAACGAGCTGACTTACTGGTATCCTCTGCATTCTTTTTTTTTTTTTTTTTTTTTTTTTGAGACGGAGTCTCGCTGTGTCACCCAGGCTGGAGTGCAGTGGCTGGATCTCAGCTCACTGCAAGCTCCGCCTCCCGGGTTCACGCCATTCTCCTGCCTCAGCCTCCCGAGTAGCTGGGACTACAGGCGCCTGCCACCTCGCCTGGCTAAGTTTTTGTATTTTTAGTAGAGACGGGGTTTCACTGTGTTACCCAGGATGGTCTCGATCTCCTGACCTCGTGATCCGCCCGTCTTGGCCTCCCAAAGTGCTGGGATTACAGGCTTGAGCCACCGCGCCTGGCCTATCCTCTGCATTCTTAAAAGCACAAGAACTTCATGCTTTGACTCATGTAAATGCAGCAGGGTTAAAAAACAAATTTGATGTCACATGGAAACAGGCAAAAGATATTGTACAACATTGCACCCAGCGTCAAGTATTACACCTGCCCACTCAAGAGGCAGGAGTTAATCCCAGAGGTCTGTGTCCTAATGCATTATGGCAAATGGATGTTACCCATGTACCTTCATTTGGAAAATTATCATATGTTCATGTAACAGTTGATACTTATTCACATTTCATATGGGCAACATGCCAGACAGGAGAAAGTACTTCCCATGTTAAAAAACATTTATTATCTTGTTTTGCTGTAATGGGAGTTCCAGAAAAAATTAAAACTGACAATGGACCAGGTTATTGTAGTAAAGCTTTCCAAAAATTCTTAAATCAGTGGAATATTACACATACAACAGGAATTCCTTATAATTCCCAAGGACAGGCCATAGTTGAAAGAACTAATAGAACACTCAAAACTCAGTTAGTTAAACAAAAAAAAGGGGGAGACATTAAGGAGTGTACCACTCCTCAGATGCAGCTTAATCTAGCACTCTATACTTTAAATTTTTTAAACATTTATAGAAATCAGACTACTACTTCTGCAGAACAACATCTTACTGGTAAAAAGAACAGTCCACATGAAGGAAAACTGATTTGGTGGAAAGACAACAAAAATAAGACATGGGAAATAGGGAAGGTGATAACCTGGGGAAGAGGTTTTGCTTGTGTTTCACCAGGAGAAAATCAGCTTCCTGTTTGGATACCCACTAGACATTTGAAGTTCTACAATGAACCCATCGGAGATGCAAAGAAAAGCACCTCCACGGAGACGGAAACACTGCAATCGAGCACCATTGACTCGCATGATGAACCAAGTGATGATATCAGAAGAACAGATGAAGTCACCACGCACCAAGAAGGCGGAGCTGCCGACCTGGGCACAGTTAAAGAAGCTGACACCGTTAGCTGGAAAAAACCTAGCTAGCACAAAGGTGACACAAACCCCAGAAAAAAATGCTGCTTACAGCTTTAATAATTGTATCAACGGTGGTAAGTCTCCCCATGCCTGCAGGAGCAGCTGCAGCTAATTATACCTACTGGGCCTATGTGCTTTTCCCGCCCTTAATTCGGGCAGTTACATGGATGGATAATCCTACTGAAGTATATGTTAATAATAGTGTGTGGGTACCTGGTCCCACAGATGATCGTTGCCCTGCCAAACCGGAGGAAGAAGGAATGATGATAAATATTTCCATTGGGTATCGTTATCCTCCTATTTGCCTAGGGAGAGCACCAGGATGTTTAATGCCTGCTATTCAAAATTGGTTGGTAGAAGTACCTACTGTCAGTCACACCAGTAGATTTACTTATCACATGGTAAGCGGAATGTCACTCAAACCACAGGTAAACTATTTACAAGACTTTTCTTATCAAAGATCATTAAAGCCGGGCGCGGTGGCTCAAGCCTGTAATCCCAGCACTTTGGGAGGCCGAGGCGGGCGGATCACAAGGTCAGGAGATCGAGACCACAGTGAAACCCCGTCTCTACTAAAAATACAAAAAAAAAATTAGCCGGGCGCGGTGGCGGGCGCCTGTAGTCCCAGCTACTCAGGAGGCTGAGGCAGGAGAATGGCGGGAACCCGGGAGGCGGAGCTTGCAGTGAGCCGAGATCGCGCCACTGCACTCCAGCCTGGGCAACAGCGTGAGACTCCGTCTCAAAAAAAAAAAAAAAAAAAAAGATCATTAAAATTTAGGCCAAAAGGGAAACCTTGCCCCAAGGAGATTTCCAAAGAATCAAAAGATTTAGTTTGGGAAGAATGTGTGGCCGATAGTGCGGTTATATTGCAAAACAATACATTCGGAACTGTTATAGATTGGGCACCTCGAGGTCAATTCTACCACAATTGCACAGGACAAACTCAATTCTGTCCCAGTGCACTAGTGAGTCCAACTGTTGATAGTGACTTAAGAGAAAATTTAGACAAACATAAGCACAAAAAATTACAGTCTTTCTACCCTTGGATATGGGGAGAAAAGGGAATCTCTACTCCAAGACCAAAAATGATAAGTCCTCTTTTTGGTCCTGAACATCCAGAATTATGGAGGCTTACTGTGGCTTCATACCGCCTTAGAATTTGGTCTGGAAATCAAACTATAGAAACAAGAGATTATAAGCCATTTTACTCTATCAACCTAAATTCCAGTCTAACAGTTCCTTTACAAAGTTGTGTAAAGCCCCCTTATATGTTAGTCATAGGAAATATAGATATTAAACCAGACTCCCAAACTATAACTTGTGAAAATTGCAGATTGTTTACTTGCATTGATTCGACTTTTGATTGGCAGCACCGTATTCTGCTGGTGAGAGCAAGAGAAGGCGTGTGGATCCCTGTGTCCATGGACCGACCATGGGAGGCCTCACCATCCATCCATATTTTGACTGAAGTATTAAAAGGCATTTTAAATAGATCCAAAAGATTCATTTTTACTTTAATTGCAGTGATTATGGGATTAATTGCAGTCACAGCTACAGCCACTGTGGCAGGAGTTGCATTGCACTCTTCTGTTCAGACAGTAAGCTTTGTTGACAATTGGCAAAAGAATTCCACAAGGTTGTGGAATTCACAATCTGGTATCGATCAAAAATTGGCAAATCAAATTAATGATCTTAAACAAACTGTCATTTGGATGGGAGATAGACTCATGAGCTTGGAACATTGTTTCCAGTTACAGTGTGACTGGAATACGTCAGATTTTTGTATTACACCCCAAGTTTATAATGAGTCTAAACATCACTGGGACAATGGTTAGACGCCATCTACAGGGAAGAGAAGATAATCTCACTTTAGACATTTCTAAATTAAAAGAACAAATTTTTGAAGCCTCCCAAAGTCACTTAAATATTGTGCCTGGAGCTGAGGCATTAGATCAAGTGGCAAAAAATCTTTATGGATTAAACCCCACGACTTGGATTAAGTCTATTGGGAACTCTACTGCAGTAAATTTTGGAATTATGTGTCTCTGTTTAATCGGCTTGTTTTTAGTGTGCCGGACCAGTCGAAGAATCCTGTGTCAAAATCGAGAGAACGAACAGCCTTCGTCGCCATGGCACATTTATATAGAGGAAAAGGGAGGGAAAACGTTGCGGGAAGTCAGGGACCTTGAACGCGGGGACTGGCTGAAGCCACGGCAGAAAAACATAAAATGTGAAGATTTCATGGACATTTATTAGTTCTCCAAAATTAATACTTTTGTAATTTCTTATGTCTGTCTTTAATCTCTTAATTCCATCAGCTTCTTTGTAAACTGAGGAGGATATATGTCACCTCAGGACCCTGTGATGATTGCCTTAACTGCACAAATTTTTTGTGGAGCATGTGTGTTTGAACAATATGAAATCTGGGCATCTTGAAGAAAGAATAAGATAACAGCAATGTTCAGGGAACAGGGAGGCAATCTTGAACTGGCCACCAGTGAGCCGGACGGAACAGAGCCATATTTCTTCTCTTTTCTTTTTTTTTTTTTTTTGAGACGGAGTCTCGCTCTGTCGCCCAGGCTGGAGTGCAGTGGCCAGATCTCACCTCACTGCAAGCTCCGCCTCCCGGGTTCCCGCCATTCTCCTGCCTCAGCCTCCCGAGTAGCTGGGACCACAGGCGCCGCCACCTCGCCCGGCTAATTTTTTGTGTTTTTAGTAGAGACGGGGTTTCGCCGTGTTAGCCAGGATGGTCTCGATCTCCTGACCTTGTGATCCGCCCGTCTCGGCCTCCCAAAGTGCTGGGATTACAGGCTTGAGCCACCACGCCCGGCCTCTTCTCTTTTCTTATGCAAATAGGAGAAATATCGCTGAATTCTTTTTCTCAGCAAGGAACATCCTTGAGAAAGAGAATGCGCTCTGAGGGTAGGCCTATAAACCACCCCCTTGGAGGCGTGCTGCCTTTTATGGTTGAAGCCGAAGGGATGAAATAAGCCCCGGCCTCCTGTAGCGCTCCCAGGCTTATTAGGACAAGGAAATTCCCACCTAATAAATTTTGGTCAGACAGGTTGTCTACTCTCAAACCCTGTTTTCTGACAAGATGTTATCAATGACTATGCATGCCCCAAAATTTTAATTTTAACACCATCCTGTGATCTCATCCTGCCTCCACTTGCTTTGTGATATTCTATTACTTTGTGAAGTATGTAATCTCGGTGTCATGATGACATTGGTGGTTTTGTTGAAAAGAAAAGGGGGAAATGTGGGGAAAAGAAAGAGAGATCAGCCTGTTACTGTGTCTATATAGAAAGAAGTAGACATAAGAGACTCCATTTTGTCCTGTATTTGAGATGCTGTTAATCTGTGACCCTACCCCCAACCTTGTCCTTGCAAGAGACATGTGCTGCGGTGACTCAAGGTTTAATGGATTCTGGGCTGTGCAGGATGTGTCTTTGTTAAACAAGTGCCTGAAGGCAGCTTGCTGGTTAAAAGTCATCATGATTCTCTTAATTTCAACTACCCAGGGACACGTACACGGCCAAAGGTCACAGGGACCTCTGCCTAGGAAAGCTAGATATTGTCCAAGGTTTCTCCCCATGTGATAGGCTGAAGTAATGCTAAGAGGTTTATGGAGATGTTTGCATATGCATCTCAAGGCACAGCATTTTCCTTTAAACTTATTCATGTCACAGAGGTTTTTGTTCATATGTCTTACTGCCGATTTCCTCCCTACAATGATCCTATTGTCCTGCCACTCCCTTATCTTTAAGATGGTAAAGATAATTATCAATAAATACTAAGGGAACTCTGTAAGCTGAGCGCCGGTCCCCTGGGCCCCCTCTTTTCTTTCTCTATACTTTGTCTCTGTGTCTCATTTCTTTTCTCAAGTCTCTCGATCCACCTAACGAGAAACACCCACAGGTGTGGAGGGGCAGGCCACCCCTTCATCTCGTTATTTACCCAATAGTCATTCAGGAGCAGGTTGTTCAGTTTCCATGTAGTTTTGTGGTTTTGAATGAATTTCTTTTTTTTTTTTTTTTTTTTTTGAGACGGAGTCTGGCTCTGTCACCCAGGCTGGAGTGCAGTGGCCGGATCTCAGCTCACTGCAAGCCCCGCCCCCTGGGTTCATGCCATTCTCCTGCCTCAGCCTCCCGAGTAGCTGGGAGTACAGGCGCCCGCCACCTCGCCCGGCTAATTTTTTTTTTGTATTTTAGTAGAGACGGGGTTTCACCGTGTTAGCCAGGATGGTCTCGACTCGATCTCCTGACCTCGTGATCCGCCCGTCTCGGCCTCCCAAAGTGCTGGGATTACAGGCTTGAGCCACCGCGCCCGGCCTGAATGAATTTCTTAATTTCTTAATCGTGATTTTTTTTTTTTTTTTTAGATGGAGTCTTTCTCTGTCACCCAGGCTGGAGTGCAGTGGTGCGATCTTGGCTCACTGCAAGCTCCACCTCCTGGGTTCATGCCATTCTCCTGCCTCAGCCTCCCAAGTAGCTGGGACTACAGGTGTCTGCCACCACGCCTGGCTAATTTTTTGTATTTTTTTAAGTAGAGACTCAGTTTCACCGTGTTAGCCAGGATGGTCTCGATCTCCTGACCTCATGATCCGCCCACCTCGGCCTCCCAAAGCATTGGGATTACAAGCTTGAGCCACCGCCCCTGCTTTCTTAATCCTGAATTCTAATTTAATTGCTCTGTGGTCTGAGAGACAGTTGTGATTTCTGTTCTTTTACATTTGCTGAGGAGTGCTTTACTTCCAGTTATGTGGTCAATTTTAGAATAAGTGTGATGTGGTGCTGAGGAGAATGTATATTCTGTTGATATGGGATGGAGAGTTCTGTAGATGTTTATTAGGTCCACTTGGTACAGAGTTGAGTTCCAGTCCTGGATATCCTTGTTAACCTTATGTCTCATTGATCTGTCTAATATTGACAGTGGGGTGTTAAAGTCTCCCATTATTATTGTGTGGGAGTCTAAGTCTCTTCATAGGTCTCGAAGGGCTTGCTTTATGAATCTGGATGTTCCTGTATTGGGTGCATATATATTTAGGATACTTAGCTCTTCTCGTTGAATTGATCCCTTTACCATTATGTAATGGCCTTCTTTGTCTCTTTTGATCTTTGTTGGTTTAAAGTCTGTTTTATCAGAGACTAGGATTGCAACCCCTGCTTTTGTTTGCTTTCCATTTGCTTGGTAGATCTTCCCCCATTCCTTTATTTTGAGCCTATGTGTGTCTCTGCATATGAGATGGGTCTCCTGAATACAGCACACTGATGGGTCTTGACTCGTTATCCAATTTGCCAGTCTGTGTCTTTCAATTGGAGCATTTAGCCCATTTACATTTAAAGTTAATATTGTTATGTGTGAATTTGATCCTGTCATTATCATGTTAGCTGGTTATTTTGTCCATTAATTGATGCAGTTCCTTCATAGCATTGATGATCTTCATGATTTGGCATGTGGTTTTTTTTTTGTTGTTGTTGTTGTTGTTTTGTTTGTTTGTTTGCAGTGACTGGTACTGGTTGTTCCTTTCCATGTTTAGTGCTTCCTTCATGAGCTTTTGTAAAGCAGGCCTGGTGGTGAAGAAATCTCTCAGCATTTGCTTGTCTGTAAAGGATTTTATTTCTCCTTCATTTATGAAGCTTAGTTTGACTGGATATTAAATTCTGGGTTGAAAATTCTTTTCTTTAAGGATGTTTAGTATTGGCCCCCAGTCTCTTCTGGCTTGTGAGGTTTCTGCTGAGAGATCTGCTGTTAGTCTGATGGGCTTCCCTTTGTGGGTAACCTGACCTTTCTCTCTGGCTGCCCTTAACATTTTTTCCTTCATTTTAACCTTGGTGAATCTGACAATTATATGTCTTGTGTTTGCTCTTCTCAAGGAGTATCTTTGTGGTGTTCTCTGTATTTCCTGAATTTGAACTGGCTTGCTTTGCTAGGTTGGGGATATTCTCCTGGATAATATCCTGAAGAGTGTTTTCCAACTTGGTTCCATTCTCCCCACCACTTCCAGGTGCACCAATCAAATGTAGATTTGGTCTTTTCACATAGTCCCATATTTCTTGCGGCTTTGTTCATTTCTTTTTACTCTTTTGTTTAAATTTGTCTTCTTGCTTTATTTCATTAATTTGATCTTCAATCACTGATATCCTTTCTTCCACTTGATTGAATTGGCTACTGAAGCTTGTGCATGTGTCATCAAGTTCTCGTGCCATGGTTTTGAGCTCCATCAGGTCATTTAAGGTCTTCTCTACGCTGTTTATTCTAGTCGTCTAACTTTTTTAAAGGTGTTTAGCTTCCTTGTGATGGGTTAGAACATGCTCCTTTAGCTCGAAGAAGTTTGTTATTACCGACCTTCTGAAGCCTACTTCTGTCAACTCATTAAAGTCATTCTCTGTCCAGCTTTGTTACATTGCTGGCGAGGAGCTGCAATCCTTTGGAGGAGAAGAGGTGCTCTGGCTTTTAGAATTTTCAGCTTTTCTACTCTGGTTTCTCCCCATCTTTGTGGTTTTATCTGCCTTTGGTCTTTGATGTTGGTGACCTACAGATGGGGTTTTGGTGTGGATGTCCTTTTTGTTGATGTTGATGCTCTTCTTTTCTGTTAGTTTTCCTTCTAACAGTCAGGTCCCTCAGCTGCAGGTCTGTTGGAGTTTTCTGGAGGTCCACTCCAGACCCTCTTTGCCTGGGTATCACCAGCAGATACTGCAGAACAGCAAATATTGCAGAACAGTAAATATTGCTGCCTGATCCTTCCTCAGGAAGCTTCATCCCAGAGGGGCACCCACCTGTATGAAGTGTCTGTCAGCCCCTACTGGGATGTGTTTCCTAGTTAGACTACACAGGGGTCAGGGATCCACTTGAGGAGGCAGTCTGTCCATTCTCAGAGCTCAAACACCATGCTAGGAGAACAACTGCTCTTTTCAGAGCTGTCAGACAGGGACATTTAAGTCTGCAGAAGTTTCTGCTACCTTTTGTTCAGGTATACACTGCCCACAGAGGTGGAGACTATCGAGGCAGTAGGCCTTGCTGAGCTGTGGTGGCCTCCTCCCAGTTTGAGTTTCTCGACTGCTTTGTTTACCTACTCAAGCCTCAGCAATGGCAGATGCCCCTCCCCCTATCAGGCTGCTGCCTTGCAGGTCAATCTCAGTCTGCTGCGCTAGCAGTGAGCAAGGCTCCGTGGGTGTGGGACCCACCAAGCCAGGCACGGGAGAGAATCTCCTGGTCTGCTGGTTGCTAAGACCATGGGAAAAGCACAGTATTTGGGTGGGAGTGTCCTGTTTTTCCAGGTACAGTCTATCATGGCTTCCCTTAGCTAGGAAAGGGAAATCCCCTGACTCCTTGCACTTCCTGGGTGAGGCGACAACCCATCCTGCTTTGGCTCACCATCTGTGGGCTGCACCCACTGTCCTACCAGTCCCAATGAGATGAACCAGGTACCTCGGTTGGAAATGCAGAAATCACTTGTCTTCCACATTGATCACACTGGGAGCTACAGACCAGAGCTGTTCCTATTCGGCTATCTTGGAATGTATCAGCATCTTCCTTTTATTTCTCATATTCCATGACAGCATTTTCTCTTCCCTGGCTCTGCTCTCATTTGGTAGAATGAGGTTGTGGGTTGCATCTGTGGTTTCTAACCCAGTGTGGCTGGGCTGCAGGATGGTAGTGGGGTCCCTGAGAAGTGCATGGCTTCATGTTAATATGATTTCCTCTGTTCTTGCAGAGAGCTATGTATGTCAGCCTTCATCATCCTGTCCTTGCTGGAGATAGGTCAACTCTGGAAATCAAATATTAGCACCCCCGCTTTTTCTTTTTCTGAGATGGAGTTTCCCTCTTGTCACCCAGGCTGGAGTGCAATGGCACCATATTGGCTCACTGCAACCTCCACCTCCCAGGTTCAAGTGATTCTCCTGCCTCAGCCTTTCCAGTATCTGGGATTCCAGGCATGCCCCACCATGCCCAGCTAATTTTTTTTTTTTTTTTGAGATAGAGTCTTGCTCAGTTGCCCAGGCTGGAGTGCGGTGGCGTGATCTCAGCTCACTGCAAGCTCCGCCTCCCAGGTTCATGCCATTCTCCTGCCTCAGCCTCCTGCTGGGGCTACAGGTGCCCGCCACTATGCCCAGCTAATTTTTTTGTATTTTTGGTAGAAATGGGGTTTCACCATGTTAGCCAGGATGGTCTCGATCTCCTGACCTCGTGATCTGCCCATCTCGGCCTCCCAAAGTGCTGGGATTCCAGGCGTGAGCCACCGTGCCTGGCCAGCTAATTTTTTTTTTTTTTTTTTTTTTTTTTTGAGATGGAGTCTTGCTCTGTCAACCAGGCTGGAGTGCAGTGGCGAGATCTCAGCTCACCTCAAGCTCTGCCTCCCGGGTTCACGCCATTCTCCTGCCTCAGCCTCCCGAGTAGCTGGGACTACAGGCGCCCGCCACCTCGCCCGGCTAGTTTTTTGTATTTTTTAGTAGAGACAGGGTTTCACCGGGTTACCCAGGATGGTCTCGATCTCCTGACCTCGTGATCCGCCCGTCTTGGCCTCCCAAAGTGCTGGGATTACAGGCTTGAGCCACCGCGCCCGGCCGATTTTTTTTTCTTTTGAGATGAAGTTTTGCTCTTGTTGCCCAGGCTGGAGTGCAATGGCTCGATCTTGGCTCGCCGCAATCTCCACCTCCAGGGTTCAAGTGATTCTCCAGCTTCAGCCTCCCGAGTAGCTGGAATTACAGGTGCCTGCCATCAGGCCCAGCTAATTTTTTTTGTATTTTTAGTAGAGATAGGGTTTCCACCATGTTGGCCAGGCTTGGTCCTGAACTCCCAACTTCAGGTGATAAATCTGCCTTGGTCTCCCAAAGTGCTGGGATTACAGGCCTGAGCCACCATGCCCAGCCTCGCAGTCTTTTTATACATATAGACATATATATAAGATAGGTGGTTAGATAAACATATACATGGAAAATGGGTAACATAAGTATGTCAATGTAGTTTCCCTTATTGTATATGTCCTGTGGAGAAGCCTCAGAATAAGTAGGTCGGAGGTCACTTTCCTTCCCAACTTCTGCAGCCCAGATGAGTTTAATGAGCCACTTAGACCATCTTAGATGGATATAAGTCAATTAGCTAAACTGGGAAAGTGAAGGCATCCAGGCAGGACCCAAATGGCAAATGTGAATCACATAGGCATACAGTGAGAAGGGAAGCAGGGCCCTGAAATGCTAATCTGGAACTACAGTCTTACATGGCTTTACCAAAAACATACTTCCCAGGCCATGCACCTAAACGTGAAGCTTTCTTGATATTTAAACATAACATTGTATGGTTGTGTTCCAATCTGAGATGGTATGGATCCATATAGGTGAGAGTAAGTTTATATCTGCATCCTCAGTGTAGGCTGGGAAATTTAAAATGTTTGTTGATTAATATCTTTTGTATACATAAATATCTACTTAGGCAAAGTCATATAATTCTATATGTATGCATTTATCTACCTATGTATATCTACATACAGATCTAGCTACCATTTTTTCCATATGCGTACAGAATAAAGATACAGGAGGTCAAAGGATATACAGGTATTTTTCTACTTACAGCAATGTAAAGAAAAACGTCAATAAATGCAAAAATCTTATTTGCCCTTTAAATTTTATCTATAAGAATACAAAAATGGAGGTATGCTCTGATCTGCATCTTGCTGCATTTAATGTTTTCAGAGAAAGAATTGGCTTTTATTGCTCACATCTGTTAGCAAAAATGCATTAAGGCCATGAGAGTCATTTATTGCCAAGTCAAAAATGGCCTTTTTTATTCTGGTGAACATGAAAACATGGATAAACTAGCCTCAGCTGGAAGGCCTTAACACAAATTTGCAAATGAGAAATAATTCTTTTTAAAGCTTCCCTCAATTTTAGAGCTCTTATTTTCAAACACGTGACATAGAAATAGAATCTTTTTTTCCTTTTTTTTTTTTTTTTTTTTTTTGAGACAGAGTTTCATTCTTGTTGCCCTGGCTGGAGTGCAACGGCATGATCTTGGCTCACTGGAAACTCTGCCTCCTGGGTTCAAGTGATTCTCCTGCCTCAGCCTCCTGAGTAGCTGGGATTACAGGCACATGCAACCATGCCCAGTTAATTTTGTATTTTTAGTAGAGTCAGGGTTTCTCCATATTGGTCAGGCTGGTCTGGAACTACTGACCTCAGGTGATCTGCCCACCTTGGCCTCACAAAGTGCTGGGATTACAGGCGTGAGCTAACATATCTGGCAGAAATAGAATCTTATCTTATTGTTTTGTTTGCTCAAGTAGTGACATTTTGGGTAAGAAAATTAAACACGAGGTATCTGACTTGAAGATAGACTGCTATACTGAAAGTGAATTTCTGGGTGTTTTCAGATGCTTTTTTCTGTAGATTTAGATACAGATATAAGATGTATAGATAAACATATACAGCCAGGTGTGGTGGCTCATGCCTGTAATTCCAGCATTTTGGTAGGTGGAGGCAGGTCAATCCCTTGAGGCCAGGAGTTCAAGACCAGTCACATCAACATGGCAAAACCCCGTGTCTACTAAAAATACAAACATTAGCTGGGCATGGTGGTGCACACCTGCAACCTCAGCTATTAGGAAGGCTGAGGCACAAGAATTGCTTGAACTTGGGAGGTGGAGGTTTCAGTGAACCATGATCATACCACTGCACTCTGGCCTGGGTGACAGAGTGAGACTGTCTCAAAAAACAAAAAGCAAAAAACAAAACTATATGCAAAGACACAAGAGCGAGACAGAGTCTCACTCTGTTGTCCAGGCTGGAGTGCAATGGTGCAATCTTGGCTCACTGCAACCTCCACCTCCCGGGTTCAAGCAATTCTCCTACCTCAGCCTCCCCAGTAGCTGGGATTATAGGCACCTGCCATCATGCCCAGCTAATTTTTGTGTTTTCATAGAGACAGGGTTTCACCATGTTCGCCAGGCTGGTCTCGAACTCCTTACCTCAGGTGATCCACCCACCTCGGCCTCCCAAAGTGCTAGGATTACAGGTGTGAGCCACCGCACCCAATCTAAAGTAGGGTCTTTATAGTAATGGGAAGAAAGTCTAGGTCTCTTTTTAGAAGACAGATTGTGATACTGAAAGCAAATATAGCAGTACATGGTGTCTGGCCACATTTCTTTTCTTTCCTTTTTTTTTTCTTTTTGAGATTCTCTGTAGCCAGGCTGGAGTGCAGTGGTGCAACATTGGCTCACTGCAACCTCTGCCTCCCGCATTCAAGCAATTCTCTAGCTTAGCCTCCCAAGTAGGTGGGATTACAGGTGCCTGCCACCACACCTGGCTAATTTTTTTTTTTTTTTTGTATTTTTAGTAGATGCAGGGTTTCACCATTTTGGCCAGGATGGTATTGATCTCCTGACCTTGTGATCCACCTGCCTCGGCCTCCCAAAGTGCTGGGATTACAGGTGTGAGCCACTGCACCTGGCCTAATTTTTGAATTTTTAGTAAAGATGGGGTTTCACCATCTTGGCCAGGCTGGTCTTGAACTCCTGACCTTGGTGATCCACCTGCCTCGGCCTTCCAAAGTGCTGGAATTACAGGCATGAGCCACCGCACCTGGCCAAATTGGGCATTTAATCCTAACTAGAATGTGATAAGCTGAGATCTACTGAGCTAAGAATTGCCTCTTAAACTTTAATGTGCAGAGAAATCATCTGGTAATTCAGGCCCCACTCTAATTTGATTCTACAGGTGTTTTTTTTTGTTTGTTTTGTTTTGAGACATAGTCTTTCTCTGTCACCCAGGCTGGAGTGCAGTGGTGCAATCTCAGTCCAACTTCTGCCTCCCAGTTTACAGGCATCCGCCTCCACACCCAGCTGGCTAATTTTTGTATTTTTAGTAGAGATGGGATTTCACAATATTGGTCAGGCTGATCTTGAACTCTTGACCTCAGGTGATCCGCCTGCCTCGGCTTCCCAAAGTGCTGGGATGACTGGCATGAGCCACTATACCCGGCTGATTCTGCAGGTTTGAAAGGGGTCCATTGTTTGGCTTCATTCACAGCTAATGCTGAGCTTGCTTGCCCTAGATCACTTATAGCAGCACTCACCTAGACAAAGCGCCACAGTACACAGTCTGAAAGGCCGAGGCGGGTGGATCACCTGGTCTAGAACTCCTGACCTCAAGTGTGATTCATCTGCCTTGGCCTCCCAAAGTGCTGGGATTACAGGCGTGAGCCACCACACAAGAGAAAAGCCTTGTATTGCCTTTCTCTGATTCTGTTTGAGGGTAATACTAGGTTCCTAAAATATACTGGGAAGTGTTCCTTCCTCTTATATTTTCTGAACAACATTGAGTAGAAATAGTGTTAATTCCTTTTTAAACACTGGAAAACTCAGTAAAACTATTTGGGTCTGAATTTACTTATTTATTTATTTTTAATTTAAAAATTATTATTACTTCAGTTTCTTTCTAGTGTAGGGCAATTCAAAAATACCAGTTTTTTAATTGAGTAATTGTGGTAGTCAGGAGTTTGAGACCAGCCTGGCCAACATGGAGAAACCCCGTCTCTACTGAAAATACAAAAATTAGCCGGGCATGGTGGCGGGAACGATAATCTCAGCTACTCGCCTGGCTGAGGCAGGAGAATCGCTTGAATCCGGGTGGCGGAGGTTGCAGTGAGCCGAGATCACTCCACTTCACTCCAGCCTGGGTGAAAGGGTGAAACTCCTTCTCAAAGTACAAAACAAAACCAAACCATGTGGCACCTATGCACGTGGCAAGATGAGGAAGTATAGGGAGACCACAGCACATTTCTAGGGCTCTTCTTTTGTTTTAAATAGTGCCTGTGGGGAAAGTCTGTGTGATCCAGTGCACACATCCCTTCCCTATCCCTCTGTTTTCATCCTACTCCTTTCTGTGCCCTCTTTAGGTGAAGGTGTCTGATTACCCTCGCCTACAAGTGTTGCTTGGGGATGTTGTAATGTAACCATATCCATCCTCTCAAAATGAGGATTAATAGAGAAGAGAGTCTTGGGACTTGTGTTCAGATGCACTGCTGTTTGGCGTGTGGCTGCTCTCATCAGTCCATAGCAGCTGTCTGAAAAGATTGGTCCTGATGTAGCCACAGCTGGTGTTCACAGGGCTGGGTGCTTCTTGTGGTTTGGTGTCTTTTGCTTAGATTTTGTGGCTCTGACTCTCTTCTGCTTATTCATTCCTGGCAGTATCTGCGGGGTTGCCTGGTTTGTTCCAGTTGTTTCCTGGAAGCTTGTTGTGTAACTGTATTTCCCAGGATCTTTGGGATTCTATTCTCACTAGACCAGTCATTGTCCACTGGCCCTGTCCTTATCTTGCTGGAGCCCCTATGTTCATCCTCTCCAGTGGAGCTGGGAAGAATTCTAGTTACTTAGAAATCTTCTAATTCTGATGCTGCTGGGTCATTTATGAAGCTGGAAATCTTGTCTTCAGGTTCATGGACGTTATTCTTTTTGCTTATTTTGATGTCTGATGCTATTTTATTAATAATGTGAACATGCAGTTGCAGGCACATTTAAATATTAGTGATTTTTTTTTTTTTTCAGACAGATCTCCTCCTGTCACCCAGGCTGGAGTACAGTGGTGTGATCTTGGCTCACTGCAACCTCCCCCTCCTGACTTCAAATGATTCTCCCACCTCAGCTGGGATTACAGGCACCCACCACCACACTTGGCAAAGTTTTGTATTTTTTTTTTTTTTTTTTTTGATACGGAGTATTGCTCTGTCACCCAAACTGGGCGATCTTGGCTCACTGGGCGATCTTGGCTCACTGCAACCCATGCCTGCTACGTTCAAGCAATTTTCCTGCCTCAGCCTCCCGAGTAACTGGGATTACAGGCATGCACCATCATAATCAGCTAATGTTTGTATTTTTGTAGAGATGGGGTTTTACCGTGTTGGCCAGGCTGGTCTGGAACTCCTGAACTCAGGTGATCCGCCCACCTCGGCCTCCCAAAGTGCTGGAATTACAGGCATGAGCCACCACACCTGGCAAATTTTTGCATTTTTCATAAAGATAGGTTTCCGCTATGTTGACCAGGCTGGTCTAGAACTGCTGACCCCAAGTGATTCATCTGCCTTGGCCTCCCAAAGTGCTGGGATTATAGGCATGATCCACTGCACAAGAGAAAGGCCTTGTATTGCCTTTCTCTGATCCTGTTTGAGGGTAATACTAGGTTCCTAAAATGTTTTGGGAAGTGTTCCTTCCTCTCATATTTTCTGAACAATATTGAGTAGAAATGGTGTTAATTCCTTTTTAAATACTGGAAAACTCAGTAAAACTATTCGGGTCTGAATTTATTTATTTATTTATTATTTTTTTTTTTTAATTTTTTTTTTTTTTGAGACGGAGTCTCGCTCTGTCCCCCAGGCTGGAGTGCAGTGGCCGGATCTCAGCTCACTGCAAGCTCCACCTCCCGGGTTCACGCCATTCTCCTGCCTCAGCCTCCCGAGTAGCTGGGACTACAGGTGCCTGCCACCGCTCCTGGCTAATTTTTGTATTTTTTTAGTAGAGACGGGGTTTCACGTTTTAGCCAGGATGGTCTCGATCTCCTGAACTCGTGATCCGCCCGACTCGGCCTCCCAAAGTGCTGGGATTACAGGCTTGAGCCACCGCGCCCGGCCTATTTATTTATTTTTAATTTAAAAATTATTATTTCAGGCTGGGCGTGGTGGCTCACGCCTATAATCCCAGCACTTTGGGAGACCGAGGCAGGTGGATCACGAGGTCAGCAGATCGAGACCATCCTGGCTAACACAGTGAAACCCCGTCTCTGCTAAAAATTCAAAAAATTAGCTGGGCGTGGTGGCAGGCGCCTGTGGTCCCAGCTGCTGGGGAGGCTGAGGCAGGAGAATGGCGTGAACCCGGGAGGCGGAGTTTGCAGGTAGATGAGATAGCGCCACTGCACTGCAGCCTGGGCAACAGAGCGAGACTCAGTCTCAAAGAAAAAAAAAATTATTATTTCAGTTTCTAGTGTAGGGCAATTCAAAAATATCAGTTTTTTAATTGGATAATTGTGGTAGTTTATGTTTTGAGGGATTAAATCACTTCATCTAAGCTGTTAAATTTTATGTGTATGGAGTTGTTCCTATTGAAGTTCCAACCCTCATTGGGACTGGGTGTGGAAATAGAGCTTTCTAAGAGGCAATTAAAGTTAAATAAGGTCATGAGAGTAAGGCCATAATCCAGTATGACTATCCTCATAAGAAGAGATAGAGGCTGGGCACTGTGGCTCACGCCTGTAATCCCAGCACTTTGGGAGGCCAAGGGAGGTGGATCACTTGAGGCCAGAAGTTTGAGACCAGCCTGGCCAACATGGTGAAAGCTTGCCTCTACTAAGAAAAAAAAAATTAGCTGGGGTTGGTGCTGCACACCTGTAATCCCACACCTGTACTCAGGTCACTGAGGCAAGAGAATCACTTGCACCTGGGAGGCGGAGGTTGCAGTGATCCAAGTTTGCACCACTGCACTCAAACCTGGGTGACAGAGCAAGACTGTCTCAAGAAGAAAAAAAGAGAAGGGACAAAGAGACATTAATTATAATATATTATTATATATAATAATGTATATTTATATAATTATATATTTAACACTGAAGATTATAAATGTAGTCTCAATTTAGAATAAATTAACAAAAGATTTGTTTTTGAAAAAAGCAAATGTATAAAATTAATGGGTAACAGATGCCATTAGCTGCTAAAAAATAGTATGACTAAATTCAGTAAATATCTAGCCATGCAAATAACAGCCCAATTAAATGAAGACCCGAATAGGTGCATGTGGAAAGCATTGCTGTGCAGTGTTTTCTCAGCATTTTCTTCTGCCTTTTTACAGAGATACCAATTTCCCCTGGGTGACTCAGGGTGCATACTGGGAACTGAGAATGCTGTGTTCTGAGTGATTACTGAAAACATGGTTAATAACTTCTTCCATATCATAATAAAATGTTAAAAATCTTACTCTGCCTCAGAAAAGCTTTCAGTAAAAGATTATCGGCCGGGCGCGGTGGCTCAAGCCTGTAATCCCAGCACTTTGGGAGGCCGAGACGGGCGGATCACGAGGTCAGGAGATCGAGACCATCCTGGCTAACACGGTGAAACCCCGTCTCTACTAAAAAATACAAAAAACTAGCCGGGCGCGGTGGCGGGCGCCTGTAGTCCCAACTACTCGGGAGGCTGAGGCAGGAGAATGGCGTGAACCCGGGAGGCGGAGCTTGCAGTGAGCTGAGATCCGGCCACTGCACTCCAGCCTGGGCGGCAGAGCGAGACTCCGTCTCAAAAAAAAAAAAAAAAAAAAAAAAAAAAAAAAAAAAAGATTATCTATAGTACTCAATTTGGGTTCATGGAAAATTTCAATATTCCAGAAAATGCAGGCACTTAAATGTCAATGAAATCCCATAAAACATATTTGAATAAGATAAAGTCTTCTTAGCTAATAATTTTATATTACCCATAAATTTAGAAAAAAATAGAAAACCGGCCAGGCGCGGTGGCTCAAGCCTGTAATCCCAGCACTTTGGGAGGCCGAGACGGGCGGATCACGAGGTCAGGAGATCGAGACCATCCTGGCTAACACGGTGAAACCCCGTCTCTACTAAAAAATACAAAAAACTAGCCGGGCGAGGTGGCGGGCGCCTGTAGTCCCAGCTACTCGGGAGGCTGAGGCAGGAGAATGGCGTAAACCTGGGAGGCGGAGCTTGCAGTGAGCTGAGATCCGGCCACTGCACCCCAGCCTGGGCGGCAGAGCAAGACTCCGTCTCAAAAAAAAAAAAAAAAAAAAAAAAAAAAAAAAAAAAAAAGAAAAAAATAGAAAACCAGGGCTTTAAGCCAAATAACAGCGTTGACACATGAGTAGCACCCAAACAAGTACTCTTCATGATCGATGTTAAAGTAGCAATAGCACCACGTGCTTTCCTGGGAGTTGCTGACCTGTTTTCCACTGATATAAAGTGGAGAAGCCATTAAAATAGCAAAGGAGAGTGATATAAATTAAATACTTATATGAAATAAAATCTTAAATAAAACATAGCATTTGATGTTGTACAACTATAGGTGAGACTATTAGTGTGATGTCATATTTTTACTTATATTGACAAAATGACAATTCGCAATATTCTTATTTAGAATAATTTTTTTTTAAATTTTATTTTAATTTTATTTATTTATTTATTTTTTTTGAGACGGAGTCTCACGCTGTTGCCCAGGCTGGAGTGCAGTGGCGCGATCTCGGCTCACTGCAAGCTCCGCCTCCTGGGTTCACGCCATTCTCCTGCCTCAGCCTCCTGAGTAGCTAGGACTACAGGCGCCCGGCACCGCGCCCGGCTAATTTTTTGTATTTTTAGTAGAGACGGGGTTTCACTGTGGTCTCGATCTCCTGACCTTGTGATCCGCCCGCCTCGGCCTCCCAAAGTGCTGGGATTACAGGCTTGAGCCACCGCGCCCGGCCTATTTTATTTTTTTTAAGACGGAGTCTCGCTCTGTCGCCCAGGCTGGGGTGCAGCGGCCGGATCTCAGCTCACTGCAAGCTCCACCTCCCGGGTTTATGCCATTCTCCTGCCTCAGCCTCCCGAGTAGCTGGGACTACAGGCGCCCACCACCTCGCCCGGCTAGTTTTTTGTATTTTTTAGTAGAGACGGGGTTTCACCGTGTTAGCCAGGATGGTCTCGATCTCCTGACCTCGTGATCCGCCCGTCTCGGCCTCCCAAAGTGCTGGGATTACAGGCTTGAGCCACCGCGCCCGGCCTAATTTTTTTTTTTTTTAGACAGAGTCTTGCTCTTGTTGCCCAGGCTGGTGAGCAGTGGCATGATCTCAGCTCACTGCAACCTCCGCCTCCTGGGTTCAAGTGATTCTCCTGCCTCAGCCTCCTGAGTAGCTGGGATTACAGGTGCCCACCACCACGCCTGGCTAATTTTTGTATTTTTAGTAAAGACGGGGTTTTGCCATGTTGGCCAGGCTAGCCTTGAACTCCTGACCTTGTGATCTACCCGCCCTGGCCTCCTAAAGTGCTGGGATTACAGGCGTGAGGCACCACACCCAGCCAGAATAAGATTTCTTTTCTGCTGTATATTTGCTACCCTTTGATCAAACATTATGGGAGCCCAATAGAAATCAACAAAATGAATATTTGACCACAAGCATTATTGATGCATATGCTTGTTTTTCTTAAAATCTATTAGTTTTTTATGAAAGATTTATACTTTTTTTCCAGTTTATTGTTTATTGCTGAGAAGTAGCTGTCCTTCCAGAAAACTGCTATCCTCAGCTGTACACATTGACTAATAGTCGATGGAAGTGAAGTGGATAAAAAGCAAATGTGTCCTCTCTGTATCTTTTTTCATCCATTGCCTGAAGAACAGGAGGATGCAGACAATGAAAGAAAATATAATCCCTGAAAGATCATGAAGAAGCTCTCTTAATCAGACAAAAAAACCTCATAGGGGATTCTTTTTTTCCATTATTGTACTCTCTGCTTCTATGAGTTTAAATTTTTTTTACACTTTACATAGAAATCAGATTATGTGGGCCAAATATGGTGGCTCACGCTTGTAATCCCAGCACTTTGAGAGACCGAGGTGGGTGGATCACTTGAGGTAAGGAGTTTGAGACCAGCCTGGCCAACATGGCTAAAACTTGTCTCCACTAAAAATATAAAAATTAGCGGGGTGTGGTGGCACGTGCCCATAATCCCAGGTACTGGGAAGGCTGAGGCAGGAGAATCACTTGAACTCTGGAGCGGAGGTTGCAGTGAGCCGAGATGATGCCACTGCACTCCAGCCTGGTCAACAAGAGCGAAACCCCATCTCAACAAAACAAAACAAAACAAAAAAGGATGATTTTTTAAATTTTTTTCTGTGCTGGGTTATTTTACTTAGCATAATATCTTTCAGGTTCATTAATGTTCTTGCAAATAACAAGACTTTCTTATTTTTAGGGGCTGAAAAGCAGTTCATTGTGTACATATACCACATCTTCTTTCTCCATTCACCTATTGATGGACACTGAGGTTGATTCCATACTTTAGCTATTGTGAGTAATCCACTTCCTTCCTTCTATTTGTGTTTTTTTTGTTTTGTTTTGTTTTTATTTTGTTTTGTTTGAGATGGAGTCTCATTCTGTCACCCAAGCTGGAGTATAGTGGCACTATCTTGGCTCACTGCAACCTTTGCCTCCCAGGTTCAAGAAATTCTCATGCCTCAGCCTCCCAAGTAGCCGAGATTACAGGTGTGTACCACCGCACCAGGCTAATTGTTGTATTTTTAGTAGAGGCAGGGTTTCACATGTTGGCCAGGCTGTCTTTCATTTGTTTGTATATTTCTTTCTTCCTTTCCTTCCTTATTTCTAGAAGAATTTTAATTTTGAAATACAAGTTATGACTGTTAAAATCCTTCATTTCTCTGTCTTTTTTTGAGATGGAGTCTTGCTCTGTAACCCAGGCTGGAGTGCAGTAATGTGATGTTGGCTCACTGCAACCTCCACCTCCTGCATCCCAGTTCAAGAAATCCTCCTGCCTCAGCTTCCCAAGTAGCTGGGATTACAGGCACATGCCACCATGCCCAGCTAATTTTTTAGTAGACGTGGGGTTTCACCATGTTGGCCAGGCTGGTCTTGAACTCCTGACCTCGTGATCTGCCTGCCTTGGACTCACAAAGTGCTGGGATTATAGGCATGAGCCTATAATGATTTTATTTTTTTTATTTTTATTTTTATTTTTTTTTGAGACGGAGTCTCGCTCTGTCGCCGGGGCTGGAGCGCAGTGGCCGGATCTCAGCTCACTGCAAGCTCCGCCTCCCGGGTTTACGCCATTCTCCTGCCTCAGCCTCCTGTGTAGCTGGGACTACAGGCGCCCGCCACCTCGCCCGGCTAGTTTTTTGTATTTTTTTAGTAGAGACGGGGTTTCACCGTGTTCGCCAGGATGGTCTCGATCTCCTGACCTCGTGATCCGCCCGTCTCGGCCTCCCAAAGTGCTGGGATTACAGGCTTGAGCCACCGCGCCCGGCCTATAATGTTTTTAAAAAAATTTGTAGTGGCCATTATAATGGGCATTAGGTTATTTGGTTTGTCATTGTGTTTTTTTTCTTTCTCCACAAATTAGTAATTTTGTGTGTCCTTTCAAATGCATTTTCCCATTTGTGTTTTTTTGATGAAAACTTTATCCATTTCTAAATTGAGTTGATTCAACTTTACTGTTTAAAGAGTTGTTTATATATTTTGAATATTAACTCCTTTAACATATAATATACAAATGTTTTCACCTATTTTCTAAGGGATGTTGTCACTCTTGAATTTTTTTTGATGTGCAGAAATTTTGAAGTCTCGTGTAGTTAAACTTTTATTTGTTGCTCATGCATTTAATGTCATATCTAAGAAAATAATGCCAAGACCGATGTCATGCCTTTTTCTTGTATTTTTCCTAAACAATGTGTTAGTTTTTTTTATGTCTTTGTATTTTATTTAAAATATGTTTTGTATCATTCAAGGAAATAATGCAACTTTATTTTATCGGTGTTGATACTGTAGCTTTTAACTGTTGGTTGTATTCACATCTTTGAACAATGAAATTTTTTACCCCTGAGCAAGAATATGATGAAGACTGTATTTTATATTCACATATTTTTGAATTTGCCAGTTTGACTTTTGCTTTTAATTCCTAGTTTTATTCAGTTTTTGTTAGAAAACACACAGCGTATAATTTTAGTCTTTTAAAATGATTTGTTGTTGTTTTGAGACAAGATCTTACCATCACCCAGGCTGGAGTGCAGTAGCATAATTTGGCTCACTGTAGCCTTGGCCTCCTGGGCTCAAGTGATCCTTTCACGTCAGTTTCCTGAGTAGCTAGAACTACAGACATGCACTACCATACAGCCTCCGCCTCCTGGGTTCAAGCGATTCTCCTGCCTCAGCCTCCGGAGTAGCTGGGACTACAGGTGTGCACCAGCACGTCCGGCTAATTTTTTGTATTTTTAGTAGAGATGGGGTTTCACCGTGCTGGCCAGGCTGGTCTTTAACTCCCGACCTCAAGTAGTCTGCCCACTTTGGCCTCCCAAAGTGCTGGGATTACAGGCGTAAGCCAACACACCTGTCCCTAAATGATTTCTTTCTATCTCCTATAACAGTTTGAAATTACTTAAATGTTGTTTCAAATTGAAAAATTAAGAAGAATATAGATATAAATAAAATATAAATAGTTTAAAAATTACAGGAGATTACAAATTAAAAATGTAAATCTCGAGAGGTCAGAAATGACAAATTTTGTTTATTTACAAGGTTTTATTTATTCATTTTTGGAGACTGCAGTCTCACTTCGTCTCCCAGGCTTGAGTGCAGTGGTGCCATCTCGGCTCACGGCAACCTCTGCCTCCCGGGTTCAAGCGATTCTCCTGCCTCAGCCTCCTGAGTAGCTGGGACCACAGGTGCATGCCACCACGCCCGGCTAATTTTTTGTATTTTTAGTAGAGACAGGGTTTGACGGTGTTAGCCAGGATGGTCTCGATCTCCTGACCCAGTGATCTGCCCGCCTCAGCCTCCCAAAGTACTGGGTTTACAGGCCTCAGTCACCGCACCCGGCTTTACAAGGTCTTATTAAAATTAGCTTTAGTATTGATAATACACTATTACCAAAGTAAAAGTTGATTTTCTCTTGAACAAACATTTCATGTATTATTAATATGACAGCAAAGTACTTCTATTCACCTTTTGAATACATTCAAAAAGAGAGAGAATACGAGATAGAATTTTCCCATGCTCTGGTATAGGATGCTCAGCTCAGGGAGGAAGCCCTGTTTGAAAAGGCTGCAGCTAGGCCGGGCTCGGTGGCTCACGCCTGTAATCCCAGCCCTTTGGGAGGCCGAGGCTGGCGGATCACCCGAGAACGGGAGCTCAAGACCAGCCCGACCAACATGGAGAAACCCCGTCTCTACCAAAAGTACAAAACATTAGACAGAGGTGGTGGCACATGCCTGTAATCCCAGCTACATGGGAGGCTGAGGAAGAATTGCTTGAACCCGGGAGGTGGAGGTTGCGGTGAGCCAACATCGTGCCATTGCACTCTAGCCTGGGCAATAAGAGCTAAACTCCGGCCGGGCGCGGTGGCTCAAGCCTGTAATCCCAGCACTTTGGGAGGCCGAGACGGGCGGATCACGAGGTCAGGAGATCGAGACCATCCTGGCTAACACCGTGAAACCCCGTCTCTACTAAAAATACAAAAAACTAGCCGGGCGAGGTGGCGGGCGCCTGTAGTCCCAGCTACTCCGGAGGCTGAGGCAGGAGAATGGCGTGAACCCGGGAGGCGGAGCTTGCAGTGAGCTGAGATCCGGCCACTGCACTCCAGCCCGGGCTACAGAGCAAGACTCCGTCTCAAAAAAAAAAAAAAAAAAAAAAAAAAAAAAAAGAGCTAAACTCCGTCTCAGGGGGGAAAAGAAAGAACGAAAGAAAGAAAAGGCTGCAGCCTAGGCTGCCACTCTTTCTTCACTCAGCCCAGTATGTGATCACATCTTCTGTCACTCAGCGACTGAGGGGGCGGGGCCTTAAGCATTATCCAATCAGGGACGCTGGGCTGGAAACCGTCCAATCAGGAACGCAGCTGGAACGAACAGAATGGTTTATGGGGGCCTTTGTTTCTCGCTGCAGCGGGAGCTCCAGGTTTATCTTGGGATGTGTGTCCTGTACTTATAGGACCCAGCCTCTGTGGCCGTGTAACCTGCAAGTATTGAGAGAGCCACAGCTAAACCCCGGGACCCCCTGGAAGCCTAGAAATGGTGAGTGCCGGGTCCAACCTCCGGAGAGAGGGGAGGGGCTGGTTGAAACCCGTGGGAAGTGGCTCTGGCGGGACTCTGCCTCCTCACAGTCAGCTCCACAATCTCCCGCCCGAGTTCTCCCTGCCCAGCTCGGCCTCAGTCTCCTTCAGCCATAAGATGGCGGCTGCGGTAACAGCCGGGGCCCTGTCTCTTCCCTGCACAGTGACTGCGTCCTGGCCTGGAGCCCTCTTTCAGCAGCTCTGCACCCGCAGCACCGCGTCTCTCCCAGATCGTGCAAGCACCACGGGAGGGTTGTCAGGGGAGAATCCTGACTCGGGGTGCGGGTTCATGAATGGGAAGAGTTTTGGTCCGTGGGGTTGTTAGAAACAAGCGCTCGGTGCCGCAAAACAAAACAAAACAAAAAACCACCCAGCACTTAGAAAATTTCACAAGAAGGCATATTTACTTCTGAAGAAGGGTGCTGCTCGCGTCTATCTTGATCGCAAGAGCACACTGAAGAAAGGAAGGTTTTTTTGTTTTTTGGTTTTCTTTTTTTTTTTTTTTTTTTTGAGACGGAGTCTCGCTCTGCCGCCCAGGCTGGAGTGCAGTGGCCGGATCTCAGCTCACTGCAAGCTCCGCCTCCCGGGTTCACACCATTCTCCTGCCTCAGCCTCCCGAGTAGCTGGGACTACAGGCGCCCGCCACCGCGCCCGGCTAGTTTTTTGTATTTTTAGTAGAGACGGGGTTTCACCGTGTTCGCCAGGATGGTCTCGATCTCCTGACCTCGTGATCCGCCCGTCTCGGCCTCCCAAAGTGCTGGGATTACAGGCTTGAGCCACCGCGCCCGGCCTGGTTTTCTTTTTTGAAACGGAGATTTGCTCTTGTTGCCCAGGCTGAAGTGCAATGGGGCGCAATCTCGGCTCACTGCAACCTCTGTCTCCCGGGTTCAAGTGAATCTCCTGCCTCAGCCTCCCGAGTTGCTGGAGTTACAGGCATGCGTCACCACGCCCGGCTGATTTTGTATTTTTAGTAGAGATGGGGTTTCACCATGTTGGTCAGGCTGGTTTTGAACTCCCGAACTCAGTTGATCCGCCCGCCTCGGCCTCCTAGTTAGAAAGGGGTTTTTAACCCTAACGCCGTTATTGTCTTTGTGTCTTTCCCCCGGTGGCCCGGGTCTGACCTCACAATCTAGGCTGACCTGATAGGCTACTTTCCAAATAAGGAAGGGGTGCGGGTCGCAGATTGGAACTGGCGGTTTGGGTTGCTTACAGAGCGGGTGTCTAGGTACAAGGAGGTACAAAAAAGTTGGTCCTAAGAACAAGGAACAAGAAAGGCCTTTGGAGAGGAGTCTATTATATCTGTCAGGGTTCACAGTTTCTCTTTTCTCCTATTAAAAATTGATGGGGCCGGGCGTGGTAGCTCACGCCTGTAATCACAGCACTTCAGGAGGTCGAGGCGGATGGATCGGCGGATGGATCACGTGAGGTCAGGAGTTGAAGACCAGCGTGGCCAAAATGGGGAAACCCCATCTCTACTAAAAGTACAAAAATTAGCTGGGTGTGATGGCGAATGTCTGTCGTCCCAGCTACTCGAAAGGCAGAGATGATGGAATCGCTTGAACCCGGGAGGCGGAGGTTGCAGTGAGCTCACATCACGCCACTGCACTCCAGCCTGGGCGACAGAGCAATTATGTCTGAAAAAAAAAAAAGTGTGAGAGTCACTGCAAAACTATGAAATAATTTAGTCAAAGAGTGATTCAAGAATTGTAGAGCACCCAGCTATAGTTTGTAGTTTGTGGTCCATGGAGGGGCTTGAAGAAAAGACATTTATAAAATGCTTGATGGCCGGGTGCATGGCTGGCCTTCCCAGCACTTTGGGAGGCTGAGGCGGGAGGATCACGAGGTCAGGAGTTCAAGACCAGCCTGACCAACATGGTGAAACCCTGTCTCTACTAAATATACAAAAATCAGCCGGTCTTGGTGACAACGCGCCTGTAATCCCAGCTACTGGCAAGGCTGAAGCAGGAGAATGGCTTGAACCTGGGAGGCGGAGGTTGCAGTGAGCCGAGATGGCGCCACTGCACTCCAGCCTGGGCAACAGAGACTCTGTCTCAGACAAAAAATAAAATAAAACAAAATGCATGATGAAGAAAACAAATTCAATAATTGCTTAGGTATAGTTACATAGTTCCTTAATTTGTACAATCAAGGTGGAAATTTCCTGGTTATGTAATCAGAGCTTAATTGGCAGTTTATAGTTGTTTAAGCCTGAAGTTTTTTCCCCTAATGTAGTAATTTACAAAAAAATGCACGTGAGTTTAGATTTTTGTTTTAGAAGTAGGAATCTGGGGACTAGAGCCTCCTCAGTCTAATTGCTTGCCACTTAGTTATTTTCACACCCCACAGGGGACTGATTGTCCCTGGCATTTTTCACATGTGTCCCAAGCAGGGCCTCAAGTGTACCCCATGTTCCTCAATCATTTTTTTAAAAAGCATTGCCTAACAATATTGAAAAGATTTTCTGTTAGTAAATATTTCCAATGTGAAGAGGGCACAGACTAATCCCCTGACACTGTATTGTAAAAAATATCTGTGCCTCTTTTTCTTTTATTTTTCCAGAGAACTTACCAGAATGTTTTTGGGTCAAGATTTCCCTTTTGAAGCCGGGCGCAGTGGCTCACGCCTGTAATCCCAGCACTTTGGGAGGCTGAGGTGGGCGGATCACGAGGTTAGAAGATGGAGACCACCTTGGATAACACAGTGTAATCTCGTCTCTAGTAAAAATACAAATACTTAACTGGGCGTGGTGGCACGCGCCTGTGGTCCCAGCTACTCAAGAGGCTAGAGTAGGAGAATCGCTTGAACCCGTGAGGTGGAGGAGGTTGCAGTGAGCCGAGATCGTGCCACTCCACTTAGGCTGTTTTAGTACTTTCTGGGGATAAACCAAGATACCCACCATGGCTATGTCTGCTAGAGTGTCTAGTGACTATTAGCTCTTTGGTCATTTTCTCCCATAGGACCACCTTAAGTATGGAGTGTAACCTCTCAAGGGAGCAGGTGGCAGCTTTGGGGCTGAAAGGCATCTCCCTGGATTCTCTTGGCGGGGACAGAAAAATAGTGAAAAAAAAAAATAGTGAAAAGTTCCTGAAAAAACACTCCAAAAGACAAAAAAATTGACCGCAGTGAGATGGTGTAAAAACTTACAAAGTAAAATGCACCTGGTGCACTCACTGGGGCATAGCGCAGTGTCTCCTGGGAGGGTGGTTATTCAGCATGTAACGGAGCAGGATGGGGTGGGTGATTGGATCTGTACCTTGAAAAGATTTCAATCCGTCCAATGAGGTACGCAGCTGGAGCGAACAGAATGCTGTCTGGAGGCCTTTGTTTCTCGCTGCAGCGGGAGCTCCAGGTTTATCTTCTGTGTTTTGTGTCCTTTGCTTATAGAGACCCAGCCTCTGTGGCCGTGTGACCTGCAAGTATTTTTTTTTTTTTTTTTTTTTGAGACGGAGTCTTGCTCTGTCACCCAGGCTGGAGTGCAGTGGCCGGATTTCAGCTCACTGCAAGCTCCTCCTCTCGGGTTCACGCCATTCTCCTGCCTCAGCCTCCGGAGTAGCTGGGACTACAGGTACCCGCCACTTCGCCCGGCTAGTTTTTTGTATTTTTTAGTAGAGACGGGGTTTCACGGTATTAGCCAGGATGGTCTCGATCTCCTGACCTCATGATCCGCCCGTCTCGGCCTCCCAAAGTGCTGGGATTACAGGCTTGAGCCACCGCGCCCGGCCGACCTGCAAGTATTGAGAGAGCCACAGCTAAACCTTATTTTGGCCTCACTATTTTTATTTTATTTTATTTTATTTTATTTATTTATTTTATTTTATTTTATTTTTATTTATTTATTTATTTTTTTTTTTGAGACAGTCTCACTGTGTTGCACAGGCTGGAATGCAGTGGCTTGATCCCAGCTCACTACAGCCTCCACCTCCTGGGTTCAGGTGATTCTCATGCCTCAGCCTCCCGAGTAGCTAGGACTACAGGTGCGCACCACTGCACCCGGCTAGTTTTTGTATTGTTAGTAGAGATGGACTAGACTGGTCTCCAACTTCTGGTCTTAAGTGATCTGCTGGCCTTGGCCTCCCAAAATGCTGGGATTACAGGTGTGAGCCACTGCACCCAGCTGACATCAGTTTTTAAGTGTAATTTGCATTTTATTATTAGGGCTTGGAAAGTAAGAAAATATTTATAAAGAACATAAAAGAGATGAGTTTCAAAAAATAAATATATTTTTTTTTTTTTTTTTTTTTGAGACGGAGTCTCGCTCTGCCGCCCAGGCTGGAGTGCAGTGGCCGGATCTCAGCTCACTGCAAGCTCCGCCTCCCGGGTTCACGCCATTCTCCTGCCTCAGCCTCCCCAGTAGTTGGGACTACAGGCGCCCGCCACTGCGCCCGGCTAGTTTTTTGTATTTTTTAGTAGAGACGGGGTTTCACCGTGTTAGCCAGGATGGTCTCGATCTCCTGACCTCGTGATCCGCCCGTCTTGGCCTCCCAAAGTGCTGGGATTACAGGCTTGAGCCACTGCGCCCGGCCTAAAAAATAAATATCTAATCACATATTCCATTTGTTAATAATTCTCATTTACCTTTTTATTTCTCAGAGTGAATTTGGGAATTTTCTCAGGTGTATATATATATATATATTTTTTTTTTTTTTTTTGAGACGGAGTCTTGCTCTGTCGCCCAGGCTGTAGTGCAGTGGCCGGATCTCAGCTCACTGCAAGCTCCGCCTCCCGGGTTCACGCCATTCTCCTGCCTCAGCCTCCCGAGGAGCTGGGACTACAGGCGCCCGCCACCTCGCCCGGCTAGTTTTTTGTATTTTTAGTAGAGACGGGGTTTCACCGTGTTAGCCAGGATGGTCTCGATCTCCTGACCTCGTGATCCGCCCGTCTCGGCCTCCCAAAGTGCTGGGATTACAGGCTTGAGCCACCGCGCCCGGCCCTCAGGTGTATTTTTTATGGCTGAGTGACTTCAAACAGAATTCCAAGCCTTAGCTTTAAGAATGCTAGCTACCAAGGAAAGAAATAGGGAAAATCTCTCTTCCATTTTGGCTGTAGACAATATATTTCCACAGGAAAATCTGGTAGATAATTGATGAGTTACATAGATTCATCAAAATATCAGTTTCTCCTTTTGCAGGGTAAATTTGTGACAGTGAATATCTCTGTTCTATATCCTGTTGTCTTGATTTCTGAGTTTAATGCTAAATTATATGTGATGAAATGTGGTACCTTTTTTTTTTTTTTTTTTTTTTTTAATGGACTCTTGCTCTGTCACCCACGATGGAGGGCAATGGTGCAATCTTGGCTCACTGCAACCTCTGCCTCCTGGGTTCAAGCCATTGTCCTGCCTTTGCCTCCCAAATAGCTGGTATTACAGGTGCATGCCCCCACACCTGGCTACTTTTTGTATTTTTAGTAGAGACGGGGTTTCACCATGTTGCCCAGACTGGTCTCGAGCTCCTGACCTCAGGTGATCTGTCTGAGTCAGCCTCCCAAAGTGCTGGGATTACAGGCGTAAGCCACCACGCCCGGCCGAAATGTGGTACCTTCTACAAGTGTTCCCATATGACTAATTTTTAATTACATTATTTTTTAATGGAAATAAAGAAGTAGATATATTTGCTTTTCTTATGAAAGTATAAAATGCAAGCACCTTAGGTGCAATGGCTCACGCCTATAATCCCAGCACTTTGGGGAGCTGAAGCGGCTGGATCAGTTGAGGTCAGGAGTTTGAGACCAGCCTGCCCAACATGGTGAAACCCCATCTCTACTAAAAATACAAAAATTAGCCCGTTTGGTGGCACATGCCAGCAGTCCCAGCTACTTGGGAGGCTGAGGCAGGAGAATCGCTTGAACTGGGGAGGTGGAGGTTGCAGTGAGCTGAGATCATGCCATAGCACTGCAGCCTGGGAGATAGAGCAAGACTCCATCTCAAAAAAAAAAAAAAAAAAAAAAAAAAAAAAGCACCTTAAAATTTCCTTCCTTTATGTAAACACTGTGAATGAGTAATTTCACTGGGTTTTTCAAACACTTAATTTTTGCAAGCCATTTTTCCAAGTGAATAACTCTGACATGGAAATTAAAGCTTGAACCTGGTGACTCCTAGGTTATAATTAGACTGCGACTGGCCTAATTATAAGATCTTTATGGCTTGCAAAAACCATATGGTATGCAGAAAAGGGCTTTCTTTCCTAGGGAGAAGCAAATAAGATTAGAAAGGAGGTGGGAGGGGAATGAGAGGGTGAAAAAGTCAAATTATAGAAAAGAGAAGGCCTTACCCTGAAATCAGCATGTTCTTAGGAGGGACATAAAATGCTTTTGTATGTTGACTCAGACTGAGGGTCAGGAGCCTAAACTTAAAGTTTGATATAAGAAATATTTTATTGGGCCGGGCGCGGTGGCTCAAGCCTGTAATCCCAGCACTTTGGGAGGCCGAGACAGGTGGATCACAAGGTCAGGAGATCGAGACCATCCTGGCTAACACAGTGAAACCCCGTCTCTACTAAAAAATACAAAAAACTAGCCGGGCGAGCTGGCGGGCGCCTGTGGTCCCAGCTACTCGGGAGGCTGAGGCAGGAGAATGGCGTGAACCCGGGAGGCGGAGCTTGCAGTGAGCTGAGATCAGGCCACTGCACTCCAGCCTGGGCGACAGAGCAAGACTCCGTCTCAAAAAAAAAAAAAAAAAAATATTTTATTTTAAGCTGGGTGCGGTGGCTCACGCCTGTAATCCCAACATTTTGAGAGGCCGAAGCAGGCAGATCACCCGAGGTCAGGAGCTCGAGACCAGCTTGGCCAACATGGTCAAAGTCTGTCTGCACTGAAAATACAAAAAGTATTGGGAGGATGAGGTGGGCGAATCACCTGAGGTTGGGAGTTCAAGACTAGCCTCACCAACATGGAGAAACTCTGTCTCTACTTAAAATCCAAAAAATTAGCCAGGCGTGGTAGGGCATGCCTGTAATCCCAGCTATGGGACGGTGAGGCAGGAGAATTGTTTGAACCTGGGAGGCAGAGGTTGCAGTGAGCCAAGTTCGTGTCATTGCACTTCAGCCTCGGCAACAAGAGCAAAACTCTGTCTCAAAAAAAACCCCAAAATAACAAAAATTAGCCTGGCATGGTGGTGGGCACCTGTAATCCTAGCTACTTAGGAGACTGAGGCAGGAGAATTGCTTGAACCCAGGAGGTGGAGGTTGCAGTAAGCCAAGATTGCACCACTGCACTCCAGCCTGGGCAACAGAGCGAGACTCTGGCTAAAATGAAAAAAAAAAAAGAAAAAGATTTTATTTTAACCACTGAAGACAAATTCAGCTGATTTTTTTTTAATGGGAAAAAGGAGAAAATGTGCAGAGTGTGTGTCTGGCTGTGTGATAGGAAAGAAAGACAGCACCATCTAAGTCATAATGGGAAGGGTGTTTCTTTCCATAAACTGTTCCTGGAGTACACAAAACTTGGAGAATTTTATTAATCATAAATGTTTTTCAGTATTATCTATGTGTTTTATCTTTCCCCATCTCTTTTCTTTGTTCTATGCATTTCTTCCATTTGGCTTTTCCTGGTCTGTATCTTATAGATGAAGCCAGTAAACATAACCACAGTGTTTTGCTGAGTTCTGTGAGTAGCTCTACCAAATTACTGAACTTCAGGGAGGTTATGGGAGTTCCCAGTTTTTAAATAGTAGCTCAGAAGCATAAATGGGCCCATGGGGTTTGTGACTGGCATCTGCAGTGAGGACAATGTTGTGGGACCCAGCCCTGAATCAGGGTCTGTGCTGACTCTGGGTGGTGTCAGAATTCAAATGTTAGACAATTGTTGTTGTTGGAGAATTGTTTGATGTTCAGCAAACTACAGATTTGGTGCCAGAAAAAATGTATCACTGAGGCCTGGCCTGGAATAAAACTCTGGGTGTCTGGGAAAGGGAGCCTCTGTACACAGGCTATCACACTGCCCATTGTCCTGTGATTCTAATTCTTCTCCCAGGGTGACAAAGACTGCAAACTTAGAGGAAAGGAGCTCTGATGACAGACCCACTTTTCCTGCAGCTGCCACCACAGGATTCCCACCCACTCACAAACACACACACTAGACATTGACGTGTCCACACTCCTCCCAGGACTAGGCACCACCCTCAGGAACTTCCCCACGGCATTTTTGATCCTGGTGTTTCTTACCAAGAACCCACAGTGTCTACAATTCTCCTGGTATTTCCCCACCCCCAGACACTGAATCTGCAGCAGCAACCGTTTTTCTCCACCAACCTAGGATTTGGACCACCTATTCATAATCTCATCTGTCTGTATGCACACAGAAATAAATCAGAGTACAGCCCCACCTGGGTCACTATCTGTAGCAAAGATCAGTCCTTTCACCTACATTGCACTGTCTCCCCCCCAGAGATTTTCTTTTTCTTTTAGCTTTTATTTTTGGTTCAGGATACACATGTGGGTTTGTTATACAGCAAAAATTATGTCATGGGGGTTTGGTGTGCAGATTATTTTGTCACTCAGATACTAAGCATAGCATCAAAGAGGTATGTTCTCTGATCCTCTTGGTCCTCCCACTGTCCACCCTCAACTAGGCCTTAGTGTCTGTTGTTCCCTTTTTTGTGTTTGTGTATTCATATTATTTAGCTCTTACTTGTAAATAATATGCATTTGGTTTTCTGTTTCTGCATTAGTTTTCTGAAATAATGGTCTGCAGCTTTATTGATGTTATTGCAAAGGACATGATCATTTATTTTTTAATGGCCACAGACTATTCCATGATGTTTATGTACCATATTTTGTTTTTACTAAATATTTTATTTTATTTTATTTTATTTTAATTTTTGGAGACAGGGTGTCACTGATTGCCCAGGCTAGAGTGCTGTCATGTGATATGGCCCTATTTAGCCTGAACCTCCCAGGCTCAAGCAATTCTTTCCTACCTCATCCTTTCAAGTAGCTGGATCTACACGCCTGCATTACCACGCCTGGCCAATTTTTCTCTTTGTATTTTCTGTGGAGAGGGGATTTTGCCATGTTGCCCAGGTTGGTCTTAAACTTCTAAGATCAGGCAAGCCACCTGTCTCATCCTCCCAAAGTGCTGGGATTACAGGCATGAGCCACCACATCTGACCAAAGCATATTTTCTTTATCCAGTCTCCCATTGATAGGGCCTGTCCATGTCTTTGCTATTGTGAATAGTGCTGCAATGAACATACATATGAATGTATCTTTATACTACAGTAATTTATATTTCTTTGGGTATATACCCAGTTACGAAGTAGAGTATAAGCATTCCCTTTTCTCTGCAACCTTGCCAGCATCTGTTATTTTTTGACTTTTTAAAAATAGCCATTCTGACTGGTGTGAGGTGGTATCTCATTGTGGTTTCTCTTTTAATTTCTCTAATCATTAGTGATGAGCATTTTTTTCCCATATGCTTGCTAGCCACATGTATATGTTCTTTTGAAAAGCATCTGTTCATGTTTTTTTTTGGCCTACTTTTTAATGAGTTTTTTTTTTTCTTGTAAACTTGTCTAAGTTCTTAATAAATTCTGGATATTAGATCTCTGTCAGAGGCAAAGTTTGCAGATTTTTTTTTTTTATTCTGTAGGTTGTCTGTTTACTCTGTTGATAGTTTCCTTTGCTGTGAAGAAGCTCTTTAGTTTAAATAGGTCCCGTTTGTCAATTTTTGCTTTCGGTACAATTGCTTTCGGTAGCTTCATTATGAAGTTTTTGCCAGTTTCTATGTCTAGACTGGTATTTCCTAGGTTATCTTGCAAGGTTTCTTACAATTTCAAGTTTTTCATTTAAGTCTTTAATTTATCTTGAGTTGATTTTTGTATATGGTGTAATGAAGGGGTCCAGTTTCAGTCTTCTACATAGTGCTAGAGAGTTATTCCAGCACCATTTATTAAATGGAGAAATCCTCCCACATTTCTCTTGTTAGCTTTGGCAAAAATCTGATGATGGTAGGAGGGTGGCATTATTTCTGGGCTCTCTAGTCTGTTGCACTGGTCTTGTGCACTCATGGATTTTTTAGAACATCTTTCTCTCTTCTGCTTTTTCCCCCATAAACATTTTTTCAAGTACATACAGTGTGCAAAATTCTGATGTCCAAGAGTTCAAAAACTCTTTAAAAAGTTCCAAAAAGGGCCGGGCGCGGTGGCTCAAGCCTGTAATCCCAGTACTTTGGGAGGCCGAGACGGGCGGATCACGAGGTCAGGAGATCGAGACCATCCTGGCTAACACGGTGAAACCCCGTCTCTACTACAAAATACAAAAAAAAAAACTAGCCGGGCGAGGTGGCGGGCGCCTGTAGTCCCAGCTACTCGGGAGGCTGAGGCAGGAGAATGGCGTGAACCCGGGAGGCGGAGCTTGCAGTGAGCTGAGATCCGGCCACTGCACTCCAGCCTGGGCGACAGAGCGAGACTCCGTCTCAAAAAAAAAAAAAAAAAAAAAAAAAAGTTCCAAAAAGGGGGTTGGGGGGCTAGGGAAGGGACAGCATTAGGAGAAATACCTAGTGTAAATGATGGGTTGATGGGTGCAGCAAATCTCCATGGCGCATATATACCCATGTAATAAACCTGTACGTTATGCACATGTACCCCAGAAATTAAAGTATAATAAATAATAAAGAGCTTCAAAAATATTTTGATATTCTTTCTTTTCTTAAGGAATTTAGGTTATATATAGATTTTTCTCTGCTTTTTTGAAATATATGTAAATCATATTAACATTTAAATAAACCTTTAGTCATTTTTTCAGGTCCAGATTATCTTTATGTAGTACTTCAGAATTATTGCTTTGTTTTTGTTTCTGAAGTTTATGTTTTTCATTTTTAGTCCTTTAAATTAGACACAGATTTATTTAGATAAAAGTCCATTTTAAGAGAACACAGAAGCTTAGCACAAAGATAGGATTAAATTTAGCAATACAGAATGATAAAGACTAAAAGATACTAAGTTTCTTTGACAGAAACCTGATTATCCAAGGTAATTATCTGATATTTGCAGGCTGAAGTACTTATACTGCACAAGCAAGAACAGTTCAGTGCATAAACTAAACAGTGGAGTCTGTAGTTGTATCTTGCTTTCTATTTATTACTTCAGAACAATTAGCATAGTTATGTATAGGGTTTGTAGGCAATATACATTACACTTTTTTTGTTTGTTTGTTTGTTTTTTGAGGCGGAGTTTTACTCTTGTTGTCCAGGATGGAGTGCAATGGTGTGATCTTGGCTCAGGCAAACTGCCTCCCAGGTCCAAGCAATTTTCCTGTCTCAGCCTCCCAAGTGGCTGGGATTACAGGGATGCGCCACCAGGCCCAGCTCATTTTGTATACAGACGTGAGCCACTATGCCTGGCCTTTTTTTTTTTTTTTTTTTTTTTAAAAACAGAGTCTCACTCTGTTGCCCAGGCTGGAGTGCAGTGGTGTAATCTCGGCTCACTGCAATCACTGCCTTCTGGGTTCAAGTAATTCTCTTGCCTCAGCCTCCTGAGTGACTGGGGTTACAGGCGTGCACCACTATGCCCAGCTACTTTTCTGTATTTTTAGTAGAGGCAGGATTTCGCCATGTTGGTCAGACTGGTCTCAAACTCCTGACCTCAGGTGATCCACCCACCTCAGCCTCCCAAAGTGCTGGTATTGCTGGCGTGACCCAAAAACAGTATTTTCTACAATAGTATGAATATAAAGCCACAATGCTTACTTTGAATGGTTCACTTAAATGGTTATTTTAATATTGTTATTTATACTTTTGAAATATAAAGTGTTTTAACTGAAGTATAGTTGCAGTTTTTAAAAATGCTACATAACTTGACAGGTGCAATGGCTCACGCCTGTAATTCCAACACTTTGAGATGAGAGGCTGAGGCAGGTTAATTACCTGAGGTCAGGAGTTCGACACCAGCCTGGCCAACATGGTGTAACCCCATCTCTACTAAAAATAAAAAAATTAGCTGGGTATGGTGGCATGCGCCTGTAATCCCAGCTACTCGGCAGGCCGAGGCAGGAGAATCACTCATTCCTGGGAGGTGGAGGTTGCAGTGAGCTGGGATCGCACCATTTCACTCCAGCCTGGGTAACGGAATGAGACTGTGTCTCCAAAAACAAAACAAAACAAAAAAGCTACATATATTATGTCTAGTTCATTAAAATTATTCATACTTAGATATTTATATCTAATATCCACAGAAAATTTACTACCAAATTGTTAAGAGTAGATAACAGTCTGATATGTTTATTACTTTACAGGAATAATTATGAGTAAACACAATTTTCTTATCTTTTATTTCACTAAATTGGAATGCTGCTATTACAGGAAAAATAAAGACAGGTGATATGGCCACCAAAAACCATAATAGCTCTTCAGTTAGCTATGTTGCAAGTTGCAATATATTCCACTATATGAACACAGTCAGATTCTATTTCTTTATCTTTAAGTGTTGTTTGAAGTTGTCAGATGTATTTCAATGTAGAACCCCCATTCAATGGCTAGGAGATGAGAGAGCAGCAGAGATGGAAAAAAACTTAATAAAATTATTCTGAAACTCTGCCCCCTTTCTTCATAATGCTTATGTTTCTCATGCTGGGAGTACCTGTGCACTTTGGGTGTTTATAGAGAAATTGCTTTTAGGGGAACATTTTCTGGCTCATTTGATCAATCTTAACCTGAGCTTTTTTTTTTAAAGATCTTTTTAACATTTTTCTCTCAAAATAATCTTGCTCAGATGGAGATCTGTTTTTCTCTCCAATACTTTGGGTGTCTGTTTCAGAAGCCCTATTAGCATCCCATGGTGTCTGAATTAGGTGGGCTGTCACAGTGAGAACTTTTGGAGCTATTTCTATCTGGGCTCATGCTGGAAATTCAGCAGTATTTTCTTCATGTCACCATTACAAGTAGAAACTGTGGCTGAAACACTGCTCACATTCTCATGATTGTGAAGGTGCAATTCTACCCACGCGGCCTGCAGGCTCTCCTCCTGCAGCTCAGGCCTCACTCTGTGATGTGACACTAGAGTTCTGGTTTGGCAAATGGGGTTCACATAAACTGTGAACTGTGCTCTGATCTGTGTCTCAGTGGCAGCTGGTAGAGGTCAAGAGAGGACACTAGCAACCAGGAGAATGCAAGCAGGAGTGTCGTAGCCCAGTGCCAGGGAGCACTGAGCCACTACTCTAAAATGTAAATAGCCAAAAAGATAGAATGCTAGCAGAGTGAAATCCTGCCTTCAGCAGGCACCTGGCTTCAAGCTGCTAAATACATCCTGTTGTGAAGATGGGAAAAGTTTATTTGTCATTGAATATAAGCAATTAGCATACACAGATGACCTCTTCAATCTCCAGGTGAATTTCCAGCACTATGTATGACATGGTGCTGGAAATTCTACTTGTGGACTAATTGTGGTGATCATCTTTCTGTCTTTGCAGCCTCTTAAGCAGATTGACAATGATGCATGTCACATTCACATTTAAATGTGTAATAAAAATGTTTTCTTTCTTTTGTCTTATTGTGAAGATTTTCTGGGGCTAGATAAAATTTTTCTTTTAATTATTGTTTGCAAACACTGTCTAGAATTACCAGACATGATACAAACACATAAAGTGCCAACCAGAATTTACTCTAGAGGGGACTTTCCCTCTCAGGCTTCCAGTCAACTCACAGTTGTGCAGCAAAGTGCATGCTGTCCCCCAAATAGGCAGAAAAAATTGTGTCTCTTCCTATTTGGCATCTATAGTCCTCTACAGTCACTTCAAGAGAGGCTAGACTACATTTCTATGAACTCTACTGGGCTGTGATCAATTGTTTTCTCTCTCTCAGAATGACTCTTGTATCTTCAGACCTGAAACTGATTCAGAGACCATGGAGCTCACAGACCAAATCAGAGTAACATGTGTGCATTGAGTAGACATGTAGACATGAGAATGTCCACTTTCCCCTTTCTCTTCTTGCTAAAATGCTTACAGATGTGCAGGTAACACCTGCTGCTACTGCAGCCATTCAGGTCCTACATCTGCAGCTCCACATTTTGAATCCAAGTTTTCGAGATTTGGGAAATAAAAAACTTTTATCTGACAAATGCAAGTTCTTTTGGTTATCAAACTCAGATGTTAAAAAGAAAGTGCGGTTATGTCTTTCTCCCCCTTTGAACTATGTATTCATCTCTTGAAACTGTTCACTATTGTCACAAGTAGCTATAAATTAAGCTAACAGTGCCACGTTGGACACTATATCCCATAGCTTAAACCATAATGACATATAGGTAAATATATATAATCAGTGTTATTTCTGTAAATAAATAAAAATTTCTGACAACTTTGTATCACCCCACTGTGTCCCTGTTTTCTTGTCTTTACCAATCCTCTTGTAACTGCTACTAATCAAAGTGTAGATTCCAGGCAACTTGAATCTTTGCTCCCAGGTTATAATCCTTAAGCTCGATGCAAATAAACTGTCTACTTATATTCATGTTGTATCAGCTTTTTTTTCTTTGATGGAGACTTATCATTTAGAATGTGCTAGAGCAGCCTCTATGAGGAGATCTCTCCTTTGATTGTACTCCACTTGCTGTAATACCAGAAGATGCAGAGCCAGGTGGATCCTACCCAGAATCTGCAGATAAGGTCTGGCCTCTCCCTGGGATTTACAAAAAAAGGGCCGGACTTTTGATTGAGAATATACAGAAAACAAACAAAAGACATTTTCTGCATTGTGAGATGTCAACCTAGACAGCTTACAGCCTCCATTTGGGAGTGTGGCTCTGTGAGATTTTTCACATCTTGTTCATTGACCTGCTACAGTTATGTGAGAGGCCCCAGGAGGAAATGATGGCAGAATCTTTAAGTGTAAATAAGCATCTTAGGAGTGAGAGATCAAGGCCACAAAGTATCCAGAGCCATGACCGCAACTACATTTACCTGTAAAATGTGATACTGGAGCAGAGTATTTTTGTTCTTTCTCTTACCCAAGAGCTAGCAAATCAGAATGGGTGATCCAGGTTCTGGAGCTCCACCAGTGCAGTTCTATTTTTTATTTAGAGTCAGTCTGAGTCTCTCCAGCCTGGCTTATCATTGGGCCATCAATCCAGGGTCACTGGGAGTTCTCTCACAATGATCTAGGTGTCTTTGAGGTATTTGAGGATGTCCAGAGCAGAATTGTGTCAGGCTGAGAAGTGTGGTTAATTGTGCTTCTGTCTCAGTGTAAGATAAATGAGTCATCCTGTGTTTGTTCATCCCCTCATACAAGAGGTGTCTTTGGTTGGTACCCAGATGAGAGTTTCTCCAGTTTCCGGTGCTTGAATGGTAAACAAGGATGAGATCTGGAGACCTAAATAGATAACGTACTTCCTTACATTTCATATAACCGTAAAAAAAGGAATGAAGCAGTCATGGTTCCTACAATCCAGAAACTTTTAGTGTAGCTTAGCCACTGGATAAATAATGGCATTATGCATCATATGGTTGGTACAATAAATAGATATGTCCAAAATCTTGGGCTTCATTTAGGCCACTTTTTTTATATTGCTGTGACTTCTGATGTTTACACCTGTAAGGATATTCATGAACAGAAGAATTGTTATTATAATTAATTTTTGTTTTTTGAGATGGAGTCTTGCTCTGTTGCCCAGGATGGAGTGGAATGGTGCGAGCTCAGCTAACTGAAAGTTCTGCCTCCCGGGTTCAAGCGATATTCCTGCCTCAGCCTCTAGAGTGTCTGGGATTAACAGGTGCCCACCACTACACCCGGCTAGTTTTTTGTATTTTTAGTAGAGACAGGGTTTCAACATGATGGCCAGGCTGGTCTTTAACTCCTAACCTGAGGGGGTCTGCCCGCCTTGGCCTCCCAAAGTGCTGGGATTACAGGTGTGAGCCACCGTGCCCAGCCACATATTTATTTTCGAATAAAATTACCCTAGAAAGGCCTGATGAAGTGCCTCACACCTGTAATTTTAGCACTTTGGGAGGCTGAAGCAGGCGGATCACAAGGTCAGGCATTCCAAACCAGCCTGGCCATTACAGTGAAACTCTGTCTCTACTAAAAATACAAAAATTAGCTAGGCATGGTGGCACGCACCTGTAGTTTCAGCTACTCGGGAGGATGAGTCAAAAGAATAGCTTGAACCCGGGAGGCGGAGGTTGCAGTGAGCTGAGATCATGCCAGGGCACTCCAGCCTGGGCGACAGAGCAAGATTCTGTCTCCAAAAAAAGAAAATAAAAATTACCCTAGAAAACTTCGGGAATTTGTTTAAATTCCATAGTAGTATATAGTATAAAGTTGACAGGGCGGTGGCTAGAAAAAATAAAAATTATAGAAACTCTGGGATTCAAGTTTCTTTTAGATAAGGTTAGAAAAAACAAAACTGGAAGTACCCTAGTGGCATAGAGAACTGAATTCCACATAGGGTTCTTACCCGATCCCAGACCTGTTAAGATTCACCCTTTTTAGAGGCCTTATTTAGGTCTGACTCTACGCTGGAGTCTTGCCTCGCAGAAATGATTAGAAGAGATCAGAGTTTTGGCTGTTGAATCCTGCTGCCTTTCTAGAGCTGGTGCTTAGAATTTACTGAAACTCAAAAGCAGATAAATCAGAAAAACGAAGTATGTATTAGAGGGTGTTAATTTTTAAATTTTCTATGAATCCAGTACTCACAGAGACATTCTATTTAGCAACTTGTTTTTTATTTCTGAAGATCCAGTAGTTGCTCCACAAGTGACAAAAAAAGAAGTAAATATAAACAGAATAAAATTTTCTCTAAACTACATTAAACTCTTTCTATAGCTTGAAATCTGTCTATATTTAGCTTTTTTTTTTTTTTGAGACAGAGAGTGCAGTGGCCGGATCTCAGCTCACTGCAAGCTCCGCCTCCCGGGTTCACGCCATTCTCCTGCCTCAGCCTCCCGAGTAGTTGGGACTACAGGCGCCCGCCACCGCGCCCAGCTAGTTTTTTGTATTTTTTAGTAGAGACGGGGTTTCACCGTGTTAGCGATCTCCTGACCTCGTGATCTGCCCATCTCGGCCTCCTAAAGTGCTAGGATTACAGGCTTGAGCCACCGCGCCCGGCCTATATTTAGCATTTATTCCATACAATTTTTTTAAAAAGTTGGTGACAGAGAAACAGAAGAAGAAATAAAAATGCTGGGCCCTTTATCTAAATCTTGGAAATTATTAAACCCTTAGTACCAGCTCCCAGGGTGTTATGAGAATTAAATCACATAATTTGTTATGCCCAGTACAGTGCTCTGTATCATACTCTCGAGCACATAGTACCTGCTTAATAAACATTGCATTAGTACATGTGTACATGTTCTTTTTTAAATACAGATTTATTCAGACATTGCTGCTTTCTGTTTCTTCTGTAAACTTTAAAGAGCCAGCAAAGAATATAAAACTTTAGGATGGAGACGGGTTGTCTTTATTTCTACCAGAAGTATTTGGTTGTGACAAGAATGCTGAGTGTAAGGGACCCTGTGCTGTGCCTGCTTCTCTAACTAATGCTAATAATGAGCCAAGGGGAAGCAACATCAGCATTGACAGGAAACTTGTTTAAAACATCCTTCATGGACCCTTTTCAAACTTGCAGAATCACATTCCACAAAGTGGGGTCAAAATTACCAAGTGATTTATAAGCTCATTAAAACTTTAGAGGCAATGCTCTCATTCATAAGAGTTAAGTTCCACCTTTGCACTAAAGGGTGGTCACAGGGCCTGTTCTGTTTGGGTTTAGTAGGGAGCGGTCAGTGTGGTGCATATTTCCATTACTGTAGCAGAAATTGCTGGTGCCTCTGGCAGGGGAGGGCACCTGAGGACAGGAAAGGAGAAACTTATATTTTTATCTTCATGAAGCAGCTCATTGTTCCTGAATCTCTTCTGTTTTAAAGGACAGAAATGGGTGGACTTTTTCTGTCTTTTTTTTTTTTTTTTTCCTGCCATTTGATGTCATGCTACCAGGTAAACACGTGGTGCTGACACTTTTAAGGACATACTCTCAAGATACAGGTATAATTTGTCCAGAGAATCTCATCTGAGAAGGAATTCCAGAGAAGCAGGAGAAAGAAAAAAAGTGGCTTTTCTGTCTCAGATCAAGACCTGTATTCACTCTGCCTCCTCGAATGCTATGCATTTAGTATTTACAAACATTTATTTCTCTACTTTTGGTTTTTTTTCCTAATGAGTTTGGTTTAAATACTTCTTAAAATTCTTATGATAGTCAAGGGTCTCTGTAAAATATTTCTTTTCTATAGCTTAGAGCCTCCTCTACATTTGCTACATCATAGCTTCTTATATGCCATGCAGGATTCTCAGCAATAATTTATGATCTGCAATATTAAAAGTGCTCCCTTTGTGGCTGTTGAACATGGAAAGATGTGGATACTCAAGATTTCTATTGGGGGAAACTGTGGTCCCTAGTAAAGATGGAAAACGTAATGTTGAGGCTCCATCTATGTGTTCCATTAGCTCTATGCCGAACAGGATTAAGGAAAAGCTTATTTAAATGGGATGGCAGTTATTAACCAGAAAGTTCTGGGGAAAAAAATTAAGATACCTGCTCTCTAGGGTGCTAAATGAAGCCTACTTAAAATTTCTAGTAAAAATTATAGAACATAGGAGTTATCTGTATTTTGAAGTTAGCATAAAACATGTTTCTTTATGGTTAAAATCAGAATTTTTTTTTTTTTTGAGACGGAGTCTTGCTCTGTCGCCCAGGCTGGAGTGCAGTGGCCTGATCTCAGCTCACTGTAAGCTCCGCCTCCCGGCTTTACGCCATTCTCCTGCCTCAGCCTCCCGAGTAGCTGGGACTACAGGCGCCCGCCACCTCGCCCGGCTAGTTTTTTGTATTTTTTAGTAGAGACGGGGTTTCACTGTGTTAGCCAGAATGGTCTCGATCTCCTGACCTCGTGATCCACCCGCCTCGGCCTCCCAAAGTGCTGGGATTACAGGCTTGAGCCACCGCGCCCGGCCTAAATTCAGAATTTTATTTACTTTCTTTCTTTTTTTTTTTTTTTGAGACGGAGCCTCGCTCTGTAGCCCAGGCTGGAGTGCAGTGGCCGGATCTCAGCTCACTGCAAGCTCCGCTTCCCGGGTTCACGCCATTCTCCGGCCTCAGCCTCCCAAGTAGCTGGGACTACAGGCGCTGCCACCTCGCCCAGCTATTTTTTGTATTTCTTAGTAAAGACGGGGTTTCACCGTGTTAGCCAGGATGGTCTCGATCTCCTGACCTCGTGATCCGCCCGTCTCGGCCTCCCAAAGTGCTGGGATTACAGGCTTGAGCCACCGCGCCGGGCCAGAATTTTATTTACTTTCTTTGGGAGGAATATTTCAGCCGTGATGCTGTGATGTGCATTAGTACATCATAAAAATTTGTCCTAGTGCAGTTAATGGTTAATGATTCACTTGGTGACATGGCTCTCTGATAGATTTTTTTACAATAGAGTTAATTATTTTTCTCTTCATTATTAAGTATTTTTTTTTATGCAGCTGATGTGCATAAAGCATCACATTTAATCTGGCAGCTGTCCTTTTTTCTCTTTTTTGCTACATACTTTTCTTTGGAAAATGAAGGTTCTTATCTTTGTTTACAGGCCAGAAAAACTGGGAAAAACACAGGCTCTTCCATTTATTGGATGTTTGACAAAATACCGTTCTTGGGCCAAAAACATTTGCATTAGAGATGAGCTCTTTAGAAATTCAAAAAGTCAGACTTTATGCCAGATCTTCTGGAATTTAAAAAAAAACCCCTGCACAACAGTTTTCAGCTTATTGTGTAGATTAAAATTTGAGAGGTACCTTCTAACCGAAGATGTCTTTTGCATCTGAAAAATATTCACAACTCATTCCATATGATGCAAATATAGCACTCAAAAATGTACATGTTCATGGCCTTAATTTTATACTCTATTATCTAGAAAAATATCATATATAAACTGATATTGTGGATCTTGTGCTGCTCTTTTTTCTCAGAGTTAGAGAATACATTAGAGAATATTTTTGTGTTTAAAAATATTTTATTGGATAATTTTAGGCAGTCCTATGAGTCAGAACCAGTTCTCTTTACTCTCTAATTTCACCTTAAGTCAAATTAAAAATTCCACTCATGGCTATTTAGTAAATATGTGTGTGTGTGTTTTTCAGGGACCATTGCAATTTAGAGATGTGGCCATAGAATTCTCTCTGGAGGAGTGGCATTGCCTGGACACTGCACAGCGGAATTTATATAGGGATGTGATGTTAGAGAACTACAGAAACCTGGTCTTCCTTGGTGAGGATAACTTGAGTACATAATTCATAATATACCCTAAAGATTTTATTTCTCTTTTTTGTAGAATGTTTTTTAGTCATTTATTCTTTGCATAAAAGAGTTTCAGATCCCCTTTTTCCAGAAAATCTTCTGAATTTGTTTATTTAGAAAATGATTTCTTCAACATGTTTAATCTTAATCCAAACTTTCCACATTCCTGAGTTGAGCTGTATTCTTCACTCCAAATTAGTGGTAATTCCAGAAATTCAGTGGCATAAAATATTGTTGCCCCACCTAAAAATCTAATTGCCACCACCAATTTTTGATTCAGTGGTACCAGATAGTAAAATTAAGAAACCTATAAATTGAAAGTATTTTCTAAATATTTAGAAATTCCTGTTATAAATATTATTTTGGTATTAATTTACTAGAATGTTTTGTGACATCTCTGCTGAGCACATTACTAGCTTGTAATTGGAGTATATGAGCAAGATTCATGTTATTTATTTTTAATAAAACAGGTATTGTTGTCTCTAAGCCAGACCTGGTTACCTGTCTGGAGCAAGGAAAAAAACCTATGGAGAGACATGAGATGATTGCCAAACCCCCAGGTAGGTGTGAGTGAAAATGAATACAACAGATGACACAGATAAGACGTCCCAATGTTAAAGAGAAAGCCAGTCTTTAAAATGTGATTCGGGAAGCTGTGTTCCAAAGGAAATAGTTCCTGGGCAGCTGTATTTTAATTTGGCTCCCACAAAAGGGCATCTTCTGTCTTATGCTTTTAAATTCTCTAAGAATTCTACTTCTCCTTTGGTGAGCTTCCTTCAAGTTCACAGTGAGAGCCAAAGTCCTCTTCATGGCATGTAAGAGACTGCGCAGGCAGCTTATGCCTGTACTCCCAGAACATTGGGAGGCGAAGGCAGGTGGATCAGATGAGGTCAGAAGTTTGCGCTTAGCCTGACCAACATGGTGATACTCCATCTCTGCTAAAAATACAAAAATTAGCTAGGCGTGGTGGCGGGTGCCTGTAATCCCAGCTACTTGGGAGGCTGAGTCAGGAGAATCACTTGAACCTGGGAGGTGGAGGTTGCAGTGAGCTGAGATCATGCCATTCCTCTCCAGCCTGGGCAACAGAGCAAGACTCCATCTCACCAAAAAATAAAATAAAGAAGAAGAAAGAGACTTCACAATCTGGCTGCTTTTCCATTGTTTTGGGGACACACAAATATCTGCATAATATTGAGAAACTAAAACTTTTTTTTAAGTCCTCTTTTTACATCAGGTCTGAAATGTGTGAGAGTAGTAGTTTCTGTTGCATTTTTTTTTGTTTATTTTTCTGCACAGTCCATTCTGTTTTTATTACTATAAAGTCTTCAAATATAGTTTGAAATTATAAGTATGATATTCTTCTGCTTTTTTCCTTTTCCTCAAGATTGCTTTGGCTATTCAAAGTTTATTTTAGTTTCATGTAAATTTTACAATTGAATTTTCCATTACTGTGAAAAAAATACTACTGCAATTTTGATAGGAAATGTATTGAATCTATAGATCACTTTGGCTAATATGGCACTTTATTATAATTTGTTCTTTCAATCCAAAGACATAAAATTTTTAAAAATTTATTTTGATCTTCCCTTTTTTCATTGATTTTTTTTAATTGTAAAGGTTTTTTACATCCTTGGTTAATTTTTTTCTCAGAAATGTATTATTTAATGCTATAGTAAATAAGATTTTTTCTCTATTTTATCAGATAGTTTAAGTGTATGAAACTGTAGCTGGGCGCAGTTTAAGTGTATTGAACCATAGACGGGGGCGGTCTCCCAAAGTACTAGATCACACCTGTAATCCCAGCACTTTGGGAGACTGAAGCGCGCTGATCACCTGAGGTCGGGAGTTTGAGACCAGCCTGACCAACATAGAGAAACCCTGTCTGTATTAAAAATAAAACAATTAACCGGGCATGGTGGTGCATGCCTATAATCCCAGCAACTCATGAGGCTGAGACAGGAGAATCGCTTGAACCTAGAAGGCTGAGGTTGCAGTGAGCTGAGATCACACCATTGCACTTCAGGCTGGACAAAAGAGCTAGACTCCTTCTCCAAAAAAAAAAAAAAAGGTGTTCGAAACCATACATATACTTGTATGTTAATTTTATATTTTGCTAATTTACTGACTGTATTTATTAGATAGGGTTTAATGTACCATTTATGATTTTTTAAATATATGATTGTATGATGTACAAACAGCAACTTTTTGCTTTTTTTTTTTTCAATTTCAATGGTTTTTTTTTTTTAATTTCTTTGACTAATTCTTCTGCTACATACTTCCAGTGCTACATTAAAATAGAAGCATTGGCCAGGCTCCCTGGCTCACACCTGTAATCCAGGCACGTTGAGAGGCCAAGGCAGGTGGATCACCTGAGGTCAGGAGTTCGAGACAAGCCTGACCAATATGATGAAACCCCGTGTCTACTAAAAATACAAAAATTAGCCGAGTGTGGTGACATGCACCTGTAACCCCAGCTCCTTGGGAGGCTAAGACAGGAGAATCACTTGAATCTGGGAGGCAGAGGTTGCAGTGAGCTGGAACCATTGCATTCCAGCCTGGGCAACAAGAGCGAAACTCCATCTCAATTAAAAAAAAAAAAAAAAAGAAGCATCGACAATGGGCACAATATAGTTTTGTATTGGTATGTAAATTTGATGGAGCAAACACCTCTTCAAGTTTTCATAAACTGATTTTAGAAGGTAAAGATCTTCTTTTGGGCCGGGCGCGGTGGCTCAAGCCTGTAATCCCAGCACTTTGGGAGGCCGAGACGGGCGGATCACGAGGTCAGGAGATCGAGACCATCCTGGTTAACACGGTGAAACCCCGTCTCTACTAAAAAATACAAAAAACTAGCCGGGCGAGGTGGCGGATGCCTGTAGTCCCAGCTACTCGGGAGGCGGAGGCAGGAGAATGGCGTGAACCTGGGAGGCGGAGCTTGCAGTGAGCTGAGATCCGGCCACTGCACTCCAGCCTGGGTGACAGCGCGAGACTCCGTCTCAAAAAAAAAAAAAAAAAAAAAAAAAAGATCTTCTTTTATTGGGCCCTTAGGGTGATGAGATACACTGTGAATTTTTAGTGAAAAGGGGTTGTAGCTTGGTCACAAGACTGCTGGGTCTGCACTAGGGCCCACCTTTAGTTGGCTTGGTACAGGGGCTTGGGTAGTTGTGATTCCCATTTTATTTTTGGACAGACTGAATATCCTTTCAGGTTCAAGCAATTCTCATGTCTCAGCTTTGCAAGGAGCTGGGATTACAGGAGTGAGTCACTGTGCCTGGCCTTAGTGTAGGTTTCTTAACATCAGTTTATTGTGTCTTGGTTTTACTTTTATATTATAATTTTAGAAAATTTGCAATTCTGTTTGTACATTTAAGTCAAGTTGAGGTTTAATTAAGAGATAAATTGCTGGGCCCGGTGGCTCACGCCTGTAATCCCAACACTTTGAGAGGCTGAGGCAGGTGGATCATGAGGTCAGGAGTTTGAGACTGGCCTGGCCAACATAGTGAAACCCTATCTCTACTAAAAATACAAAAAAATTAGCCAGGTGTGGTGGTGGGTGCCTGTAATCCCAGCTACTTGGGAGGCTGAGGCAGGAGAATCACTTGAACTCAGGAGGCAGAGGTTGCAGTGAGCTGAGATCACACCATTGCACTCCAGCCTGGGCAACAGTGCGAGACTCTGTCTCAAAATAAATAAATAAATAAATAAATAAATAAAATAAATTATGCATGTTTATTACAATCAGATTACATATGTATGCGTGTTTATCTATAAATATGACACCAATTTTAGTTGTGGCTTCTCTTATATTCTTTCTTAGCTGATTTTCGATGGTAGTTTTAAGTGAGCAGTCATTGAGATAGTTTTATTTTTTCCATGTGTTTAATGATGAATATAAGGCTGGGCGCGGTGGCTCAAGCCTGTAATCCCAGCACTTTGGGAGGCCGAGACGGGTGGATCACGAGGTCAGGAGATCGAGACCATCCTGGCTAACACGGTGAAACCCTGTCTCTACTAAAAAATACAAAAAACTAGCCGGGCGAGGTGGCGGGCGCCTGTAGTCCCAACTACTCGGGAGGCTGAGGCAGGAGAATGGCATGAACCCGGGAGGCGGAGCTTGCAGTGATCTGAGATCCGGCCACTGCACTCCAGCCTGGGCGGCAGAGCGAGACTCCGTCTCAAAAAAAAAAAAAAAAAAGATGAATATATACTTCCTTTTGTGAGAAAAACACTTTTGTGATTTGAAGGTAATTTTCAACAGGATTTATAATTCTGTATTTGTTTCAGTTTTTCTTTACAAAATTGTTTTAAAAACACATAACATAAAATTTACTGTCTTAAATCTATTGAAGTGTACATTTCAGGGCCAGGCGTGGTTGTGGCTCTCATCTGTAATCTCAGGATTTTGTGATGCCAAGGCAGGAGGATCCTTGGAGCCCAAAAGTTTGAGAGCAGCCTGGGGAACATATGGAGACCCCTCTCTATAAAAAAAATTAATAATAGCCAAGCATGGTGGTATGCAGCCGTGGTCCCGGGTACTTGGGAGATTGAGAGGGAGTCAAATTTGTGCCACTACACTGCAGAGTAAGATCCTGTCTCAAAAAAAGTGTTGTTCATTTCAGGCATGTTAAGTATATTCACATTGTTATGCAAAAGACTTCTAGAAACTTTACATCTTATAAAACTAAAACTTAATTCCATTAAGTAACAGCTGCTCATTTTACCCTCTCCCCAGCCCTTGACAGACAAACCTTCAACTTTCTGTTTTTATGATTTTTGACTACTTATGCTACCTCATATAGCTGGGCGCAGTGGCTTATGCCTGTAATCCTGGCACTTTGGGAGGCCGAAGCAGTCGGATCACCTGAGATCAGGAGTTTGAGACCAGCCTGACCAACATGGAGAAACCCTGTCTTACCAAAAATACAAAAATATTAGCCGGGCATATGGCACATGCCTATAATCCCAGCTCCTTGGGAGGCTGAGACAGGAGAATCACTGGAACCTGGGAGGTGGAGGTTGTGGTGAGCCGAGATTGTGCCATTGCACTCCAGTCTGGTCAACAAGAGTGAAACTCCATCTCAAAAAAAAAAAAAAAAAAAAACCAACATAAAAATACCTCATATAAGTGGAATCATAATTTTGTTACTGGTTTAATTCAGGTGACATATTTTCAATGTTCATCTTAAAATGTGACAAGATTGTTCTTTTTAAAGTGGAATAATATTCCATCATATGTATATGTTACATTTTTTGGTATGTTTATAAATCGAGAGACATCTGGGTTGCTTCAGCCTTTTGACTTTTGTGCATCCTGGTACAATAAACATGGATTTTCGAATGTGTCTTCCAGGTCCTGTGTTACACATTTTGTTTCTTTTGTTGTTTGTTATTTTTATTTTTATTTTTTTGAGATGGAGTCTCATGCTGTCACCCAGGCTGGAGTGTAGTCATGTGATCTCGGCTCACTGCAACCTCTGCCTTTTGAGTTCAAGCAATTCTCCTACCTCAGCCTCCCAAGTTCCTGGGATTACGTGCACGTGACATCACCCATCTAGTTTTTGCATTTTTAGTAGACACAGTGTTTCACTATGTTGGCCAGGCTGATTTTGAACTTCTGACCTCATTTGATCTGCCCACCTAGGTCTCCCAATGTGCTATGATTACAGGCTTGAGCCACTGTGCCTGGCTTGTGTTACGTATTTTGGATATAGATTTATAAATGAGGAACATTTATAACATTTTAAAATAATGGCTGCAAAGTTATTTTCCACCAGCAGTCAATGTGGGTTTCATTTTTATTGCATCATCAACAGATTTGGTGTATTTAAAAAAAATTAGGCCAGGCGTGGTGGCTCAAGCCTGTAATCCCAGCACTTTGGGAGGCTGAGACGTGCAGATCACGAGGTCAGGAGATCAAGACCATCCTGGCTAACATGGTGAAACCCTGTCTCTACTAAAAAAATAAAAAAAACTAGCTGGGCGAGGTAGCGGATGCCTGTAGTCCCGCTACTCTGGAGGCTGAGGCAGGAGAATGGCACAAACCCAGGAGGCGGAGCTTGCAGTGAGCTGAGATCTGGCCACTGCACCCCAGCCTGGGCGACAGAGCAAGACTCCGTCTCAAAAAAAAAAAAAAAAAAATTATAGTGGCCATTCTAATGGGTGTGAGGTGATTTTGTATGTTATCATGTTTCTTTTTTTCATTTCTCTACAAATTAGTAATTTTGTGTGTCATTTCAAGTGCATTTTTCCATTTGTGTATTTTTTTGAGAAAAGTTTTGTTTCTCCATTTCTAAATCAAGTTATTCAACTTTACTGTTTAAAGAGTCTTTTTATATATATATATATATATATATATATTTTTTTTTTTTTTTTTTTTTTTTTTTTTGAGACGGAGTCTCGCTCTGCCGCCCAGGCTGGAGTGCAATGGCACGATCTCGGCTCACTGCAAGCTCCGCCTCCCAGGTTTACACCATTCTCCTGCCTCAGCCTCCCGATTTATATATTTTGAATACTAACTCCTCTAACAAGTAATATGCAAATATTTTCAGCCACTTTCTAAGGAACGTTGTCACTCTTGAAATCTTTTCTTTCAGAAATTTTGAAGTATAGTGTAAACTTTTCTGTTCTTTTATTTGTTGCTCATACATTTAATGTTGTATCTAAGAAAATGGTGCCAAGACCAATGTCATGTCTTTTTTTTTTTTTTTTTTTTTTTTTTGAGACGGAGTCTCGCTCTGTCGCCCAGGCTGGAGTGCAGTGGCCGGATCTCAGCTCACTGCAAGCTCCGCCTCCCGGGTTCACGCCATTCTCCTGCCTCAGCCTCCCGAGTAGCTGGGACTACAGGCGCCCACCACCTCGCCCGGCTAGTTTTTTGTATTTTTAGTAGAGACGGGGTTTCACCATATTAGCCAGGATGGTCTCGATCTCCTGACCTCGTGATCCGCCCGTCTCGGCCTCCCAAAGTGCTGGGATTACAGGCTTGAGCCACCGCACCCGGCCTTGTCATGTCTTTTTTTGTGTGTTTTTTCTTTTCTTTTTTTTTGAGACAGAGTCTCGCTCTGTCCCCCTGGCTGGAGTGCAGTGGCTCGATCTCGGCTCACCGCAAGCTCCGCCTCCCGAGTTCACGCCATTCTCCTGCCTCAGCCTCCCGAGTAAGCTGGGACTACAGGCGCCCGCCACTTCGCCCGGCTAATTTTTTTCTATTTTTAGTAGAGACAGGGTTTCACCGTGTGAACCAGGATGGTCTCGATTTCCTGACCTCATGATTCGCCCACCTCGGCCTCCCAAAGTGCTGGGATTACAGGCGTGAGCCAGGGCGCCCGGCTTTTTTTTAAGTATTTTTTCTAAAAGATTTGTTAGTTCATTTTGTCTAAGTATTTTATTTAAAAAATATTTTTGTATCATTCAAGGAAATAATCCAACTTTATTTTATCAGTGTTGATACTGTAGCTTTTAACCATTGGTTGTATTGACAAATTTGAACAATGAAATTTTTTGACCCCTGAGCAAGAATATGTTTAAGAGTGTGTTTTATATTCACATCTTTTTGAATTTGCCATCTGACTTTTTCTTCTAATTCCTAGTTTCGTTCAGTTTTTGTTAGAAAGCACAGTGTGAGGCCCCGCCCAGCTGGGCGCAGGCGGGTGGCATCGCCTGTAAGAGCTCCCGGGTGTTTTGGGGACTGTGGGCCGAGCGCACTGACCTGGTGCGCATGTCCCGGGCGGTGACGCCGGCGCCCGGCTCCATGTGTGCGGCCCCGGGGCGCATTATCTGGCCGGTGTTGCTGGCGGGCCAGCAGACAGGCTGAGTGAGCACAGATGAGCGAGCTTGGCGGACCTGGGCGGCCCCACAGGCGGAACAAGCACGCGTGGCCCAGCGCCCCCGGCTCCAACACTGCCCGGCCCCGCGGGCGACCCCGGACCCGCAGCCCCACTAACCCGCGCGCTGCCCAGGGCCTGGCCGACCCACGGCCCGGTTGGTCAGCACGTCGTCTGAAGTAGGTAGCCTTTTGACGTCACTGTGGCCATGACCAACTGGTAGGACCAGCACCCCATACCGCGAAGCCAGTTCAGAATGACCCAAGAAGCATGCCAAAAACGGAGTCAGAAACGAGCGCTTGAACTGGACCCAACAGAGGACGATGTGGAGAGCAAGAAAATAAAAATGGAGAGAAGATTGTTGGCTTCAGATTTAAACACTGACAGAGACATAAGGGTGACACCTGAGCCGGGAGCGGGTCCAGCCCAAGGATTGCTGAGGGCAACAGGGGCCACGACGGTGGCCATGGGCAGAGGCGAAGGTCTGGTGGGCGATGGACCCGTGGACATGCCCTCCTCACACAGTGACATGAAATCTGAGAGAAGACCCCCCTTACCCGATGTGATTGTACTCTCCCACAACGAGCAGCCCTCCAGCCCGAGAGAGAACGGGCTGATCACGGTGGCCTTGAAGGAGACTAGCACCGAGGCTCTCATGAAAAGCAACCCGAAATAACGAGAAAGGATGTTCAAGCAGCTGAAAGAAGAGTTGAGGTTAGAAGAAGCAAAACTCGTTTTGTTGAAAAAGTTGCGGACGAGTCAAATAGGAAAGGAAGCCACCGCCCAGAAGCCCGCAGGTTGTGTCTGGAGCGCCGTGACCACCCCTCCGCTGCTTGTTCGGGGCACCCAGAACATTCCTGCTGGCAAGCCGTCACTCCAGATCTCTTCAGCTTGGATGCCTGTCAGTGTCATACCCCCGCCCCTGGTCCGAGGTGGGCAGCAGGCGTCCTTGAAGCTGGGGCCGCAGGCGAACTCGCAGGTCATCATACCCCCGCTCGTCAGGGGGGCCCAGCAAATCCATAGCATTATGCAACATTCCAGCACAGGCCCACCTCCCCTCCTGGCCCCCCAGGCATCGGTGCCCAGTGTGCAGATTCAGGGACAGAGGATCGTCCAGCAGGGCCTTATCCGCGTTGCCAGTGTTCCCAACACCAGCCTGCTCGTCAACATCCCACAGCACACCCCAGCATCACTGAAGGGGACGACAGCTTCCTACGCTCAGGCCAACTCCACCCCCACTAGCGTGGCCTCTGTGGTCACCTCCGCCGAGTCTCCAGCAAGCCGACAGGCGGCCGCCAAGCTGGCGCTGCGCAAACGGCTGGAGAAGACGCTACTCGAGATCCCCCAACCCGAGCCCCCAGCCCCGGAGATGAACTTTCTGCCCAGCGCCCCCAACAGTGAGTTCATCTACCTGGTCAGCCTGGAGGAGGTGGTGCAGAACCTACTGGAGACACAAGCGGGCAGGATGTTGGCCGCCACTGTGCTGTCCCAGGAGCCCTACATGTGTGCACACTGCAAGATGGACTTCACGTGCCACTGGCGGGAGGAGAAGAGCGGCGCCATCATGTGTGAGAACTGCATGACGACCAACCAGAAGAAGGCGCTCAAGGTGGAGCACACCAGCTGGCTGAAGGCCGCCTTCGTGAAGGCGCTGCAGCAGGAGCAGGAGATTGAGCAGCAGCTCCTGCAGCAGGGCGCAGCCTCTGCTGCACAAGCCAAGGCCGAGGCCGCGCCGCCCCACATCCCACACTGAAGCAGGTCATAAAACTCTGGCGTAGGTTGGCCTTCCGCTCAGGAGAGGCCTGCGACTAGAGTAACGGGGCTGTGCTACAGGCCTTTAGCCTGCTGTCCCAGGGTTCGGCCATGACGCCCCGAGGTGTCCTGCACACGTTCAGTCAGTCACCCAAACTGCAGAACTCAGCCTTGGCCACAGCCCTGGTCAGCAGGACCGGCAGACATTCCGAATGAACCTGTCAAGGGCAGCAGCACCTCCAACTGGAAGAAGACGCTCCTCAGCACAGGCGGGACCCTTGCGTTTGTCAGCCCAAGCCTGGCGGTGCACAAGAGCTCCTCGGCCGTGGACCGCCAGCGAGAGTACCTCCTGGACATGATCCCACCCCGCTCCATCCCCCAGTCAGCCACGTGGAAATAGTGTGAGCCAGGCCCCGTGGAAGACGGGCTCCCTCCTTCCCCACCTGGCCCCCAGTCTAGAAGGACCCACTGTACCACCCTCCGCTGGCTCGGGAAGACACCGTGCCCGTCCCAAGAGCAAGCACCGGCCGTGCTGCAGAGGCGAGACCTCAATTCTTGGCTGCAAAGTTTCATCAGGGCTGGGGGGCTGGTGTCGCCTCATAGGCGGACAAGGATCATCGCTGGGGAACCTTTCCCGTGGGCTTTCTTCCTTTCTCTCTTTGCCTTTAGTTTGCCCGACACCAGCAGAAAAGTGGACCTTGGGGGTTGGTTCTGCTCCCGGCCCCCTTGTTCGGCCCCTGCCGGCACACGGGCGGCTCACCCTGGACACTGTGATGCGCATGGGCAAGGCCAGCGCCCGGGGCTTCTGAACCGAGCGGGGCATTTCGTTTTGTTTTTGCTTTTCCCCGTCTTAGGCTCCCGATCTTTGACTGCCTTCCCATGGCGATCTGTAAGTTGAAAGATTTTTTTTTTTTTTAAATCACCTCATAATGATGGAGTTAAAAGTAAACCATGCAGACCCTGGGGTCTTTGTTGTGCGCTGCGCCGTCCCGCTGGCCTTGTGCCCTGGAGGGTGGGCGGCTTATGGTGCCATACCCCCTGGCAGGGATGGCCAGTCAGCCCCAGTGACTGACGGACAGATGCAGGATGACAGAGGCAACCCTCGCTCCGGCTGAACGCCTCCACTGCTGCTTGTTCTGGAGACCCCCGCCCCCGGACCTCCCAGACTTAGAAGAACAAACTGAGGAACAGACCCAGCCAGAGAAGCAGGGATTCCAGAAGCTGCCCGTGAAGGCCAGAAGCTGCCCATGAAGGGAGGAGGAGAGGATCCGGTCGGCAGCGGCCCCGAGCAGGAAGCTGGAGTGGGGACTGTTGCGGGGTTTTTCTGTTGTGGTTTATTTTATTAAATTCTTTCCTTTTTTCTATTCATTTCGATGGACGCAATCTTAAGCCACCCTGGCCTTGTTCCTAGCAGGTGAACGTGCACAGGTGTGTGGAGGTCGGGAGACGCCGTCCAGGTGTGCGGCCAGCCGCTGCGCACAGACTTCAGGTTTTCCGTTTGGGTCTAGTTTAGAACCTGTCCTTAAACCTCGGGGTTGCTGTCAGGATTTGCTTTCAGATTTTTTTTTTTTTTTTTTTTGTAACTCCCTTTAGAGTCTACAAAAATGTTTTAAAAGGATCAGGTCTGGTCTGCTTTTAGTTTCATTTTTGCTTCTTTCCTGTCCCACTCTTTAAAAATTGGTTCTATGAGAGGAAAGGCAGAAGCCGTTCTGTGTTTCCTGCACGCTGGGCCGGCTTCATGACAGTGCAAGGGCGTCCCGGTGCCCACTTACATGCGTGTGTCTCCGTGAGGACTGGGTTCCACCGGCCCCAGTCGAGCTTCAGCCCTAGTTTTCCTGCTCATGCAATTAGGGATTTAAATTAAAAATTTTTTTTTTTTGGTAGGGCAGCCGCCTTCAAACACAACTGCTACAACGTTCTTATAAAGGCTCATTTAATCACCCACCCCCCAAAAAAGAAAACAGTGTATAATTTTAGTCTTTTTAAATTGTTTTGTTATTGTTGTTTTGAGACAAGATCTTACCGTCACCCAGGCTGGAATGCAATAGCATAATTTTGGCTCACTGTAGCCTCAGCCTGCTGGGCTCAAGTGATCCTTTCACGACAGTTTCCTGAGTAGCTAGGACTACAGACATGCACTACCACGTCTGGCTAATTGTTTGCTTGTTTGTAGTGTTAGGATCTCACTATGTTGCCCAGGCTGGTCTCAAACTTTTGGCCCCAAGGGATCCTCTTACCTCAGCCTCCCAAAATGAACCTGGGTCCTTCACCTCACACTTGCTCTGTCTCTTACCATATAATATGTCCAGTTACTCTTTACCTTCCACCATGATTTTAAGCTTCCTGAAATCCTCACCAGAAGCAGATGCTGGCACACACTTCTTATACAGTCTGACAAACTTTGAGCCAAATAAAACTTTTTTCTTTATAAATGATGCACTCAAGTATTCTTCTATGTGCAAAATAATTAATATAGTATATAATGTTATCTAAGTTTTCTCTTTCTTATTTTTTATCTGAATTTTATATTTATTATTGCAAACTGGGTCTTGATGTCTGCAATTATTGTGTTGCCATGTATGTCTCGCTTCACTTTTTTTTTTTTTTGAGATAGAGTCTCGCTCTGTCATCCAGGCTGGAGTGCAGTGGCCAGATCTCAGTTCACTGCAAGCTCTGCCTCCCGGGTCTAGGCCATTCTCCTGCCTCAGCCTCCCAAGTAGCTGGGACTACAGGCGCCTGCCACCTCGCTCGGCTAGTTTTTTGTATTTTTTTTTTTTAGTAGAGACGGGGTTTCATCGTGTTAGCCAGGCTGGTCTCAATCTCCTGACCTCGTGATCCACCTGTCTCGGCCTCCCAAAGTGCTGGGATTACAGGCTTGAGCCACCACGCCCGGCCTCTTGCTTCACTTTTGTCAATAGTTGCTTTATATATTTTGGAGCCCTGATGTTATATACACACATATATATAGATAGATAAATATTACAGTTATAGATTCCTGCTAAATCAACTCACTTTACTATAATATCAGTGTATGTCACTTAAGGCATATTATGTCTAATATAATTATGACCACATCACTCAATTGTGGTTACTATTCTCATGGAATATACATTTTTTTTCATTCTTTTATTTTCAGCCTATTTGACTCAAGGCTAAAATGAGTCTCTTGTAGGCAGCATACGGAATGCTTTTTAAAAAACCACTCAGGCATTCTATTTTTTATATATATATAATTTTATTTATGTATTTATTTTCTTTTGTGACAGATTTTCACTCTTGTTGCTCAGGCTGAAGTGCAATGGTGTGATCTCAGCTCACTGCAACCTATGCTTCCCAAGTTCAAGCAATTTTCCTGTCTCAGCCTTCTGAGTAGCTGGGATTAAAGGCACCTGCTACCACACCCGGCTAATTTTTTTGTATTTTTAGTAGTGACGGGGTTTCACCGTGATGGCCAGGCTGGTCTTGAATGCCTGACCTCAGGTGATCTATATATTGTTTAATGTCCTTTGTCTTTTTGAAGTTTTGACTTAAAGTACATTTTATAAAATATGAGTTTTTGACTTAAGATGTAGCTTGTGTAATATTATTTTGACCTCTTCTGCTGTCATTTGGTTAATATTTACATGAAATTTCTACTTCCGCCGGGCGCGGTGGCTCAAGCCTGTAATCCCAGCACTTTGGGAGGCCGAGGCGGGCGGATCACAAGGTCAGGAGATCGAGACCACAGTGAAACCCCGTCTCCACTAAAAATACAAAAAATTAGCCGGGCGCAGTGGCGGGCGCCTGTAGTCCTAGCTACTCAGGAGGCTGAGGCAGGAGAATGGCGTGAACCGAGGAGGCGGAGCTTGCAGTGAGCCGAGATCGCCCCACTGCACTCCAGCCTGGGCAACAGCGTGAGACTCCGTCTCAAAAAAAAAAAAAAAAAAAAGAAATTTCTACTTCCATCTTGCCACTTTCAGTCTTTGTCATTAGATCTTCGGTGACTCTTGTAGAAAAGTAAGTTGGATCTTGATTTTTAATTTTTTTTTTTTTTTTTTTAGACGAAGTTTCGCTCTGTCACTCAGGCTGCAGTGCAGTTGTTCAAGTGATTCTCTTGCCTCAGCCTCCTGAGTAGCTGGGATTACAGGCATGCACCACCACTCCTGGCTAATTTTTGTATTTTCAGTAGAGATGGGGTTTCACCACGTTGGTCAGGCTGATAAAATTTTTTAATAAACCTTCTTATTGAAAGTATGTTTCTTGACTGGAAAGATAATTTGTGTGTGTGTGTGTGTGTATATATATATATATATAGTTTTCTGAAAGAGAAAACCTTGCTAATATTATTTATTTATTTATTTTGAGACGGAGTCTCGCTCTGTCACTCAGGCTGGAGTGAAATGGCACAATCTTGGCTCACTGCAACCTCTGCCTCCAGGGTTCAAGTAATTCTCCTGTCTCAGCCTCCTGAGTAGCTGGGATTACAGGCACCCACCACCACGCCTGGCTAATTTTTGGTATTTTTAGTAGAGATGGAGTTATGCCATCTTGGCCAGGCTGGTCTTGAACTCCTGACCTCCAGTGAATCACCCACCTTGGCCTTGCGGGGATGTGCTGGGATTACAGATGTGAGCGACTGCGCCTAGCCAATGTTATTTTATTAATTGTTTTATTTGATTCTTTTATCTTTGTTTTTCTCTTTCTATCTTGTGTGGTTTTTTTTTTTAATTTTTGTATTGATATGCTTTCAATTATCTTTCTTATTTTCTTTTGTGTATCTAGACAGATATTTTCTTAGTGGTATCTAGGGGATTACATAAAACCTCTAACAGATCCAATTTATTTATTTATTTTCTGAGACAGAGTCTCAGTCTGTTGCTCAGGCTGGAGTGCAGTGGCATGATCCTGGTTCACTGCAATCTCCCCCTCCCAGGTTCAAGTGACTCTCTTGCCTCAGCCTCCCAGTAGCTGGGATTACAGGTGTATGCTGCCGCACTTGGCTGATTTTTGTATTTTTAGTAGAGACAGGCTTTAACTCTGTTGACCAGGCTGATCTTGAACTCCTGACCCCAAATGATTCACCCACTCCAGCCTCCCAAAAGTGCTGGGATTACAGGCCTGAGCCACTGTTCCTGTCCTTTTTTTTTTTTTTGGATACAGTCTTGCTCTGTTGCCCAGCCTGGCCAGCAGTGGTACAGTCTTCACTCACTACAACCTTCCTGTCTTGGGTTCAAGTAATTCTTGTGTGTCAGTTTCTCAAGTAGCTGGGAATACAGGCACATGCCACCGCACCCAGCTAATTTCTGTATTTTTAGTAGTTACAGGGTTTCATCATGTTGGCTAGGCTGGTCTCAAACTCCTGACCTCATGTGATTTTCCCACCTTGGCTTCCCAGTGTGTTAGAATCACAGGAATGAGCCTCAAAGCCTGGCCCGTTCAATTTATTCTGAATTTTAAAAATTACTTTATACACTTTTTATAGTTGCTTTTGAAAATTGTATAACTTTTTTGATGGGCCGTGTTGCCCGAATATTTTGTATACATTGTAATCTTTGATTGAGATTCAGATATTAACAAAAAGCTAACTGTTCCAATCTTTATAATATAGGTTTGTCCTTGTGTCGTCTGAAATCAATTGTCTTGGCTAGAGATTCTGGGAATTTCTCAAACATGTTTTTAGGATGCGTCTTATCTAAAATGTTGTGTTTATTGTTTAGTTAAATCGGCTTATTCATATTTCTTCTTAATAATCAGTAATCACTTGTTACAGCCATTCCCTGTTTGGGTTACTGAAGTTTCTCTGCTTCTGTAACATTTTCCTTTAGACTCAGCAGACTCAAACTGTCATTCTAACGCATATCAGTATTTCTTTCAGCATTTTATGTTATGGGAGACATTATCTGGTGTCTAAAAAGGTTCATAGAAACCAGAAATAAAGATGTATGTGCCAATATTTTTCTTATTTTAAAAAAAGAAACCAGGAGTTGGCAATTTACATTTGTGTGTGTGTGTGAGAGACAAGAGTCTTACTCTCTTACCTTGGCTGGAGTGCAGGGGCATAATCTTAGCTCACTACAATCTCTGCCTCCACAGCTGAAGCAATTCTCCTGCTTCAGCCTTCAGGTGCTAGGATTACAGGTACTTGTTACCATGCCTGGCTAATTTTCTGTATTTTTAGTTGAGATGGGGTTTCACCATGTTGGTCAGGCTGATCTCAATCTCCTGACCTCAGGTGATCCACCTGCCTTGCCTTACCAAAGGTCTGGGGTTACAGGCATGAGCCATCTTGCCTGGCCAACAATTTACTTTGTTTTTTTTGAGGTGGAGTCTCACTGTATTGCCAGGCTGGAGTGCAGTGGTGCAATCTTGGCTCACTGCAATCTTTGCCTCCCTGGTTGAAGCCATTCTCTCCCACAGCCTACCGAGTAGCTGGGATTCAAGGTGCCTGCTGCCATGCCCGCTAATTTTTTTGTATTTTTAGTAAAGACAAGGTTTCACCATCTTGACCATGCTGGTTTTGAACTCCTGACCTCATGATCCACCCACCTTAGCCTCCCAAAGTGCTGTGATTACAGGCGTGAGTCACCATGCCCAACCAGCAATTTACTTTTAAAAGCACAATGTTATACTGGGCAGCAGGAAGAGCTGTGTTGGGTGTAACTAACAGAGCTTTCTTTTTCTTCTATGTGGCTATTTGCATTCTGCTCACCTGGGGCCCTTCACACACTTAACTCATTTATAAATTTTTTACAATTTTATTTTTGTCAGCATGTTTTTATTACATTTATATGTCCAGGAAGAAGTTAGAGTTGGTGGTATTTTGCTATGTCATCTTGCTTATGTAGTTTGTATAATTTTATAGGTTAGATTTGTAAAGTATATTTATCTGAGTCTAGCAATTGAAGTAATGTGTTTTTGTTGTTTCTTTTAGTTATGAGTTCTCATTTTGCCCAAGACTTTTGGCCAGAGAAGAGCATACAAGATTCTTTCCAAAAAGTGATACTGAAAAGATATGAAAAATGCAGACATGACAATTTACAGTTTAAAAAAGGCTGTAAAAGCATGGGTGAGCATAAGGTGCACAAAAGAGGTTATAATGGACTTAACCAATGTTTGACAACTACCCAGAAAAAAATATTTCAATGTGATAAATATGGAAAAGTCTTTCCTAAGTTTTCAAATTCAAACACATATAAGATAAGACATACTGGAATAAATCTTTTCAAATGTATAATATGTGGCAAAGCTTTTAACCGGTCCTCAACCCTTACTACACATGAGAAAATTCATACTGGAGAGAAACCCTACAGATGTGAAGAATGTGGCAAAGCTTTTAACCAATCTGCAAACCTTACTACACATAAGAGAATTCACACTGGAGAGAAACCCTACAAATGTGAAGAATGTGGCAAAGCCTTTAAGCAGTCCTCAAACCTTACTACACATAAGAAAATCCATAGTGGAGAGAAACCCTACAAATGTGAAGAATGTGGCAAAGCCTTCAACCGATCCACAGACCTTACTACACATAAGATAGTTCATACTGGAGAGAAACCTTACAAATGTGAAGAATGTGGCAAAGCCTTTAAGCACCCCTCACATGTTACTACACACAAGAAAATTCATACTAGAGGGAAACCCTACAAATGTGAAGAATGTGGCAAATCCTTTAAGCACTGCTCTAACCTTACTATACATAAGAGAATTCATACAGGAGAGAAACCCTACAAATGTGAAGATTGTGGCAAAGCCTTTCACCTATCCTCACACCTTACTACACATAAGATACATCATACTGGAGAGAAACCCTACAGATGTAGAGAATGTGGCAAAGCCTTTAACCATTCCACAACCCTTTTTTCACATGAGAAAATTCATACTGGAGAGAAACCCTACAAATGCGATGAATGTGGGAAAACTTTTACTTGGCCCTCAATCCTCTCTAAACATAAAAGAACTCATACTGGAGAGAAACCCTACAAATGTGAAGAATGTGGCAAATCCTTTACTGCATCCTCAACTCTAACTACACATAAAAGAATTCATACTGGAGAGAAACCTTACAAATGTGAAGAATGTGGCAAAGCTTTTAATTGGTCCTCAGACCTTAATAAACATAAGAAAATTCATATTGAACGAAAACCCTACATAGTGAAGAATGTGACAAATCTTTTAAATGTTCCTCCACTTTTAATTAGCATACAATAATTTATACTGGAGGGAAACCCTATGAATGTGTTGAATGTGGGAAAGCCTTTAACCAGTCCTCGACTCTGACTAAATATGAAAGTTTATATCGAACATAAACCCTACAAATATAAAGAATGTGACAAAGCTTTTTAAGGAAGTTCTCAACCCTTATTACACATAATTCATACCAAACAGAAACCCTACAAGTGTGAAGAATGTGGCAAAGCCTATAACAATTTCTCAATTCCTTGTTTTTTTTTTTTGAGATGGAGTTTCACTCTTGTCACCGAGGCTGGAGTGCAATGGCATGATCTCGGCTCACTGCAACTTTTGCCTCCTGGGTTTAAGCCATTCTTCTGCCTCAGCCTCACAAGTAGCTGGGATTACAGGTGCCCAACACCACGCCTGGCTAATTTTTTATATTTTTGGTAGAGATGGGGTTTCACAATGTTGGCCAGGCTGCTCTCGAACTCCTGACCTCAGGTAATCCACCTGCCTTGGCCTTCCAAAGTGCTGGGGTTACAGGCGTGAGTCACCATGCCTGGCTACAAGTTCTTAATTCTTAAGAGACATGGTGATAATTCATGCTGAAGAGGAACTCTACAAACCTGAAAGATGCGACAGTGCTTTTACCAACACCTCCAAATTCCCTATACGTAAAAATAAATTATACTAGTGTGAGACCCTAGAAATGTATAAAACATGACAAAGCGTTTATATGGTTGTCAACACATGATTGTAGGTAATATAATTCATATATCCAAAACTGTAAGTGTGAAGAATGTGGCAAAATATTTTATTAGTGCTTATACCATATTTCACAGGAAAGCTCTCATCCTTGAGAAAAATTGTACAAAGGATATGGAAAAACCGTTAATGCCTACTCACATCTTACTCAACAGAAGAAGGTTCATAGTTAATAAAGCATTAAGTGCAATTACTGTCAAAAAATGTTTCAGAAAATAGAAGCCTTTAAAGTGAACAAGAATATTTATTCTGAAGACAGCCATTACGAATATAAAGGGGGTAGTAGTGCCTTTACTTGTGTCACAGATCTTATTGCCCACATTTTGTACTAGAGGAAAACCCTGAAGCAGTTGCTCAAGCTTTGTTTGAGGGAATCAAGGAAATTTATATTGAGAATAGTCCTGCAAATGTAATGAATTTAGAAAGACTTTTTTTTTCCCAAAACTACAGCTTAGAAAACACCAGAGGGTTTATACTAAAATATATTTTTGCAGATGCAGCAAATATGAAAAACTAATTCAAAATTGATTCTATGTAAATATCAGAGAATTTTCCATAGAATAATTAAGGTTCTGACAGTTCAGACATTACACTAAATCAGAATTTTGAGTATAAAAACGAATCCACAGCTGCAGCTGTTAGATAAATTATTTCTACATAACTTTTTAAAAAGTGGATTTTTGAAGCACTGTAATTACATTGAACGTATACTTGTTTCCTTGAAAAAATTTTTTGAAAAGTAAATAATGATGTAATAAAGCTTTCACATTGCTTTATGCTGTGATTTTATTCCTATTGTATTCACATGTGAAAGCATATGATCAATTGATGCTGCATTAGAGATATTGTTTTTTATTAGTTGGGCATTATGTATGATATTTTCTATAAAAGAATAAGGACGGCCGGGCGCAGTGGCTCACGTCTGTAATCCCAGCACTTTGGGAGGCTGAGGCGGGTGGATCACAAGGTCAGGAGATCGAGACCATCCTGGCTAAAACGGTGAAACCCCGTCTCTACTAAAAATACAAAAAATTAGCCGGGCGCGGAGGCGGGCGCCTGTGGTCCCAGCTACTCGGGAGGCTGAGGCAGGAGAATGGCGTCGGCCCGGGAGGCGGAGCTTGCAGTGAGCCGAGATCGCGCCACTGCACTCCAGCCTGGGCGACAGATCGAGACTCCGTCTCAAAAAAAAAAAAAAAAAAAAAAAAAAAAGAAAGGGACATTAAAATGTAAGATGCATGATGAAAACATATATGGAGAGGCTTTTTGTAGTTAAGTAATGTATAAGGTGGGGGTTCATGTTCTCATTTGTATGATTCTAGCCTATTACTTAATGTTGATGCTTTGAATGTCTTTTGAATGGCCTAACCTACGTTAACATGTATGCAGAACATCTGAAAACTTTTTTTCCAAAAATCATAATGAATTAATTAATAAATAAAGATAAAAAATAAGGTGGGGTTTCAGAGTAATGCTTTTCTACATTATGTGAGAGAAAGAAATTATTAATTATAGTTAAAATTATTAAAATATGGCCAGGTGTATTTATTAGTTTAGACAGGTTTTAATATAATGTTTATGGTTTTTTAAATATAAAGTTTTATGGACTGGGCGTAGTGGCTCATGCCTGTAATCCTAGCACTTTGGGAGGCTGAGGCAGGTGAATCACTTGAGGTCAGGAGATCGAGACCAGCCTGACCAACATGGAGAAACCCCATCTCTACTAAAAATACAAAAATTAGCTGGGCATGGTGGCACATGCCTGTAATCCCAGTTATTTAGGAGCCTGAGGAAGAATTGCTTGAACCTGGGAGTTCTTGGATTACAGGTGTGCGCCACCATGCCTGGCTAATTTTCGTATTTTTAGTAGAGATGAGTTTCACCATGTTGGCCAGGATGGTCACGTACTCCTGACCTCAGGTGATCTGCCCACCTTGGCCTCCCAAACTGCTGGGATTACAGGCATGAGCCGCTAAACCCTCCCTATTTTTTTCTTATTGAAATTTATTATTAGTATTTGTGGGTATATAGTATGTGTATATATTTATGCCTTATATGGCATATTTTGATTCAGGCATACAATATGTAGAAATTTCATTAGGGTAAATAAGATATCCATCACCTCTAGCGTTTATCATTTATATTACAAACAGTGTAATTATACACTTTTAGTGCATAATTTAGTGAAGCAGGTGGAATGCCTGAGGTCAACAGCTGAACATCAGCCTGGCAAACATGGTGAAACCCCATCTCTACTAAAAATACAAAAATTAACTGGACATGGTCGTGCACGCTTGGAGGCTGAGGCAGGAGAATCGCTTGAACCCCGGAGGGAAGGTTGCAGTGAGCTGAGATCACGCCACTGCACTCTAGCCTGGGTGACAGAGACTCCATCTCAAAAAAAGAGAAAGAAATATAAAAAAATTCTTACATTTCTGAGTTCTGAAAAATTAGTAAATATTTGTTATATAGTTTTCTTTGAACATGTGGTCTCTCTGCCTGCAAACATACAGACTTTTAGTGTTAATTTACATAGAGTTAACTATACACAAATTACTCTGAAGATAAACCTTAGGTGGAAGAAAATTATGACATCTGTTTGCTTATTGCTTATCAGAAAAGCAATTATTCAAACAAAAATTATTTTAATAGCATGACTAATAGAAAACTAAACATCTCAAAAATGCTGAAAGCAAATCTATACTTTGTCTTGAATTTATTAATGTAAAATTTTATGGCTTATGGTTTGGATTCTTCCCAGAAAATGCCTATTAAAGCACAGACAACTTTGTCTCCAGAAATAGCACTCTTGAGTACAACAATAAAAGCCCTTTTCAAATGGAAAAAAAAAAATCATTTTTAACGTTTATATTAATAAAAACAACTAAAATTGAATAATTGGATATGTTTTTATTGTTCTATGTGTGTGTGAATGTGTAAAACGGTACAAAAAATAATTTAAGCCAGGAAAAAGATGTTAGTTAATATTTGTAATGAATAAAACTGGAAAGTAGTTAATTATTATTTTTTAGTCTGTTACTTGGGATTATTTTATTATTATTATACTTTAAATTCTAGGGTACATGTGCACAAAGAGTAGGTTTGATACATAAGTATACATGTGCTATGTTGGTTTGCTGCACGCATCAACTCATTTACATTAGGTATTTCTCCTAATGCTATCACTCCCTCAGCCCCCCACCCCCCGACAGGCCCCAGTGTGTGATGTTCCCCACCCTGTGTCCAAGTGCCAAGTGTTCAGTTCCCACCTATGAATGAGAACATGCAGTGTTTGGTTTTCTGTCCTTGTGATAGTTTGCTGAGAATGATGGTTTCCAGCTTCATCCATGTCCATGCAGAAGACATGAACTCATCCTTTTTTATGGTTGCATAGTATTCCATGGTGTGTATGTGCCACATTTTCTTAATCCAGTCTATCATTGATGGACATTTGGGTTGGTTCCAAGTCTCTGCTATTGTGAATAGTGCCACAATAAACATAGTGTGCATGTGTCTTTATAGTAGCATGATTTATTTTAATTAGATGTCATTTGTCTATTTTGGCTTTTGTTGCTATTGCTTTTGGTGTTTTAGTCATGAAGTCCTTTCCCATGCCTGTGTCCTGAATGGTATTGCGTAGGTTTTCTTCTAGGATTTTTATGGTTTTAGGTCTAACACTTAAGTCTTTAATCCATCTTGAGTTAATTTTTGTATAAGGTGTAAGGAAGGGGTCCAATTTTAGCTTTCTACATAGGGCTAGCCAGTTTTCCCAGCACTATTTATTAAATAGGGAATCCTTTCCCTATTTCTTGTTTTTGTCAAGTTTGTCAAAGATCAGATGGTTGTAGATGTGTTATTTCTGAGGACTCTGTTCTGTTCCATTGGTCTACATATCTGTTTTGGTACCAGTACCCTGCTTTTTTGGTTACTGTAGCCTTGTAGTATAGTTTGAAGTCAGGTAGTGTAATGCCTCTAGCTTTGTTCTTTCTGCTTAGGATTGTCTTGGCCATACGAGCTCTTTTTTAGTTCCCTATGAACTTTAAATTAGTTTTTTCCAATTCTGTGAAGAAAGCCATTGGTAGCTTCATGGGGATGGCGTTGAATCTATAAATTACCTTGCGCAGTATGGCCATTTTCACGATATTCTTCCTATACATGAGCATGGAATGTTCTTCCATTTATTTGTGTCCTCTTTTATTTCGTTGAGCAGTGGTTTGTAGTTCTCCTTGAAGGGTCCTTCACATCCTTTGTAAGTTGGATTTCTAGGTATTTTATTCTCTTTGTACCAATTGTGAATGGGAGTTCACTCAAGATTTGGCTCTCTGTCTGTTATTGGTGTATAGGAATGCTTGTGATTTTTGCACATTGATTTTGTATCCTGAGACTTTGCTGAAGTTGGTTATCAGCTTAAGGAGATTTTGGGCTGAGATGATGGGGTTTTCTAAGTATACGATCATGTCATCTGCAAACAGGGACAATTTGACTTCCTCTTTTCCTGATTGAATACCCTTTATTTCTTTCTCTTACCTGATTACCCTGGCCAGAACTTCCAACACTATGTTGAATAGGAGTGGTGAGAGAGGGCATCCTTGTCTTGTGCCGGTTTTCAAAGTGAATGCTTCTAGTTTTTGCCCATTCAATATGATATTGCTGTGGGATTGTCATAAATAGCTCTTATTATTTTCAGATACATTCCGTCAATCCCTAGTTTATTTAGAGTTTTTAGCAAGAAGGGCTGTTGAATTTTGTTGAAGGTCTTTTCAGCATCTATTGACATAATCATGTGGTTTTTGTTGTTGGTTCTGTTTATGTTTATGTGATGGATTACGTTTATTGATTTGCATATGTTGAACCAGCCTTACATCCCAGGGATGAATCCGACTTGATCACGGTGGATGAGCTTTTTGACGTGCTGCTGGATTCGGTTTTTTTTAATCCAAAAAAATTGAGGATTTTTGCATTGATGTTCATCAGGGATATTGGTCTAAAATTCTCTCTCTCTCTCTCTTTTTTTTTTTTTTTTGTAGTGTCTCTGCCAGGCTTTGGTATCAGGATGATGGTGGCCTCATAAAATGAGTTAGGGAGGATTCCCTGTTTTTCTATTGATTGGAATAGTTTCTGAAGGAATGGTACCAGCTCCTCTTTGTACCTCTGGTAGAATTCAGCTGTGAATCTGTCTGGTCCTGGACTTTTTTGGTTGGTAGGCTATTAGTTATTGCCTTGGCCAAGCGCGGTGGCTCATGCCTGTAATCCGAGCACTTTGGGAGGTCAAGGCAGGCAGATAATGAGCTCAGGAGATTGAGACCATCCTGGCTAATATGGTGAAACCCCATCTCTACTAAAAATACAAGAAATTAGCTGGGCGTGGTGGCATGCACCTGTAATCCCAGCTACTCGGGAGGCTGAGGCAGGAGAATCACTTGAACCTGGGAGGCAGAGGTTGTTGTGATAATACCCTGGATTCCCAGTCTGTTGCACACCTGCTGTGTAATACATTCCTATTGAGTGTAAAAAAAAAGTGTGACTGTGGTGGGAAATCACTCACAAAATTAGGTCACTCATGAGTTGACTTTGTGTTTATCAAAATAGAGATTATCCTGATTGTGCCAAACTTAATTAGAGGTGCTTTTAAGAGAAAGAGACACATAGAAAAATACCTCTGCTGGCCTGAAAGTCTAAGTGATTTCTAGGCGGAACATACTGTAAGCTGCTTATAGTGGCCACATGGCAGGAAACATGTTTGTGTATTGTCATCATTCCTGCCTCCTGCACATTGCTTCCAGTAGGGAGAATAAGCGGATCCTATGGCAGAGGGAAAAAAGAGAATCTCATTTATGCAAGAAATAATCACCTCTCATCTGGTATAGCTTAAGAGAAACAGGAGACCACAACAGGGCCACATTAATGGGAGGAAAAGGGTAACCTGGGTAAAAGTGCTCACTGGTATTACAGAACAACATTTAGCAAGCTGTAGTGAATGATCAGCCTCTGGGATACCGATAGTCTACCAACAAGGCTGAACTCATTCTAATTCAATCAGCATGTCTGCACCATTCTGGTGACCCAGGTTTACACTATTCATTACAGAAATACCATGAAGACCAGTGGGTAATGTCCTAGAATTGAACTGATTTCCAAAGGCATACCTAATTTTTTTTCACATTTGAAAAACCTTAAAAAGAATAAATTTATAAATAACTTCTAATTATAGAGGATTCTACTATACTGTAATAAACTATAAACATCTTAATATGAATATTTCTTGAATACATAGTTATGTAGGCAGTTTCTTTTAGATTAACATGAAAAAATTAACAGAGAAAACATTTGAAATGAAATAAAATTAATCAAAACCACATCTTTTCAATGGCTTGGCATAATTACCATGCTTTTAGAAATGGCCAGATGATTAACAAAAGAAACAAAGACAAGATTTGGGTTTTGCTCACTTGACCTTTTGAAATCTAAAATCCTGGCTAAAGTATTCAAAGGGAGTATTTTCCAGGGGGCTTCCCAGGGTTTCCAAGGCAATGAAAGAAAAATTTTGACAGGCAGAAACATGCATGCTATACAAACACATTGCTCTTCTCCGATTTGTCTTAACAGTGAAAAATTGAAGATTGTAAATTTAGTCTTAATTTAGAGTAAAATTAACAAAAGATTTGTTTTTCAAAAAAGCAAATGCATAAAATTAATGGGTAACAGATGCCATTAGTTGCTAAAATATAGTACGACTAAATTTATAAAGTTCCTAGCCATGCAAATAACAGCCCAATTAATTGAAGACCCTAATAGGTGCATGTGGAAAGCATTGCTGTGCAGTGTGGTGCACCTCCACTCAGCATTTTCTTCTGCCTCTTCACAGAGATACCAGTTTCCCCTAAGTGGACTCAGGGTGCATAGTGGGGACAGAAAATGCTGTGTTCAGAGTGATTACTGAAAACATTAATACACTTCTTCCATATGATAATGTCATAAATCTTACTCTGCCTTGGAAAAGCTTTTAGAAAAAGATTATCTAGAGTACTCAATTTGGGTTCATGGAAAATTTCAGTATTCCAGATAATTCAGACACTTAAATGTCAATGAAATCTCATAAAACATATTTGAATAAGATAAAGCATGCTTAGCTAAGAATTTTATATTACAGTAAACTTAGAAAAACACAGAGAACCACTACTTCAAGCCAAATAAGAGTGTTTGACACGTGAGAAACACCCAAACAAGTGCTCTTCATGATCACTCTTAAAGTAGTAATAGCACCACGTGCTTTCCTGGGACCTGCTGGCCTGTTTTCCACTGATACAAAGTGGAGAAGGCATTGAAATGGCAAAGGAGGGTAATATAAATTGAATACTTATAGGAAATACAATTTTAAATAAAAAATAGCATTTGATGTTGTACAACTATAGGTGAGACTATTAGTGTGAGGTCATATTTTTACTTATATTGACAAAATACCCATTCACAATATTACTTAAAATAATACTCCTTTTCTGCTGTATATTTGCTAGCTTTTGATCAAATATTATAGGAGCTCAATACAAATCAACAAAATAAATCTTTATTTTACCACAAGCATTATTGATGCATATGCTTATACTTGTTTTTTTTTTTTCAGTGTGTTATTTATCGCTGTGAAGTGGCTGTCCTGCCAGAAAACTGCTATTCTTAGCCGTACTTACATTGACTAATAGTGAGGAGAAGTGAAGTGGATAAAAGGCAAATGTGTCTCCTCTGTATCTTTTTTCATCCATTGGCTGAAGAACAGGAGGATGCAGAAGATGAAAGAAAATAGAATTCCTGAATGATTATGAAGAATGTCTCTTAACCAGACAAAAAACCCAGAGGGGATTTTTTTTTCCATGATTGTACTCTCTGCTTCTATGAGTTTAATTTTTTTTTACACTTTACATAGAAACAGGATTATGTGGCCAGGCTCAGTGGCTCACATCTGTAATCCCAGCTCTTTATTATGGTTGAAATAAAAATTATACAAAAATATTAATAAAATATGGCTGGGAGTGGTGGCTCAGGCCTGTAATCCCAGCACTTTGGGAGGCCGAGGTGGGTGGATCACAAGGTCAGGAGATCAAGACCATCCTGGCTAACATGGTGAAACCCCATCTCCACTAAAAATACACAAAAATTAGCCACGCATGGTGGCAGGCGCCTGTAGTCCCAGTGACTGGGAGGCTGAGGCAAAAGAATGGTGGAGACCCGGGAGGCGCAGCTTGCAGTGAGCCCAGATTGCGCCACTGCACTCCAGCCTGGGTGACAGAGCGAGACTCCATCTCAAAAAAGAAAAGAAAAGAAAAAAAAAAACTAGTGGTAGTGGGGGTCCACCATTGCTGAGGCTTGAGTAGGCGATTTTTTCCTCCAGTGTAAACAAAGCCGTTGGAAACTTCCAACTGGGCGGCTTCCACCACAGTTCAGCAAGGCCGCTGTGGCCAGACTGCCAGATTTCTCCTCTCTGGGCCTGGCATCGCTGAATAAAAAGGGAGCAGCCCCAGTAAGGGACTTTATATAGATAAAACCCCATCTCCCTGGAATGGAGCACCTTCAGCCGACTTCAACGTCCCTGCCTGACAGATCTGAAGAGTACAGCAGACCTCCCAGCTCAGAGTTCGAGCTCTGCTATGAGTCCGACTGCCTCCTCAAGTGGGTCTCTGACCCACATGTATCCTTACTGGGAGAAACCTCCCAATAGGGGCCGACAGACACCTCATACAGGAGAGCTCTGGCTGGCATCTGGCAGGTGCCCCTCTGGGACTAAGCTTCCAGAGGAAAGAACAGGCTGCAAAATTTGCTCTTCTGCAGGCTCCGCTGGTGATACCCGGGCAAACAAGGTCTGGAGTTGACCTCCAGCGAATTCTAGCAGACCTGCAGCAGACCGGCCTGTTAGAAGGAAAACTAACAAACAGAAAAGAATAGCACTTCCACTCAGAGACCCCATCCGAAGGTCACCAACATCAAAGACCAAAGGTAGATAAATCCACAAAGATGGGGAGAAACAAGCGGAAAAAGGCTAAAAATTCCAAAAACCACAGCATCTTTTCTCCTCCAAAGGATCACAATTCCTTTTCAGCAAGGGAACAAAACTGGATGGAGAATGAGTTTGATGAATTGACAGAAGTAGGCTTCATAAGGTGGGTAATAACAAACTCCTCTGACCTGAAGAAGCATATTCTAACCCAATGCAAGGAAGCTAAGAACCTTGAAAAAAAGCTAGACAAATTCCTTACTAGAATAACAAATTTAGAGAAGAACATAAATGACCTAATGGAGCTGAAAAACACAGCACAAGAACTTTGTGAAGTATATACAAGTATCAATAGCCGAATTGATCAAGCAGAAGAAAGGATATCAGGGATTGAAGATAAACTTAATGAAATAAAGCAAGAAAAGATTAGAGAAAAAAGAATAGAAAGGAATGAATAAGGCCTCCAAGAAATATGGGACTATGTCAAAAGGCCATATCTATGTTTGACTGGTACCTGAAAGTAATGGAGACAATGGAGGTAAGTTGGAAAACACTCTTCAGGAGACTATCCAGGAGAACTTCCCAAACCTAGCAAGACAGGCCAACATTGAAATTCAGGAAATACAGAGAACACCACAAAGATACTCCTCAAGAAGAGCAACCCCAAGACACATAATCATCAGATTCGCCAAGGTTGAAATGAAGGAAACATTGTTAAGGGCAGCCAGAGAGAAAGAGGGAAGCCCAACAGACTAACAGTGGATCTCTCTGTAGAAACCTTACGAGCTAGAAGAGAATGGGGTCCAATATTCAAGATTCTTAAAGAATTTTCAACCCAGAATTTTGTATCCAGTAAAACTAAGTTTCATAAGGAAGGAGAAATAAAATACTTTACAGACAAGCAAATTCTGAGAGATTTTGTCACCACCAGGCCTGCCTTAAAAGAGATCCTGAAGGAAGCACTAAACATGGAAAGGAACAACTGGTACCAGCCACTGCAAAAACATACCAAATTGTAAAGAATATCAACACTATGAAGAAACTGCGTCAACTAATGGGCAAAATAACCAGCTAGCATCATAATGACAGGATCAAATTTACACATAACAATATTAACCGGCCGGGCGCGGTGGCTCAAGCCTGTAATCCCAGCACTTTGGGAGGCCGAGACGGGCGGATCACGAGGTCAGGAGATCGAGACCATCCTGGCTAACACCGTGAAACCCCGTCTCTATTAAAAATACAAAAAAAAAACTAGCCGGGCGAGGTGGCGGGCGCCTGTAGTCCCAGCTACTCCGGAGGCTGAGGCAGGAGAATGGCCTAAACCCGGGAGGCGGAGCTTGCAGTGAGCTGAGATCCGGCCACTGCACTCCAGCCCGGGCTACAGAGCAAGACTCCGTCTCAAAAAAAAAAAAAACAAAAACAATATTAACCTTAAAGGTAAATGGGCTAAATACCCCAATTAAAAGACACAGACTGACAAATTAGATAGTCAAGACCCATCAGTGTGCTGTATTAAGGAGATTCTTTTCACATGCAAAAACACACATAGGCTCAAAATAAAGGGATAGAGGAATACTTACCAAGCAAATGGAAAGTGAAAAAAAAAAAAAAAGCAGGAGTGCACCCTAATCTCTGATAAAACAGACTTTAAACCAACAAAGATTAAAAGAGACAAAGAAGGGCATTACATAATGGTAACGGGATTGAGGCATCAAGAAGAGCTAATAATCCTAAATATATATGGACCCAATACAGGAGCACCCAGATTCATAAAGCAAGTTCTTAGAGACCTACAAAGAGACTTAGGCTCCTACACAATAACAGTGGGAGACTTTAACACCCCACTGTCAATATTACACAGAACAATGAAACAGAAAATTAACAAGGATATTCAGGATTTGAACTCAGCTCTGGATCAAGTGGATCTAAAAGACATCTACAGAACTCTCCACCCTAAATCAACAGAATATACATTCTTCTCAGCACCACATCACACTTATTCTAAAATTGACCACATAATTGGAAGTAAAACACTGCTCAGCAAATGGGAAAGAATAGAAATCATAACAGTCTCTCAGGTCACAGTGCAATCAAATTAGAGCTCAAGATTAAGAAGCTCATTCAAAACCGCACAACTACATGGAAACTGAACAACCTGCCCCTGGACGACTACTGGGTACATAATGAAATGAAGGCAGAAATAAAGATGTTCTTTGAAACCAATGAGAACAAAGACGCAACGTACCAGAATCTCTGGGGCACATTTAAAGCAGTGTGTAGAGGAAAATGTACAGCACTAAATATCCACAAGAGAAAGCAGGAAAGATCTAAAATCACAACCCAACATCAAAATTAAAAGAACTAGAGAAGCAAGAGGAAACAAATTCAAAAGCTAGCAGAAGACAAGAAATAACTAAGATCAGAGCAGAACTGAAGGAGATAGAGACACGAAAACTCTTCAAAAAATCAGTGAATCCAGGAGCTGGTTTTTTTGAAAAGATAAACGAAATAGATAGACTGCTAGCCAGATTAATACAGAAGAAAAGAGAGAAGAATGAAATAGACACAATAAAAAATGATAAAGGGGATATCACCACTGATTCCACAGAAATACAAACCACCATCAGAGAATACTATAAACACCTCTATGCAAATAAACTAGAAAATCTAGAAGAAATGGATAAATTCCTGGACACATACACTCTCCCAAGACTCAACCAAGAAGAAGTCAAATCCCTGAATAGACCAATAACAAGTTCAGAAATTGAGGCAGTAATTAATAGCCTACCAACCAAAAAAAGTCCAGGACCAGACAGATTCACAGTCGAATTTTACCAGAGGTAAAAAGAGGAGTTGGTACCATTTCTCATTAAAATATTCCAAACAATAGAAAAAGAGGGAATCCTCCCTAACTCATTTTATGAGGCCGGCATCATCCTGATACCAAAACCTGGCAGAGACACAACAAAAAAACCCACAAAATTTCAGGCCAATATCCCTGATGAACATCGCAAAAATCCTCAATAAAATACTGGCAAAGCGAATCCAGCAGCACATCAAAAAGTTTATCCAGCAAGATCAAGTCGGCTTGATCCCTCAGATGCAAGGCTGGTTCAACATATACAAATCAATAAATGTAATTCATCACATAAGCAGAACCAATGACAAAAACCACATGATATTCTCAACAGATGCAGAAAAGGCCTTTGACAAAATTCAACACCCTTTCCTGCTAAAAGCTCTCAATAAACTATGTATCGATGGAATGTATCTCAAAATAATAATAGCTATTTATGACAAATGCACAGCCAATATCATACTGAATAAACAAAAACTGGAAGCATTCCCTTTGAAAACCGGCACAAGACAAGGATGCCCTCTCTCACCACTCCTATTCAACATAGTATTGGAAGTTCTGACCAGGACAATCAGGCAAGAGAAAGAAATAAAGGGTATTCAATTAGGAAAAGAGGAAGTCAAATTGTCTCTATTTCATGACTGTATATTTAGAAAACCCCATCGTCTCAGCCCAAAATCTCCTTAAGCTGATAAGCAACTTCAGCGAAGTCTCAAGATACAAAATCAATGTGCAAAAATCACAAGCATTCCTATATACCAATAACAACAAAGACAGCCAAATCATGAGTGAACTCCCATTCACAACTGCTACAAAGGGAATAAAATACCTAGGAATACACCTTACAAGGGATGTGAAGGACCTCTTCAAGAAGAACTACAAACCACTGCTCAAGAAAATATGACAGGACACAAACAGTTGAAAAACATTCCATGCTCATGGACAGGAAGAATCAATATGAAAATGGCCATACCACCCAAAGTAATTTATAGATTTAATGCTATCACCATCAAGTTACCAATGACTTTCTTCACAGAACTGGAAAAACTACTTTAAACTTCCTATGGAACCAGGAAAGAGCCCGCATAGCCAAGACAATCCTAATCAAAAAGAACAAAGCTGGAGGCATCATGCTACCTGACTTCAAACTATACTAAAAGTCTACAGTAATCAAAACAGCATGGTACTGGTACCAAAACAGATATATAGACCAATGGAACAGAACAGAGGCCTCAGAAATAACACCACACAACTACAACCATCTGATCTTTGACAAACCTGACACAAACAACCAATGTGGAAAGGACTCCCTATTTAATAAATGGCGTTGGGAAAACTGGCTAGCCATATACAGAAAACTGAAACTGGACCCCTTCCTTACACTTTATACAAAAATTAACTCGGCCCGGCGCGGTGGCTCAAGCCTGTAATCCCAGCACTTTGGGAGGCCAAGACGGGCGGATCACGAGGTCAGGAGATCGAGACCATCCTGGCTAACACAGTGAAACCCCGTCTCTACTGAAAAATACAAAAAACTAGCCGGGCGAGGTGGCGGGCGCCTGTAGTCCCAGCTACTCAGGAGGCTGAGGCAGGAGAATGGCGTAAATCCGGGAGGCGGAGCTTGCAGTGAGCCGAGATCCGGCCACTGCACTCCAGCCTGGGCGACAGAGCGAGACTCCGCCTCAAAAAAAAAGAAAAAAAAAAATTAACTCAAGATGGATTAAAGACTTAAATGTAAGACCTAAGACCATAAAAACCCTAGAAGAAAACCTAGGCAATACCATTCAGGACATAGGCATGTGCAAAGACTTCATGTCTAAAACACCAAAAGCAACACAACAAAAGCCAAAATTGACAAATGGGATCTAATTAAACTAAAGAGCTTCTGCAGAGCAAAAGAAAGTATCATCAGAGTGAACAGGAAACCTACAGAATAGGAGAAAATTTTTGCATTTATTCTTCTGACAAAGGGTTAATATCCAGAATCTACAAAGAACTTAAACAAATTTACAAGGAAAAAACGAACAACCCCATCAAAAAGTGGGCAAAGAATATGAACAGACACTTCTCAAAAGAAGACATTTATGTGGCCAACAAACACATGAAAAAATGCTCATCATCACTGGTCATTAGAGAAAATGCAAATCAAAACCACAATGAGTTACCATCTCACACCAGTGAGAATGGCAGTCATTAAAAAATCAGGAAACAGATGCTGGAGAGGATGTGGAGAAATAGGAATGCTTTTACACTGTTGGTGGGTGCGTAAATTAGTTCAACCATTGTGAAAGACAGTGTGACAATTCCTCAAGGATCTAGAACTAGAAATACCATTTGACCCAGTAATCCCATTACTGGATATATACCCAAAGGATTATAAATCATTTGACTATAAAGACACATGCACACTTTTTTTTTTGATATGGAGTCTCGCTCTGATGCCCAGGCTGGAGTGCAGTGGCATGGTCTCAGCTCACTGCAAACTCCACATCCCAGGTTCATGCCATTCTCCTTCCTCAGCCTCCCAGTAGCTGGCACTACAGGTGCCCACCACCATGCCCAGCTAATTTTTGTATTTTTAGTAGAGATGGAGTTTAACCATGTTAGCCAAGATGGTCTTGATCTCCTGACTTCGTGATCCACCTGCCTTGGCCTCCCAAAGTGCTGGGATTACAGGCATGAGCCACCGCACCCAGCCCATGCACACATATTTTTATTGCAGCACTATTCACAATATCAAAGACTTAGAACCAACCCAAATGTCCATCAATGATAGACTGGATAAAGAAAATGTGGCATACATACACTGTGGAATACCATGCAGCCATAAAAAAGGATGAGTTCATGTCCTTTGCAGAGACATGGATGAAGCTGGAAACCATCATTCTCAGCAAACCAACACAAGAACAGAAAACCAAACACCACATGTTCTCACTCATAAATGGGAGTTGTACAATGAGAACACACGGACACAGGGTGGGGAACATCACACACTGGGGCCTGTCGAGGGGTGGGGGACTAGGGAAGGGATAGCATTAGGAGAAATACCTAATGTAGATGACAGGTTGATGGGTGCAGCAAACCACTATGGCACGTGTATAACTGTAACAGAACTGCATATTCTGCACATGTACCCCAGAACTTAAAGCATAATAATAAAAAAAAAGTTGAAAAAAAAAAGATGGGGGTAATTAAAGGAAGATAAGGTAGATAGATTAAGTTTTTCTTAGCTTTAATATGGTAGGGCTTCACCTGGAACAATGGCCCATGATTTTGAACATGATGATGCTTTTTTGACTTGGGTGTGACGTGTCCATCCTTTTTCTGCTGTGCAAACGGCAGTCTCGGTGGGTAGCAGCATGAGGTAGGGGCCTTCCTAGGCTGTCTCAAGTTTTCATTTTTTCTATCATTTGATGAGGACGTGGTCTCCAGGCTGATGTTGGTGTGCTGGACACTCTAGGGGTGGTGCCTGTGCTAAAAGACTTTTAGTTCTGAGAAAAGGGAACGTGGAAGATCCTGCTATAGGGTCCTACAGGGCCTGTGGGTTTTTCTTTTCATGTGCGGAGACAAGAGATCTTGTAAATAAAGACACAAGACAAAGATAGAAGAAAAGACAGCTGGACCCCGGGGGACCACGACCACCAAGTCGCGGAGACGAGTAGTGGCCCCGAATGCCTGACTGCCCTGTTATTTATTGGATACAAGGCAAGGGGACAGGGTAAGGAGTGTGAGCCATCTCCAGTGATAGGTAAGGTCACGCGAGTCATGTGCACACCGGACAGGGGGCCCTTCCCTGTATGGTAGCCGTGGTGGAGAGAGAGAACAGCTTACGTCATTATTTCTTCCCTGCATTTCAAAGACTTTAGTGCTTTCACTAATTCTGCTACTGCTATCTAGAAGGCGGAGCCAGGTGTGCAGGGCGGAACATGAAAGCAGACCAGGAGCATGACCGCTGAAGCACAGCATCACAGGGAGATGGTTAGGTCTCCGGATGGTTGCGGGCGGGCCTGACTGATGTCAGGCCTTCCACAAGAGGCAGTGGCGCAGACTCTTCTCTAACTCCCTGGGGCGGGGAGAAGGGAGACTCCCTCTCCCCGTAGGCTAAGTAATGGGTGCCTTCCCAGGCACCGGCGTTACCGCTAGACCAAGGAGCCCTCTAGTGGCCCTGTCCGGGCATGACAGAGCGCTCACACTCTTCTTCCTAGGTTACAATAGTAGAACAAAGATTATTATAATATTGGAATAAAGAGTAATGCTATAAACTAATGATTAGTAATATTCATGTATAATCATATCTATATTCTATGTCTAACATAACTATTCTTATTTTAAGTATTTTCTTTATTATACTGGAACAGCTTGTGCCTTCGGTCTCTTGCCTCCGCACCTGGGTGGCTTGCCGTCCACACTCGCTTAGCGCCACCCGGGAGACATGGCGTCCTTGCACCCTCTCAGGGTTTCAGACTCACTGTGGCCCTCACCATTCCTGTGCATCCCCGCCTTGGGAATGAGGGGCTCTGGAACTGGCCCAGTTGTCCCTGGAGGTTGCTCCTGCCTGAGCCCCCACCATCTGGCCCCTGGCCTCTGGCTAGTTTGCGCTGTCCATTGGTTGCCCAGCGCCCTCCCCAGCACAGGAAGTGTCTGTCCACAGCTAGGTCCCCCTGCCGCCTCATGCCGCGGCCTCTCTAGGAGCCGCTGGAGGTGGAAATTTGTTGGCATTAACTTTGGGCTGGCCTGGGTTCCTTGATGCAGTTGGAACAAGATTTCTTTTATAAGGGATTTGGATAACATTTCTCATTGCTTTAGTATTATTCATTTTTCCTTCTGAATTTTCTTTACCACCTTTCTTATCCTTTTCCTAAAAGTATATTTTAATTTCCTTACATACCTTGCATATAAACTGTTCCTTTAATAGTTTTATATTCAGGAGGGCTAATTACTTTTAAATTATACAATATTTCCTGTATACATTCTTGTTAAATAATTTTTTTATGACTTTCACAGACAATCTTTGACATGCCTCAACTTTCTGACTTCCTTTTACAGTATTTCTCTCCCTGGTCTCACCCTCTGTTTCTTTCTCTGATCTCTGTCTCTTCCAGTCTCTCACTCTTTCTCCCTCTCCGTTTCTCTCTCTCATTTGCACTTTGTCTTTCTCTCTCTGTCATCCCCTCTTGCTTCTCTCCCCACCTAGTCTCTTGGGCTGGGTGGGATCCAGGTGGCTGCAGTCCAGGCCCTGGGGCGCCGCCGGCCAAGAGACTCAGCAGATGCCCGCAGCAAGTTGCACGAGTCATGGAACTTCTCCTCCTCTGCTCTCTTCCCAGCGCCAGTCCCTGCGCTCTTCTTCTATGCAGAGCCAGGCTGGGGAGAGCAATCCACACGCCCCCCCACCCCCCCCTCCCGGGCAACTGGCTGCCTGGCTGGGTGGCACAGGCTACTGGCCCTGACGCCCTCACACTCTTCTGCTCAGCTCCAACTTACAGGTGTCCATGGCCTGCCGTCCTCCGAGGGTGGCAAGACACGCCCGAGTGGCATGGAAGGTTTGGAGCTTGGCGGCCGGTGGCCTGAGTGGCTCTGGCTGCATGGCCACGTTCGAGGAGAGCGTTCCAGCCGCCACTCTGCTGGGTGCCAGCGATCTGCAACAATGTGGAGCTGTGCTTGCTGCTCTCTCTTTCTCTCTGACTTTTCTCAGTTTCTCTTTCCTCTCTGCTGGTCTTTCCCTGCCTCTGCCAGCCACCTACACTGCTGTTCTCCCCTCTCCTTCTCCTGCCCCTAGGGAGCGGCCAGTAGGAGTGGAGCTTAGCTTCTTTCTTCCGCTGAGAAGAGGGGAAAGGGAAGTTCTGACTATTTTTCCTACTGCCAGAGGAGTGTGTGAGGTTCAGTCTCCCCCTAATGGGAATTTTTCACCTTTTTGTAACCTCTAAGACATCCCGACTAAGGAATACTTCATCACTCCCAGTGGCTTTTCTTCCCTTACTCCCAACTAAGGAATGCCTTACTGCCCCTGTGGCTCCTCTTTCCTTGGTATGTCCTAACCAAGGAATGCTTCACCGCCCCGCTGCTTTTCTTTTCTTAGTCCTGACCACCAAGGAAATACTTTACCGGCTCCTCTGGCATTTCCTTCCTTGGTTCATGCATGAGGTTGCCTGGTCCATGTGGTATATGAGGGTCTTTACTCCAGGTCACTGGCTGGTTTCTTCCTGCATTGCTGAGAGTCGGGTTTATTTGTCACACTGAGTAGATCTTGATTCCTTACCCCCGAGGCTCCTGCAAGGAGGCAGTGGGGTGCCTCCTCATGAGAGAGGACTGGAGACCCCCCGGAGGAGAATGGCTCTCCATATGGGCCACCATTTTGTTATAAGTAAAATGTTTAAGGCCGGGCGCGGTGGCTCAAGCCTGTAATCCCAGCACTTTGGGAGGCCGAGATGGGCGGATCACGAGGTCAGGAGATCGAGACCATCCTGGCTAACACGGTGAAAGCCCGTCTCTACTAAAAAATACAAAAAACTAGCCGGGTGAGGTGGCGGGCGCCTGTAGTCCCGGCTACTCGGGAGGCTGAGGCAGGAGAATGGCGTAAAAACCCGGGAGGCAGAGCTTGCAGTGAGCTGAGATCCGGCCACTGCACTCCAGCCTGGACGACACAGCGAGACTCCGTCTCAAAAAAAAAAAAAAAAAAAAAAAAAAGTAAAATGTTTATTCAGAAATAGAATGCTTGTTCCTCAGTACCACAAGGAAAAATCAGGATTCAGACAAAAGCTTTCTAAGCAAGGCAAATTTACATTCTGCACAAGGCTGCTCCTTGCAGATGGGATAGTGGCAAGAGCACAGCTGAATAAAGGAGGAAAGTAATTTTTATCCCTTAAGCAGCTTGTCCCTGCTACTTGTCTCCATTGCCTGGAGCCAGACCTCACAATTTAAACTGAACCTGATTGGCTAACAACTTAAAACTTTTCTAAATAGGTAAAAGCAATGGAGAACAAAGGAAAAGAGGAAGTTCCTTATGAAAAGACTTAGAAAAGTAATAATATTCCCAAATAAGGAAGGGGCATAGCCTGTGAGCTGGGACATGACTGTAAGCACATGCAGCACAGATATCCTGATTAAAGTACAAGGATATAGGGTGTACTACGTGCCTGTGAGCATGTGTAGCACAAATATGTTGGTCTCGAACTGCTGACCTCACGTGATCCACCCACCTCTGCCTTCCAAAGTGTTGGGAATTACAGGCGTGAGCCACCACACCTGGCCAGGCACTTTACTCTGTAGATTTAGAAACATATAAGACATGTATATACAGAAACATATACAAACACAAAGGCTTATACACATGTCTAATTAATGTCCATTTGTGAGTATGTATTGAAAAAAAGGCCCCAAAGAAAAGTATGTAAGAGGTCATTACCTTACTCATTCGCCTCAAGACACAGAAATTCAATGAACTCAGCCCATGTGATTCTAGTCAGCCAGTTAGCTCAGCCCAAGTGATTCCAATCAGCCAATTAAATTAGCCCAAGTGATACCAATTAGGCAATTATATCACCATAGGTGAATCGAATTACCCAACTAGATTAGCCCAAGGTGATTCCAATCAGCCAATTTTCTTAGCCTAGGTACATTTAATCAGCCAATTATCTAAGTAGTGACTACAGATTTAACAAAGCAGGCCCAAACTAGTGGATGTGAAGAGCACATACATACATCGAGAAGGAATGCAGGATGCTGAAATGCACACCTGAACAGCATGTATAATGTGGCTTTGCTGTCAGCTCATTTCTGAGGCCTATGCTACTGAAGGTGAAGGTTATTTTGTTTATACAAACAATATTGTACAAATATGTTTCATTCTGAAATGCTATTGAGTAAAAGAGATTGGAAGTAATTACATACCTGCATAATGTGTATATGCCAAGTGATTGAAAATGGTCTTTTGGGGAATATTTCTTGTATACATATTTACATAGACATACTCATCCTGTATGTAAGTTTAAAAAAATCTATTTACCTGGCCAGGTGCAGTGGCTCATGCCTGTAATCCCAGCAATTTGGGAGGCCAAGGTGGGTGGATCACCTGAGGCGGGGAGTTCAAGACCAGCCTGACCAATATGGAGAAACCCTGTCTCTACTGAAAATATGAAAATTAGTCAGGTATGGTTGCACAGACCTGTGATCCCAGTTACTTGGGAGGCTGAGGCAGGAGAAGTGCTTGAACCCAGGAGGCGGAGGTTACACTGACCCAAACTGTACCATTGCACTCCAGCCTGGGCAACAAGAGTGAAACTCCATCTCAAAAAAAAACAAAAAAAAAAAATTATATTTACCTATGTGTGTATATATACACCAATATATCAATATTTTTATTTATATTTATAGAGAATAAAGATGTAGAATGAATATGGAAGTATTGATAAATACTGGTACTAACAGTAATATAGAAAGAAACTTTCATACGTGTATAAACTTAATTGCCTTATAAACTATATCCAGAATAGTACACAAATAGAGGTATGCTCTGACATCCACTCTGCTGCATTTAACATAAAAGAAGAAAGCACTGGACTTTGTTGTTGATTTCTGTAAGATGTCAATGCACTAAGGCCATGGGAGTCATGAACTGTCATGTCAAGGTTGACCCCTACTCTATGTTGTATATATGGCCAGAGATAAAGCAGCCCAAGTCCAAAGGCACACACCTACATTTGACAATGCTTATTCTTCTTCATTAGAACTTCCATCAGGACAAGGGTCCTTGTTTTTGTCTTTGTGGCTAAAGAAGGGGCCTTTTTTTTTTTTTTTTTTTTTTTTTTTTTTTTTTTTGAGATGGAGTCTTGCTCTGTTGCCCAGGCTGGAGTGCAATGGCATGATCTTGGCTCACTGCAACCTCCACCTCCAAGGCTCAAGCAATTCTCCCACCTCAGCCTCCCCAGTAGCTGGGATTACAGGCATGCACCACCATGCATAAATTTTCTTTGGCCCCTATTTTTATTAATTTCTCCTTTTCAGCAGAAGAAAAGATAGGAACTGCAGTTGGGGGAGGAAGGCAAGGGGTTAAGAGAAAAACAGGCATTTGAGAAGAAACAGCAGCCTGTTTGGCTATTTGATCTGCAAGGTTATTCCCTGAGCTTTCAAAGGAGGTCTTTTTTTGGTGTCCTGGAACATGGACAATAGCGATTTCTTCTGGCAGCTGGAGATTATCTAATACTTTGATGATTATACCTTTGTGGACCAGGTCTTGGCCTTTACTATTAATAAGACCTTGTTCAGTCTGAAATTTTCCTAAAGGTATGAGCTACTCCAAAGGCATATTTGGAATCAGCATAAATTGTCCCTTCTGGATTTTGCAAGTGCTTTACAGCTTGATTTAGTGCAAACAATTCACATGTTTGAGCGGACCAATTATTAGGCAATCTTCCCGACTCTATCTCTGCGAGAGCTTCACCATCAATTACTGAATGTCCGTTATGCCTTTTTCCTTCAATCACTCGAGAAGAGCCATCTAGGATTAGGTCTTGTCCCGTTTTGAAAGGGGCCTTAAATCAGGCCTGACTTGTGTGTGAGAATTAATTAGATCTAAACACTTATGTTCTGGCCCTTTTTGATTTGGGTTCCCTGTTGGGAAACCTGCTGGGTTAAGTGAATTGTCAGTGGTTAATGTTAAGTCATCTCTTTTTAATAAGATAGCTAGATACTTAAAAATTCTTGAGTCGGTGAGCCATCTCCCTGCTTTTTGGTTCTAGATAGTTGTAACTTGATGGGGTGTGCTCACAATTAAGTTTCCTCCAAAGGTTACTTCCTACTTTCTTCAGTTAACATGGTGGTAGCTGCAATGTATTGAACACATTCGGGCCATCCAAAGGTTAGTGGATCTAAAACTTTTGATAGGAAGGCTACAGGTTGCCGATGCCCCCAGTGTTCCTGGGTAAGTGCTCCTAGAGCTACCCCCTCGTTCACATTAACGACAAAGTGAAATGCTTTCTCTAGGGAAAGTAAGGCTAGAACAGGGCAAGTTACAAGTTGATGTTTAAGTTCTTCAACCTGGTGTATTTCTTCAGAATTCTGCAGAAGGTTAGGCTTTTCTTGGGTAAGCTTTAGGTAGAAAGGCTTTATCCTTAGGGTGTATAAGTCAATTCATAAGCAACAATACCCAACTAATCCTAGAAATTTTCTTAGGCAAAGGCAATGACACGATTCCTTCAACTTGTTCAGGCCCTATCCTTCATTTGCCTTTACTTATTAAGTATCCCAAGTACTTCACTTCTGGATCTACAAATTGAAGCTTTCCCTTTGAAACTCATAACCCTCCTCCTTGCAAACAGTTAAGGACATGGATGGAAAAATCAGTCACTTGTTCTACAGCCTCACCAGTCGTAAGAAGATCATTTACATAATAGAGCAAACATATGTGTTTGGGGGTAGAAATCCATTCTAGAACCTGTTCTAAAATTTGGCCAAAGAGGTTAGGGGAATCTGTGAACTCTTGGGACAAAACTGTCCATGGGTACTATTGCTTCCATCCAGAACGAGGATCTTCCCATTCAAAAGCAATTATGTCCTGGCTGTTTTCAGCCAAGGGGCATGCCCAGAAGGTATCTTTTAAGTCTATTACTGTAAACCATTGATGGTCACATGGGATTTTGCTGAGGATGGTGCAACGATTAGGACAATGGGATGAGTAGTTTGGACTATTTGGCTGATAGCTCTGAGGTCAGGTACTAGTTGATATGACCCATCTGATTTCTTTACAGGCAGTATTGGGGTGTTATAAGGGGACAAACAGGGTTCAAAGAGCCCGTCCTGAATGAGACCTTCAATTATGGGCTTCAAGCCTATTCTGCCTGCTAGGGGAATGGGATAGTGCTTTCTTCTTACTATTTTCCTAGGGGTTTTAAACTTTATGTGTATCGAAGGGACTTGAAGTCTTCCCCAATTTCTTTCTCTTGACCAGACATCAGGATGAATGTATTTTTCATCCACGGTGATAAGTAGGTTTAATGAGGTGAGGAATCCCTCTGTGCCAACATGTAAGCCTATAACTAGTTTAGCATTAAGTCCCTTCCTAATTGATTAATTCCTGACTCAGGTAAGGGATTAATAAAAATATGAGTTGTTCGGTTTTCGTATCTGACTTCTGCTTCCTCTGGGATTTTGGCTTTAAATCCTTCTCCCTTTACCCCTGAAACAGAAAGTTCTTCCAAGGAGCAGGTGATATCAGATGGAGGGAAACAAACAGAGGAGCGGGCTGCTTCTGAATCTACTAAAAAGGTTATGAGCTCATATTTTTGCCCTACCTCTAAATTTACCAAGAGCTTTTGGTGGGATTCGAGAGAAAAAAAGTCATAGCCCCTGACCCCCCATTCTTCCTCAAAAGTCATGAGTGGAATAACTTCTTTCCTTCTCCCAGTCGGAACATTCCCTCTTGAAGTGACCTTCTCTACCACATTTAAAACACTCATCCTGTCCTTCCTCTTTTCCTACTCTAGGATTCTTTGGTTTTGCTTCCCTACGCCCTTTATAGGGTGTGACAGATGAAGGCTTGGATCCTTCACAGGTTTTGGCCCCCTGGAAGCTTTGTTTAGAAGTGTGTGGGTTTGGAGCCCCCTGCTGGAAGGTGGATAACATCATTTTTGCCTTCTGGTTTTGCTTCTCTTCATCCCTCCTCACATATACTCTCTGAGCTTCTCTGAGAAGATCACTCATAGGATGGTCTTTCCAATTCTCTATCTTTTGTAATATTTTTGAGATATCTGGCCAACCATTGGTGACAAAATGAAGCTTTAGCATTTTGCGCCCTAGTGGGTCTTCTAAATCTAAGTCTGCATATGTTCTCTTTACTCGTTCAGTCTATCTACGAATTCCATAGGCCCTTCATCCTTCCCTTGTTGAATGTTGAATGCTCGGGAAAGATTGCATTTTTTGGGGGGGTACTGACTCCCGAATTTATTATCATTTCCCTGAGGTCTTGCATATTTTCCCAGTGAGCTGCATTGTTATTATCCCACTGGGGGTCTTGGGTGGGGAATTTTTGGTCCACAGCTGGAACGTTTTGACCAAGAGGATGTTCATGTTCCCAGACTACCATAGCAGCCCTATGGATCATGCTCCTTTCTTCCCCTGAAAAGAGGATGTCCAGGATGGACATTAACTCAGCCCAAGTGTACAACTGAGGTCCTAACAATTTGCCAATTTGATCTGCCACTCCTTAAGTGTCATCTAACAGTGGCTTGAGTTCTTGTTTTAAATTTTGAACTTCTGAGCTAGTTGAGGGAGCATTCACGAAGCCAATGGCCCCCTTCCTTGGGATACCTCCCTTAAGGGGAAGAGAGTTGGGGCTGACTCCTTAGAGGCAAGAGGAAACGGGAAATTCTGAATATCCTTTTTACATTGTTCTACCTCACATCGGAGTCCTTTTAGGGAATGGTACTTAGACTGGTAAGGAGCAGGCTCATGGGATGACAATTCCCAAGAATCAGGCTTGTAAGGAGGAGGGGATTTGGAGCCGGGTCTGGGGCAGCTTTGAGGAAGAATAGGGGGGTCAGGGGCTTTGTCTTTTTTCTCTCAAATCCCATCAAGAGCTCTTGGTAAATTTAGAGGATTCAGAAGCAGCCCACTCCTCTGTTTGTTTCCCTCCATCTGATATCACCTGCTCCTTGGAAGAACTTTCTGTTTCAGGGGTAAAGGGAGCCCCAGGAGGTCCCTGAGGAGAGGGATTGGGGGGTACTGAGCAGAGGAAGATGGTCTAGGGGATCCCATGCATTGGAGTCTTTAGGCATTGGAACTAGCTTTCAGAGGTGCTAGATCAGGGTTTCCCCCGGTTGTCTTTAAAGGACAAAGGAGGACAGGTCCTTGTCTCCAATAAAGAGTATAGTCCAGCTCTTCTTGAGTGACCGGACTTTTTTTTTTTTTTTTTTTTTTTTTTTTTTTTTTTTTTTGAGACGGAGTCTCGCTCTGTCGCCCAGGCTGGAGTGCAGTGGCCTGATCTCAGCTCACTGCAAGCTCCGCCTCCTGGGTTCACGCCATTCTCCTGCCTCAGCCTCCCGAGTAGCTGGGACTACAGGCGCCCGCCACCTCGCCCGGCTAGTTTTTTGTAGTTTTAGTAGAGACGGGGTTTCACTGTGTTCACCAGGATGGTCTCGATCTCCTGACCTCATGATCCACCCGTCTCGGCCTCCCAAAGTGCTGGGATTACAGGCTTGAGCCACCGCGCCCGGCCCGGACTTTTATCATTCACATATTGAATTAAAAGCCAACACATCACATCCTCATTTGACCCAAACTTTGGCCAGAAGACTAAGGTTTGAGGATGGGTTCTTGGGTCCAAATAAAACAGCAACATTTTATCATTTGTTTCTTTTCCCTATGTCCTTTTTTTTTTTTTTTTTTTTTTTTTTGAGACGGAGTCTCGCTCTGTCGCCCAGGCTGGAGTGCAGTGGCCGGATCTCAGCTCACTGCAAGCTCCGCCTCCCGGGTTCACGCCATTCTCCTGCCTCAGCCTCCCGAGTAGCTGGGACTACAGGCGCCCGCCACCTCGCCCGGCTAGTTTTTTGTATTTTTTTAGTAGAGACGGGGTTTCACCGTGTTAGCCAGGATGGTCTCGATCTCCCGACCTCGTGATCCGCCCGTCTCGGCCTCCCAAAGTGCTGGGATTACAGGCTTGAGCCACCACGCCCAGCCTTCCCTATGTCCTTTAATTATCTTTCCAATACTTTAACATGAAACTTTAGGGGACTATCAAGGGGAATATCATTGCTGTTAGTTTTATCCTTTTTACTACCTATCCTACTTGGGGTATTTCCCATTTTGGGTACTGGTCAGGCTCAATCTGTCGTACTAGAGATTTCTTGCCTTTCTTACCTTGGAAGTCTGGGGTGAGGCTGAACTCATTATATTAGAGATTTCTTGCCTTCCCTCTCCTGAAAGGCTTAACCCCACCTATTGGAGGTCTCTTCCACTCTTCTCATTTTGCTTCCTTCTGTCTGGCCACTTCCCCAGAGGGGATTTAGGTACATCCAGCATTGGTGGCTTCAGTATAAGCTCCCGACCTGGACACCCTTACAGGAGGGCCGCCATAAGCCATATGAGGTGACCATGGAACTGCAGATTGGACTCCCTCACTCCGCATTCAATGTCCTTGAATCTCATTCATGCACTTTCAACCTCCAAGATATCCTGACCACCAAGGAAATACTTTATAACGCCTGTGAAGTTTCTTACCTTGGTCTGTGCACAGAGTTACCTGGTCACCGTGGTGTGTAACGATCCTTCCGCCCACATTGCTGACAGTCCATGTTTATTTATCACTCCAGGGGAAGTCCCAGTACCCCTGCCTCTGAGGCCACGGCAACAAAGCAGTGGGACACATCTCATCAGAGATGGTTGGGGACCTCTCCCCAGAGGAGAAAGTGAATCCCAGATGAGCCCCCAAGATCGTTGGAAATAAATGCTTGGTGCCACAAAGAAGAATAAGCACTCTGGCAGAAAGCTTTCTCAGCAAGGCAATTTACTTCTGCAGAAGGGTGCCACTTGCACCTGGTGCGGTCGCAAGAGCACACCAAGCAAGGTAGGGCAGGAGTTTTTATCCCTAACACAGCAGATCCTGTGGCTGTGTCCTCTCCCCATTAGCTGGAGTCCTACTGCACAATCTAACTGACCTGATTGTCTGCTTAAAATTGAATAGGGCTAATTATGCAGGAAGGGAGAGGCTGTCCGTTACAGTACAAGGCATGTTGCCCAGGGTGGAGTGAAGTGGCATGATCTTGGCTCACTGCAACCTCCATCCCTCAGGTTCAAGCGATTCTCCTGCCTCAGCCTTCCAAGTAGCTGGGATCATAGCTCCCGCCACCTAATTTTTGAATTTTTAGTAGAGATGGGGTTTCACCATGTTGGCCAGGCTACACTCAAACTCCTGACCTCAGGTGATCCACCCACCTCGGCCTCCCAAAGTGCTGGGATTACAGGCGTTGAGTCACAGTGACCAGCCAAGGTCACATTTTTTTTTTCTTTTCTTTTCTTTACACAGGTGCTGATGAACTCAGGTGTAATTAACCCTAAGGGGTAAATTATTCACTAACTACAGTCATAGGGTCCAATTTTTATCAACAAGTTTTCAGCTCTTTGATATTGTCTTACATTCAGAAGTCACAAATGAAACATACTGGAATGTGTGATGTGAACAATGTCTTGGAGATTAACATCCAGGTTTTTACATATTACATATAACAGCATGAAAGCTGGTGCCCTACGGAAGCAAAAGAAACTGTCCCTAAGAACATAGAATTTTAGGGACATCAATTATTAAGAGGTTACATGGAAGCAGAAGTGCTCCTAGATGTTTACATTATCTAGATAGAAAAATTCAAGCTGAGCCCCAGTGAGTTAAGGAACATCCCCGACTGCTGTGAGTGATGGGCTTTCCATCAAAAGCACAGATGTGAAACCTGACAGGTTTTTTTTTTTTTTTTTTTTTTTTTTTTTTTTTTTTTTTTTTTTTTTTTTTTGAGATAGAGGCTCTGTCACCCAGGCTGGAGTGCGGTGGTGCGATCTCGCCTCACTGCAAGCTCTGCCTACCTGGTTCAGCCATTCTCCTGCCTCAGCCTCCCGAGTACCTGGGAGGCGCCCACCACCATGCCCGGCTAATTTTTTGTATTTTTGGTAGAGATGGGTTTTCACCGTGTTAGCCAGGATTGTCTCGATCTCCTGACCTCGTGATCCGCCTGCCTCGGCCTCCCAGAGTGCTGGGATTACAGGCGTGAGCCACCACGCCCAGCAACCTGACCAGTTTCAAATGACCCCCCGGCGCCCCACATCACAAAAGTTGCTCCCACAAATCTGGAATGCTGTCTGTTCCTAAGGGATCAGGTCCCACCTGTGTCTCTGAGACACTGACTTGAGATGAGGCCAATTAGTTCAAGCGTAAATGGCCTAAATCATCATCAGCTTCAGGTTGTGTTTTGCAGCTTGTCCACTTAAGAGGGTTGATAAAAAATGGCTCACAAGACACATGCCTGAGAAATGCGGTTTCCTCCTTTGCTCTTAGCAGATCCTGGGCAACCCAGTAATTAACCTTCTTGATTTCTCAACTTTCACATTTGCGAAAAGGACGCCAGTGCCCGTGGCATTTCCCGGAAGACGCAGCCCTTGTGACCCCCTACAAAGTTCTGAATTTCTGCGCAGGTGGGCCATCTGGCAGATTTCTCTCAAAAGCAGCTGAGCTTGGGCTCTGGCTAGAGAAGGCAGAGGGCTGAGGCACAACGGACATTGTCTCAGACATCAGGACAGTTTCCATAGCAGTTTAGGAAAGAAGGCAGCTCCCTGGGCTGGAGACGATGCAATGCTCTGGAAAGAGACTTGGGTGCAGGTGAGAGAGGAAACCCAGCTGCACCGGGCCAATGAGGGGAGGCCGAACCGCCCGATTTGGACAAAGGTAAAGTATACTTCCTAGCCTAATGCCCTCCTCAATGCCCAGCCCAGACCTACTCTTCACGACCCTAGCTGCAGTCACTCTCCCTGGCAAGGGGGCAGCATGGAATTGGTTGCCAGCAATACTTTGGACACCAGTAAGTCCACGGCGCTCTGCCCCTACCTCCAGGACTACGCACCGGCCCGATGCATACTGGGATTGTAGTTCTGAAGCAACCTACCCACTGGCTAAGAACGGTGAAGACACTACAACTCCCAGCATAGGAGGCGCTGCGCGCACCGCCCTGCCGCTTTCTGTGGGCTGCGAACCGCTCCCGAGCCTGGTACAGTCTGGGATTGTAGTCCTGTAGCCTTGTAGCCAAAGGGCTGGGAGTTGCTATGAGACTACATCTCCCAGAAAGCTCAGCGAGGCGCGGCCCGCTCTGTCCCTTCCTCCAGTGAGGCGCGCAGTCCCTGATCCCTGTGCACGCTGGGATTGTAGTCCTGCAGCCCTGCGATCACTGGCCGGCATTGATTAAGAAATTTCAGCTCCCGGCCTCGCTCCTCCATACCTTCAGAGCACTTCCGCCATGAGGAGGAGGAGCCTGGCTGTTCTTTAACCTCTCCTACTTGATGGGAGTGAACGTAGCCAAGGCAGCCTGTCTCACCAAGTAATTGTGATACCGCATCCCCCAGCGTGCTGGCTTCCTGACTTCCAAAATGCCGGAAGTTTGATTTCTCACAGAACTTCAAGGGTCCGGGATCGTTTCCCAGCCTGCTCAGAGTTGCCATGGTTCTCACCCTCTGGGAAGTTGGAACTCTCAGTGACACCATGTGTTCCTTGAAACTAATCTATGTTACCTTTTAGGCTTTTGAGACCATTTGAACTCTGACTTTGTGGCATTTATTACAAAATCTACTAAAATGGGGCAACTGTCTGATTTTACCTCGTTTTCCACACATGCTGGTTAGGCCATCTGTTAATTAGACATGGTTTTCTCCAAAAGGGGATTATCTCTTCCTGATTGCCTCCAAGAGAAGGATGAAATAGTTGGGGACTCTAAGGATCCATTTCCCAAATTTGGGATTCCACACTGATCATTCCTGGGAAAAATGTGACATTCTTTTCCATAACCACAATCTTAGGCCAGCCTGAGTGCCATCCTAGCCCGATGGGACTTATGGAACTCCAACTTAGTTCTGGTTAAGTTTTATGTAAATATGCTTGTCTGTGTTTCACCTGGCTCTACTACATAAAATGTCTAGGAGAAAGTAGGAGGTGACAAGAATACAGGTGAAATTACAGGTGTTGGAATGGGACACACTGATTCTGTGGAGGTAGAGGGAGAACAACAACCTGAAACCCAAGGAATGCACAACTTAAACCTCAGAAGCTGTGGGGAATGGAGGGGCATTAATTACTTTTTGTCTTTCTGAATTACTCCTCATGCAACCCAGAAAAGAGTATGGGAATCCTCTTGGGCCAGGACAGGAGTAGTATTTGTTAGACCAGAAAGTAAGGCAGAGGCTGTGAATTCATCTCCTCCTTTTGACTCCCCACATTACCCTTAAGAATCCTTTGAGACTGTTCTCTCTCTCTGTGATGTAGGTGTGGAATTCTAGGGGGCAGCGTGCACTCTCAATGCCCAGCTGTCTGAGACCACAGTTCCTTCAGGTGATGGATGATATGGTTTGGCTGTGTCCCCACCCACATCTCATCTTGAATTGTAGCTCCCATAACTCCCATGTGTTGTGAGAGGGACCTGGTGGGAGGTAATCGAAGCACAGGGGGGTGCGTCTTTCCCAAGCTGTTCTCGTGATAGTGAATATGTATCACGAGATCTGACGGTTTTACAGAGGGCAGTTCGCCTGCACATGCTCTCTTGCCTGCCACAATGTAAGATGTGACTTTGCCTCTCCTTGCCTTCCTCCATGATGTTGAACCGACTGCGGAACTCCAGCCATGTGGAACTGTGAGTCAATTAAACTTCCTTTCTTTGTAAATTACCCAGTCTTGGGTATCTCTTTATTAGTAGCATGAGAACAGACTAGTACTATGGAGAACCATTGTTTTTTTCAGAGGAGACTCAGTCCCACATGGGTAAGCTGAAGCTGGAAGCTAGGCAGCATTGATTACATTTTCTCCTTTTTCTGTAAACTGGGGCTCCTCCTTCCATTTTCCTACCACTTAGACATGAAGCTGTATTAGTCGATATGTGTGTGAAGTAGAGACACAGGTAAAGGAATCTTAGACAGCCCCTAGCATAGCTTGACTCTTGCCTATTGTCTTCCCACTTTATGAAATCTATTATGTTGGCACAGAGAGATACCTTAAGATGGGGTCTCTCAGGAGCAATTAGAGCAGCGTACTTCTAGAGAAGCTGATAGGACCGGGCAGGTGTGCCAGTAAGGATCAAAGCTTTTGTCCACATTTTTGAGTCGGTCTGTGTGTGGCAGATGACTTTGGGAAAAATCCCAGATCCCTGGAAGGAACCATTAAGAGAGGATTCATGTAGATCAGAACACTTGCGCGCGTGTTCATCAGTGTTTAAGTCGGATTCTCAGGGTTAAGTCTGTGGTAGGGCTGCAGGGCAATGCTTCCCTGTGAAAGATTCTGATCAGGTGTAAAATATGTGGCTCTGGCACAGGGAGGCATCTTTATCTGACAGAACATCATACTTCTGTGGATGTGAGATTCTTTGCCCTTCCTTAGCCGGGTACCACTGACTGTTTGAGAATCATGCATACATAGGCCTTTTTGTTTTGAATTTCTTAAATATTGGAACAGGAAAAAACATTTTTATCCATTTTCAAATTGAATAATAGCATGAGCAACTTCAGGGAAAATGTCACAGGAGGAAACTCTGGGGCCTTGCGTATCCCCAGAAATCTCCAAAATCCTGATACAACCTGTAGAATTCACCTTATCAACACTGATTTATTTGTTCATACAGATTTATCTTTTTTTTTTGAGACGGAGTCTTGCTCTGTCGCCCGGGCTGGAGTGCAGTGACCGGATCTCAGCTCACTGCAAGCTCCGCCTCCCGGATTTACGTCGTTCTCCTGCCTCAACCTCCTGAGTAGCTGGGACTACAGGCGCCCGCCACCTCACCCAGCTAGTTTTTTGTACTTTTTAGTAGAGACGGGGTTTCACCGTGTTCGCCAGGATGGTCTCGATCTCCTGACCTCGTGATCCGCCCATCTTGGCCTTCCAAAGTGCTGGGATTACAGGCTTGAGCCACCGCGCCCGGCCTAGATTTATCTTTCATTGGACCTTTATTTTGTTCTATGTCATGAAGAACATGAAGAATAAGTCATTTCTTTCCTTTGAGATAGGAACATCAATTTTTCACACGTCAAGTATTAATGATGTCACCCTCCACATAGTTTTTCCTGCTTATTAAATTTTTGCTGTGGTTTAAATATTTGTGTCCGCCTCCAAATTCATATGTGGATAGTATTAGGGATGTGACCTTTGGGGAAGTGACTAAGCCAAGAGAGCGCCATCTTCCTGAATGGAATAAGTGAGGTCAAAGGGAGTGTCCTTGTCTCTTTTGCCATGTGAGGACACACCAAGAAGGTATCATCTATGAGGAACTGGGCTGTCACCAAACTCCAAATTTGTTGGTGCCTTAATCTGGCACTTTCCAGCCTCCCAAACTGTGAGCAATAAATTTCTGTTGTTTTTACATTACCCAGCCTAAGGTATTTTGTTATGGCAGCCTGGATGGACTAAGACAGTTTCTTAGGCACTTTAGTCTATTTCTGAATTTTTAGTTCCAATGATCTATTAGCTTTTTAAATCAATCATGATTTTTTTCCATGGCTGGTCAATATTATCTGTGTTTTGTTGTTGTTGTTGTTGTTTTTTCCAGAGTTTTCTTGGCTCTTCTTGTCTTTTCATCTATATGCTGTTTTATTTATTTATTTATTTATTTACTTTTGAGATGGAGTCTTGCTCTGTCTCCCAGGCTGGAGTGCAGTGGTGTGATCTCGGCTTGTGCAACCTCTGCCTCAGAGGTCCAAGCAATTTTCCTGCCTCAGCCTCCCGAGTAGCTGGGATTACAGGTATCCACCATCATGCCTGGCTAATTTATGTCTTTTCGTAGAGACAGGGTTTCACCATATTGGCCAGGCTGATTTTGAACTCCTGATCTCAGGTGACCCACCCGCCTCAGCCTCCCAAAGTGCTGGGATTACAGGTGTGAGCCACTGCACCCGACCTATATGCTATTTTATAGTAAAATGTCTACCTCCAATATCTAATGATATCTATATTAGAACAAAATTAAATTTATAAATTACCTAAGGACAATTGACATTGATAGTATATTGAGTTTTTCTGCCTAAGAACATGTAAGTTTTCTATTTGCTTATATCTACATTCATATATTGTATGAACATTCTGTCTTTTCTGATATTCTGTAAACCTTTTTGTAATATGGATTCCTAGTTTACTTTATTCTGCTAAAAAGTCATCTGAGACACAATAAAATTGTGAAGAGTTTGAGTAAGAGCAATTGATTGATTATAGGACACCAGTCTGAAAGAGGTTTAGTGTTTCACTGACAGTGTAAGAGGCAACTATTTATTGGAAAAATGTAGCAACAAAATAAATTATTTGATTAGTGGTAGTTAGAAACTTGTTTCTTCTTGGTTTTTTGTTTCTTTACCTTGTTGAAAAGTTCCTAATTATATAAGGTTGTTGGCTACTTCTGACTGGTTGACATTCATTTCTGTTTTTCTTTAAAATAGGCAGCTACAAGAAATAATGCAAGTTAAGTTTGCTAGGCTTCCTGGGATAGAAGCCATGGCTGGTCATCTGATCTTATTGTGTTAATTTCTTTAGGTGAACACTAGGGAGATGTCATCAGTCATGGTAGTGTTTATTTCTTTTTTTACCAACTCCTATGTCTCTACATCAGACGTGGTGTTGTTTAGACATAAATGAAGTGAACAAACACAGAAAATCACTACCTGTGTGAAAGCACTACCATGTGTTATACACACTGCATAATTAGTGTTCCAGTTGGAATGAGTTGGTGGCTTCAGGATAGTAAAATTATTCAGATGAAAACATGGCATTGATTCTGCATGTCTGGAGAGGGCATCTGTACCCAGGCTACACAACTGACTCTAAATTTAGAGGAAGTGTGCTGCTTTCATTTTCTAATATCTTCAGGTTTCATTTACGTCCATCCCCACTTATGTATGCATCAGAGCCCTTCACCTTTTTACCTGAGTCACGGTTGCAGCTTTCTCACTGTTCTCCCCACCCCATGTTATTTTACACACTACTTTGTAAGCGCTCATGAGAAGTTTGGAGTGCTTATTGTGGTAAAAAAAAAAAAACTTTTTAACTTAAAATTTATAGTCATTTACAAGTTGTAAATGCAGTCTTTGGTTTTGATTTATTTGATTTTTTTTTTTTTTTTTTTTGAGACGGAGTTTCGCTCTTGTTGCCCAGTTTGGAGTGCAATGGTGCGACCTCGGCTCACTGCAACCTCTGTCTCCTGGGTTCAAGTGATTATACTGCCCCAGTTTCCCAAGTAGCTGGGATTACAGGTGCCCACCACCACACCTGGCTAATTTTTTTTTTTTTTTTGTAGTTTTAGTGGAGACGGGTTTTCACCATGTTACCATGTTGGCCAGGCTGGTCTCGAACTCTTGACCTCAGGCGAGCCACCGCACCGGGCCTAAATGCAGTCTTTGGATTACTTAACTGAAGTAAGCTGGATTCATTCTCTACAGGCCACAGGATTTAATCAGTCAGTCAGTATTGTTCACCTTTGTAAAAGAAAAATGTTACTCTATTCTATCACAGAGTGTGTACAATATACAATTAGGTAGAACAGGTAAATCATTAATAGCATTGTGCCATATATTGTAAGCACCATATAAAGAAACACAATAGAATTTGGAAATCTCTTAAGAGAAAATATACCGTAGAAATAAATTCTTAAGAAGTGTCAATAGTAGTTGATGAATGTTTAATTGAACTTTTTATGAAATACTTATAGCACAACTTACGTTTCCATGCAGAATCTTCTGTTTATGAGTGTGTGTGTTAAGTGTTGAACAATAGTATAATAACTACTCTGGATTTTTTTTTTTTTTTTTTTTTTTTTTTTTTTTTTTGAGACGGAGTCTTGCTCTGTCACCCAGGCTGGAGTGCAGTGGCCGGATCTCAGCTCACTGCAAGCTCCGCCTCCCGGGTTCACGCCATTCTCCTGACTCAGCCTCCCGAGTAGCTGGGACTACAGGTGCCCGCCACCGCGCCCGGCTAGTTTTTTGTATTTTTAGTAGAGAGGGGGTTTCACCATGTTAGCCAGGATGGTCTCGATCTCCTGACCTCGTGATCCGCCCGTCTCGGCCTCCCAAAGTGCTGGGATTACAGGCTTGAGCCACCGCGCCCGGCCTGGATTTTTTTAAAAGGGTAAGAACCAGGAGAGCAGGCCATGAGGATATCACCAGTTAATATTGAGTGGACATCCTGATGATATTTACTGTGTTTAACTCTGCAGATAGAATTGAGGCCCTGTGATTATCTGCTTTCTTCAATGAATTATGCCAAGCAGCTACAAAAGGGACTTCACAAGTTAAGTACTTAACATACATGTAATTAATGAATGAAGCCTAACCACAGCCTTCCAAAATGTCTAAGTGGGCCTGAGGCCCATCTTTCAGCACCCAGGGACCTCTGTTATGTCTGTGTGAAGGACAAAGTCCAGCTAAAAGAATTGCCTTGGGAGGCCGAGGCGGGCAAATCGCGAGGTCAGGAAATCAAGACCATCTTGGTCAACATGGTAAAACCCCATCTCTACTAAAATACAAACAAAAATTTAGCTGGGGTTGGTAGCACATGCCTGTAGTCCCAGCTACTTGGGAGCCCGAGGCAGGGGAATCGCTTGAACCTGGGAGGCAGAGGTTGCAGTGAGCCAAGATCACGCCACTGCACTCCAGCCTGGGCAACAGAGTGAGACTCCACCTCAAAAAAAAAAAAATACTAACTATAATAATAACTCTTCTGTTCATGAGATGGTGACATTAGAGTTCTCAACACAAGGAAAGTGGCCCTAAATCCCCTGCACACCTCTCTTTTTTATACTGACCCCATGATGTAAAATTCTGCCATTTATTCATTTGCCACAGACAAACTTCCTCTACAAAGGCAAAAAGAGCACCGCTTCAGATTGTGACTGTATTTGGACATAGGGTCATTAAAGAGGTAATTAAGGTTGTGAGTTCACTGGCATGGGACCTAATTAAATATAACAGGTTCTTATAAGAGGAGGTAGTAAAGACAGAAGCACAAGAGAAGATTCTGTTAACACAGTTAGAAGACAGCCATCTACAAGCCAAAGAGAGAGCCTTGGAGAAGTTATTCCACCGACATCTGTTAGATTTCTAATTTCCAGAACTGCAAGAAACAACTTGCTGTTTTTAAGGCCCTTCATTCTGTGATGCTGTGTTATGGCAGTCCTAGCAAACTATTACAGCCTATTAGTACACACACACAATATTCCCTGCAGTATGACTGACATGGAAAGAGGATGGTATACCATGCTGCATCAGCATTGAAAGACTAAACCACTGTGGGGAAGAGCCTCCCTTGTGGCATATTATGAAGACATGTGCGTGCACACCTCCTTCCCTGATGGGATACGGGCATGAGTTCTTGAGATGACACATTGCAGGAACATGCATAAAGCAGTCTCACACCCTTTTTTTTTTGTTTGTTTATACAACACATTCCTCTATTTTTGCATAAAAACTTCCCTAGTAATGTTGGCTTTTAAGTTTTGGAGAAGGTCTGTAGGACTGAAGCTGCATGCCACAGGAGATGCCTGGGGTGGGGAGTTAAAACAATACAAACTATAGCAACATGCAAAAATGCTCATGGCCTAATGTAAAGTGAAAACAAGATGAAAGCCTTTTCTCTAATATTTCTACAAGTGTGTGAACAGAGACTTCCCACCTAACCAAGTTGCCACTGGGACGAATGAAGGCCAGACTGTATTGAAACAGGACTGTGGGTCACTCCTGGGAAGGCCCTAGGACAGAGATCAGAGAGTTTCCATATTTCAATCTGGGACCTGGGCCTGTCCTGGTGGTCTCAGGTTCCGATCTCTAGAGACCCCTAGATGCCTGCTGTCGCCACAGCCCAGTGCTGACTAAGGTTGGTGGTGTAGAGCACCCGGTCTTTTTCCAAAGAGATGGAGGAGTTACACTCATCAAACAGCTCCTCATTAATCTGAATGCGGGCCGGGCGCAGTGGCTCAAGCCTGTAATCCCAGCACTTTGGGAGGCCGAGACGGGCGGATCACGAGGTCAGGAGATCGAGACCATCCTGGCTAACACGGTGAAACCCCGTCTCTACTAAAAAATACAAAAAATTAGCCGGGCGAGGTGGCGGGCGCCTGTAGTCCCAGCTACTCGGGAGGCTGAGGCAGGAGAATGGCGTGAACCGGAAGGCGGAGCTTGCAGTGAGCCGAGATCCGGCCACTGCACTCCAGCCTGGGCGGAGAGAGCGAGACTCCGTTTCACAAAAAAAAAAAAAAAAGACCTTGAGGAAGAGGCACCTAACTAAACTGTGTCCAGTTTCTGGTCCCCACAAATTGTGAGATAGTATTTGTTGTTGAAATGTGCTAAGTTTCAGGGCAATGTTGTAAGAAAGAAGCAGATAACTAGTCTCATCTTCCAGGCCCCAAGATTCTCCATCCTTCTTCTCTCTCTCAGGCTCTCTGCAGCCACAGTGGTCCCTTTCTAACTTCTGCCCAACTCACACCTGTGAGTCTCTTTACTAACGGTGGCTTCTCCTGACACATTCTTATGCAGGGCTGGCTCCCTATTGTCATTGTGATCATGGCATAAATGTCATCTCAGGGAGGCATTTGGGTCACTCCATGTAATGATTTCCCAGCTCTTCTGTCAACATTCTACTTTATATCAGTTGCTTTTTTTTTTTTTTTTTTTGAGACGGAGTCTTGCTGTGTCACCCAGGCTGGAGTGCAATGGCCAGATCTCGGCTCACTGCAAGCTCCGCCTCCCGGGTTCACGCCATTCTCCTGCCTCAGCCTCCCGAGTAGCTGGGACTACAGGCACCCGCCACCTCGCCCGGCTAGTTTTTTTTTTTTGTATTTTTTATTAGAGACGGGGTTTCACCGTGTTAGCCAGGATGGTCTCGATCTCCTGACCTCGCGATCCGCCCGTCTCGGCCTCCCAAAGTGCTGGGATTACAGGCTTGAGCCACCGTGCCCGGCCAATCCCAGCACTTTGAAAGACCAAGGCAGGTGGATTGCCTGAGCTTAGAACTTTGAGACCAGCCTGGGCAACATGGCAAAATCCTGTCTCCACGGAAAATACAAAAAGAAAAAATGGCCAGGCATGGTAATGCATATGTGTAGTCCCAGCTACTTGGGAAAATGAGGTAGGAGAATTGCTTGAGCCTGGGAGGTTGAGGCTAAAGTAAAGCAGTATCATGCTATGGCACTCTAGCCAGGGCAATAAACCTGTTTCCAAAAATAAAATTAAATAGAAGATTTAGTAAAAACAAAATATGATACATAAATATCATGGAACACTCTGCAGCCATTATAAAAAACAATCGTGTCCTTCATAATAACCTCGATGAAGCTGGAGACCATTATGCTTAGAAAATTAATGCAGAGGCCAGGTGTAGTGGCTCACATCTGTAATCCCAGCACTTTGGGAGGCTGAGGCAGGCAGATCACTTGAGGTTGGGAGTTTGAGACCAGCCTGACCAACATGGAGAAACCCCATCCCTACAAAAGTAGCCAGACATGGTGGCGTCTGCCTGTAATCCCAGCTACTTGGGATGCTGAGGCAGGAGAATTGCTTGAACCCAGGAAACGAAGGTTGAGGTGAGCCGAGATTGTACAGCTTGGGCAACAAGGGCAAAACTCCTTCACAAAAACAAAACAAAATGAACAATAAACAAACAAAATCTAATGCAGAAACAGAAAACCAAATGCATGTTATTATTTATAAGTAAGAGCTAAATAACAAGAACACATGAACACAAAGAGGACAACAACAGACACTGAGGTGTAGTTGGGAGTGGGGGGGTGGAAGGACTAAGGATCAGAAAACATACCTGTTTGGTGCTATGGGTAGTACCTCAGGGACAAAATAATCTACACATCAAACCTTCATGACATAATTTTAACTGTATAACAAACCCACCTGTGTACTCCGAAACAAAAATAAAATCTAAAAACAAAAAAAATCTCTGGGTGGAAGAGAGTGCAATGTAGGTGAAAGCACTGATTTTTGCTACAGATAGTGGCCCAGGTGGGGCTGTACTCTGATTTATTTCTGTGTGAATGCAGGCAGATGAGGTTATGAACAGGTGGTCCAGACCCAAAGTTGGTGGAAAAAACAGGTTGCTACTGCAGATTCAGTGTCTGGGGGTGGGGATACACCAGGAGGCTTGTAGACACTTGTGGCTTTTTGGCAAGAAACACGTGGATCAGAAATGCCGTGGTGAAGTTCCTCAAGGTGGTGCCTAGTCCTGGGAGGAGTGTGGAAACATCAATGTCTAGTGTGTGTGTTTGGGAGTGGGTGGGAATCTTGTGGTTGCAGCTGCAAGAAAAGGGGCTGTGTCATCAGGGCTCTTTCCTCTAAGTTTTCAGTCCTCTGTCACCCTGTGAGAAGACCTGGAATCACAGGACAATAGGCAGTGTGACAGCCTGTGTACATTAGAGCAGAGCCTCCCATTCCCAAACACCCAGAGTTTTATTCCAGGCCAGGCCTCCATGATATTTTTTTTCTGGCACCAAATTTGTAGAGTTTGCTGAACATCACACAATTCTCCAACAACAACTCATTGTCTAATATTTGAATTCTGACACCACCCAGAGTCAGCACAGACCCTGATTCAGGGCTCAGTCCCACAACATTGTCCTCACTGCAGATGTTAGTCACAAACCCCATGGGCCCATCTATGCTTCTGAGCTACTGTTTGAAAACTGGGGACTCCCATAACCTCCCTGAAGTTCAATAATTTGGTAGAGATACAGAACTCAGCAAAACACTGTAGCTACATTTACCGGTTTCATATATAAGATGCAGCCCAGAAAAAGCCAAAGGGAAGAAATGCATAGAACCAAAAAAGAGATGGGAAAGATGAAATACATAGATAATCCTAGAAGATATTTGTAATTATTAAAATTCTCTATTTTTTGTGTGCTCAAGGAACAGTTTATGAAAACAAAACAAAACACCCTTCCCATTGTGTCTTAGATGGTGTTTTCTTTCTTTCCTTTTTTTTTTTTTTTTTTTTTTTTGAGACAGTTTCACTCTTGTTGCCCAGGCTAGAGTGCAATGGCGTGATCTCAGCTCACTGTAACCTCCATCTCCTGGGTTCAAGTGATTCTCCTGCCTCAGCCTCCTGAGTAGTTGGGATTACAGGCATGTGCCACCATGCTTGGCTAATTTTGTATTTTAGTAGAGACAGGGTTTCTCCATGTTGGTCAGGCTGGTCATGAACTCCTGACCTCAGGTGCTTCACCTGACTCAACCTCCCCAACTGCTTGGATTACAGGCATGAGCCACCACACCTGGCCATATGGTGATTTCTTTTCTTACCTATCACACGGCCAGACACACACTCTGAACATTTTCTCCTTTTTCTCATTAAAAAAAATCAGCTGAATTTGTCTTCAGTGATCAAAATAAAATCTTTCTTAAAGATCCTTTTTTTTTTTGAGCCAGAGTCTCGCTCTGTCACCCAGGCTGGAGTGCAGTGGCACAATCTCAGCTGACTGCAACCTCTGCTTTCTGGGTTCAAGCAATTCTACTGCCTCAACCTCCAGAGTAGCTGGGATTATAGGAACTGGCAACAACGCCTGGATAGTTTTTGCATTTTAAGTAGAGACAAGGTTTCACCATGTGGGCCAGGCTGGTCTCAAACTCCTGATGTCAGGTGATCCACCTCCATCTTCTTCCCAAAGTGCTGAGGTTACAGCCATGAGCTACCACACCTGGCCTAAAAGGAAATATTTCTCAATCAAACTTTACTTATATTTATCTTTCTCCTTCAGGCTCCAGACCTTTGAGCTACCCTCAGTCTGAGTCAACATACAACTCCACTTTATGTCCTTTTAAGAACATGCTGATTTCAGTGTAAAACATTCTCTGGGCTGGGCATGGTGGTGCATGCCTGTAATCCCAGTACTTTGGGATGCTGAGGCAGGCAGATCATGAATTCAGGAGTTCCAGACCAGACTGACCAACATGGTTAAACCCCGTCTCTACTAAAAACACAAAAATTAGCTGGGTGTGGTGGTATGTGCCTATAATCCCAGCTACTCAGGAGGCTGAGGCAGGAGAATCACTTGAACCCAGGAGGTAGAGGTTGCAGTGAGCCAAGATTGCACCACTGTACTCCAGCCTGGGGAACAGAAGGAGACTCTGTCTCAAAAAGCAACAACAATAACAACAACAAAAGAAACAAACAAAAAAAACCAAACACATTCTCTGGTCTAAAATCTGACTTTTTCACCCTCCATTTACCATTCTTCTCCCACCTCCTTTCTAATCTTGTTTGCTCCTTCCTAGGAAAGAAATTCCTTTTCTGCCTATATCTTTGCAAGCCAGAAAGATCTTACAGTTAGTTGGTACTTCCTCCTGTTGCAATACATTTTTGGAATTCCTTTTGTTTTTTACATAAATCTAACATTTTTATTTTACAAAGTCTAGAAAGTGCCTCAAAACAATGACAACTTCATCATCAATAAGACCCTCCCGGTTTCCTTTCGTCTTAACCTTAACTGCATCTGCCTGTGGGGCCCCAAGTTTCCAGGGCTTTGTAGCTTCTCTCAGAATAAGGGCTCCTTCTATGGCTGGGGTGAGCAGGCTGAGAAATCTGCAGGGGAGGCTTTCCAAACAAAACTAACTGGGCCTTAGGCTGGGTGCGGTGGGTCATGCCTGTAATCCCAGCACTTTGGGAGGCCGAGGCGGGTGGATCACGAGGTCAGGTGTTTGAGACCAGCCTGGCCAACATAGTGAAAACCCATCTCTACTAAAAATACAAAAAATTAGCCAGGCATGGTGGTGGACGCCTATAATCCTGGCTACTCAGGAGGCTAAGGCAGGAGAATCGCAGTGAGCCGAGATTGCACCACTGCACTCCAGTCCGGGAGACAGTGCGAGACTCCATCTCAAACAAACAAACAAAAAAACCTAAATGTGTCTTTAATAACCTCCTGTTGCAGGTTTAATATTACCCTTAGCTTGGATTCACTAGGTTCAAGCTTTAATTTCCATGTCAGAGTTATTCCCTTAGTTTCTGAAACTAAATGTTTGAAAAATTAAGTAAAATTACTTAAACACAGCATTTACATAAGGGAAAGAAATTTTAAGGTGCTTACTTTATTTTTTTTTATTTTTTTGAGACAAAGTCTTGTGCTATTGCCCAGGCTGGAGTGCAATGGCACGATCTAGGCTCACTGCAACCTCTGCATTCTGGGTTCAAGCCATTCTCCTGCCTCAGCCTCCCAAGTACCTGGGACTACAGGCATGCACCACCACACCTGGCTAATTTTTGTATTTTTACTAGGGATGGGGGTCTCACCATATTGGGCAGGCTGGTCTCAAACTCCTGACCTCAAGTGATCGATCCCCCTTGGCCTCCCAAAGTGCTGGGATTACAGGTATGAGCCGCTGCACCTGGCTAAGGTGCTTGCATTTTATACCTCCATAAGAAAAGCAAATATAGCTACTTCTTTCAGATAATATATGTATTACTTTATTATTTCTATTAAAAACAATGTAAAAAATCAGTCATATGGGAACACTTCTAGAAGCACCCCGTTTCATCACATATAATTTAGTATTAAGCTCAGAAATCAAGACAACAGAATATAGAACCGAGATATTCACTGTCAAAAATTTGCCCTGCAAAAAGAGGAATTGATGTTTTGACGAATCTATGTAACTCATCAATTATCTAACACATTTTTCTGTGGAAATATATTCATTGTCTATAGCCAGAATGAAAGAGGTTTTCCCCATTTTTTTCCTTGGTAGTTAGCATTCTTTGTTTTTTTTTTTTTTAAATGACAGAGTCTAGCTCTGTCATCCTGGCTAGAGTGCAGTGGCATGTTCTTGGCTAACTGCAACCTTCACCTCCTGGGTTCAACCGATTCTCCTGTCTCAGCCTCCTGAGTAGCTGGGACTATAGGCACGTGCCACCACGCATAGCTAATTTTTGTATTTTTGGTAGAGACGGGGTTTCACTATGTTGGTTAGGATGGTCTTGATGTCCTGACCTTGTGATTCACCCACCTTGGCCTCCCAAAGTGCTAGAATTACAGGCGTGAGCCACTGCACCTGGCTGTAGCTAGCATTCTTAAAGCTAAGGCTTGGAATTCTGTTTGAAATCATTCAGTCATAAAAAACACACTTGAGAAAATTCCTAAATTCATTCCGGGAAAGAAAAAGGTAAATGGGAATTATTAACAAATGGAATATATGACTAAACACTAATTTTTTGAAACACATCTCTTTTATGTCCTTTGTAAATATTTTCTTTTTTTTTTTTTTTTTTTTTTTTTGAGACGGAGTCTCGCTCTGTAGCCCAGGCTGGAGTGCAGTGGCCGGATCTCAGCTCACTGCAAGCTCCGCCTCCCGGGTTCATGCCATTCTCCGGCCTCAGCCTCCCGAGTAGCTGGGACTACAGGCGCCCGCCACCTCGCCCGGCTAGTTTTTTGTATTTCTTAGTAGAGACGGGGTTTCACCGTGTTAGCCAGGATGGTCTCGATCTCCTGACCTCGTGATCCACCCGTCTCGGCCTCCCAAAGTGCTGGGATTACAGGCTTGAGCCACCGCGCCCGGCCAACTGTAAATATTTTCTTACCTTTCAAGCCCTACTAATAAAATGTAGATTATAGTAAAAAAAACTGATGCAGGTGGGTGCAGTGGCTCATGCCTATAATCCCAGCATTTTGTGAGGCCAGAACAGGTGGATCACTTAAGACCAGAAGTTTGGAACCAGCCCGGTCCATCTCTACTAAACATACAAAAACTAGCCTGGTGCAGTGGTGCGCACTTGTAGTCGTAGCTACTTGGGAGGCTGAGGCATGAGAATCACTTGAACCCAAGAGGCACAGGTTGCAGTGAGTTGAGATTGAGCCACTGCATTCCAGCCTGTGCAACAGAGTGAGACTGTCTCAAAAACAAACAAACAGAAACCGAAACAAAAAACCAAAACAAAAACAAACCAAAAAACAAAAAAAACCCTGAGGTCAAAATAAGTGAACCAATCTTTTCGAGGTACAGATCCAATTATCCACCCCACCCTGTTCACTTACATGCTCAAAAACCACCCTCCCAGGAGACACTGCACTATGCCCCCATGAATGTTCCAGGTGCATTTTATGCCATCTTACTGGGGTCAGATTTTTGTCTTTTGGAGTTTTTTTTGTTTTTGTTTTTGTTTTTTTACAAATTTTTCATGATTTTTCTTTCACTATTTTTCTGCCACACCCAAGAGAATCCAAGGGGCATAAATTATTTGGTTTTCCCTCAATACCAGCATCTGATTGGCTGACCAGCAATGTGTCTCCAAGAAATGGAAGCTAGGTTGGGTGAAGACAATCTTCACGTCTCAAGGGGTTAGTTTTTCCAAAAACAAACAAACAAAAAAATGCACCAGGAGATGCCTTTCAGCCCCAAGGCTGCCACCTGCTCCCTTGCGAGGCTACACTCCATACCTCAGGTAGTCCTATGGGAGAAAATGACCAAGGGCTAATAGTCACTAGACACTCTAGCAGACATAGCCATGGTGGGTATCTTGGTTTATCCCCAGAAAGTACTAAAACCCAGGACCAGAAAAAAACAGAAAGTTGCCTGAGGACACATCACCCTATAAAGTTTCCGAAGAGTAATCTTGACCCGAAAACATTCCGTTAAGTTCTCTGGCAATATAAAGGAAAAAGAGGCACAGATATTTTTTACAATGCAGTGTCAGGGGGGTATTCCTTGCTTTCTTCTCATAAGAACTATTTACAAACAAAAAACAAATTTTTCATTAGTATTATGAAACGCTTTAAACAAATTATTAATTGAGGAACATGGGGTACACTTGAGGCCCTGCTTGGGACACATGTGAAAAATGCCAGGGATAATCAGGCCCCTATGGGGTGTGAAAATAATTAAGGGGCAGGCAATTAGACTGAGGAGGCTCTAGTCCCCGGATTCCTACTTCCAAAAAAAAAAAAAAAAAAAAAAAATCTAAACTCAAGTGCATTTTTTGGTAAATTACTACATTAGGGGAAACAAAATTCAGGCTTAAAGAGCTATAAACTGCCAATTAAGCTCTGAATACATAACCAGGAAATTTCCACCTTGATTGCACAAATTAAGAAACTACGCAACTAAGCCCCAACCATGGACCACAAACTACAAAGCTGGGTGCTCCACAATTCTTTTTTTTTTTTTTTTTTTTTTTGAGACGGAGTCTCGCTGTGTCGCCCAGGCTGGAGTGCAGTGGCCGGATCTCAGCTCACTGCAAGCTCTGTCTCCCGGGTTTTTACGCCATTCTCCTGCCTCAGCCTCCCGAGTAGCCGGGACTACAGGCGCCCGCCACCTCGCCCGGCTAGTTTTTTGTATTTTTTAGTAGAGACGGGGTTTCACCGTGTTAGCCAGGATGGTCTCGAACTCCTGCCCTCGTGATCCGCCCGTCTAGGCCTCCCAAAGTGCTGGGATTACAGGCTTGAGCCACCGTGCCCGGCCGGGTGCTCCACAATTCTTGAATCACTCTTTGATTAAATTATTTGATATTTTGGCAGTGACTCACATAATTTTTTTTGAAACAGGGTCTTGCTCTGTCGCCCAGGCTGGAGGGCAGTGGCGTGATCTCAGCTCAGTGCAACCTCCGCCTCCCAGATTCAAGACATTCTCTCACCTTTGCCTCCCGAGTAACCGGGGTACAGACATTCACCATCACACCCAGTTAATTTTTGTATTTTTAGTGGAGCTGTATTTTGGCCAGGCTGGTCTTGAACTCCTGACCTAAAGTGATCCACCAGCCTCCGCCTCCCAAAGGGTTGGGACTACAAGCGTGAGCCACCGCGCCCGGCCCCATAAATTCTTAATTGGTCAAAAGGAAACTGTGAACCCCACGACCAAAGCTCTCCCCATGCATGAATCCGCACTCCGAATCAGGATTCTTCCCTGACAACCCTCCCCTTGGTCCCTGCACAATCTGGGAGAGACGTGGCGCTGCCGGTGCAGAGCTGCCCGGAGAGGGCTCCAGGCCAGGGCACAGTCACCACGCAGGGAAGAGACAGGACGCCCGGGGCCCCGGCTGTCAGCGCAGCCGCTATCTTATGGCTGAAGGGGACTGAGGCCGAGCTGGGCAAGGAGAACTCCGGGCGCCGATTGTGGAGCTGACTGCAGGGAGACCTGAGGGCCCGCTACAGCCACCTTCCACTGGTTTCAACCAGCACCCCCCACCCCCCGCCCACCTCCCGAGATGTCGGACCGGACACATTCACCATTTCTACGTTTCCAGGGGGTCCCGGAGTCTTAGCTGTGGATCTTTCAATACGTTCAGGTCACAGGACCACATAAGCTGGCCCTGTAGGAGCAGAGGACACAGAGCAGTGAAGACAAGTCCTTGAGCTCCAGCTGCAGGGAGAGACAAAGGCCCCGCCAAATCCGAAGCCGTTCTGTTCGCTCCAGCTGCGTGCCTGATTGGACGGTTTCCAGCCCGATGTCCCCGATTGGATAATGCTGAAGGCCCCGCCCCCGCAGGCCCTGAGTGACAGAAGATGAGATCAGATGCTGGGCTGAATGAGAAAAGAACAGCCTAACCTGCAGACTTTTCAGGCAGGGCTTCCTCCCTGAGCTAAGCCAGTCCCATCCCAGAGCATGGGAATATTTTTTTACTCTCTGTTTTTGAATGTATTCAAAAGGTGAACAGAAGTATTTTGCTGTCATATTAATAATACCTACAATTTTTATTCAAGAGAAAATCAACTTTTACTTTGGTAATAGTGTATTATCTATACTAAAGCTAATTTTAATGTAACTTTATAAATAAACCAAATTTGTCATTTTTGACCACTCCAGATTTACATATATATTTTGTAATCTCTTGTATTTTTTTAACTTTTTATATTTTATTTGTATTTACATTCTTTTTAGTTTTTCAGTTTGAAACAACCTTTCAGTAATTTCAAACTGCTATAGGAGATAGAAAGAAATCATTTAGGGCCAGGCACTGTGACTCACGCCTGTAATCCCAGCACTTTGGGAGGCCAAGGTGGGAGGATCGCTTGAGGTCAGCAGTTCAAGACCCGCCTGGCTAACATGGTGAAATCCCATCTCTACTAAAAATACAAAAAATTAGCTGGGCGTGCTGGTGCACACCTGTAGTCCCAGCTACTCTGGAGGCCGAGGCAGGAGAATCGCTTGAACCCAGGAGGCAGAGGTTGTGTAACAGCTCAAGGGGCTCGCGTTGCCCTTTGCCTAGACAGAGCCAATTCATCAGGACAGGAGAATTTGTGGAGGAAAAGTTAAATATTAAATTTGAACTCAATTGAACGTGGACACAAACAATGGTCACCAAGTCCTAGAACAGGTTGTGTGAGCCCCTTGAGACGATCATCCAACTCTGTTATGGAGAAATCTCTATTTCAATCTATTTTTATACTTTAGTTATTGAAAAATGATAGACAATTGCAAAAAAACCAAGTTGACCTTATTGTGTTCCTTGGGCCCAGTCGCCAAGGACCTTTGTGACTGGGCCTTATGGTAAACAACTCATTACAACAAGAGCTAGTGTCCCAAACACGCGGAAGCTTCATGAGACCTCTCCTCATCTGTGTCCGGACGGGTGGCTGAATCTGGAGCGAAAGCTGTTGCTTCTCAGTCTGGTCGTGAATCCTCCATAGTTTGGTGAGTGTAAGATCTGACTCTGGAGCCCAGGCTGTTGCTTCTCACTCTGGTGGTGAATCCTCCATAGTCTGGTGTGGAGGAAAAGTTAAATATTAAATTTGAACTCAATTGAATGTGGACACAAATAGTGGTCACCAAGTCCTGGAACAGGTTGTGTGAGCCCCTTGAGGCATTTTTCCAGAGCTGTTTTGGAGAAATCGCTATTTCAATCTATTCCTATACATTAGTTGTTTAAAACAATAGACAATCACAAAAACAAGTTGATTTTTTTGTTGTTGTTTCTTGAGACCAGTTGTGAAGGGCTCTGGTGACTGGGCCTCATGCCAAACAGCTTATTACAAAAGAGCTTGGGTACTAGACTGCGCTGAAGCTTCATGAGACCTTTCCTGGCCCACTCTGGAGCCCAGGCTGTTGCTTCCCAGTCTGGTGGTGAACCCTCCATAGTCTGGTGAGTGTAAATATATATATATCTCTTTTTTCTTCTCCTCTTCCCATTGCAACTTGCTTGTTATATCAATCTGCTTCTTATATTGATTTGCTTATTATATCATTTATTTATTATATCTGCATTGCCATTTACATGGGATAAAGCTTGTTTACTCTTAAATGTATTGTGTGTGTCTTTTCTTCTCCCCTCACACATTTCCCATACAGCTCATTTTTGGCATCACAAACAGGATTCGAAAACAAAAGTGTGGCCGGGAGCGGTGGCTCAAGCCTGTAATCCCAGCACTTTGGGAGGCCGAGATGGGCGGATCACGAGGTCAGGAGATCGAGACCATCCTGGCTAACACAGTGAAACCCCGTCTCTACTAAAAAAAATACAAAAAAAAAAAAAAAAAACTAGCCAGGCGAGGTGGCGGGCGCCTGTAGTCCCAGCTACTCGGGAGGCTGAGGCAGGAGAATGGCGTAAAGCCGGGAGGCGGAGCTTGCAGTGAGCTGAGATCCGGCCACTGCACTCCAGCCTGGGCGACAGAGCAAGACTCTGTCTCAAAAAAAAAAAAAAAAGAAAACAAAAGTGTGTCGCTTTTTTGTCCACAAGGATGGGGCTGAAAGCTCAGAGACTTTCCATATCCTGGGATGGGAACTCCCCCAGTTTTCCCTTTGGTGGTTGAATGGTCCAGGGGAACTGGCCTTTGTGAGAATTGGGAATCTAAATTAGCGCAATTTAAACCTTTGACTGTGTGTGAAGTGCTGCAGGGGATTCCAGTCACCAAAGGACACGCTGAGGGGTTCTCCCAAAGTGGATAGTGTTTGCTTACTGCTTATAAGTTAATGTATCAAGAGAGGGGCTGGTTGCTACAAAAGAAATGTAAGCTGGAAAAGGAAAATGCTACTCTGACTTCCAGACTGACCTGGGCCCAATGCCAGGCCTATGTCTTGACTGATAGGGCTCAAAGCTATCAGTGTATTGCTGAAAAAACAGCTGTCCGAATGGCTGGTCAGGGTAAAAGTGAAGAATTAGTCAGCTGGGGCTTGGAGCAGGTAAAAGCCCAGGTCCTATTTCAAGGATGGGAAATTAACCTAGTAAAATTCAAGGAACTGCACAAACTGTAAAACTCCTTGACATCCTATGGAATGCAGGGAAATAGTCCATTTTACCAAAGGCTAAGGCTAAAATACTAGAATTTGCAACCCCTACCACTAAAAAGGAGGCCCAGAAATTTATTGAATTGTTTGGATTCTGGAGACATCATATTCCCCATTTGGGTAACATTTTACAACCTCTGCATGCAGTCACTAGAAAATGCTATGACTTTCATTGGGGAGAGACAGACAGCATGGCTTCTGAACAAGCTAAACAAGCAGTGCAACCATCCCTAGATCTATGGTCCATACAGGATGGGCCAGGAGAACTGCAAGTAACTGTCCTAGATCAACATGCTAATTGGAGACTTAGGCAGAAGCAAGATGGGAAGAGGGTACCTCTCGGGTTTTGGACCCAGAAACTGGCAGAGGCCAGCAAAGCTTATAATCCTTTCTGGAAGCAATTGTTAGCTTGCTGTTGGCTTTGCCAGAAACAGAACACCTCTGCTTCAACCTGTGGGGAAAAGAAAGAAAGATCAGACTGTTCCTGTGTCTATATAGAAAGAAGTAGACATAAGAGACTCCATCTTGTTCTGTATTTGAGATGCTGTTAATCTGTGACCCTACCCCCAACCTTGTCCTTGCAAGAGACATGTGCTGCGGTGACTCAAGGCTTAATGGATTTTGGGCTGTGCAGGGTGTGCTTTGTTAAACAAGTGCCTGAAGGCAGTTTGCTGGTTAAAGGCCATCACCATTCTCTTAATCTCAAGTACCCAGGGACACATACATGGCCAAAGCTCGCAGGGACCTCTGCCTAGGAAAGCTAGGTATTGTCCAAGGTTTCTCCCCATGTGATAGTCTGAAATATGGCCTCGAGGGAAGAGAAAGAGCTGATCATCCCCCAGCCCAACACCCGTGAAGGGTCTGTGCTGAGGAGGACTAGTACAAGAGGAAAGAAGGCCTTTTGACGGATGTTGGCAGTTAAGATAGAGAAAAGCATCTGTCTCCTGCCCGTCCCTGGGCAATGGAACATCTCGGTGTAAAACCCGATTGTATGCTCTGTTTACTGAGATAGGAGAAAACCGCTTACGGCATAAGGTGGGACTTGCTGGCGCAATGCTGCTAAAAGGTGTATGGAGATGTTTGCATATGCATCTCAAGGCACAGCATTTTCCTTTGAACTTATTCATGTCACAGAGATCTTTATCCATATGTCTTACTGCTAATTTTCTCCCTACAATGATCCTATTGTCCTGCCATTCCCTCATCTTTAAGATGGTAAAGATAATTATCAATAAATACTAAGGGAACTCAGAGACTGGTGCCGGCGTGGGTCCTCTGTATGCTGAGCGCCGGTCCCCTGGACCCACTTTTTCTTTCTCTATACTTTGTCTCTGTGTCTCATTTCTTTTCTCAAGTCTCTCATTCCACCTAATGAGAAACACGCACAGGTGTGGAGGGGCAGGCCACCCCTTCACAACCATAATGTCTTTTTGAGGCCTGAAATTCCTATTATGACTTGGGTTATGAGTTCCCCCAAAACTCACCTGATAGGGCGTGCCCAATGAAGTAGCATCATAGAATGGAAATGGTACATACAAGACCAGGCTAAGCCGAAACCAAATGGGGTATCATTTGTGTTTTGAGAGAGTCTCACTCTGTCACCCAGGCTGGAGTGCAGTGGCTTGATCTTGGCTCACTGCAACCTCTGCCTCCCAGGTTCAAGCGATTTTCCTGCCTCATCTTCCAGAGTGGCTGGGATTGCAGGTGAGCACCACCACGTCTGGCTAATTTTTGTATTTTTAGTAGAGATGGGGTTTCACTATGTTGGTCCGGCTGGTCTCGAACTCCTGTCCTCGTGATCCACGCTCCTCAGCCCCCAAAGTGCTGGAATTACAGCGTGAGCCACCGCGCCCGATAGGGGTATTATTTTTATATGAGGATGTACAAAACCTGCCAGCTCAGGAAACCACTGAGCAAGTCCTGCAGATAGGAAAGAAAACCTCCCACATCTAATGGGGCAAATCCTTTAAAGAACTAAGCCCAGAGGATCAGAAACATGCTTGGTTTACCGATGCATCCACCAATGGGACCTGATGCTGGAAGGCCGTGGCTTATAATCCTGTTAAAAACATCAGCATTTCTGATGAAGGAAGGGGTGGGAGTGTTGGAACCGAACTGTCGATTCCCTCCTGGGCAGGGGTCACCGCGAAGGATCACCGACACGAGATTCACAGCAGAGAGTTATTTATTACTAGCGCGCTAGGGTCCTAAGCTCTAAGTTGGCCCTGGGACCCCGACTGCTTGTTATAGGCTGTTTATATAGGCAAACATAAGTTCAAACACAGCTTATGGTGCGAAATTCAAACAAAGCTTAAGGCGCAAAATGATTGGGTCTAGCTATGGCCTGAGCAAGATGTCTTATGCTAATTGGTTAGAGCAGGACCTTATGAGGTTTTTTCCTGGAGTTGTTGATTCCGGGAACTTCGAGGCAGGGTGGGACCCCCGGAATTGGCAGGGTGGGACCCCATGAGGTTGTTTCCTGGAATTGGCAGGGTGGGACCCTATTAGGGTGGGTCCCTATCGAGGCAGGGTGGGACCCTATCCAGAGCCACCTGGTGTTAATTTTTTCTATATGAGGCCTAGTTTCTAAGTTTTATGAGGCCTAGTTTCATTCCCTCCTCTTTTTGTGTCAGAGGCTCAATCTTGAGCCTCTTCTTCAGTCCTGAGGGTCTGGTATTGTTGGGTCAGAACCATAGCATGTACTATGTTTAATCTATTTCTAATAAGGGTGAGTAAGCGGTTGAGTATGCATGGCCCGAAAGTCAGGATGAGCGTGAGCAGGATGAGGGGTCCTAAGATGGTGGAGATTAGGGTGCTAAGCCAAGGGGATTGGTTGTACCAATTTTCAAAGCAATTTTGCTGAGATTCTCTCTCTTTTTTTCTCTTGTCTAATCTTCCTCTTAGTTTTGCCATAGAATCTTTAACTACTCCTGAATGATCTGCATAAAAACAACATTGCTCTTTCAGGGCTGCACAGAGCCCACCCTCTTTCAGAAAGACAATTTCTAGTCCTCGTCAGTTTTGTAATACAACTTCAGACAGAGAAGTCAAGGACTCTTCAAGTTTTGTGATAGATTGTTCTATGGCTTTAAGGTCTTCATCTATGGCTACTCTAAGTTGTTGCAGATGATGGTTACCATGCACTAGGGCTGCTGTCCCGGTCTTAACTCTAGCCGCTACCCCAATTCCTAACATGACGGCGAGGGTGAGGGAGATAGGTTCTCTCTTTGGTCTAGTATGAGTTTTTTGCTCATACCGGAGATTAAAGGAGTCTCTAGAGTGATAGTATACTCGGGGAACAACTTGTACCAACACGCAATAGTGGGTGCCACTGCTAAAAACGGCTGTGGATACACAGGGGGTGAGCCTAGTGTTGCAAGCCCACCAGTCCGTCTCGGAGGGGACCAAATAGTGATTGGAGCTGGGTACTGTCAAGGTTACATTACAAAGATGCTGATGACTAGGGGGCACTTGGCCTATGCAGGCTCCCAACCCAGAAACTTCAGCCAGGGTTAGTTTTCTTTGTTGTTCCTATGCGCATCCAGTAGGATTGGCGGAATTAATGAAATTATTAGTGGAGGCAATGCCTTCATAGTAAGGGGGGCCTGTTGCCAGACATAGCCAGCAAGAGGAGGTAAATTCTGGCTTTGTCTGGTTTAAAGCGAAATAGGAGCCCTTTATGAGATTTAGGAGCCTGTCACCTATTCCCAGGTCAAGGGGCCCGCGGGTGACGTTTTGGGCTGAGGGTGTGTATTTAGAGGAGGTGGAGATTAAAGGCGGGGAAGTGCTTTTAGGAGCTCTTGGTTGGGGCTCTCTTGGTGCAGGAACCAGGGGCTTCCTTGTTTCTGATAAAACTTGGTTTGGTCCTACTGCGACAGGGGCTGTGATAGGGTTGACTATTAATTTGATTTGGATAGGGATTCCATACAGTGGCTTTTGGTATAAATATAGGCCCCATATTAACCCGGATATCCAACGGTTATCAGATTTTGCTGCATCTTCAAACTTGATGCGGACCAGATTGCAAGTTTTTGAATATCGGGTTCTGGTGCAGTGCTGGACAAAGGACATGGTTATGTACCAGGGTTTCATGGCCTATTTCCATTCTCCATTATTAGTAGTTATACAGGACAAACTAGCGCAAAACAGGGCATCTATTTCTCCACAAGTTTTTCTCATTTCTCCTGTCCTGAATCCGGGACAGGCATAGAACCCGTTCCGGCTTACGGACACCTTTCTAGCCTGTTTTCTCCATTCTCCCCCTTCCATGTCATCTATCTTTGCTATTTTGTCTAGGTTGAAATAGAGGTCAGGGAACCAAGTCCCCATAGGAGCAATTTTTGAGGTTTTATCTAAGACCTCATGAGTACTAAAATCAATTACCTGCCAGGTCAGGTTATATGGCCGGTGGGGGTTATTACTGCCAGCAACGCAGGGAAGGAGGGCTAGTAATAAGCAAGGGGCTAGATACGAGAGAGTCTTATCTTGAGTGGGTCCTCGGAGCGTCGGAGTCTCCATGTCTTAGGTGGTGTTGGTCCGGGCGTCTCTGGAGCAGCCTTGGCGTGGGATGCGTGGATCCAAGTGGAGATTCCGTCAACCTTTATGGCTGTGGGCGTGGTCAGGAGAACAATGTAGGGTCCTTTCCACCGAGGCTCTAGTCCTTGAGTGCGATGCCGTCTAACGTAGACAGAGTCTCCCACCTGGAAAGGGTGACTGGTCTGTGGATGTCCTGGTTGGTACAGTTCTGCCAAGGTGGCCCAGATTTGGGCCTGTACTGCTTGGAGTCCTTTTAGCCGGGCCTGTAGATCAGTCTTAGGATCGGAGGGGGAGAAGGAATTAAGCAAGGCTGACAAAGGGGGAGGTCCTCCGTAGAGGATTTCATATGGAGTGAGCCTAAAACGGTTAGGCGTATTTCGGGCCCTTAACAGAGCTAAGGATAGGAGGCGTCTCCAATCTTTTAAACCAGTCTCTAAGGTCAATTTAGTAAGGGTCTCTTTTATTGTTCTATTCATACTTTCTACCTGTCCTGAGCTCTGGGGTCTATAGGCACAATGTAATTTCCAATTAATCCTCAATATCCTGGCGAGCCCCTGACTTACCTGAGAAACGAAGGCCGGCCCGTTATCTGACCTAATTACCTTGGGAAGTCCGAATCTAGGAAAGATTTCTTCCAAAATTTTCTTGGCTACTATGTGTGCCGTTTTTTGCCGGGTGGGGTAGGCTTCTACCCATCCTGAAAAGGTATTTACAAACACCAGTAAGTACTTATATCCAGCATAGTGAGGTTTTACTTCAGTGAAGTCTATTTCCTAATAGACTCCTGGGCGGTTACCATGAGTTCGTTTCCTTTCTGGCACTCGGGTAGCCCCAGCGTTTACCTGCTGACAGACCTTACAGGCAGATGTCACTTGTTCTACGAGGGTACTTGCCTTTGGGATTAGAAAGTCAGTTTTTTCAATCAATAATTTTAGCTTTCGATTACTTAAGTGTGTCCAGGCATGCATTTGCTGGATCATTGCCAGGGCCTCCTTTTGGGGAAGGACTATTTTTCCTCCTTTTTCCCAGTTTTTAGTGTCTTTGTTTTCTATAGCCCCTATGGCCTTTGCTTCTTCCTGGTCTTCTGGGGTATAAGTATGTTCAATAGTTATGTGGCTGGTTTCGTCAGGTTCTGTGGCTAGGGTCAGTACTTCCGCCATGGCGGCTTGCCTGGCCACTTGGTCAGCCTGTCTGTTTCCTACTGCGACTGGATCCTGTCCTTTCTGATGCCCGGGGCAGTGAATTATAGCCACTTCTTGAGGAAGAAAAAGGGCTTTTAATAAGGCAATTATTTCAACTTTGTTCTTGATTTCCTTTCCTTCTGAGGTTAGGAGACCTCTTCTTTCATAGATACTTCCATGAGTATGAGCCGTTGCAAAGGCATACCGGCTATCAGTATAAATGTTAGCTTTCTTTCCCTTGGACAGCTCTAGGGCCTTGGTTAGTGCTATTAACTCAGCCTTCTGTGCAGACGTGCCAGGAGGTAGTGATTGTGCCTAAATGGTGTTGTGGCCATCTACTACCGCCGCTCCCGCCCTCCGGGTACCTGAGTCAAAGTAACTGCTGCCGTCTGTGTACCAGGTGTGATCCGTGTCTGGGAGTTCTTGGTCTTTAAGGTCTTCCCGTGTTCCATGGGTCTCAGCCAGTACTTGCCGACAATCGTGTGGGCTTGGTTGGTCTTCTGGTACCGGCAGCAGTGTAGCAGGGTTTAGGGTGACCGTAGGGCCAAACTGGACGCGGTCCGTGTCCAGTAGGAGGGCCTGGTAGTGGGTTAGGTGTGCGTTGGTTATCCACCGGTCCGGGGGCTGCTGCACTATGGCCTCTAGAGCATGTGGGGTAATAACAGTCAGTGGCTGCCCAAGGGTTAACTTAGCAGAGTCCTTGACCAGCATAGCGGTGGCTGCCATGATACGAAGACACGGGGGCCAGCCGGCCGCCACAGGGTCCAGCTTTTTAGACAGGTATGCTACCGGTCTTTTCCAAGGCCTTAATTTTTGGGTCAAGACCCCTTTGGCAATCCCTTGCCTCTCGTCCAGGAAGAGGGTAAAGGGCTTTGAGGTGTCCGGTAACCTAAGGGCCGGGGCAGACAAGAGTGCTTGTTTTAGTGCCTCAAAAGCCAATTGATGCTCTGTCTGCCAGGTGAAAGGGGTGCTCTCCTTGGTGAGTGCATAAAGGGGGGTGGCCAGTTCAGCAAAACCGGGTATCCACAAGTGACAGAACCTAGCAGTTCCCAAGAATTCATGTACCTCCCTGGGATTTCGTGGTGGTGGAAGGCGAGCCACTGTCTTTATGCGCCCAGGGGTGAGCCACCTTTTCCCTTCACTCAGGATATACCCCAGATATGTTACCTTGGTCTGACAGAGCTGTGCCTTCTTGGCGGATGCCCGGTATCCTTTTTCACCTAGTGCCTGGAGTAGATGCCTGGTACCTTGTATACAGATTTCCTTTGTAGGAGCAGCCAAGAGGAGGTCATCCACATACTGGAGTAGAGTCACTTCTGGATTTTGGGTCCGGAAGTCGGTCAGGTCTCGATGAAGAGCCTCATCGAAGAGAGTGGGAGAGTTCTTGAATCCTTGGGGAAGCCGGGTCCAGGTCAATTGGCCCGAAATTCCTTTCTCAGGATCTTTCCACTCAAAGGAAAAGAGTTCTTGGCTTTGGGGGGCCAGAGGTAAACAGAAGAAAGCATCTTTTAAATCTAATACTGTATACCAGTTATAGCCTGGTTTTAAGGTGCTGAGTAAGTTGTAAGGATTGGGGACCGTGGGATGGATGTCCATGGTTCTTTTGTTAATTTCTCTCAAGTCTTGGACAGGCCTGTAATCCTGAGTACCAGGCTTTTTTACTGGCAGAAGAGGAGTGTTCCAGGGCGAGCGACAAGGTAGCAACACTCCAAGTTCTAGAAATTTGTTAATGTGCTGCCGAATTCCTATATGAGCCTCTCGGCTCATGGGATATTGCTTGATAGACACGGGCACCGCCGTGGGCTTTAAATCAATTATGATTGGGGCTTGATACTTAGCTAGCCCGAGTCCTCCCGTTTCCGCCCAAGCTTGGGGAAAGTCTTGCAACCAAACATCAGGGAGGCTAGTGATGACCGGAGCGTCGAAAAGCCGATGCTTATCTTGCAGAGACACAGTTAAAATTTGGATGGGCTGACCGTCCCGATCTAATACTTGGGCCCCAGTCTCGGAGAAGTGGATTTGGGCTCCAAGCTTGGTCAGAAGATCTCGTCCTAGGAGGGGGTAGGGGTATTCAGGTACCACCAAGAAGGAATGTGTCACCATTCCTTGTCCAAGATTAACTGTCCGGTGGTTAGTCCACTTGTGCAATTTTCCCCCTGTTGCCCCCTGGACCTAGGATGTGCGGGAAGACAGGGGCCCGTCTGCCTTTGTCAAAACTGAATGTTGGGCCCCTGTGTCCACCAAGAAGGTGGTGGGATGCCCCCCTACAGAGAGAGTTAGCCGGGGCTCGGGGGGGGCTCCAGAGCCTTGACACCCCTATTCGCTATCTTCACCTAGGGTGAGGACAGCGGCAGGTTTCTTTTGGTCTTTAGGACGCTTGGGGCAATCTTTGATCCAATGTCCCCGTTCTTTGCAGTAGGCACACTGGTCTTTTTCCACTTTGGCCGCCTCCGCTTCTCTCCCTCTCTCCCTGGTCCTTTCTCTCTCACAACTGCCGCCAGGATTTTTGTTAAATGCTTATCCCTCACTCGGTCCCTATGATCCTCTCGCTCCATCTGTTCCTTCGCTAACCTGGCTTCCTTTTTCTCAGGGGTTTCTCTCTTATTATACACTTTTTCTGCCTCCGTAACCAATTCCTGTAATCCATAGGTTTGGATTCCATCTAGCCTTTGGAGTTTTCCTTTGATATCTAATGCAGCTTGGTCTATGAATGCCATAGCTACGGTAGCCTTATGTTCTAGGGCCTCTGGATTGAATGGGGTATACATTCGGAACCTTTCCAGAAGCCTTTCCATGAAGGCTGCCGGGCTTTCGTCCCTTTCCTGAGTTATGGTCCTTACCTTGGCCAAATTTGTGGGGCGCTTTCCTGCCCCTTTGAGACCCGCCAACAGAGCCTGGTGATAGATTCGGAGACTCTCCCTACCTGGTGCCATTTCATAGTCCTAGTCTGGGTGGGTGAGGGGAAATCCCTCATCTATTTCATTGGGAAGTTGGGTTGGGAGGCCTCCTGGTCCTGGCACATTTTTCCGGGCCTCCAGGAGGACTCGCTGCCTTTCTTCAGTGGTTAGGAGGACCTGCAAGAGTTGCTGTCAATCATCCTAAGTGGGCTGGTGAGTGAGGAGAATGGATTCTATCAATGAGGTTAGGGCCTGGGGGTCTTGGGAAAAGGAAGGGTTATGGGTTTTCCAGTTGTAGAGGTCAGAGGCAGAGAAGGGCCAGTACTGGACCGTGTGATTGACAGTACGGAGGGGAAAAAGGGAGGATTGCCAAGTGGAAGGGCCATCTGGGTCCTCAGTCTGCCACAAGCAGAGACGTGGAGGTGTTGGCGGCGGCGTCCGAGGGGTGAGCTTGGGCGGGGCTGGAGAAGGAGACGGGGTGGAGGGAGGGGCCGAGGGAGAAGTTGGAGAAAGGGTAGGGGCCGAGGGAGAAGTTGGAGAAAGGGTAGGGGCCGAGGGAGAAGTTGGAGAAAGGGTAGGGGCCGAGGCAGTAGAGGAAAGAGCTGGGGACAAGACAGGGGGCAAGGGTGAAGCGTAAGGTGGAGGTCCCAGAAGGGGGTTCTGAGGTGGAGGAGGCAGGGGGTCAAGAAGGAGGAGATCCCTCTGGGGTTCATCTGGGAGGACTGGCTTAGGCGGGTCTGGATTCCGATTCTTTGGGGCTTCTAAGGCAAGGAGGGTAGATTGGGATGGGGAAGGGGAATGGAGGAAGGGTTTCACCCAAGAGGGAGGATTTCGGACCAGATCCTCCCAAATAATTATGTAGGCCACTTGGTCCTGGTGTCCGAGTGGCCCAGGATCCATCACTTTTGCTTTAACCTGCAAGATAATTGAGAGGTTAAATGTTCCGCCCCGGGGCCACTCCCCATGGAGGGTTGGCCACTCGGACGAGCAGAATGTTTTCCATCGTCCTTTACGGACTTCTACAGAGAGGTGGTGGGCTCGAGCCCGGACGTCAGGGAAGTGAGTCAGGGTTAGAGACAAAGGAGTCGTCAACGTCTGTCCCATTTCGTCCACGTATAACAAAGACAAAACGAAAGTAACAAAAATAAAGACCAGACAAGTAAGGAGAAGCCGCGCGGCCAGAGAGTGGCGCCACAAGATCACAAAATATTCAGACGGCAGGGGCGACCTGCCTACAGATTTGAGGAGGCTGACTGAGTCGTCAGCCTTCTCCCAGACTACCGCCAGGGCGTCCCCCGGGGCGTAAGTGGGAAGGTGCCGGACACGTCTGTCCCCCTTCCCCACTTAATTCAGAAGGAGTACTCCCCAGAGTTCAGAGTTAGCCGGCAAGACAGACAGAACAAAACGAAAGTACCTGGTGGGTCCGTTCAGTCAGCAGTCCATGGCCCGGGCCAGATGGGTCTCCGCCGGATGGGTCGGGGGTCCTCGGACGACCCCACTTCCCGGCCAATGCACCAAATGTTGGAACCGAACTGTCGATTCCCTCCTGGGCAGGGGTCGCCGCGAAGGATCACCGACACGAGATTCACAGCAGAGAGTTATTTATTACTAGCGCGCTAGGGTCCTAAGCTCTAAGTTGGCCCTGGGACCCCGACTGCTTGTTACAGGCTGTTTATATAGGCAAACATAAGTTCAAACACAGCTTATGGCGCGAAATTCAAACAAAGCTTAAGGCGCAAAATGATTGGGTCTAGCTATGGCCTGAGCAAGGTGTCTTATGCTAATTGGTTAGAGCAGGACCTTATGAGGTTTTTTCCTGGAGTTGTTGATTCCGGGAACTTCGAGGCAGGGTGGGACCCCCGGAATTGGCAGGGTGGGACCCTATGAGGTTGTTTCCTGGAATTGGCAGGGTGGGACCCTATCAGGGTGGGTCCCTATCGAGGCAGGGTGGAACCCTATCCAGAGCCATCTGGTGTTAATTTTTTCTATATGAGGCCTAGTTTCTAAGTTTTATGAGGCCTAGTTTCAGGAGCAGCCAGTTAGCTGAACTAGTAGCCGTTCCTCGGAGCTATTCAGGAGGAGGCCAGAGGGATTTGTCACTTGTATACCAACTTTTGGTCAGTAGCAAATGGTCATACTAGCTGGATGCCCCAATGGTAATGAAATGAATGGTTAATTAGGAATAAAGAAGTTTGGAGAAAACAATACTGGGAAGACAGCTGAATCCTGGCACACACTATTATTACAGCTGTTTTCCATGTTGATGCAAATGTGTCTCTGCTTTCTCTTGACAGGCTATTTAAACAGCAGGAAGATCAACAGGCCAACATTTCCACCATAACTGCAAACTTGAATGTGGATTAATGGATTACAACTTGTTCAAGCCTTGGAATGAGAGGCATCATAATGTATGGTGGTATAACTGATAGCAATTACAGGCAAGATAGAAAGGTCATTTTATATAATACCACTCCAGATTCTTTTGCTATAAAACCACAGATGCAGGTTGTTCGATTGTTAGTGGCACCTTGTCAACAGTTAACCCCTGAGGAAATCTCCGCCCCAACAGAGGCTACATACAGAACTGGGAGATGAGATCCACTGGTACAGGTAGCTTAAATCCTGGAGCCAAAATATGGGTACAGCGTTCATTAGATCCCATTCCTAAGGCTGGTGACCTTGTAGCTATGGGGGCGGAAAATAAAGGCATAGTACCATTTCCTAAAGATGAAAAACAATATCGTGTTCTCCTCTGCTTTTGTCATTACAGGGAGTAACCTATCTACTAATTATCAGCACCTGGGTCTTTGTATCTGAGGCCAAGAAAAAATTCATTAGCTGGGTAGCCATCGCTGCAACAGAAGCCAAATGCTGTCAATGTTGGCTATATGTTGAGTTGCCGGAGACCACTTGGAATGGGCTACCTTGGAGAATCATCCCTGACAACATTTCTGCAAGGCTATGTCGTTACCAGTGGGGCCACAACAACAACACTTGCAATCCAACCTGGACTTCCTTTGACCACACTAAGCAATCCATGTTTGCCAAGTCAGAAAAAGATGAACTCTACCCTCATGTTGCATCAAAAGCCTTGGTATTCTGCCCAATATGCCTGGAATGGAATATATTGAGAACCTACTGTGCTGGTGGCCAGATTTGATATAGCATCCCCTTTGTCTGGAGGCCTTAAATGGAGTTTTTCCAGACAATTGTCAACACACACTCCAAATCGACAACATCGCACCCAATGAAACACAATCTCTTTCTTACTTTAATAACACATTAGTACACTATGATTACAGTAGCTCCATTGCTGTCCCCTGAGGGGGCTCTTGGTATGCAGATCCTATGGGTGATGGTACCTGTCCCTGCATTGAATGGGGGGATGCACTTGGGGGTGGCCATTAATTCCATTCACCATCGGGGATAATATTCCCCTCCCCAGTAATCTAGATGCTTACAAACATCACTAGTTATGAATGTGCTGGCCTCCCTGGTGGTGGTATTTTATAACAGTATTTTCCCTTGCTGCTGGTACAATCCTGCTTCAGCAACAAATTAAAACATTAACCTTACATACAGAAAAGTCTTTTAATAATAGTAGCACTGAACTTACGTTTTTATCAGATGAATTTGCTCAGCTGCATACTTTTGTGTTGCAAAATCAAATGGCATTAGAGATGCTTACCGCAGCCCAAGGAGGGTTTGCGCCTTGCTGCATACTAAATGTGGTGTGTATATTCCTGGTAATTCTCACAATGTTACACTCCTTGCAAAGCCATGCCAAATTTGGTTTTTATTCATTGTGCTTTTAATTCTCCTGTGCTTACCCTGTATCTGCAATCTCTTTCAACTTTGCCTTCCCCATATATCTGTAAGAGTATTTTCCTACAGTTGAGTATCCAAATGTGGTCAAATGTGGAGGAAAAGTTACATGTTAAATTTGAAATCAGTTGAACATGGACACAAACAATGGCCACCAAGTCCCAGCACAGGTTGTGTGAGCCCCTTGAGACAATCATTCAGCACTGTTTCAGAGAAACCTCTATTTCAATCTATTCCTATACATTAGTTATTAAAAAAAATAGACAACCACACAAAAACAGCTTGACCTTTTTGTGTTGCTTGAGCCCAGTCGCGAAGGGCCCTCATGACCGGGCCTCATGCCAAACAACTTGTTACAAAAAGAGCTAGGGTCCCAGACCGCGCCAAAGCTTCAGGAAACCTCTCCTCATCTGTGCACGGATGGGTGGCTGACTCTGAAGCCCAGGCTGTGGCTTCCTGGTGTAGTGGTGAAGCCTCCATAGTCTGATGAGTGTAATGTCTGACTCTGGAGCTCAGGCTGTTGCTCCCCCATCTGGTGATGAATCCTCCATAGTCTGGTGAATGTAAACATATTTATCTCTTTTCCCTTCTCCCCTTCCCATTGCAATTTGCTTATTATATCAATTTGCTTACTATATCTGCATTGCCATTTACGTGGAATAAAATTTGTTTACCCTTAAAGGTATTGTGTAGGTGTCTTTTCTTCTCCCCTCATGCATTTCCTGCACAGAACACAGAATATTTCTCAGAGGTTTTGTTTGTTCCTGTTTATTCTTTTTTCTTTAATCTTGTCTGCATGCTTTATTTCACCAGGGTGGCTATTAAACTCTGATATCCTTTCTTCTGCTTTATCAATTCTGCTATTGATACTTTTGTATGCTTCATGAAGTTCTCGTTCTGTGCTTTTCAGCTCCATCGGTCATTTATGTCCCTCTCTAAACTGGTTATTCTAGTTAGCAGTTCCTCTAACGTTTTATCAAGGTTCTTAGCTTCTTTGCATTGGGTTAGAACATGTTCCTTTAGCTCAGTAGTTTGTTATTTCCCATCTTCTGAAGCCTGCTTCTGTCAATTCATCCATCTCATCCTCTGCCCAGTTCTGTACTTTGCTGAAGAGACAGTTTGATCATTTGGAGGAGAAGAGGCACTTTGGCCTTTCAGCGTTTTTTTTGTTGATTCTTTCTCATCTTCGTGAGTTTGTCTAGTTTCAATATTTGAGGCTGCTGACCCTTGAATTGTTTTTTTTTTTTGTTTGTTTGAGACGGAGTCTCGCTCTGTCGCCCAGGCTGGAGTGCAGTGGCTGGATCTCAGCTCACTGCAAGCTCCGCTTCCCGGGTTTATGCCATTCTCCTGCCTCAGCCTCCCGAGTAGCTGGGACTACAGGCACCCGCCACCTCGCCCGGCTAGTTTTTTGTATTTTTAGTAGAGACGGGGTTTCACCATGTTAGCCAGGATGGTCTCGATCTCCTGACCTTGTGATCCGCCCATCTCGGCCTCCCAAAGTGCTGGGATTACAGGCTTGAGCCACCAAGCCCGGCCTGAATTGTTTTTTTTTAAACAGAGTCTTGCTCTGTCACCCAGGCTGGAGGGCAGTGGCATGATCCCGGCTTACTGCAACTTCCTCCTCCTAGGTTCAAGTGATTCTCATGTCTCAGACATGTCTCGTGTAGCTGGGACTACAGCCGTGCAACACCACACCTGGCTAATTTTTTTGTTTGCTTGTTTGTTTTGAGATGGAGTTCCACTATAGTTGCCCTGGCTGGAGTGCAATGGTGCGATCTTGGCTCACTGCAACCTCTGCCTCCTGGATTCAAGCGGTTGTCCCGCCTCAGCCTCCCAAGTAGCTGGGATTATAGGCATGTCCCACCACACCTGGCAAATTTTGTATTTTTAGTAGAGACGGGGTTTCCCCATGATGATTAGGCTGGTCTTGAACTCCTGACCTCAGGTGATCTGCCTGCCTTGGCCTCCCAAAGTGCAGGGATTACAGGCGTGAGCCACCAAACCTGGCCTAATTTTTGTATTTTTTAGTACAAATGGGGTTTTTCCATGTTGGTCAGACTGGTCTCCTGACATCGTGATCCACCTACCTTGGCCTCCCAACATATTAGGATTACAGGTGGGAGCCACTAGGCCTGGACTTGGATGGGGTTTTTGTGGGTACTTTTTTTTGTTTGTTTTTGATGCTTTTGCTGTTGCTTACTGTTTGTTTTTCTTTCAATGGTCGGATCTCCATTCTATAGGGCTGCTGCAGTTTGCTAGGGATTCACTTCAGGCCCCATTTATCTGGTTCACTCCCATGCCTGGAGATACCACTCAAGGAGGTTGGAGAACAGCAAAGAAGAGGGTCTGCTCCTTCCTCTGGGATTCCTGACCTCAAGAGGCAGCAATCTGATGCCAGTAGGATCGCTCCTGTTTCTCTGAAACAGCGCTGGATGAATGTCTCAAGGGGCTCACACAACCTGTTCCAGGACTTGGCTACCATAGTTTGTGTTTACATTCCATTAGTTCAAATTTAATTTTTAACTTTGCCTCCACACCAGACTATGGAGGATTCAGCAACAGACTGGGAAGCAACAGGCCTGCCTTCAGAGTCGGAAACTGTACTCCTCAGACTATGGAGGATTCACCACCCAACCGGGAAGCAACACCTTGGGTTCCAGAGTTGGCCACCCATCCGTGCACAGACGTGGAGATGTCTTATGAAGCTTCAGTGCTGTCTGGGACCCTAACTCTTTTTGTAATGAGTTGTTTGGCATGAGGCCTAGTCATGGGGTCCCTTCGTGACTGGACTCAAGGAACACAAAATGGTCAACTTGTTTTTTTGCAATTGTCTATTGTTTTTCAATAACTAATATGTATGAATAGACTGAAATGGAGATTTCTCCATATCAGCACTGGATAAATGCCTCAAGGGGCTCACATAACCTGTTCCAAGACTTGGTGACCATTGTTTGTGTCCACGTTCAATTGAGTTCAAATTTAATATGTAACTTTTCCTCCACAAATTACCCTGGCTTGATGAATCGGCTCTGTCTAGGCAAAGGGCAAGGTGAACCCCTTGGGCCGTTACACACCCTCCGCCTGCTGGGTTCAAGTGATTCTCCTGCCTCAGCATCTAGAGTAGCTGGGACTACAGGTGTGCACCAGCACGCCCGGCTAATTTTTTGTATTTTTAGTAGAGATGGGGTTTCACCATGTTAGCCAGGCTGGTCTTGAACTCCTGACCTCAAGTGATCCTCCCACCTTGGCCTCCCAAATTGCTGGGATTACAGATATGAGCCACCGTGCCTGGCCCTAAATGATTTCTTTCTATCTCCTATAACAGTTTGAAATTACTTAAGGGTTGTTTGAAAAACTAAAAATAATGTAAATACAAATAAAATACAAAAAGTTAAAAAAATACAAGAGATTACAAAATATATATGTAAATCTGCAGTGGTAAAAAATGACAATTTGAGTTTATTTATATGGTTTTATTAAAATTAGCTTTAGTATTGATAATACACTATTACCAAAGTAAAAGTTGATTTTCTCTTGAACAAAAATTTTATGTATTGTAAAATACAATAAAATTTCTTTTAAAAGGTTTAGCCTGTTAACTTCCTTGTTCTTTGTTCTCAGATTCAAATTTCTTGTTCTCCATGCTTCCTTGCCCCTAGTTACTGTAACAATCTTTCTTCCCATCAGTTCTAATCAATAACTCACATCTGTTTTCTTGGTTACTCACTCTGCACCCATTCCACCTTTTAAAACCGCAGGCCCCACTAATGTGACTCATACATCTCCCTTCCCTTCATTTGTAAAAATATTCACAAATAGCCAATCGGGTCAGTTTAGATTGTGTGGTCTGACCCCAGCCCATGGGGGAGTGACACAGAGGTAGAGACTTTGTGCTAAAAATAAAAAACTTGGCTGGGCACGGTGGCTCATGCCTGTAATCCCACCACTTTGGGAGGCCAAGGTGGGCAGATCATGAGGTGAGGAGTTCGAAACCAGCCTGAACAACATGGTGAAACCCCATCTCTACTAAAAATACAAAAATTAGTTGGTCATGGTGGCATGAACCTGTAATCTCAGCTACTCAGGAGGCTAAGGCAGGAGAATAGCTTGAACTCGGGAGGTGGAGGTTGCAGTGAGCTGAGATTGTGCCACTGCACTCCAGCCTGGGCAACACAGAGAGACTTCGTCTCAAAATAAATAAATAAATAAAAGACCTTTTCTCTCCTTTGTTCTGGGTGCTCTTGCGATCGTGATTGACACAAACAATACCCTCTTGCCTTAATGAATAATCTTTTGCCTGAGTGCTGGTTTCACTTTGTGACATCAAACATTTTACTTCCAACAATTCTAGGGGCTCATCTGGGATTCCCATTCTTCTCCAGAGAAGGGTCTTCCATCAACTCCTGGGGGAGACACATCCCACTGCCTTGTTGTGGTGGCCCCAGAGGCTAGAGATCGAGACCCATTCATTGTGATGTATAAATCTGGACTCTCAGCAACACAGAAAGAAAAAGGCTCACAACACCCTGGAGACCAGGTAACTCTGTGCACGAGTCAAGGTAAAAAATTTCACATGGGTGACAAAGTATCTCCTTGGTGGTTGGGATTCTGGAGGTTGAGAGCCTGCGTAAATGATCACAAGCACTACTGCTTGCGGTGCTGCTTGTTGGAATGATACTGAGCACTACTGCTGTGCAGAGTGAGTGGGTCCTATCTGTAGTTCCATGGTCACCTCATACTGCTTGTGGCAGATCCTGCCATGGGACTTATACTGGCATGCCAATGCTAAGAGAGACCTAAATTCCCATGAGAAAAGCAGCCAGAGTGGACGAAGTGAAAGAAAGATGCAAGGAGCCTCCAGCAGGCGGGACTAAAATACAGGCAAGAAATCTCTAGTATAAGTGATTAAGCCTTAGCAAGCGTCCAGGGAAAGAATAGGCAAGAAATCTCTATTATGAGGGATTGAGCCTTAACAAGCCTCCAGGGAAAGAACAGGTAAGAAATCTTTAGTATGAGAGATTGACCCTAACCAGGACCCAATATGGGAAATACCCCAAACAAAACAGGGGGTAGAAAAGATAAATATAATAACAATAATAATCCCTTTGATATCCCCCAGGTCTCTTAAAATATTGGAAAAATAATGAAAGGACTAAACATAAGACAAAACAACAAATTATAAAATATTGCTGGTTGGGTGCAGTGACTCACACCTGTAATCCCAGCACTTTTCGAGGCTGAGGTAGTCAGATAGCCTGAGCTCAGGAGTTTGCGACCAGCCTGGATAACAGAGTGAAACCCAGTCTCTACTAAAATACAATAAAAATTAGCCAGGCATGGCAGCATGCGCCTGTAGTCTCAGCTACTTGGGAGGCTGAGGCAGGAGAATTGCTTGAACTCAGGAGGCAGAGCTTGCAGTGAGCTGAGATAGTACCACCACACGCCAGCCTGGGCAACAGAGCAAGACTTCATCTCAAACAAACAAACAAACAAACAAACAAAAATTGCATTTTATTTGGACTCAAGAACCCATCCTCAAACCCTCAATCTTCTGGCCAAAGTTTGGGTCAAATGAAGATGTGATGTGTCAGCTTCTAATTCAATAGGCATGATCTTGGCTCACCGCAATCTCCACCTCACAGGTGCAAGTGATTCCCCTGCCTCAGCCTCCTGAGTAAAGGAGATTATAGGCATACACCACCACACCCAGCTAATTTTGTATTTTTAATTGAGACGGGGTTTCTCCATGTTGGTCAGGCTGGTCTCGAACTCCTGACCTCAGGTGATCTGCCTGCTTTGGCCTCCCAAATTGCTGGGATTATAGGTATGAGCCACCACATCTGGCCCAAAGAAAAACTGGACTATGCTCTTTGTTAGAGACAGGGACTTGTCCTCCTTTTTCTCTTAAAGACAACTAGGGAAAAACCTAATATAGCACCCCAAAATAAAAAGTCAGAAAAGCCAGTTCCCATGCCTAAAGACTTCAGCACATGGGATCCCCTAGACTATCTTCCCCGCTCAGCGGCCCCGACCCTTCCCCTCAGGCATTCAAGGAAAAAATGATAGCCAGGCACAATTCTACCAGAGACTATGTGAGGCCTATTGTATGTATACTCCCTTTGATCCTGATAGCCCTGAAAATCAGTGCATGATTAACATGGCTTTAGTTAGTCAAAGCGCAGAAGACATTAGAAGAAAATTGAAGCAGCAGTCTGGGTTTGCAGGTATGGATACTTCACAGTTATTGGAGATAGTCAACCAAGTGTTTGTGAATAGAGATGCACTAAGCAGCAGAGAGAACCGCAGAGAGAGTGAACGCCAAGCCCACCGACCTGCTAGCCACAGCTATTTGAAGGATCCCCCACAAAGGGGCAAGAAAAGGGGGGCCCCAGGAATAATACCCAGTCTGGCTGTCCACACTTGCAGCATAACCAGTGTGCTTACTATAAGGAAATAGGACGTTGGAAAGACAAGTGCCCGCTGTGGAAAGGGAAACAAGGTGACTCTGAGCAGGAGGCCTCAGACAAGGACGAAGGGGCCTTGTTCAATCTGGAAGAAGGGTTACTGGACTGAAGGGGACCGGGCTTATGTGCCCCCAAAGAGCCCATGGTCAGGATGACAGTCGGGGGCAAGGACATTGAGCTTCTTGTCAATACTTGTGCTGAACATTCAGTAGTAACCACCCTGGTTGCCCCCTTAATCAAAAAGATTTTTGATATAATTGGAGCCACAGGTGTTTCAGCAAAGTAAGCTTTCTGTTTGCCCTGGGCCTGCACTGTGGGGTGTGGGTGGGGGGCATGAAATGATTCACCAGTTTCTGTACATGCCTGAGTGCCCCTTGCCTTTGCTAGGAAGGGACCTACTTAGCAAGCTGAGAGCCACCATCTCTTTTACAAAGCACAGCTGTTTACAGTTAAGCTACCTGGAATGGGAGTCATCATAGCCCTTATGGTTCCTCAGGAGGAGGAATGGAGACTTCTTAACCGAGCCAGGACAAGAGATAGGACCAGCTCTGGCTAAGCGGTGGCCAAAGGTATGGGTGGAAGGCAACCCTCCAGGGTTGGCAATCAAGCAGGCCCCTGTACTCACAGAAGTTAAGCCTGGGGCTCAGCCGCTCAGGCAAAACAGTACCCAGTCCCCAGAGAAGCTCTTGAAGGTATCCAGGTCCACCTCAAGTGCCTGAAGGCCTTTGGAATTATAGTCCCTGTCAGTCTACATGGAACACTCCCCTCCTGCCTGTTCCCAAGCCAGGGACCAAGGACTACAGGCCAGTACAGGATTTGTGCTTGGTCAACCAAGCTATAGTGACTTTGCACCCAATGGTGCCTAACCCGTACATGTTGTTGGGGTTGCTGCCAGCTGAGGACAGCTGGTTCACTTGCCTGGGCCTGAAGGACACTTTCTTTAGCATCAGACTAGGTCCTGAGAGCCAGAAACTGTTTGCCTTTCAGTGGGAGGATCTGGGGCCAGGTGTTACCACTCAGTATACTTGGACCTGGCTTTCCCAAGGGTTCAAGAACTCCCTCACCATCTTCAGGGAGGCGCTGGCTCGAGACCTCCAGAAGTTTCCTGCCAAAGACCCAGGCTGCGTGTTGCTCCAGTACATGGAAGATCTTCTGCTGGGACACCCCATGGCAGTCAGATGCGCCAAGGGAATGGATACCCTGCTCTGGCACCTGGAGGACTGTGGGTATAAGTTGTCCAAGAAGAAAGCTCAGATCTGCAGACAGCAGGTACGTTACATGGAATTTACTATCCGACAGGCAGCGTGCATTCTGGGATCAGAAAGAAAGCAGGTCATTTGCAGCCTACCAGAGCCTAAGACCAGAAGGCAGGTGAGAGAATTCTTAGAAGCCATGGGGTTCAGGTTATGGATCCCAAACTTTGCAGTACTGGCCAAGCCCCTGTATGGAGTCACAAAGAGGGGGTGACAAGGAACTTTTCTAATAGGGGTCCCAACAGCAACAACCTTTTCCTGAGTTAAAAGAGAAACTCATGTCGGCCCCAGCCCTGGGGCTGCCTGATCTGACAAAACCATTTACACTATATGTGTCAGAGAGAGAGAAGATGGCGGTTGGAGTTTTGACCAGACTGTGGGGCCCTGGCCGAGGCCAGTGGCCTACCTCTCTAAACAACTAGACGGGGTTTCTAAAGGTTGGCCCCCATGTTTGAGGGCCTTGGCAGCAACTGCCCTGCTAGTACAAGAAGTGGATAAGCTGACTCTTGGGCAAAACCTGAACATAAAGGGCCCCCATGATGTGGTGACTTTAATGCATACCAAAGGACATCATTGGCTAATGAATGGTAGACTAAGTACCAAAGCTTGCTCTGTGGAAATCCCCACATAACCATTGAAGTTTGCAATGCCTTGAACCCCGCCACCTTACTCCCGATATTAGAGAGCCCAGTTGAACATAACTGTGTAGAGGTGTTGGACTCAGTTTATTCTAGCAGGCCCAACCTCCAAGACCATCCTTGGACATCAGTAGACTGGGAGCTGTATGTGGATGGGAACAGCTTTGTCAACCCACAAGGAGAGAGGTGCGCAGCATATGCGGTGGTAACCCTGGATGCTGTCATTGAAGCCAAATCATTGCCCCAGGGTACTTCAGCCCAGAAGGCTGAACTCATTGCTTTAATTCGGGCCTTTGAGCTAAGTGAAGGTAAGACTGTAAACATTTATACTGACCCTCTGTATGCCTTCTTAACTCTCCAAGTGCATGGGGCATTATACAAAGAAAAAGGCCTGTTGAATTCTGGGGGAAAAAGACATAAAGTCTCAGCAAGAGATCCTATTATTAGAGGCAGTGTGGAATCCCTAAAAGGTGGCAGTCATGTACTGCAGAGGACACCAGTGAGCTTCCACCTTGATTGCCTTGGGGAACTCCTGAGATGACTCAGAGTCTCGAACAGCAGCATCCACTCCCTACTGGGCATCAGTCGCAGCCCCCCTGCTCCCTCAGGTACCTGACATTGTACCTACTTATTCTAAAGAAGAGAAGGACTTTCTCCAGGCAGAGGGAGGGCAGGTGATAGAAGAGGGATGGATCTGGTTATCAGACAGAAGACTAGCCATGCCACAACTGCTAGGAGCCACAGTTGTACTGGCTGTGTGTGAGATCACCCACCTAGGCCAAGAGTCACTTGAAAAGTTGCTAGGCCAGGACTTCCACCTCTTGCATCTGTCAGCCCTTGCCAAAACAGCGGTGCAGCAGTGTGTCATCTGCTGGCAGCACAATGCTAGGCAAGGTCCAACTGTCCCTCTCAGCATACAAGCTTATGGAGCAGCCCCCTTTGAAGATCTCCAGGTAGACTTCACCAAGATGCCCAGATGTGGAGGTAGCAAGTATTTGCTAGTTCTAGTGTATACATACTCTGGGTGGGTGGAGGCCTATCCAACACGAACTGAGAAAACTCATGAAGTAACCCATGTGCTTCTCCGAGATCTCATCCCTAGGTTTGGACTGCCCTTATGAATTGGCTCAATGGGCCAGCGTTTGTGACTGACTTGGTACAGAAGACAGCAAAGGTATCGGGGATCACATGGAAACTATATACCACTTACCAACCACAGAGTTCTGGGAAGGTGGAGCAAATGAATCGGACTATAGAAAATAGTTTAGGGAAAGCGTGTCAAGAAACAGGATTAAAGTGGGTACAAGCTCTCCTTATGGTATTGTTTAAGATTAAATGTACCCCTTCTAAAAGAACAGGATATTCCCCTCATGGAATATTATATCATAGGCCCCCTCCCATACTACAGGGACTCCCAGGCACTCCTCATGAGCTAGGTGAAATTGAGTTACAGAAACAGCTACAGGCTTTAGGGAACATAACACAAACAATTTCAGCCTGGGTAAACGAGAGGTGCCCTGTCAGTTTATTCTCCCCAGTTCACCCTTTCTCTCCAGGTGATTGGGTGTGGATTAAGGATTGGAACATAGACCCCTTGCGGTCACAGTGGAAAGGACCCCAGATCATCATCTTGACCACTCCCACAGCCATAAAGGTAGAGAGAATTCCAGCCTGGATCCACCATAGCCATGTAAAACCTGCAGCACCTGAGACCTGGGGGGTGAGACCAAGCCTGGACAACACCTGCAATGTGACTCTGAACAAGATGACAAGCTCTGCTCCAGTCACACTTGGAAGCTGACTGGTGCATGCACAGCCAAAGCATGAGGATAGGCACATATGCCTGTGCAGATTTGGCATAGGTTTGATCCTGGATCCCTATTTGGAAAATGGTTTCCAGCTCTAGGAGGATTTAAAACTCTTATAATGGGAATAATAATAGTGTTAGGAACATGCATGTAACTCCCCTGTATGTCACCCGTATTTCTCCAGTCACCAAGAGGCTTTGTTACCACCTTAGTTCATCAAGACACCTCAGCTGTTCACAGGAAGACCTGGGTAGTGAAGATGAGAATGAAAACCCTCACTAGTGAGTAAGGTTGTCAAAGGAGGGAATGAGGAGAGAGGCCATTTCTCTTACTGTCTCTTGTCTCTGAAGAGAAGGAGGAAGTAAAAGCTGCCTGAAGTTAAAGATGAACCCCCTACTCTAACCATGTGCTATCTATAGATCTTAATCTATCATGACCCTTTCACATGGACCCCTTGGAGTTGTAAGCCCTTAAAAGGGTCAGGAACTCTTTCTTCAGAGAGTTCATTCTTGAGATGCAAGTCTGCCGATGCCCCCAGCTGAATAAAGCCTCTTCCTTCTTTAACCCGGTGTCTGAGGGATTTTGTCTGTGGATCATCCTGTTACAAAAGGAATCTATGAGGCTATTCTACTAGAAAAAAATGATTTAACATTAACTGCTAATAATTCACTTAACCCAACAAGTTTCTTTTTTTTTTTTTTTTGAGACGGAGTCTGGCTCTGTTGCCCAGGCTGGAGTGCAGTGGCTGGATCTCAGCTCACTGCAAGCCCTGCCTCCCGGGTTCACGCCATTCTCCTGCCTCAGCCTCCCGAGTAGCTGGGACTACAGGCGCCCGCCACCGCGCCCGGCTAATTTTTTTTGTATTTTAGTAGAGACGGGGTTTCACCGTGTTAGCCAGGATGGTCTCGATCTCCTGACCTCGTGATCCGCCCGTCTCGGCCTCCCAAAGTGCTGGGATTACAGGCTTGAGCCACCGCGCCCGGCCAACCCAACAAGTTTCTTAACAGGGGATCCAAATCTAAAAACAGAACATACATGTTTAGACTTAATTGATTACCATGCAAAGGTCCAGCCAGACCTAGGAGAAACTCCCTTCAGGATGGGATGACACTTACGTATAAATGGTTCCTCTTGGGTGATTGAGGATAAAAGACATGAGTATTCAGTAATTAATTTTAAAAAGCTCTTAAAGAAATAGAGTCAGAAAAATTGCCTAATAACTGGTCTGCCTAAACTTGTAAAGTGTTTGCACTCAGCCAAGCCTTAAAGTACTTATAGAACCAGGAAGAAACCAACTATACTGATCCTAGGTACGCTTTTGGGCTGGCACATACATTTCATACATTTGGAAAAATTTGGACTGAATGAGGTCTTATCAATAGTAAAGGTCAAGACTTTGTTCACACGGAGTTAATCACCCAAGTATTAAATAAGCTTCAGTTGCCAGAAGACATAACTATTGTCCATGTCCCCACACACCAAAAAAGCTTTTCTTTTGAGAGTCAGGGAAATAATCTAACAGGTCAGATAGCCAAACACGCTGCGGTTTCATCTAAAATGCCTATCTTTCATTTAACTCCTCATCTTCCTCACCATTACAATCCCTATTTTCTCTGCCACAGAGAAAGAGAAATTAATAAGAATGGGAGCCAGTCTGGACAATGAAAAAAGGATGGACTCATCACAATTGAGTCAAAAAAGTGCCACCCCCTCCAGAATCATGGGCCATAGTTTCAGGGGAGAACCCTACCAAAACTAAAGCTAAGAAAAGTTTAACTATCTTCCATCTGTTCTATTACTCCTTCTCCTTCTCCCCTTCTATTGCTAATCCTCTCGTTATTAATGTAACTAGGATGGGCTCACCCCAGACTATTTCCTTTAATGCTTGCCTCATTGTGCCCTGTGAAAATCTCCAGAGTCAAAAACAGCTCTTAGCCTCAGAGAAATATCTCTGTCACTGTTGGACAAGAGGCTCCCCCTAAAGCGACTCATGTTTGTTTGTTTATTTATTTATTTATTTATTTTTTGACACAGAGTCTCGCTCTGCTGCCCAGGCTGGAGTGCAGTGGCACCATCTCAGCTCACTGCAACCTCCGCCTCCTGGGTTCATGCCATTCTCCTGACTCAGCCTCCTGAGTAGCTGGGACTACAGGCACTTGCCGCCATGCCCAGCTAATTTTTTGTATTCTTTAGTAGAGACGGGGTTTCACTGTGTTAGCCAGGATGGTCTCGATCTCCTGACCTCGTAATCCACCGCCTCGGCTTCCCAAAGTGCTGGGATTACAGGCGTGAGCCACTGCACCCGACCACGACTCCTGTTCTTTAATAAATGTAAAAAAAACAGGCCTGTCTTGGCTGGAACGATGTATTATAAACAACTGAATGTCAGGACTAGACCTCATCAACAGGTGATTGTATGTCCTTAAAGCCATACATTTGCTTTGCTAAAGGAAACACTCCTTCCAATTGCCAGTTTAACCAATGTAATCTGGTGCAAATTTCTATTCTCACCCCCACTTCTAGGGATCCTAACCCTGCTTTGAGCTACTTCTATGGCATAAGACCCAACTTGGCTGGCACAAATCTTACAGGGTCTTTCAAAATGTGTTTAGTCATCCCTCATGCTCTTAGCCCCCTTCCCTCTCTTCTCCTAAGCTCTTTTCTAACCAGACTGTCATATCTTCTATGCCCAGTGATAAGAATAAAATAGTTATTGTAAAAGTAACTAATTTAGGCCGGGCGCGGTGGCTCAAGCCTGTAATCCCAGCACTTTCGGAGGCCGAGACGGGCGGATCACGAGGTCAGGAGATCGAGACCATCCTGGCTAACACGGTGAAACCCCGTCTCTACTAAAAAATACAAAAAAAAAACTAGCCGGGCGAGGTGGCGGGCGCCTGTAGTCCCAGCTACTCGGGAGGCTGAGGCAGGAGAATGGCGTAAACCCGGGAGGCGGAGCTTGCAGCGAGCTGAGATCCGGCCACTGCACTCCAGCCTGGGCTACAGAGCGAGACTCCGTCTCAAAAAAAAAAAAAAAAAAAAAAAAAAAAAAAAAAAAAGTAACTAATTTAAGGCAAACTTTAACAATTAAAATAAGGTATCAAGATACAAATGTCTGGTTAACATGGATCAAATATTCTGTGCATGCATTAAACAAATGCTTGTGCACACCACCAGTCAGAGGCCCAGATTGTCCCTTTCCCACTCAGATGGTCTTCTAGTTGACCAGGCATGAACTGTATAGTAGCTCTTTTCCAAGACCCCACAGCCTGGGGTAATAAATCCTGCTGAGCTCTCTCTCCGCTATTTCTTTTCTTTTCTTTTCTTTTTTTTTTTTTTGAGACAGAGTCTCCCTCAGTCGCCCAGGCTGGAGTGCAGTGGCGCAATCTCAGCTTACTGCAAGCTCCGCCTTCAGGGTTTACGCCATTCTCCTGCCTCAGCCTCCCAAGTAGCTGGGACTACAGGCACCCGCCACCACGCTTGACTAATGTTTTGCATTTTTGGTAGAGACAGGGTTTCACCGTGTTAGCCAGGATGGTCTCAATCTCCTGACCTCGTGATCCGCCCGCCTCAGCCTCCCAAAGTGCTGAGATTACAGGCGTGAGCCACCACGCCCAGTCTCTCTCTGCTATTTCTTAAAGTCCAACACCCTGTGGGTCAGGCCCCAAGAGCCATCCAGCCTCCATCTCCTAGCGTCAATTTTACCTTGTGTCTCTCACAACAAGGGGAAAACTTGGCATTTGTTGGGGGCCGCACCGGGGGTGGTGGAGAATGAAAGAACACACACAAAGACAAAGACACACAGAGAACATGGCGGCCGCACTCAGAGCCTCCGCCTCACTTTATTTATACCCCATAAATTTCACGTCAGCAAAAAGAATGCAATGCAAAACAAACTTTCTTTTCCCACATGTAACCTTCTACTCAGTTCCTTGTTTCTATGCTTTTTCTTATCTGCCCGCCTTCTTGGCGCCTACAGGAGTTCATTAAAAGTTCAACTGGAGATGCTGTCCTTGAGCCCTATCTATTCTCAGCATACTGTTTTCAAAGGCTCCTGCAGGCATTTCTTGGAGACCTTATGGGATACAATGAGTTTAAGCCTTTCCAAGAGCTTACCAGTCAGTCTGCCCCTGTTCATCCTCCAGCAAATGTATGGTGGTATTGTGGTGGACCCTTACTGGACACTCTGCCAAGTAACTGGAATGGCACTTGCACTGTTGCCCAATTGACTATCCCTTTCACCCTGGCATTTCATCAACTAGAAAAAGAAAAACCATAACACCATAAAATAAGAGAAGCCTCTTATGGGTCTTTTGACTTTCTTTTTTTTTTTTTTTTTTTTTTTTTTGAGACGGAGTCTCGCTCTGTAGCCCAGGCTGGAGTGCAGTGGCCTGATCTCAGCTCACTGCAAGCTCCGCCTCCCGGGTTCACGCCATTCTCCGGCCTCAGCCTCCCGAGTAGCTGGGACTACAGGCGCTGCCACCTCGCCCGGCTATTTTTTGTATTTCTTAGTAGAGACGGGGTTTCACCGTGTTAGCCAGGATGGTCTCGATCTCCTGACCTCGTGATCCGCCCATCTCGGCCTCCCAAAGTGCTGGGATTACAGGCTTGAGCCACCGCGCCCGGCCAAGGGCCTTTTGACTTTCAAGTTCATTTAGACACAATTGGAGTCCCACGGGGGGTACCTGATGAATTCAAAGCCGAAGACCAAATAGCTGCAGGATTTAAATCAGTATTTCCATGGGTAACTATTAATAAAAATGGAGATTAGATAGATAAATTACATCTATTACAATCAATAGTGGTTTATTAATTTCACCAGAAATGCTATCAAAGAAATAGCCGACCAATTAAGGCCTGCTAGCCAGATAACTTAGAAAAACAAAATGGCCCTGGACATAGTATTAGCTGAAAAAGGTGGAGTTTGTGTTATGATTTTTTTTTTTTTTTTTTTTTTTTGAGACGGACTCTCGCTCTGTCACCCAGGCTGGAGTGCAGTGGCCGGATCTCAGCTCACTGCAAGCTCCGCCTCCCGGGTTCACGCCATTCTCCTGCCTCAGCCTCCCGAGTAGCTGGGACTACAGGCGCCTGCCACCTCGCCCGGCTAAGTTTTTGTATTTTTAGTAGAGACGGGGTTTCACTGTGTTAGCCAGGATGGTCTCGATCTCCTGACCTCGTGATCCGCCCGTCTCGGCCTCCCAAAGTGCTGGGATTACAGGCTTGAGCCACCGTGCCCGGCCTGTGTTATGATTAAAACTCAATGTTGTACCTTCATCCCAAACAATACTGCCCCCAATGGGGACATAACAAGGGCCTTACACGAACTTACCACTTTATCCAATGAATTAACTAAAAATTCTGGGGTCAATAACACGTTTTCAGAATGGCTAGAGAGGTGGTTCAGTAAACAAAAAAAAATCATAGCCTCGATTCTTCTCTTTTTTTTTTTTTTTGAGACGGAGTCTCGCTCTGTCACCCAGGCTGGAGTGCTGTGGCCGGATCTCACCTCACTGCAAGCTCCGCCTCCCGGGTTTACGCCATTCTCCTGCCTCAGCCTCCCCAGTAGTTGGGACTACAGGCGCCCGCCACCTCGCCCGGCTAGTTTTTTGTATTTTTTAGTAGAGACGGGGTTTCACCGTGTTAGCCAGGCTGGTCTCGATCTCCTGACCTCGTGATCCGCCCGTCTCGGCCTCCCAAAGTGCTGGGATTACAGGCTTGAGCCACCGCGCCCGGCCGATTCTTACTTCTCTTATAGTTGTAATAGTTTTACTAATTCTTGTTGGGTGTTGTGTTGTACCCTGCATCTGTGGGCTAGTACAAAGACTTATAAAAACAACGCTTACTAAAATCTCCCTTAGTTCTCCTCCACCTTATTCAGAAAAACTTTTCCTTTTAAAAGATCAAGTCAAACAACAAAGCAAAGGTATGTTTAAAAAGTTTTAAAAAGGCCGGGCGCGGTGGCTCAAGCCTGTAATCCCAGCACTTGGGAGGCCGAGGTGGGCGGATCATGACATCAGAAGATCGAGACCATCCTGGCTAACATGATGAAACCCCGTCTCTACTAAAAAAATACAAAAAACTAGCGGGGCGAGGTGGCGGGCGCCTGTAGTTTCAGCTACTCGGGAGGCTGAGGCAGGAGAATGGCGTGAACCTGGGAGACGGAGCTTGCAGTGAACCGAGATAGCGCCACTGCACTCCAGCCTGAGCAACAGAGCGAGACTCGGTCTCAAAAAAAAAAAAAAAAAAAAAAAAAAAAAAGTTTTAAAAAGCGTGCGGTTGCGGTAGCTCACGCCTGTAATCCCAGCACTTTGGGAGGCTGATGCGGGCGGATCACCTGAAGTCAGAAGTTAGAGACCAGCCTGACAAATATGAAGAAACCCCGTCTATACTAAAAATACAAAATTAGCTGGGCGTGGTGACACATGCCTGTACTCCCAGCTACTCCGGAGGCTGAGGCAGGAGAATTGCTTGAACCTGGGAGGCATATGTTGTAGTGAGCCGAGATCGTGCCACTGCACTCCAGCCTGGGCAACAAGAGCAAAACTCCATCTCGAAAAAAAAGGGTTTTTTTTTTTTTTTTTTTAATTATAAAAATTAAAAGGGGGAAATTGTAAAATACAATAAAATTCCTCTTCAAAGGTTTAGTCTGTTAACTTCCTTGTTCTTTGTTCTCAGACTCAACTTTCTTGTTCTCCATGCCTCCTTACCCCTAGTTACTGTAACAACCTTGCTTCCCATCAGCTCTAATCAATAACTCACATCTGTTCCCTTGATTACTCACTCTGCACCCTTTCCACCCTTCAGAACCAAAAGTCCTAGCACTGTGACTTATACATGCCCCTTCCCTTCCTTATTTGGAAAAACATTTACAAATAGCCAATTGGGTCAGTTTAGATTGTGCGGTCCAACCCCAGCCCATGGGGCAGTAACACAGAGGTAGAGACTTTACGTTAAAAAAATAAACCCTTTCCCTCCTTTGTTCAGGGTGCTCTTGCGAATCGTGATTAACGCAAATAAAAATCTTCTGCAGAAGTAAATTGCCTTACTAAAAAAACTTTTGCCTGAGTACTGGTTTCACTTTGCGCCACCGTATATTTTACTTCCAACAGTATTATTAATATGACAACAAAATACTTCTGTTCACCGTCTCAATAACATTCAAAAAGAGAGTAAAAAAGAGAGAATTTTCCCATGCTCTGAGGTGGACGTGGCTCAGCTCAGGGAGGAAGCCCTGTTGAAAAGGCTGCAACTTACGCTGTTACTTTTCTTCACTCAGCCCAGCATCTGATCACATCTTCTGTCACTCAGGGCCTGAGGGGGCGGAGCCTTAAGCATTATCCAATCAGGGACGCTGGGCTGGAAACGTCCAATCAGGCACGCAGCCTGAGCGAACAGCCCCGCATCTGATCACGTCTTCTGTCACTCAGGGCCTGAGGGGTCGGGGCCTTAAGCATTATCCAATCAGGGACGCTGGGCTAGAAACGTCCAATCAGGCACGCAGCCGGAGCGAACAGGGCGGCTTCTGGTTTGGCGGGTCCTTTGTCTCTGGGTGCAGCCGGAGCTCCTCGTCTCCTGTTTACTGCTCTGTGTCCTGTACTCCTAGAGGCCCAGCCTCTGTGGCCCTGTGATCTGCAGGTATTGTGAGATCCACAGCTGAGACACCAGGACCCCTGGAAGCCTAGAAATGGTGAGAGTGCCGGTCGGACATCCCAAGCGAAGGGCAGGGGCTGGTTGGAACCGGTGGAAAGTGACGGTGGCGGGACTCAGGTATCCCCTTAGTCAGCTCCACAATTTGCGCCCCGAGTTCTTCTTGCCCAGCTGGGCCTCGGTTCCCTTCAGCCAAAAGATGGCGGCTGCGCTGACAGCCCAGCCCCCAGGCGTCCTGTCTCTTCACTGCGCGGTGACTGTGCCCTGGCCTCGAGCCCTCTCTGGGCAGCTCTGCCCCCGCAGCGCCGCTTCTCTCCCAGATTGTGCAGGGAACACGGGAAGAGTCGTCAGGGGAGAATCCTGACTCGGAGTGCGGGTTCACGAATGGGAAGAGCTTTAGTGCCTTGGGTTCACAGTTTCTCTTTTCTATTAAAAATTTATGGGGCTGGGCGCGGTGGCTCATTCCGGTAATCCCAGCACTTTGGGAGGCCGAGGCAGGCGGATCACTTGAGGTAAGGAGTTGTTAGGACAAACTAAGCTCCTCCTCAAAGACTTAACTTCCTGGTCATAAGTTGTAAAAATTGTAAATCAACCCTACCTCTTCTTCCGCCTTCTCCTTTTCTCAAAACATCGCGCGTTTATCCTATTTGGAAAAAGTTTGTATCTAGCCCAACCGGGATCAGCTTAGATTGTGCAGTCCGACCGCAGCCTATATGGGAAGGACACAAAAATAGGAACAGCGTTAGGGTTAAATACCCCTTCCTGGCCCAGCGCGGTGGCTCATGCCTGTAATCCTAGCACTTTGTGAGGCCGTGGCGGGTGGATCACAAAGTCAGGCGTTGTAGGCCAGCCTGGCCAACATGGTGAAACCCCGTCTCTACTAAAAATACAAAAATTAGCCGGAGTTGGTGGCAGGCGCCTTTAGTAATTCCAGCTACTTGGGAGGCTGAGGCACTAGACTGGCTTGAACCTGGGAGGCGGGGTGCAGTGAGCTTATATCTTGCCATTGTACTCCAGCCTTGGTGACAGAGTGAGACTCCGTCTAAAAAAAAAAAAGACATCTTAAAATGGCCTTCCCTTATGTAAAACTGTGTTTAAGTAATTTCACGGATTTTTCAAACACTGAGTTTCAAAAACCAACTGAATAACTCTGACATGACAATTAAAGCTTGAACCTGGTGACTCCAAGCTAAGGCTAATATTAAGCCTGAAACAGGAGGGTTTTTTTTTTTTTTTTTTTTGGGACAGAGTTTTGCGTTTTGCCCTTGTCGCCCAGGTGGAGTGCAATGGCGTGACCATGGCTCACTGAAACCTCCACCTCCTGGGTTCAAGCGATTCTCCTGCCTCAGCCTCTCAAGTAGCTGGGATTACAGGCATGCACCATCATGCCTGGCTAATTTTGTATTTTTAGTAGAGACGGGTTTTCTCCATGTTGGTCAGGTTGGTCTCGAGCTCCCGACCTCAGGTGATCTGCCTGCCTTGGCCTCCTGAAGTGCTGGGATTACAGACGTGTTATTCTGAGAGAAGCTACAGAGCCTAAAAAGCTGGGGCCCCACAAGCAGATGCAGTTAAGGTTAAGATGAAAGGAAACTGGAAGGCTCTTTTTTTTTTTTTTTTTTTTTGAGACGTCCCCTGTCGCCCAGGCTGGAGTAAGCTCACTGCAAGCTCCGCCTCCCGGGTTCACGCCATTCTCCTACCTCAGCCTCCCGAGTAGCTGGAACTACAGGCACCCACCACCACGCCCAGCTAATTTTTAAAAATATTTTTTTAGTAGAGACGGGGTTTCACTGTGTTAGCCAGGATGATCAATCCTGACCTCGTGATCCACTCACCTCGGGCTCCCAAAGTGCTCGGATTACAGCCATGAGCCACCATGCCTGGCCTTTGGGAGGATCTTACTGATGATGAAGTTGTTATTGTTTTGAGGAACATTTTAGACTTTGTAAAATAAAAACGTTAAATTTATGTTAAAAGTGAATTTCAAAAAAGTATTACAGCAGGAGGAAGTACCAACTAACTATAAGATCTTTATGGCTTGCAAAAATGTAGGCAGAAAAGGGCTTTTCTCCCTAGGGAGGAGCAAATAAGATTAGAAAGGAGGTGGGAGGAGAATAGCATATGGAGGGTGAAAAAGTCAGATTTTACATCAGAGAATGTCTTACCCTGAAATCACGTTCTTAGGAGAGATGTAAAATGGGATGTATGTTGACTCAGAGTGAGGGTAGCTCAAAGTTCAGGAGCCTGAGGGAGAGAGATAAACTTAAGTAAAGTTTGATTAAGAAATATTTTATTTTATGCCTGGCCCAGTGGTTTATGCCGTAATCCCAGCACTTTGGGAGGCCAAGACGGGCAGGTCACTAGGTCAGGAGATTGATACCATCCTGGCCAACGTGGTGAAACTGTCGCTACTAAAAATACAAAAGTTAACTCGGTGTGGTGGCCCGCACCTGTATTCCCAGGTACTCAGGAGGCTGAGGCAGGAGAATTGCTAGAACCCGAGAAGCAGAGGTTGCAGTGAGCGAGATCAAGCCAGGGCACTCCATCCTGGAGACAGAGCGAGACTCTGTCTCAAAACAAACAAACAAGAAAACAAAAAAAATTTTACTTCAGACCAGGCACAGGCTGTGGTTCACACCTGTAATCTAGGCACTTTGGGAGGCAGAGGCAGATGGATCATCTGAGGTCAGGAGTTCGAGACCAGCCTGGCCAACATGGTAGAACCCTGTGTCTACTACAAATACAAAAACTAGCCGAGTGTGGTGGCGGGTGCCTGTAATCCTAGAAACTTGGGAGGCAGAGGCAGGAGAATTGCTTGAACCCTGCAGACAGAGGTTGCAGTGAGCCGAGATTGCGCCCCTGCACTCCAGCCTGGGCAACAGAGCGAGATTCTGGCTCAAAAAAAAAAAAAAAGAAATATTTTATTTTGACCACTGAAGACAAATTCAGCTGATATTTTAAAATGAGAAATAGGAGGAAATGTGCAGAGTGTGTCTGGCTGTGTGATAGGTAAGAAAAGAGCAATATCTAAGTCATAAGGGGAAGAGTATTTCTTTCTATAAACTATTTCTGGAGCACACAAACGATGGAGAATTTTATTTTTATTTTTATTATTATTTTTTTTGAGGCGGATTTTTGCTCTGTCGCCCAGGCTGGAGTGCAGTGGCACGATCTTGGCTCACTGCAACCTCCGCCTCCCGGGTTCAAGCGATTCTCCTGCCTCAGTCTCCTAAGTAGCTGGGATTACAGGAGCCCGCCACCACACCCGGCTAATTTTTGTATTTTTAGTAGAGATGGGGTTTCACAGTGTTGGCCAGGCTGGTCTAGAACTCCTGACCTTATGATCCACCCACCTCGGCCTCCCAAAGTGCTGGGATTACAGGCATGAGCCACCGTGCCCGGCCGGAGAATTTTATTAATCACAAATATTTTCCAGGATTATCTATGTGTTTCATCTTTCCCCATCTCTTTTCTTTGTTCTATGCATTTCTTCCTTTTGGCTTTTCCTGGGCTGCATCTTATATATGAAACCAGTAAACATAACTACAGTGTTTTGCTGAGTTCTGTGAGTAGCTCTACCAAATTACTGAATTTCACTGAGGTGATAGACCCCAATTTTTAAACAGTAGCTCAGAAGCGTAGATGGGCCCATGGGGTTTGTTGCTGGCGTCTGCAGTGAGGACAGTGTTGTGGAACCAAGCCCTGAATCAGGGTCTGTGCTGACTCTGGGTAGTGTCAGAATTCCAATGTTAGACAATGAGTTGGTGTTGGAGAATTGTTTGATGTTCATCAAACTACAGATTTGGTGCCAGAAAAAAGATATAACGGAGGTCTGGCCTGGAAAAAAACTCTGGGTGTTTGGGAATGGGAGGCTCTGCTCTCCTGTACACAGGCCGTCACACTGCCCATTGTCCTGCAATTCCATGTCTTCTCCCAGGGTGACAGATGACTGAAAACTTAGAGAAAAGGAGCTTCACTGTGGCATTTTTGATCTGTGTTTTGTGAAGAACCCACAAGTGTCTACAAGTCCCCTGGCATATCCCAACCCCCAGACACTGAATCTGCAGCAGCAACCTGTTTTCTCCACCAACCTAGGATCTGGACCACCTGTTCATAATCTCATCTTCCTGTATTCACACAGAAATAAATCAGTACAGCCCTACCTGGGTCACTCTCTGTAGCAAAAATCAGTCCTTTCACCTACATTGCGCTCTCTCCCACTCAGGGATTTATTTTTTTTCTTTTAGCTTTTATTTTTGGTTTGGGGTGCACATGTGGGTTTGTTATACAGCTAAAATTATATTACTGGGATTTGGCGTGCAGATTATTTTTTCACTGAGGTACTAAACATAGCACCAAACAGGTATCTTTTCTGATCCTCTTACTCCTCCCACCCTCCACCCTCAACTAGGCCTCAGTGTCTGTTGTTTTCTCTTTGTGTTTATGTGTTCTTATTTAGTTCTTACTTGTAAATAACAACATGCATTTGGTTTTCTGTTTCTGCATTAGTTTTCTAAGAATAATGGCCTCCAGCTTCATCAATGTTATTGCAAAGAACATGATCTTTTTTTAATGGCCACAGAGTATTCCATGATGTTTATGTACCATATTTTGTTTTTACTGAATCTTTTACTTTATTTTTGGAGACAAGGTCTCACTTATGACCCAGGCTCGAGTGCCATGGCATAATATTGGCTTACTTTAGCCTCAACCTCCCAGGCTCAAGGAATTCTCTCCTACCTCATCCTCCCAAGTAGCTGAAACTACATGTATGCATAACCACACCTGGCCAATTTTTCTTTTCTTTCTTTTTTTTTTTTTTTTTTATTTTCTGTGGAGACAGAATTTTGCCGTGTTGCCAGGCTGGTCTCAAACTTCTAAGCTCAGGCGATCCACCAACCTCAGTCTCTGCCTCCCAAAGTGCTGGGTTTACAGGTATGAGCCACCGCATCTGACCATACCATATTTTCTTTATCCATTCTACCATTGATAGGCATATATGGCCTGTCCATGTCTTTGCTGTTTTGAATAGTGCTGCAGTGAACATGCATGTGGATGTGTCTTTATAATAATTTATATTTGTTTGGGTATATACCCAATTATAAGGTTCCTAAGTCAAATGATAATTCTGTTTTTAGTTCTGTGAGGAATCGCCACACTGCTTTTTATAGTTGTTGAACTAATTTACACTCCCACCAGGAGAGTATAAGAATCTCCTTTCTCTGAAACCTTGCCAGCATCTGTTATTTTTTGACTTTTTAAAAATAGCCATTCTGACTGGTGTGAGGTGGTATCTCATTGTGGTTTTTCTTTAATTTCTCTAATGATTAGTGATGAACTTTTTTTCATATGCTTGTTAGTCACATGTATGCCTGCTTTTGAAAAGCATTTGTTTGTGTTTTTTTGTTTACTTTTTAATGGGGTTGTTTGGTTTTTTCTTGTAAAATTGTTTAAGTTCTTAATAAATTCTGGATATTAGACCTTTGTCAGAGGCAAAGTTTGTAAATATTTTCTTTTATTTGGTAGATTTTCTGTTTACTCAGTTTCCTTTGCTGTGAAAACTTCTTTAGTTTAAATAGGTCCATTTGTCAATTTTTGCTTTTGTTGCAGTTGCTTTTCGTAGCTTCATCATGAAGTCTTTGCCAATTTCTGTGTCTAGAATGGTATTTCCTAGTTATCTTGCGGGGTTTCTTATAATTTTAAGTTTTTCATTTAAGTGTTTAATTTGTTTTGAATTGATTTTTGTATATAGTGTAATGAAGGGGTCCAGTTTCAGTCTTCTACATAGTGCTAAGTAGTTATTTCAGCACCATTTATGAAATAAATAACTCTTCCCACATTTCTCTTGTTAGCTTTGGCAAAAATCTGATGGTTGTAGGACGGCGGCATTATTTCTGGGCTCTCTATTCTGTTGCACTGGTCTTGTGCACTCATGGATTTTTTATAACACCTTCTCTCTTCTGCTTTTTCCCCCATAAACATTCTTTCAAGTGCATCTATTGTGCAAAATTCAGGTGTCTAAGAGTTCAAAAATTCTTTAAAAAGTTCCAAAAGAATATTTTACTATTCTCTCTTTTCTTCAGGGTTTCAGATTATATGTAGATGTTTTCCTCTGCTTTTAAGAAAATATATGTAAATCATATTAACAGCTAAATGAACTTTTTGTAATTTTTTCTGACCCCAGATTGTCTTTATCTAGTACTTCAGATTTATTGCTTTGTTTTGGCTTCTGAAAAGTTTATTTTTTCCAGTTTTAGTCCTTTAAAGTAGACACAGATTTGTTTAGATAAAAGCTCATTTTAAGAGCACACAGAAGCTTAGCACAAGAATAGGATTAAATATAGCAATACCGAATGATAAAGACTAAAAGATACTAAGTTCCATTGACAGAAACCTGATTATTCAAGTTAATTATCCAATATTTGCAGACTGAAGTGCTTTGTATACTGCAAAAGCAAGAACAATTCAGTGCGTAAACTGAACAGTGGAGTCTGTAGTTGTAGCTTGCTTTCTATTTATTACTTCAGAACAATTAGCATAGTTATGTGTAGTGTTTGCAGACAACCTGCATTCATGTAAATTAAACAGTATTTTCTTTTTTTTTTGAGACGGACTCTCACTCTGTTGCCCAGGCTGGAGTGTAGTGGCATCATCTCAGCTCACTGCAACTGCTCCCTCCCGGGTTCAAGTGATTCTCCTGCTTCAGCCTCCCAAATAACTGGGATTACATGCTTCACCACACCTGGCTAAGCTTTCGTATTTTTAGCAGAGATGGGGTCTTACCATGTTCACCAGCTTGATCTTGAACTCCTGACCTCAGGTGATCACCTGCCACAGCCTTCCAACATGCTGGAATTACAGGCATGAGCCATAAACAGTAAACAATAGTATGAATATAAAGCCGCAATACTTACTTTGAATAAATCACTTAAATGGTTATTTTAATATTGTTATTTATACTTTTGAAATAGAAAGTGTTTTAACTGAAGTTTAGTTGCAATTTTTTAAAATGCTACATACATTACTACTAGTACATTAAAATATTCATACTTATTTATATCTAATATCCAAAGAAAATTTACTACCAAACTGTTAGAGCAGATATTAGTTTGACATGTTTATTACTTTATTCAATAGGGATAATTATGAGTAAACACAATTTTAGTATCTTTTATTTCACTAAATTGGAATGCTGCTCTTATAGGACAAATAAAGACGTGTGATGTGGCCACTAAAAACCATAATAGTTCTTCAGTTACCTATGTTGCAAGATCTAATATATTCCACTATATGAACACGGTCAGATTCTATTTCTTCATCAGAAAGTGTTGGAAGTTGACAGATGATTTCCATATGGAACCCCCATTCAATGGCTAGAAAATGAGACAGCAGCAGAGATGGAAAAGAAACTTTATAAAATTTTTTTGAAAATATGCCCTCTTTCTTCATAATGCTCATGTTTCTCATACTGAGAGTAGCTGTGCACTTTGGGTGTTTAGAAAGAAATTGCTTTTAGGGGAATATTTTCTGGCTGATGATCAATCTTATATCTAACCTGAGCTTTTTCTTAAGATCTTTTTAACTTTTTTCTCTCAAAATCTTGCTCAGATGGAGATCTGGTTTTCTCTCTAATGCTTTGGGTGTCTGTTTCAGAAACCTATTAGTATCCCACGGTGTCTGAATGACATGGGCTGTCACAGTGAGAACTTTTGGAGCTATCTCTATCTGGACTCATGCTGAAAATTCAGAAGTATTTTTGCCTGCGCCATTCAGAAGTATTTTTTCATGTCGCCATTATAAGTAGAAACTGGGGCTGAAACACTGCTCACATTCTGATTATTGTTAAGGTGAAATTCTATCCATGACACCTGCAGGCTCTCCTGCAGCTCAGACATCACTCTCTGATGTGACACTAGAATGCTGTTGTGGCAAATGGGGTTCACATAAAATGAGAGCTGTGCTCTGGGCTGTCCCTCAGTGGCAGATGGTAGTGGTAAAGAGAGGACAGTAGCACTCAGGAGAAAGCAAGCAGGAGTGCTGTAGCCCAGTGCCAGGGAGTACAGAGCCACTGGTCTAAAATGGAAATAGCCAAAAAGATAGAACACTATTCAGCCATTTTTGTAGCAGAGTGAAAGGCTAGCTTCAGCAGGCACCTGGCTTCAAGCTACTAAACTACCCGCTTTCTTGAATATGTGAAAAGTTTATTTGTCATTGAATATAAGTAATTAGCATACACAGATGACCTCTTCAATCTCCAGGTGAATTTATGATGAACTATGTATGACATGGTGCTGGAAATTCTTCTACTTGTGGACTAATTATGATGACCATCTTTCTGACTTTGCAGTCTTTTATAAGCAGATTGATGATGATGTGTGTCACATTCAAGATTAATTGTGTAATAAAACCATTTTCTTTCTGCTCTATTATTGTGGAGTTTCTCTGAAAATAGAGAAAATTTTTCTTTTAACTATTGTTTCCACACAGTGTCTAGAATTACCAGACATGATATAAACACATTTCCCTCTCAGACTTTGAGTCAATTCACACTTGTGCAGCAAAGTGAATGCTGTCCCTTAAATATGCACGTGGAATTTTGTCTCTGCCTATTTGGTATTGATAGTCCTCTACTGTCACTTCTAGAGAGGCTAGACCCAATTTCTACAAACTTCACAGAGCAGCAATTAATCATTTTACATTTTTCAGTGACTCTTGTATCTTCAGATTTGAAACTGATTCAGAAACTACAGAGCCCAGAAACCCAATCAGAGTAACATGTGTGCACTGAATAGACATGTAGACATGAGAATCTCCACTTTCCCCTTCCTCCTCTTGCTAAATGCTCACAAATCTACAGGTAAACAGCTGTGACTACTCCAGCCATTCAGGCCGTAAACTTGAAGCTCCAGAGTTTGAATCCAGGTCTTGAGATTTGAGGAAAAAAAAGTTTATCTAAAAAATGCAAGTCCTTTTGGTTATCAAACTCAGAGAGACATTAAAATGAAAGTACTGGCCGGGCGCGGTGGCTCACACCTGTAATTCCAACACTTTGGGAGGCCGAGGCATGTGGATCATGAGGTCAGGAGATTGAGACTATCCTGGCTAACACAGTGAAACCCCATCTCTACTAAAAATACAAAAAATTAACCGGGCGTGATGGTGGGCATCTGTCATCCCAGCTACTCGGGAGGCTGAGGCAGGAGAATGGCATGAACCCGGCAGGCGGAGCTTGCAGTGAGCTGAGATTGCACCATTGCACTCCAGCCTGGGCGACAGAGCGAGACTCAGTCTCAAAAAAAAAAAAAAAAAGGTACCGTTATGTCTTTCTCCCCCCCCTTTGAACTATGTATTCATCTCTTGAAACTGTTCACGATTGCCACAGGTAACTATAAATTAAACTAATAATGCCACATTAGACACTATATCCCATACCCTAAACCATAATGATATATATGTAATCAATAATCGATGTTCTGTAAATAAATAAAAATTCCTGACAATCGACTCTGTATCAGCCCACTCTCTGTCCCTGTCTTGTTGTCCTTACAAATCATCTTGTAACTGATGGTAATCAAAATGTAGATTCCAGGCAACTTGAATCTTTGCTCCCAGGTTATAATCCTTAAGCTTGACCCAAGTAAACTGTATACTTATATTCATGTTCTATCAGCTTTTTAAAAAAATGTAGACTTATCATTTAGAATGTGCGAGAGTAGCCTCTATGAGGGGGATCTCTTCTTTGATTGTACTCCACTTGCTGTAACACCAAAAGATGCAGAGCCAGGTGGATCCTACCTGGAATCTGCAGATAAGGTCTGGCTTCTGCCTGGGATTTATGGGAAAGGACCGGAATTTGGATTGAGAATGTACAGAAAATGAACAAAAGTCATGAAATGTAAACACAGGCATTTTTTTTTTTTTTTTTTGAGACGGAGTCTCGCTCTGTCGCCCAGGCTGGAGTGCAGTGGCCTGATCTCAGCTCACTGCAAGCTCCGCCTCCCGGGTTCACGCCATTCTCCTGCCTCAGCCTGCTGAGTAGCTGGGACTACAGGCGCCCGCCACCTCGCCCGGCTAGTTTTTTGTATTTTTTTAGTAGAGACGGGGTTTCACCGTGTTAGCCAGGATGGTCTCGATCTCCTGACCTCGTGATCCGCCCGTCTCGGCCTCCCAAAGTGCTGGGATTACAGGCTTGAGCCACCGCGCCCGGCCAAAACATAGGCATCTTACAGCCCGCATGTGGGAGTGTGGCTCTTTGAGATTTTTCACATCTTGTTCATTGGTCTACTACAGTTTTATGAGGGGCTCCAGGAGAAAATAGAATCTGATGGCAGAATCTGTAAGTGTAAATAAGCATCTTAGAAGGGAGAGAGCGAGGCCGCTAAGTATCCAAAGTCATGACCACAATTATATTTAGCTGTAAAATGTAATACTAGAGTAGAGTATTTTTGCTCTTTCTCTTACCCAAGAGCTAGCAAATCAGAATGGGTGGTCCATGTTCTGGAGCTCTACCAGGGCAGTTCTATTTTCTATTTAGAGTCAGCCTGAGTCTCTCCAGCCTGGGTTATCATTGGGCCATGAGGCCCAGGTCACTGGGAATTCTCTCACAATCATCTAGTTGTCTTTGAGACACATGAGGATGTCCAGAGCAGAATTGTGTCAGGCTGACAAGAGTGGTTAATTCTGCTTCTGTCTCAGTGTAAGAGAAATGAGTCATTCTGTGTTTGTTCATTCCCTTATACAAGAGATATCTTTGGTTGGTATCCAGATGAGTTTCTCCAGTTTCCTGGTACTTGGATAATAAGGAGAAGATCTGGAGACCCAGATAGATAAACTAGTTACTTCCACTTCATATGGGCATTAAAAAAATACATGAAGCAGTCATATTTCCTACAGTCCAGAAACTTTTAGTCTAGACTAGCAACTGGATAAATAATTGAATTATGCATCATATGGTTGGTATAATAAATAGATGTGTCAAAAAATCTTGGGCTTTATTTAGACCACTTTCTTTATATTGTTGTGACTTCTGATGTCTACACCTGAAGGGAGATTTATGAATAAAAGAATTGTTATAAATTATTATTATTTTTTTTGAGATGGTGTTTCACTCTGTCACCCAGTCTGGAGTGCAGTGGCACGATCTCGGCTCACTGCAAACTCTGCCGCCCAGGTTCAAGTGACTTTCCCTCCTTAGCCTCCCGAGTAGCTGGGATTACAGGTGCCTGCCACTGCGCCCAGCTAATTTTTGTATTTTTACTAGAGGCTGGGTTTCATCATCTTGATCAGGCTGGTCTTTAATTGCTGACCTCGTTCCGCACCCGCCTCAGCCTCCCAAAGTCTTGAGATTACAAGCGTGAGCCATTGCTCTCGGCCATATATTTTCTATTTCTTTTACCTTGCTAACTGTAGATAGTTTTATTTTCTAATAGAATTACCCTAGAAAACCTTAAGGGATTTGTTTAAATTGCATATTAGTATATAGTATACAGTTGTCAGGGCAGTGACTAGAAAAGATAAACACTACAGAAACTCTGGGATTTAAGTTTCTTTTAGGTAAGCTTAGAAACAAGACAAAACTGGAAGTACCCTAGTTGCATAGAGAACAGAATTATACAAAGGGTTCCCACCCTGCCCCAGACATGTTCAGATTCATCCTTTTTGGAGGCCTTAGTTAGGTCTGAACCTACCCTGGAGTATTGCCTCACAGAACTAATTAGAGGAGATCAGAGTTTTGGCTGCTGAATCCTGCTCCCTTTCTAGAGCTGGTGCTCACAATTTCCTGAAATTCAAAAGCAGATAAATGGGAAAAATAAAGTATGTATTGTATGGTCTTTGTTTTTAAATTTTTATTAAAACTAGTGCAGAGACATTCTATTTAGCAACTTGTTTTCTATTCCTGCAGATCCAGTAGTTGCTCCACAAGTCAAAAAAAGTAAATATAAACAGAATGAAATTTTCTCTATATTACATTAAACTCTTCCTTTCTATATCTCTTTCATCTGTCTATATTTAGCTTTTATTCTATACAATTTTTTAAAAAATTTGATGACAGAGAAACAGAAGAAAAAATAAAAATGCTGGGCCCTTTATCTAAATCCTGAAAATTATGAAACCCTTAGTACCAGTTCCCAGAGTGTTAAGAGAATTAAATAACATAATGTGTTATGCCCAGCACAGTGCTCTGATTCATACTGTTGAGCACATAGTGCCTACTTAATAAACATTGCATTAGTACATGTGTACATGTTGTTTTTTAAATACAGACTTATTTAGATATTGCTGCCTTCTGTTTCCTCTGTAAATTTTTTTTTTTTTTTTTTTTTTTGAGACGGAGTCTCGCTCTGGAGTGCAGTGGCCGGATCTCAGCTCACTGCAAGCTCCGCCTTTCGGGTTTACGCCATTCTCCTGCCTCAGCCTCCCGAGTAGCTGGGACTATAGGCGCTCGCCACCTTGCCCGGCTAGTTTTTTTTTTGTATTTTTTAGTAGAGACGTGTTAGCCAGGATGGTCTCGATCTCCTGACCTTGTGATCCGCCTGTCTCGGCCTCCCAAAGTGCTGGGATTATAGGCTTGAGCCACCGCGCCCGGCCTCCTCTGTGAATTTTAAAGAGCCAGGAAAAAATATAAAACTTTTAAATGGAAATGGGCTGTCCTTATTTGTACTAGAAGTATTTGGTTACGGCAAGAGTGCTAAGTGTAAGGGACCCTGTGCTGTTCATGCTTTCTCTAACCAATGCTAATAATGAGCCAAGGGGAAGCAACATCAGCATTGACAGGGGACTTGTTTAAAACACTCATTCATAAACCCTTTTCAAACCTGCAGAATCACATTACAGAATGTGCGGCCACAATTATCAAGTGATTTATAAGCTCGTTAAAGCTTTAGAGGCAATGCTTAGCTTAGTGTTTATCAGTCCAGGTTTCTCATTAGGATCACATGGCTGATATGCAGAAATCTCTTGTGCCCAGGCTTCAAAATACATTCATGAGAGTTAAGTTCCACCTTTGCACTAGAGGGTGGTCACAGGGCCTATTCTATTTGGGTTTGGTAGGGACAGGTCATTGTGGTGCATGTTTCCATTACTGTAGCAGAAATTGCTTGTGTCTGTGGCAGGGGAGGGCACCTGAGGACAGGAAAGGAGAAACTTACATTTGCATCTTCATGGAGCAGCTCATTGTTCCTGAATTTCTTCTGTTTTAAAGGACAGAAATGGGTGGCCTTTTCTGTCTTTTTCTGCTAGATGATGTCATGCTAGCGGGTAAACATGTGGTACACTTTTAAAGACATATTCTCGAGATGCGGGTGTAATTTGTACAGAGAATCTCATCTGAGAAGAAACTCCAGAGAAGGAGGAGAAAGAAAAAAAATGGCTTTTCTTCAGGTAAACGTGTCAGATGAAGAGCTGTGTCCACTCTTCCTCCTGGACTGCCATGCGTTTAGTACTCACAAACCTTTACTTCTCTACTTGTGTTTTTCCTCCCTGAGTTTGATTTAATTACTTCTTAAAATTCCTATGATAGTCAAGGGTTTTGAAAAATATTTCTTTTATATATCCCACAGACTTCTGTACATTCTGTATGTAATAGCTTCTTATATGCCATGCAGAATTATCAGCAAGAATTTATGATCCACAATATTAAAAATACTCCCTTTGTGGTTGTTGAACATGGAAAGATGTGGATACTCAAGATTTATATTGGGGAAAATTGTGGTCCTTGGTAAAGATGGTAAAGTAAAAGCCTCCATTTATATGTTCCATTAGCTCTATGCAGAACAGGATTCAGAAAATGCTTATTTAAATAGGGTGGAATTTATTACCCAGAAAGTTCTGAAAAAAAATTATTAGGAGATAACTGCTCTCTAGGGTGCTAAATGAAGCCTACTTAAAATTACTACTAAAAATTACAGAACGTAGGAGTTAACAGTATTTTGAAGTTTGCATAAAACTGATGTTTCTTTATGGTTAAATTCAGATTATAATTTGTTATTTGGGAGGAATATTTCAATAGTGATGCTGTGTTCTTCTGTGAGCATTAACACATCATAAAAATTTGTCCTAGTGCAGTTAATGGTTAATGAGTCACTTGGTGAAGTAGCTCTCTCACAGATTTTTTCCACTATAGTTAATTATTTTTTCTCTTCATTGTTAAGCATCCTTATGCAGCAGATTTGCATTAACCATCACATTTAATCTGGCAGTTGTCCTTTTTTCTTTTTTTCCTACATAATTTTCTATGGAAAATGAAGGCTGTTATCTTTGTTTACAGGCCAGAAAAACTTGGAAAAACACAGGCTCTTCCACTTACTGGATGTTTGACAAAATATCCTTCTTGAGCCAAAAACATTGACATTATTGGTGAGCTTGTTACAAATTCAAAAAATCAGACTTCATTCCAGGTCTTCTGGGGAAAAAACCCCGCATAACAAGGTCTTCAGCTTATTGTACATATTAAAATTTGAGCGGTGCCTTCTAACTCAACATGTCTTCTCCATATGAAAAATATTCACATCTCATTCTGTGTGATGTAAATATAGCACTCAAAAATGTACATGTTCATGCCCTTAATTTTATACTTTATTATCTAGAAAAATATCATATATGAACTGATGTTATGGATCTTATGCTGCCCTTTTTTTCTCAGAGAATACATTAGAGAATATTTCTGTGTTGAAAATTATTTTATTGGATAATTTTAGTCCTGTAAGTCAGAACCACTTCTCTTTGCTCTCTAATTTCACCTTAGGTCAAAATAAAAATTCTGCCCATGGCCACTTGGTAAAAATGTGTGTCTGTGTTTGTGTTTCAGGGACCATTGCAATTTAGAGACGTGGCCATAGAATTTTCTCTGGAGGAGTGGCATTGCCTGGACACTGCACAGCGAAATCTATATAAGAATGTGATGTTAGAGAACTACAGTAACCTGGTCTTCCTTGGTGAGGATAACTTTAATACATAATTCATAATATACCCGAAAGGTTTTCTCTTTTTTTGTAGAATGTTTTTTTAGCAATTTATTCTTTACGTAAAGGAGTTTCAGATCCATTTTTTCCAGAAAATCTTCAGAATTTGTTCATTTAGAAAAGAGTATCTTCAGTGCTTCTGGCCTGTAATCCCAGCACTTTGGGAGTCTTGGGTGGGGGGATTGCCTGAGGCCAGGAGTTTGAGACCAGCCTGGCCAACATGGTCAAACCCCATCTCTACTAAAAATACAAAAAATTAGCCATGCATGGTGGCACGCGGCTGTAATCCCAGCTACTTCGGAGGGTGAGGCAGGAGAATTGCTGGAACCCAGGATGCGGAGGTTGCTGTGAGCCGAGATTGCGCCATTGCACTCCGCCTGGACGACAGAGCAAGATTATGTCTCGAGAAAAAAAATTCTTTCTTCAAGGTGTTTCATCTTAATCCAATCTTTCCACATTCCTGAGTTGAGTTGAGAGGTTTCCACATTCCTGAAACCTCTTCAAGTTTCCATAAACTGATGTTTCATCTTAATCCAATCTTTCCACATTCCTGAGTTGAGCTGTATTTTTCACTCTAAATTAGTGGTAATTACAAAAATTTACTGACATAAAATATTGCAGCCCCCACCTGAAAATCTAAATGCCACCACCAATTTTTGATTCCGTAGTACCAGGTACTAAAATTAAGAAACCTACAAATTGGAAGTATTTTCTTTTTCCTTTTTTTATTTATATTTTTGAGATGGAGTCTTGCTCTGTTGCCCAGGCTGGAGTGCAGTGGCGTGATCTTGGCTTACTGCAACCTCCAACTCCTGGGTTCAAGCAATTCTCCTGCCTCAGTCTCCCGAGTAGCTGGGACTACAGGCATGCGTTATCATGCTTGGCTGAGTTTTGTATTTTTAGTAGAGATGGGGTTTCACCATGTTTCCCAGGCTGGTCTCCAACTCCTGACTTCGTGATCCGCCCGCCTTGGCCTCCCCCTGACCTTGTGTTCCACCCGCTTTGGCCTCCCAAAGTGCTAGGATTACAGGCATGAGCCACTGCACCCTGTAAATAGGAAGTATTGTTTAAATATCTATAAATTTCTGTTATACATTTGTATTTTGGTATTAATTTACTAGAATATTTTATCACATCGTCTTTGCTGAGCACATTACTAGCTTGTAATTGAAGAATATCAGCAAGATTCATGTTATTTATTCTTAATAAAACAGGTATTGTTGTCTCTAAGCCAGACTTGATCACCCGTCTGGAGCAAGGAAAAAAACCTTTGACTGTGAAGAGACATGAGATGGTAGCCAAGCCCCCAGGTAGGTGCGAGTGAAAATGAATACAACAGACAACACAGTAAGAGGTCCCAAGGTCAAAGAGAAAGCCAGTCCTTAAAATGTGATTCGGGAAGCTGTGTTCCAAAGGAAATAGTTCCTGGGCAGTTGTTTTTTGTTTTTGTTTTGTTTTTTAATTTTGGTGTCACAAAGGAACATCTTCTGTCTTATGATTTTAAATTCTCTAAGGATTCTACTTTTCATTTGGTGAGCTTTCTTCAAGTTCACAGTGAGAGCCAAAGTCCTCTTCATGGCATATAAGAGATTGCACAAGCTGGCTGCTTTTCCATTGTTTTGGGGACACAAAAATATCTGCATGATTTTGAGAAACTAAAACTACTTTTTAGTTCTATTTTTGCATCGGGTCTGAAATGTGTGAGAGTAGTAGTTTCTGTTGCATTTTTTTGTTCATTTTTCTTTATAGTCCATTACATTTTTATTACTAGTTTTAAAATATAATTTGCAATTATACATATGATATGTTTCTGCTTTGTTCTTTTTTCTCAAGATTGCTTTGGCTATTCACACTTTATTGTAGTTTCATGTAAGGTTTAGAATTGTATTTTCCATTACTGTGAAAAAAATACCACTGCAATTTTGATAGGAAGTTTACTGAATCTGTAGATTACTTTGGATGACACTTTAATAATACTTATTCTTTCAAGCTACAGACAGAAAATATTTTAAAATTATTTGTATATCAATTTTTTTATTATAAAGATTTTTGATCTCCTTAATTTTTTTCTCAGAAATTTTTTTAATGATACATTAAATAAGATTTTTCTTCCTCTATTTTTTCAAATAGTTTCTTTTAAGTGCATGAAACCATTCATGTACTTGATGTTAATTTTCTATTTTGGTAATTTACTATTTACTGAGTGTATTTATTAGACAGCTGGGGTTTTTTTGTGTTTTTTTTGTTTTTTTTTTTGTTTTTTGACAGTTTCGCTCTTGTCGCCCAGGCTGGAGTGCAGTGGCACAATCTTGGCTCACCACCACCACGCCTGGCTAATTTTGGGTTTTTAGTAGAGACGGGGTTTCACCATGTTGGTTAGACTGGTCTCAAACTCCCGACCTCAGGTGCTCCACCCACCTTGGCCTTTCAATGTGTTGGGATTACAGGAGTAAGCCATCACACCTGGCTAGACAGTTTTTAATGTACTGTTTATGGTTTTTAAAATATGAGATTGTATGATCTACAAACAGCAACTATTTTACTTATTTTTCTTCATTTTCACTTGCCTCCCTCCCGCCCTCCTGCGCTCTCTCCCTTTCCTTTTCCTTTTCCTTTTTCCTTTCCTTTCCTTTCATGGGGTTTCACTCTTGTTTCCCAGGCTGGAGTGCAATGGTGTGATTTTGGCTCACTGCAACCTTTGCTTCCTGGGTTCAAGCGATTGTCCTGCCTCAGCCTCCAGAGTAGCTTGGATTACAGGTGCTCGCTACAATGCCTGGCTAATTTTTTGTAATTTTTTGGTATAGACGAAGTTTCACTCTGTTGGTAAGGCTGGTCTGAAACTCTTGACCTCAGATGATCCACCCGCCTCTGCCTCCCAAAGTGCTGGGATTACAGCCGTGAGCCACCGCACCCGGCTGGATTTTTTTTATTTCTGTGAATAATTCTTCTGTCACATACTTCTAGTGCTACATTCAAATAGATGTATTGCCAATGGGCACAATATAGTTTTGTATTGGTGTCTGAATGTGATGGAGCAAACACCTCTTCAAGTTTTCATCAACTGATTTTAGAAGCATTTCCTCAGGTAACCGTGTGGGTTTATTTTTTTCTTTCTTTATTTTTTTTTCTTTTTTTGAGATGGAGTTTCACTCCTGTTGCCCAGGCTGAAGTGCAACGGTGCGATCTAGGCTTGCTGCAACCTCCACCTCCTGGGTTCAAGAGATTCTCCTGCCTCAGCCTCCCAAGTAGCTGGAATTACAGGCATGTGCCACCACGCCCCCGTGATTTTGTATTTTTAGTAGAGAAGGGGTTTCTCTATATTGGTCAGGCTGGTCTCCAACTCTCGACCTCAGGCGATCCGCCAGCCTCCGCCTCCCAAAATGCTGGAATTAGAGGCCTGAGGCACCCAGCCTGGCCCAACTGTGTGGATTTCTATGTAGGCAGAACTGACCTTAAACTGTGGTTCAGGTAACTGAAATTGAGTCATTGATCAGCTTCAGGGACCACAGTAAAAGCGAAGGTCTGTAGCCCTGCCTACATGGCTGTAAATGGATGCCTTCATTTAGGTCTCTGGAATTGCAGGTCGTCTCCCAGACTGTGGCTGGAATGAGTTTGGGATGGTTACAGATTAAGTTCAGAATTCTCAGTGAGACCAAGTTGGCTGAATCCTATCCTGGTCTGTAGCCAAGAACAGGGGCTAACCCTGTAGTTTCCCACCTGAATGAGGGCCTGTCTTCTGAATAGAACACTTCTCAATCTTCTGCTTTAACAACGTTTCACAACTCCCTCCCCAGATCTCAAATTTCTTTTAGAGGCACTTATTTTGGAAAAGTCATCTTGCTACATAACCCAGGCTGGTCTCAAAATCCTGGCCTGAAGAAGTTCTCCAACCTTAATGTACCATGTAGCTGTCATTACAGTTGTGAACCATAATGCCTGGTTTTCTCATAAAGGCATTTTTGTCAGGGATGGTTGAGATTTTTTTTGCTGTAAGGGGATATGAAAATAGGGCACTTTTAATCTTACTGATATCACTCTCCCTATATGTTTTTACTTTCTATTTTCTATTTCAAATTTGTCTGTAATTTTAGATTCAGATATTTAGGACAATATGCTAGAATTTGCATGGTATGCCTAAAGTAAATTAGGTAATTAGTAGGCACTCCATATTTACTAAAATAGTTACTTATAAATTTCAGTTTGCTGTAGGCAAAAAGGAATTAAAGGATTTTCATCTACTTACTTCAGCTTATATCTAAATAATAATAAGCTATATTTTCTAATATTTGTTTTATATATCAGAGGGTCTAACCTATTCTGCAAAATACATGTTTTCTTTATTTAACAATGTAAGACCAGTCTTTGCTTCTAAAATTGGATGACAGCAGTTTCATTTTGTGTAATAATAGCATATATTTAAAACATTAAAAGTAACTCTAGATTCTTTTAAGTGCTAATTTACTGTTTCTTTATTAGAATCTTCTATTTATATTGCATATTCTCTGAAATTTTACTCCCGCACAGTACATGCCAATGATTCAAAATACCTACATTTAATGAGTACAAACTAACAGTTAAATATTGCAGCTACCTAGAATTTTTTTGTTTGTTTTTGTAAGATGGAGTCACACTCGTTGTCACCCAGTCTACAGTGCAGTGGTGCGATCTTGGCTCACTGCAACCTCCACCTCCCGGGTTCAAGCCATTCTCATGTCTCAGTCTCCCAAGTAGCTGGGATTACAGGCATGTGTCCCCACCTGGCTAAATTTTGTATTATTTGTAGAGACAGGACTTCACTATGTTGGCCAGGCAGGTCTTGAATTCCTGACCTCAGATGATCCACTTGCTTTGGCCTCCCAAAGTGCTGTGATAACAGGTGTGAGCCACTGCGCCCAGCCTGACAGTTATTTTTTTTGTGATACATCAATGTTGCATACTAGATTTTATGAGTAAACATTTCTATTATTGTTTCAAAGTTCCATATGAGTGTGTTTTCTCAGTGTAGGTTTTTTTTTTTTTTTGAGACGGAGTCTCACTCTGTTGCACAGGCTGGAGTGCAGTGGTGTGATCTTGCCTCACTGCAACCTCTGCCTCCAGGGTTCAGGTGATTGTGGTTCATGCCTCAGCCTCTCAAAGTGCTAAGATTACACGTGTGAGCCACTGTACCCAGCCTCATTTTAAGTTTCTTAACATTAGTTTATTGTGTTTTTTGGTTTTATTTATGTATTATAATTTTAGACAATTTGCAATTCTGTTTGTACACTTTAAGTCAATTTGAGTTTTAATTAAGAGATAAATTATGTATGTCTATCATAATCAGATTACATATGTATATGTGTATATCTGTAAATATGACTCCAATTTTAGTTATGGCTCATATTCTTTCTTAGCTGATTTTCCATGGTAGTTTTTTTTTTTTTTTTTTTTTTTTTTGAGACGGAGTCTCACTCTGTCGCCCAGGCTGGAGTGCAGTGGCCGGATCTCAGCTCACTGCAAGCTCCGCCTCCCGGGTTCACGCCATTCTCCTGCCTCAGCCTCTGTAGTAGCTGGGACTACAGGCGCCCGCCACCTCGCCCGGCTAGTTTTTGTATTTTTAGTAGAGACGGGGTTTCACCATGTTAGCCAGGATGGTCTCGATATCCTGACCTTGTGATCCGCCCGTCTCGGCCTCCCAAAGTGCTGGGATTACAGGCTTGAGCCACCGCGCCCGGCCGTTTTTTGTATTTTTTAGTAGAGACGGGGTTTCACCGGATTAGCCAGGATGGTCTCGATCTCCTGACCTTGTGATCCGCCCGTCTCGGCCTCCCAAAGTGCTGGGATTACAGGCTTGAGCCACCGCACCCGGCCTTCCATGGTAGTTTTATCTTGTCTGAGTAGTCATGGAGATAGTCTTATTTTCACTATGTGTTTAATGATGAATATATATTTCTTTTTGTGAAAGAAACGCTTTTGTGATTTGAAGGTAATTTTCAAAAAGACTTACAATTCTGTATTTTTTTTCAGTTTTTCTTTAAAGACATTGTTTTAAAAACACATAAAATTTGCCATCTTAAATTTATTGAAGTGTGTATTTCAGGGCCAGGTGTGATTGTGGCACTGATGTGTAATCCCAGGATTTTGGGAGGTCAAGCCAAGAGGATCCCTGGAGGCCAAAAGTTTGAGACCAGCCTGGGCAACATGGAGACCGCTCTCTATGAAAAAAATTTAATAATAGGCAGGCATGGTGGTGTGCAACTGTGGTCCCAGCTACTAGGGAGATTGCAGGGAGTCAAAATTGTGCCACTACACTCCAGCTTGGGTGACAGAGTGAGACCCTGTCTCAAAAAAACCTGTTCATTTCAGGCATGTTAAGTATATTCACATTGTTATGCAAAAGACTTCTAGAAACTTTACATCTTGTAAAACTTAAATTCAATACCCATTAAGTAACAACTGCTCATTTTACCCTCTCTCCATACCTTGACAGACAAACCTTCTACTTTCTGTTTTTATTGTTTTGACTACTTAAGATATATAAGTGGAATCATATAGTATCCATAATTTTGTTACTGGTTTAATTCAGGTGACATAATATTCACAAAGTTCATCAAAAAGGTGACAAGATTATTCTCTTTTTTTTTTTTTTTTTTTTTTTTTGAGACGGAGTCTCGCTCTGTCACCCAGGCTGGAGTGCGGGTGGCCGGATCTCAGCTCACTGCAAGCTCCGCCTCCCGGGTTCTCGCCATTCTCCTGCCTCAGCCTCCCGAGTAGCTGGGACTATAGGCGCCCGCCACCTCGCCCGGCTAGTTTTTTGTATTTTGTAGTAGAGACGGGGTTTCATCGTGTTAGCCAGGATGGTCTCGATCTCCTGACCTCGTGATCCGCCCGTCTCGGCCTCCCAAAGTGCTGGGATTACAGGCGTGAGCCACCGCGCCCGGCGATTATTCTCTTTAAGGTGGAATAATATTCCATTGTATGTATATGTTACATTTTTTAATATGTTTATAAATCAAGAGATATCTAGGGTGCTTCAGCCTGTTGGCTTTTGTGAATACTGGTTACAATAAACATGGGTTTGCTTTGCTACCCAGGCTAAAGTGCAGTGGTGCAATCTCAGCTCTCTGCAACCTCTGCCTTCTGGTTTAAGCAATTCTCCTACCTCAGCCTCCCAAGTAGCTGGGATTACAAGTGCATACCACATCGCCAAGTTAATTTTTGTGTTTTTAGTAGAGATGGTGTTTTACATGTTGGCCAGGCTGGTCTCGAACTTCTGACCTCATGTATCTGCCCACCTTACCCTCCCAAAGTGCTAGGATGACAGGCGTAAGAAACTGCACCAGGCCTGTGTTACCTATTTTGGATATAGATTTATAAATACTTTTTTCCATTTATGTATTTTTATGTCTAAGTAGTTTATTTAAAATATGTTTTTGTATCATTCAAGAAAATAAGCCAACTTTATCAGTGTTGATAATCAGTTTTTGACCTCGTTTTTTAAAGAGATTATTTTTCTCTATTTTGTAAACATGGCAACTTTGTGGAAAATCATTTGATCATATACAAAATGGTTCATTTCTGAGCTCTGTTCTTTCATCTGTTTATCTTTGTCTCAGTATCATATTGTTTATGTTACTGTAGCTTATAACTGAAGGTTGTATTGATATCTTTGAAAAATGAATTTTTTTGCCCCCTGAGCAAGAATATGTTGAAGAGGGTGTGTTTCATATTCACATATTGTTGAATTTGCCAGTTTGACTTTTGCTTTTAATTCCTAGTTTTATTCAGGTTTTATTAGTAAATACCCAGTGCATAATTTTGGTGTTTTTAAATTGATTTGTTGTTGGTTTGAGACAAGATCTTACCGTCACCCAGGCTGCAGTGCAGTGGCAGAATTTTAGCTTACTGTAGCCTCAGCCTCCTGGGCTCAAGTGATTATTCTTTCACCTCAGTTTTTTGAGTAGGTAGGACTGTAGACACGCACTACCATGTCTGGCTAATTGTTTGCTTGTTTGTAGTGTTAGGATCTCACTATGTTGCCCAGGCTGATCTCAAACTTTTGACACCAATGGATCTCCCAAAGTGTTAGGAATATGGGCAAGAGCCTTGGCACCCAGCCAGTATTTTTAAATTAAATAAAACTTGTTATATGTCCTAACAGAATATGCCAGATGCAAATAAGAATATTGTGTATTATCTTGGTTTTCACTGGAGAGTTTTGTGTGTTTCTGTGAAGCCTAGTTGGTCTATAATATGGTTTGGATGTCCATGTTGTCCAAACCTCATGCTGCAATATAAATCCTCAGTGTTGGCTGTGGGACCTGGTGGGACATGTTTAGGTCACGGGGGCAAATTTCTCATGAATGGCTTGGTACATCCTCTCTGTAACCAAAAAGTTTACACTCTATGAATTCAAATAAGAGCTGGTTCATTAAAATAACGTGGCTCCTTCACCTCACACTTGCGCTGTCTCTTACTACATAATATGTCCAGTTACTCTTTACCTTCTACCTTCATTTTAAGCTTTCTGAAATCCTCACCAGAAGCAGATGCTGGCACACACTTATATACTCTGCCAAGCTGTGAGCCAAATAAACCATTTTTTTAAAAATAAATTATGCACTGTTAAGTATTTCTCTATATGCAAAATAATCAATATAGTCTATAATGTTGTCTAAGTTTTCTGGTTGTTATTTTTTATCTGATTTTTCTATTATTGCAAACTGGGTCTTGATGTCTACAATTATTATGTTGCTATGTATATCTTGCTTCACTTTTATCAATATTTGCTTTATATATTTTGGAGCCCTGATGTTATATACACATATACATATAGATAGATAAATACTATAATTATAGATTTCTGCTAAATCAACTCACTTTAACATCATATAATATCAATTTTTGTCTTGTAGAAGTACTTGACTGAAAGCGTATTGTGTCTGATATAATTATGACCACCTTACTCAATTGTGGTTACTATTTTCATGGAATATACATTTTTTTCATTCTGTTACTTTCAGCCTATTTGACTCAATGCTAAAGTAAGTCTCTTGTAGGCAGCATACTGTATGCTTTTTTAAAAAAAATTCAGGCATTCTATATCTTTTTCTTTATATAATTTATATATATATTTATATTTGTATTTATTTATTTTATTTGGTTTGTTTTTGAGATGGAGTTTCACTCTTGTTGCCCAGGCTGGAGTGCAATGGCATGATGTCAGCTCACTGCAACCTTCACCTCCCAGTTTCGTGATTCTCCTGCCTCAGCTTTCAAAAAGCAGGCATGTAATCCTGAGTAGCTGGGATTACAGGTGCATGCCACCATGCCCAGCTGATTTTTTGTATTTTCAGTAGAGATGGGGTTTCACCATGATGACCAGGCTCATCTTGAACTCCTGAATTCAGGTGATCTGCCTGCCTCAGCCTCCGAAAGTGTTAGGATTAAGCATGAGCCACCGCGCCCAGCCTCATTTATTTTTTAGATAGTGTCTCACTCTGTCAGCCAGCTTGTTTGTATTTTTTTGTAGAGACAGAGGTTTGCCACTTTGCCCAGGATGATCTTGAACTTTTGGGATCAAGTGATCAGCCCACCTTGACCTTCCAAAGTCCTGTGATTACATTTCATTTTATTAAGTAATCTATATTTAAAATGATTGGTTAAAGAAATGAAGTTGTTATTACCACTAATATTGTTATTGTTTTGTGTGTTTCTAGTAGTTATATTTTTCTCATTTCCTATTTTACTTACCTAATTTCCATTTAATTCTGTACCGGCATGCTTTGATTATATTTTACTTTCTTTTGCATACTTTCTACAAATAGTATCTTTGTAAGTATCTCAAAAACTGGAGATTACATACATCTTAAAGTTAAAACAATATATTTTAATCTCATAACAACTTCAATTGAATAAAAAAACTATGCCTCTATATTTTCCAGTTTGTTATTGATATTTCAATTATTTTACATAGTGTATCTACAGGCTCACGCCTGTTATCCCAGCACTTTGGGAGGCTGAGGTGGGTGGATCCCGAGGTCAGGAGATCAAGACCATCTGGCCAACATGGTGAAATCCCGTCTCTACTAAAATACAAAAAATTAGCCAGGCATGGTGGCCCATGCCTGTAGTACCAGCTACTCAGTAGGCTGAGGCAGGGGAATCACTAGAACCCAGGAGGCACTCCAGCCTGGGAGACAGAGTGAGACTCCATCTCAAAATATATATATATGTATTTCCAAATACTCAGTTTGGTCTTATTAATTATATTGACATTGTTATGCAACATATCACTAGAGTGTTTTTATCTTGCAAAACTAAATCTCAGTACACATGAAACAACTACCAATTCTTTGTATTTTGTGGTTCCTTTCAAACACCACTCTGTTTTCTGTTTCTGAGAGTATAATTGCTTTATATATCTCATCCAATCTCTTTTTGTGACGGTCATTTTATTTTGCATAGTGTCATCAATATTTATCTTAATAGTTGTTACAATATTTTCTACTTTTTGAAAACTGAGTGATATTCCTGTATTTTTGTGTCTACTGAATAATTTGGTGACACAAATTTGGATTACTTTTACCTATTGGCTTTCAGTAACAAAGCTGTAATAATTATGTGAAAGTTAATATATGTGCTGCATTCTGTTTTATTAGTCTACTTTTTCAGCTTTAAACTCACCAAATTATTTTAATTCTGTAGCTTTTGATGTGTTTTGAAATCAGAAATGGTAATGCCTCTAACATTGTTCCTGTTTTTGAAGATTGCTGGGTACTTTATTGTAGGTTTGGATTCCATATACTTTTAAATTTGCTGTTTTTATTTCTTTGAAAATGCAATTAGCCATTTGAAAAACATTGCATTAAATCTGTAAATTGAGCAGTAAAGACATCTTCAAAATATTAGTTATTTCTTTTTCAATTGTTTTTGAGATGGAGTTAAATTTACCTCCTTTACCAGTTACCTTGTGCCATTTTGGTTAGTATGTTTTTCTTACATTTATATGTGCAGGAAGAAATTACAGCTTGAGGTATTTTGCAATGTCATCTTACTTATGTAGTTTGTATCATTTTATAGGTTAGGTTTGTAAAGTATATTTATCTGAGTCTAGCAATTGAAGCAATGTGTTTTTATTGTTTCTTTCAGTTATGTGTTCTCATTTTGCCCAAGACCTTTGGCCAGAGCAGAACATGAAAGATTCTTTCCAAAAAATGATACCGAGAAGATATGAAAAACGTGGACATGAAAATGTACAGTTAATAAAATGGCGTGAAAGTATGGATGAGTGTAAGGTGCACACAGGAGGTTATAATGGACCTAACCAATGTTGTACAACTACCCAGAGCAAAATGTTTCAATGTGATAAATATGGGAAAGTCTTTCATAAATTTTCAAATTCAAACAGACATAAGATAAGACATAATGAAAAAAAACCTTTCAAATGCATAGAATGTGGCAAAGCTTTTAACCTGTTCTCAACCCTTACTAGACATAAGAGAATTCATACTGGAGAGAAACCCTACATTTGTGAAGAATGTGGCAAAGCCTTTAAGTACTCCTCTACCCTTACTACACATAAGAGAATTCATACTGGAGAGAAACCATACAAGTGTGATAAATGTGACAAAGCCTTTATTGCATCCTCAACCCTTAGTAAACATGAGATCATTCATACAGGAAAGAAACCCTACAAATGTGAAGAATGTGGCAAAGCCTTTAACCGATCCTCAATCCTTACTACACATAAGAGAATTCATACTGGAGAGAAACCATACAAGTGTGATAAATGTGGCAAAGCCTTTATTACATCCTCAACCCTTAGTAAACATGAGATCATTCATACGGGAAAGAAACCCTACAAATGTGAAGAATGTGGCAAAGCCTTCTTCCAGTCCTCAATCCTTACTAGACATAAGATAATTCATAGTGGAGAGAAACCCTACAAATGTGAAGAATGTGGCAAAGCCTTTAAGTACTCCTCTGTCCTTGCTACACATAAGAAAAGTCATACTGAAGAGAAACGCTACAAATGTGAAGAATGTGGCAAAACCTTCAAGCAGTCCTCATACCTTAGTACACATAAGATTATTCATACTGGAGAGAAACCCTACAAATGTGAAGAATGTGGCAAAGCTTTTAACCAGTCCTCAACACTTACTAAACATAAGAAAATTCATACTGGAGAGAAGCCCTATGTTTGTGAAGAATGTGGCAAAGCCTTTAAGTACTCCTGTACCCTTACTACACATAAGAGAATTCATACTGGAGAGAAACCATACAAGTGTAATAAATGTGGCAAAGCCTTTATTGCATCCTCAACCCTTAGTAAACATGAGATAATTCATATGGGAAAGAAACACTACAAATGTGAAGAATGTGGCAAAGCCTTCGTTTGGTCCTCAGTCCTAACTAGACATAAGATAATTCATACTGGAGAGAAGCCCTACAAATGTGAAGAATGTGGCAAAGCCTTTAAGTACTCCTCTGTCCTTAGTTCACATAAGAGAAGTCATACTGGAGAGAAACCCTACAAATGTGAAGAATGTGGCAAAGCCTTCAAGTACTCCTCAGCACTTAGTACACATAAGATAATTCATACTGGAGAGAAACCCTACAAATGTGAAGAATGTGGCAGAGTCTTCAAGCGCTCCTCAGTCCTTAGTAAACATAAGAAAATTCATACTGCAGAGAAAACCTACAAATGTGAAGAATGTGGCAAAGCTTTTAACCAGTCTTCAACCCTTACTACACATAAGAAAATTCATACTGGAAAGAAACCTTACACATGTGAAGAATGTGGCAAAGCTTTTCACCTATCTGCACACCTTACTACACATAAGATACTTCATACTGGAGAGAAACCGTATAGATGTAGAGAATGTGGTGAAGCTTTTAACCGTTCTGCAACCCTTTTTTCACATAAGAAAATTCATTCTGGAGAGAACAAACCATACAAGTGTGATAAATGTGGCAAAATCTTTATTTCACCCTCAAGCTTTAGTAGACATGAGATAATTCATACTGGGGAAAAATCCTAGAAATATGAAGAATGTGGCAAAGCCTTCAAGTGGTCCTCACACCTTACTATACACTGAGAGTTCTGAACTTACTCTGTAATCATGCCAAACTCCTCCCAGCCACAGTCTGGCAGAGGTCCTGCCATTCCAGAGACCTGGAGGAAGGGGCCCATTTACAGCCATGTAGGCAGGCCTGCAGACCTTGGCCTTTACTATGGTCCCTGAAGTGGTTCAGTGACTCAGTTTTAGTTACGTGAGCCACAGCTTAAGGTCAGTTCTGCCTATATAGAAACCCACACAGTTACCACACAGAGGAAATGCTCTCTGGTACTCACTGAAAGCCATACTCATCCGCATCTTGATACAAGGCCCACCATATGCAGACCTGACTGCAAAAACATGCCCTAGTGTCTGCCCTACAGAGCAAAGTCCTGAAGGATATTTAGTCTGTCCAAAACTAAAATGAAAATTAAAACTCCCCAACCCCCTCTAACAAGCCAGCTAAAGGTGAACCCTAGTGCAGACCCAGCAACCTTGTGACCAAGCTACAACCCCTCTTCACTACTAATTCAGAGGGTATCTCATCACCCTGAGGGCCAAACAAAAGATCTTTACCTTGTAAAATCAGTGTATGAAAAATTGAAAAGGTGTTTGCTCCATCAAATTCAGACGCCAATACAAAACTATATTGTGCCCATTGTCAGTGGGTCTATTTTAATGTAGCACTGGAAGTACGTGGCAGAATTAGTCAAAGAAATAAAAATAGCCATTGAAATTGAAGAAAAATAAAAAGTTGCTGTTTGTAGATCATACAATCTTATATTTGAAAAACCTTATGCAGTACATTAAAACCTGTCTAAACCAATAAATACACTCAGTAAATTAGCAAAATATAAAATCAACATACATTATATATATGGTTTTATACACTTAAACTCTCTGATTAAACAGAGGAACACACTGGGCACTTTGGGAGACCGAGGCGGGTGAATGATCTGAGGTCAGGAGTTTGAGACCAGCCTGGCCAGCATGTTGAAACCTCATTTTTACTAAAAATACAAAAATTAGCTGGGTGTGGTGGCTAGCACCTGCAATCCAAGCTCGTTGGGAGGATGAGGGAGGAGAATCCTTGAATTTGGGAGGTGGAGGTTGTGGTGAGCAGAGATCATGGCATTGCACTCCAGGCTGGGCAACAGTGCCAGACTCCATCTGAAAAAGAAAAAAAGGAAGAAAAAAAATCTTATTTACTATAGCATTAAATAATAAATTTCTGGCCAGATCTAGTGGCTCATGCCTGTAATGTCAGCAGTTTTGGAGGCTGAGGTGGGTCATGAGGTCGGGAGATCAAGACAATCTTGGCCATGGTGAAACCCCATCTCTGCTAGAATACAAAAAATTAGCTGGGCATGGTGGTGCACGTCTGTAGTTTCAGCTAATTAGGACTGAGGCGGGGGAATCGCTAGAACCTGAGAGGGAGGTTCCAGTGAGCTGAGATCATGCCACTGCACTCCAGCCTGGAGAAGAAGCAAGTCACTGTCTCAATAAATAAATTTCTGAGAAAAGCTAAAAAGTCTTTACAATAAAATGTCAATAAAAAAATTAGAGAAAATCCAAATAAATATAAAACTTTATGGGTTGAAAGAATAAATATCATTAAAGTGCCATATTATCCAAAGTTATCTACAGATTCAATAAACTTCCTATCAAAATTTGCAGTGGTATTTCAGAATACTGGAAAATACTATTTTAAAATTTATATGAAACTAAAATAAACTTTGAATAGCCAAAGCAATCTTGAGGAAAAAAAAAAGTAGAAGGATATCATACTTACAATGTCAAGCTGTATTTTAAGACTGTATAGTAATAAAAACAGAATGGATTGTGCAATAAAGTGAACAAAAATGCACCAGAGACTACTATCACATTTTTCAGACATGATGAAAAAAGAGAACTTAAAAAATAGTTTCTCAAAATCATGTAGATATTTGTGTGTCCCCAAAACAATAGAAAAGCAGCCAGATTGTGCAGTCTCTTATATGCCATGAAGAGGACTTTGGCTGTCACTGTGAACTTTAAGGAAGTTCACTGAAAGAAAAGTAGAATCCTCAGAGAATTTAAAAGTATAAGACTGAAGATGCCCCTTTGTGAGAGCAGAATTAAAAAACGGAAACAAACAAACAAAAAAAAACAGCTGCCCAGGAAATACTTCTTTGGAACACAGCTTCCCGAATCAGATTTTAAGGATTGGCTTTCTCTTTGAGCTTGAGACCTCTTACCTGTGTTGTCTGTTGTGTTCATTTTCACTCATACCTGGGGGGTTGGCAATCATCTAATGTCTCTTCAGAGTCAAAGCTTTTTTTCCTTGCTCCAGATGGGTGATTAGGTCAGGCTTAGGGACAACAATACTGTTGTATTAAGAATAAATAACATGAATCTTGCTCATGTTCTCCAATTATAAGCTAGTAATGTGCTCGGCAGAGCAGATGTAATAAAATATTCTAGTAAATTAGTACCAAAATACTAATTTGTAACAAATTTCTAAATATTTAGAAAATGCTTTCAATTTGTAGATTTCTGAATTTTACTGTCTGGTACTACTGAATCAAAAATTGGTGGTGGCAGGCCGGGCGCGGTGGCTCAAGCCTGTAATCCCAGCACTTTGGGAGGCCGAGACGGGCGGATCACGAGGTCAGGAGATCGAGACCATCCTGGCTAACACGGTGAAACCCCGTCTCTACTAAAAATACAAAAAAACTAGCCGGGCGAAGTGGCGGGTGCCTGTAGTCCCAGCTACTCGGGAGGCTGAGGCAGGAGAATGGCATAAACCTGGGAGACAGAGCTTGCAGTGAGCTGAGATCCGGCCACTGTACTCCAGCCTGGGTGACAGAGCGAGACTCCGTCTCAAAAAAAAAAAAAAAAAAAAAAGGGGGGGGATCTGAAACTTTTCTGCAAAGAATAAATTACTAAAAAAATTCTACATAAAAGAGAAAACCTTTAGGGTATGTTATGAATAATGTCTTAAAGTTATCCTCAACAAGGAAGACCATATTTCCGTAGTTCTCTAACATCACATTCATATACAATTTCCACTGTACAGTGTCCAGGCAATGCCACTCCTCCAGAGAGAATTCTATGGCCACATCTCTAAATAGTAATGATCCTTGAAAAACACACACACACATTTTTACCAAGTGGCCATGGGTGGAATTTTTAATTTGACTTAAAGTGAAATTAGAGAGTAAAGAGAAGTGGTTCTGAGTTATAGCACTAAAATTATCCAATAAAATGATTTTCAACACAGAAATATTTTCTAACGTGTTCTCTATGATAAAAAAGAGCACCATAAGATCGAGAACTCTGTTCATATGTTGTATTTTTCTAGATATTAAAGTATAAAATTAAGGGCATGAACACAAACGTACATTTTTGAGTGCTGTATTTACATCATACGGAATGAGTTGTGAATATTTTTCAGATGGAAAAAACATTCAGAAGGAACCTCTCAAATTTACTATGTACCATAAGGTGAAGATTTTCTTATGTAGGTTTTTTTTTTTTTAATTTCCAAGAAGATCTGGAGTAAAGTCTGATTTATGTATTTATTTCCTTTTTTAAATTTGAGATGGAGTTTCATGCTTATTGCCTAGGCTTGAGTGCAGTGGCATGATCTTGGCTCACGGCAGTGTCCCCCTCCTGGGTTCAAGCAATTCTGCCTCAGCCTCCTGAGTAGCTGAGGTGACAGGCATGTGCCACCATGCCCAGCTATTTTTGTATTTTTAGTAGCGATGGGTTATTCTCCATGTTGGTCAGGCTGGTCTCAAACTCCCAACCTCAGGTGATCTGCCCGCCTCGGCCTCCCAAAGTGCTGCAATTACAGGCGTGAGCCAGGGCTCCCTGCTGATTTTTTTGAATTTCTAACAAGCTCAGCAGTAATCATATTTTCAGAGGAAGGAGCAGGCACCTTTTTTTGCTGTTCTCCAACCTCCTTTTTTTTTTTTTTTTTTTTTTTGAGACGGAGTCTCGCTCTGTCGCCCAGGCTGGAGTGCAGTGGCGCGATCTTGGCTCACTGCAAGCTCTGCCTCCTGGGTTTACGCCATTCTCCTGCCTCAGCCTCCCGAGTAGCTGGGACTACAGGCGCCCGCCACCTCGCCCGGCTAGTTTTTCGTATTTTTTTTTAGTAGAGACGGGGTTTCACCATGTTAGCCAGGATGGTCTCGATCTCCTGACCTTGTGATCCGCCCGTCTCGGCCTCCCAAAGTGCTGGGATTACAGGCTTGAGCCACCGCACCCGGCCCCTCCAACCTCCTTGAGTGACATCTCCTGACACAGGAGTGAACCAGATGAATAGGGCCTGAAGTGACTCCCCAGCAAACTGCAGCAGCCCTACAGAATAGGAACCTGACAATTTAAAGAACAACAAGCAAACAGAAAGCAACAACAACAGCATCAACAACAAAAAGTACCCACAAAAACCCCATCCAAGGCCAGGCATGGTGGCTCACATCTGTAATCCCAACACTTTGGGAGGCCAAGGTGGGCAGATTGCTTGAGGCCAGGAGCTCGAGACCAGCCTGGCCAACATAATGAAACCCAGTCTCTCCTAAAAAATACAAAATAGACAGGCATTGTGGTGCCTGCCTGTAGTCCCAGCTACTCAGGAGTCTGAGACATGAGAATCACTTGAATCTGGAAGGCAGAGGTTGCATTGACCCGAGATTTTGCCACTGCACTCCATACTGGGTGACAGAGTGAGACTCTATCTCAAAACAAAACAAAAAAACCTCATCCAACGGTTAGCAGCCTCAAAGATTGAAATTAGACAAACTCATGAAGATGAGAAAGAATCAGCAAAATCCCCTGAAAGGCCTCATCTCCTAGAGATGATCACAATGTCTCTTCACCAAATTCACAGAACTGGACAGAGGATGAGATGGATGGAGTGACAGAAGTGGGCTTCAGAAGATGTGTAATAACACACTCCACTGATCTAAAGGAACATGTTCTAACCCAAGGCAAAGAAGCTAAGGAACTTGATACAAGGTTAGAGGAGTTGCTAACTAGAATAACCAGTTTAGAGAGGAACATAAATGACCTGATGGAGCTGAAAAACACAGCACAAGAACTTCATGGAGCATACAAAAGTATAAATAGCCTAATTGACCACGCAGAAGAAAGGATATCAGAGTTTGAAGACCACCTTGCCAAAATGAGGCATGCAGACATGATTAAAGAAGAAAGAATAAAAAAGAATAAACAAGGCCTCTGAGAAATATGGTGTTCTGTGCAGGAAATGCATGAGGGGAGAAGAAAAGATACACACAATACCGTTAAGTGTAAACAAGCTTTATCCCACGTAAATGGCAATGCAGATATAATAAGCAAATTGATATCATAAGCAAATTGCAATGGGAAAGGGACAAGGGAAAATATATAAGTAAATGTACAAAACCAAACTATGTGGTCCATAGTTCACTCTATTTAAAAATATGTAGTCCTCATAATATTCTATGTAACAGCCTGTCGTAGCTCTTTGGTGTTCAGCCCAAGCACATCTAATATATGCTGGTGCCACCACCAGGAACATGTGTCCCATCACACCACAATCAGTGGTGTCTCTCTGATGGGAAGAGACAGTGCCAAGGACATTTTCGCTGGAGGTAGGAGGTGGGGTCATAAAGCAATAGCAAAGAACCTTGTTCAAAAGGGTCAGATATATTTACACTCATCAGACTAGGGAGGATTCGTCACCACACCAGGAAGCAACAACCTGGGCTCCCAGCCAAGTCCGTACACAAATAAGCAGAGGTTTCTTGAAGCCTTGGTGTGGTCGTGGAATCTCTTTTTGTAACAAGTTGTTTGGCATGAGGCCCTGTCCTGAGGGCCATTTGCGACTGGGCTCAAGGAACACAAAAATGTTAACTTGTTTTTGTGACTATTGTTTTTCAATAACTAACGTATAGGAATAGATTGGAATAGAGATTTTTTTCTGAAACAGCACTGGATGAATGCCTCAAGGGGCTCACACAACCTGTGCCGGGACTTGGTGACCATTGTTTGTGTCCACGTTTAATTTAGTTCAAATTTGATATTTAACATTTCCTCCACATTTGACCTCGCTTGGATACTCAAATGTAGGAAAATACCCTCACAGATTCATGGGGAATGCATAATTGATATAGATTACAGATCAAGGGTAAGCACGTGAGAATTAAAAGCACAATTAATAAAAACCACACCCAGCATGGCTTTGCAAGGAGAGTCATATTGTGAGAACTGCCAGGGATATACACACAACATTCAGTATGCGGTAAGGTGCAAATCCCTCCTTGGGCTGCCGTAAGTATATTTAATGCCATTTGATTTTGCAACACAATAGTACTCAGCTGAGAAAATTCATCTGATAACAACATAAGTCCAGTGCTACTATCATTAAGAGCTTTTTCTACATGTAAGGTAAATATTTTAATCTGTTGCTGAAGCAGGATTGTACCAGCAGCAGGGGAGAATACTGTGATAGGGTACCACCACCAGGGAGGCCAGCGTATTTGTAACCAGCAGTGTTTGTAAGCATCAAGATTACTGGGGAGGGGAATATTAACCTGGGTGGTAAATGTAATAAATGGCCAACCCCAAGTGTATCTCCCCATCCAATGCAGGGACTGGTATCACCATCCACAGGATCTGCATACTCAGAGGGCCCGCCAGGGGACAGTAATGGAGCTACTGTAATAATAATGTACTAATGTCTTATTAAAATAGGAAAGAGATTGTGATTCACTGGGGGCAATGTTGTTGATTGGGAGTATGTGTTGACAAATGTCTGGAGAAACCCCAGAGAAACATTAGAGGAGCCATTTAACGCCTCCAGACAAAGCAAGGGCTGTATGGAATCCAGCCACCAGCATAGCAGGTTTTCAGTAGGTACCATTCCAGGAATATTGGGCAGGATACCAAGGCTTTCGACGCAAGGTGAGGGTGGAGTTCATCTTTTGTCTGACTTGGCAAAGATAGATTGCTTAATGTGGTCAAAGGAAGTCCAGATTGGATTGTGAGTGTTGTTGTTGTGGCCCTATTGGTAACTACATAGCCATTCAGAAATGTTGTCAGGGACAATTCTGCAAGGTAACACATTCCAGGCGGCCTCCGGCAACTCAACATACAGCCATCATTGATTGTGGTTGACTTCAGTTGCAGCAGTGGCTACCAAGGTGATGAATTTATTCTTGGCCTCAGACACAAAGACACAGGTGCTGACCATTAATAGATAGGTTATTCCTTGTAAAAACAAAAACAGAGGGGAACATGACATTATTTTTCATCTTTAGGAAATGGTACTATGCCTTCATTTTCTGCTTTCATAGCTACAAGGTCACCAGCCTTAGGGTTGGGATCTGATGGGCTCTGTACCCATAGTTTGGCTCCAGGATTTAACCTACCTGTACCAGGGGATCTGAATCCCCCAGTTCTATATGTAGACTCTGTTGGCGCAGAGATTTACTCAGGGGTTAATTTTGACAGGGTACTACTAACAATTGAGCAGCCCGCATCTGTGGTTTTATAGCAAAAGAATCTGGAGTGGTATCGTATAAAATGACCTTTAACTCTCCCTAGTAATCACTATCAATTATACCACCATACACTATAATGCCTCTCATTGCAAAGCTTGAACACGTTGTAATCCATTCATCTGCATTCAAGTTTACCTTTATGGTGGAAATTTTGGCCTATTTTTCTTCCTTCTCATTAAATAGTCTGTCAAGAGAAAGCAGAGACTCATTTGCATCAATATGGAAAACAGGGCAGGGTGCAGTAGCTCATGCCTGTAATCCCAGCACTTTGGGAGGCCCACGTGGGCAGATCACGAGGTCAGGAGATTGAGACCATCCTGGCCAACATGGTGAAACTCTGTCTCTACTAAAAATATAAAAATTAGGTGGGCGTGGTGGTGCATGCCTGTAATCCCAGCTACTCAGGTGACTGAGGCAGGAGAACCGCTTGAACCTCGGAGGTGGAGGTTGCAGTGAGTGAGACTGTGCCACTGCACTCCAGTATGCTGACAGAGATAGACTCCATCTCACACACACACACAAAAATAAAATAGAGAAAAGAAAAGAAAACAGTGATAATGATAGTGTGGGCCAGGATTGAGATATCGTCCCAGTATTGGTTTCCCTAAACCTCTTTATTCCCAATTAAACATTTGTTTTCTTGTCATTGGGGAATCCAGGTAGTAAGACCATTTGGTACTGACCAAGAGTTGGTATAGAAGTGACAAATCCCTCCGGTCTCCTCCTGAATAGCTGAGAGGAACGGCTACTAGTTCAGCTAACTGGCTGCTCCCACCCCTTCCTTCATCAGAAATGCTGATGTTTTTAATAGGATTATAAGCCAGGGCCTTCCAGCATTGGTTTCCACCAATATATTTGGTGGATGCATCAGTAAACCAACATGTTTCTGATCCTCTGGGCTTAGTCCTTTAAAGGATTTGCCCCATTGGGTGGGGGAGGTTTCCTTCCCTATCTGCAGGACTTGCTCGGTGGTTTTCTGAGCTGACAGGTTTTGTACATCCTCATGTAAAAGTGATACCCACTTTGGTTTTGGCTTAGCCTGGTCTTGTATATACCACGTCCATTTTATGATGCTACCTTCTTGGGTATGTCCTATCTGGTGGGTTTTGGGGGAACTCATGTCCCAAGTCATAACAGGAATTTCAGGCCTCATAAAGACATCATGGTTGAAGCAGAGGTGTTCCATTTCCAGCAAAGCCCAATAGCAAGCTAACAATTGCTTCTCGAAAGGGGTGTAAGCTTTTCCGACCTCTGGCAGTTTCTGGGTCCAAAACATGAAAAGTACCCTCTTTCCATCTTGTTTCTGCCGAAGGCTCCAATTAGCATGTTGATCTAGGACAGTTACTTGCAGTTCTCCTGGCCCATCCTGTATGGACCATAGATCCAGGGCCAGTTGCGCTGCTTGTTTAGCTTGTTCAAAAGCCATGCTCTCTTTCTCTCCCCAGTGAGAGTCATAGCGTTTTCTAGTGGCTGCATGCAGAGGTTGTAAAATGTTACTCAAGTGGGGAATATGATGTCTCCAGAATCCAAAGATGCCAGTAAATGTCTGGGCCTCCTTTTTAGTCCTAAGGGTTGCAAATTCCAGTATTTTAGCCTTACCTTTGGTAAAATGGATTATATCTCTGCATTCCATAGGATGCCAAGGAATTTTACAGTTTGTGCAGGTCTTTGAATTTTGCTAAGGTTAATTTCCCATCCTTGAGATAGGAGCTGGGTTTTTACCTGCTCCAAGCCCCAGCAAACTAGTTCTTCAGTTTTAACCTGACCGAGCCATTCGGACAGCTGCCTTCTTCAGCAACGGGCTGATAGCTTTGAGCCTGATCAGTCCAGATATAGGCCTGGCATTGGGCCAGGGTCAGTCTGGAAATCACACTAGCATTTTCCTTTTCCAACTTACATTTCTCTTGTAGCAACCAGCCCGTATCTTGACACATTAACTTATAAGCGGTAAACGAACACCATCCTTCCGGGAGATCCCTCAGCATCTCCTTTGGGGACTGGAATCCCCTGCAGCACTTCACGGACAGTCAAAAGTTTAAATCGCACTAATTTAGATTCTCAATTCTCATAAAGTCCAGTTTCCCTTGACCATTCAATTGCCAAGGGGGAGAACTGGGGGAGTCCCCATCCCAAGATATCGGAAGTCTCTGAGCCTCCAGCCCAGACCTTCCGGCCAAAAAGCAGCACGCTTTTGTTTTCAAATCCTGTTTGTGACGCCAAAAATGTTCTGTGCGGGAAATGCGCGAGGGGAGAAGAAAAGACACACACACAATACTTTTTTTTTTTTTTTTGAGACGGAGTCTCGCTCTGTCGCCCAAGGTGGAGTGCAGTGGCGCGATCCTGGCTCACTGCAAGCTCCGCCTCCTGGGTTCACGCCATTCTCCTGCCCCAGCCTCCCGAGTAGCTGGGACTACAGGCGCCCGCCACTGCGCCCGGCTCATTTTTTGTATTTTTAGTAGAGACGGGGTTTCACCGTGGTCTCGATCTCCTGACCTTGTGATCCGCCCGTCTCGGCCTCCCAAAGTGCTGGGATTACAGGCGTGAGCCACACGGTAACAAACTTTATACCACATAAATGGCAATGCAGATATAATAAATAACATAATAAGCAAGTGCTATAATAAGCAAATCAATATAAGCAGATTGCAGATATAATAAGCAAATTGCAATGGGAAGAGGAGAATGGAAAATGTTTACACTCACCAGACTGTATATATTTACACCACCAGACTGGGAAGAAACAACCTGGGCTCCAGAGTCGGCCACTCGTCCATGCAGATGAGGAGAGGTCTCACGAAGCTTTGGTGCAATCTGGGACCCTAGCTCTTTTTTTTTTTTTTTTTTGACGCGGAGTCTTGCTCTGTGCCCCAGGCTGGAGTGCAGTGGCGCGATCTCGGCTCACTGCAAGCTCCGCTCCCCCGGGTTCACGCCATTCTCCTGCCTCAGCCTCCCGAGTAGCTGGGACTACAGGCGCCCGCCACCTCGCCCGGCTAATTTTCTTGTATTTTTAGTAGAGACGGGGTTTCACCGTGTTAGCCAGGATGGTCTCGATCTCCTGACCTCATGATCCGCCCATCTCGGCCTCCCAAAGTGCTGGGATTACAGGCTTGAGCCACCGCGCCCGGCCAACCCTAGCTCTTTTGTAATGAGTTTTTAGGCATGGGGCTTAGTCACAAGGGCCTTTCACTACTGGGCTCAAGGAACACAAAAAGGTCAACTTGTTTTTGTGCTTCTCTATTGTTTTACAATAACGAATGTATAGGAATAGATTGAAATAGAGATTTCTCTGAAACAGCTCTGGATGAATGCCTCAAGGGGCTCATACAAGCTGTTCCAGGACTTGGTGACCATTGTTTGTGTCCAGGTTCAATTAAGTTCAAATTTAATATTTAACTTTTCCTCCACACTAGACTATGGAGGATTCACCACCAGACTGGGAAGCGACAGGCTGGGCTCCAGAGTCGGCCACCCATCTGTGCACAGATGAGGAGGAAAAATGAAAAAAAAAGTGAAAGACATTATCCCACAGTTTGCAAAAAATATTATATTTAAATAGCTGTAAATACATGAACATATCATCTCAGTCATAATCAAAATTAAATACCTGACAACACACTTGAAAGTTTGGGAGAAACAGAAAAGTGTTTTTGTCTTCCCCAGGCCCACAGGTCCAGTGCCTTGTGCCCCCTCACTGTCATGCGGGTTGCCATGGGCCCCACAGGATATAGGAGGCACACAGCAGATGGTGGCTGAAGGTGGGGTGTCTGGCGGGACCAGCTTCAAGATCAGAGACCTTGGTTCATTGTATTGAAATCAGCCAGCTCAGGAAAAGAGACCAGGCTGCCTCAAGCTCTATGTCCATCTGCATTAGCCATGTAAGGAGGCTTGAGCACCCATGGGCACACAAACCCATCCCACCCCAATATTTCATCAACTATTGAGGAATCTGAAGCCATGTTCTCGATGAGCATATGCTTCTGCAGTTACAACCACTATGGAAAACAGTATGGAGATTCCTTAAAGAACTAAAGGTTATCTACCATTTGATCCAGCAATCTCAGTACTGGCTATCTACCCAGAGGAAAAGAAGTCACTATATGAAAAAGACACTTGCACATGCAAGTTTATAGCAGCACTATTTGCAATTGCAAAAATATGGAACTAGACAAAATGCTCATCAATATTGAGTGGATAAAGAAAATGTGGTACATGTATATTATGGAATACTACTCAGTCATAAAATGGAACAAAATAATGGCATTCTCAGCAGCCTGGACGGAGCTGGAGACCTTATTCTAAGTGAAGTAATTCAGAAATGATAAAACAAACATCATATGTTCTCATTTATAAGTGGGAATTAAGCTATGAGGATGCAAAGGCATAAGAATGATACGTGAATTTTGGGGACTCAGGGAGGAAAAATGGGAGTGAGTAAGGGATAAAAGGCTACACTTTGGGTACAGTGTTTACTGCTCAGATGATGGGTGTGCCAAAATCTCAGAAACCACCACTAAAGAATTTAGCCATGTAACAAAACACCTGTACCCCTAAAACCTATTGAAATTTTAAAAAAGAAAAACCATCCCAATTTCTCATTTTAAAGTTGGGAAACTGAGGCCCCAAAAGAGGCAGACCCCAGGAGGAAGGCAGGGTCTGGAGTATTAGGGAGAGCTCCAGCTTCCTCGGCCTTGGCTCTACTGCACCCCTCAGGTTTGCTCTGGAAATTAGAGCCCCTAAATACTAGAAAGCCCTGTGCTCTCCTTCTCCACATGGGCTATTTTTGTCTCCATATTCTCAGGTAAGTACCCACAGACACACACACACAAACACTTCTCAGGGAAAGATCACAGAGGTGAGGACAGAGAAGAGGTAGACAGAAACCAGGCATAAGACAAACACACACACACACACACACACACACACAAAAAAAAAAAAAAAAAAAACAGAATAGGGGCAGCTCTGCTATAAGCCAGGGGCATGCCCTCCTCTAGCTACATGTCCAGGGGCACAGAGAATGAGCAGGAGGATCCTCCGGGTTCCAGGGTTCTCCATCAGCTGGGGTCCTCTCCAGGTCAGTTTCAAGAGGACAGGACTGGGGTCCTGCTATCCACATCTGTAGGTACCAGAAATGGAAATGAGCTATGTCCCCATCTCAGCCTAGTATAGACAATGGTTACAGCAAAACCTTTTCGTACCTCACAAACAAGAGTACTTGAAGTGGGTGACCTCAATGGTTGCACAAACCCGTAAGTGTCTGCTGGCCTTGGTTCTTCATTGGTGAACCAAGACTCTTTGCTCTGAGACTGCAAAAATGCTTCCACTCCCTAGAAGTCCTTCAGAGTGAGGCATGGTCACTCCAGAGGCATCTTGGGGAGTTAAAGGTGGGATAGAGCAAAATGTGCCATGTAACTGGACTCTGAGTCTGAAGTCCAGGGAAAATAGTAGTTCCTGTTGTGTTCTTTAGATGATCATTTAGAAGTAGTAGAAAATAATTTCCCTGGATGAGGGGTTGTCCCTCGTGAGTAAAGAGCACAACCCAAAAGGTGGAGGCAAAGAGAGGACAATGGAGGCTTCCAAGGTTATTCTTATTGCACTTGGAGTCTTCAGATGCTGCTCCTTTGTCCCCTGGGACCCTGGAGAGTCAGTGTCTTGAGGACCCAAACATAAAAGTAGCTTTGTTCTGTGATGCTCCTGCATGGGGCTGCAGTGCCAGTGATGGCCTCTAGGTGGTGACAGCCTTCTGGGTTTCTGGTGCCTACTGAGCTTTGCTGGAGAAGCTGGAGCAAGGAAGAGTCACACTGAGGTCATGCACCTTGTGTTATTATTAACGATCCCCACATTATCAAGTGGTCAAAAGCAGGAAGGAGAATTTGAGATTCCCCGACGCATTCACTTAGCCAGTCTTTTCCTTGCACTAACCCTTTGCCAGTTACCCTGGTGGACCCAACATGTGGTACAGAAAATGACTGAATCCTGCCTGCACCCTACCCTGAGGACCAGTCTGAGGACAGATGACCAAAAACACTAAAGCAAATATATGAAAAAAAAAGAGCAACTGCTATAATATCAAGTAGAATGTTGACAGAAGAGCTGGGAAATCATTACATGGAGTGACCCAAATGCCTCCCTGAGATGACACTTATGCCATGATGACAATAACAATAGGGAGCCATACCTGCACAAGAATGTGCCAAGACCAGCTTGATCAGGGAGACCTTAACCTAGTGGTGCTAGAGGAATTAAAGACACACACAGAAATATAGAGGTGTGATGTGGGAAATCAGGGGTCTCACAGCCTTCAGAGCTGAGAGCCTCAAACGGAGATTTACCTACATATTTATTAACAGCAAACTAGGCCGGGCGCGGTGGCTCAAGCCTGTAATCCCAGCACTTTGGGAGGCCGAGACGGGCGGATCACGAGGTCGGGAGATCGAGACCATCCTGGCTAGCACGGTGAAACCCCGTCTCTACTAAAAAATACAAAAAACTAGCCGGGCGAGGTGGCGGGCACCTGTAGTCCCAGCTACTCGGGAGGCTGAGGCAGGAGAATGGCGTAAACCCGGGAGGCGGAGCTTGCAGTGAGCTGAGATCCGGCCACTGCACTCCAGCCTGGGCGACAGAGCGAGACTCCGTCTCAAAAAAAAAAAAAAAAAAAAAAAAAAAAAACAGCAAACTAGTCATTATCATTGTTTCTATAGATGTTAAATTAACTAAAAGTATCCTTATGGAAAATGAAAGGACGGACCAAATTAAAGGGATAGGTTGGGTTAGTTAACTGCAGCAGGAACATGCCCTTAAGACACAGATCGCTCATGCTATTATTTGTGGTTTAAGAATGCCTTTAAGCGGTTTTCTGCCCTGGGTGGGCCAGGTGTTCCTTGCCCTCATTCCTGTAAACCTACAACCTTCCAGCTTGGGCTTTAGGGACATTATGAACATGTTACAGTGCTGCAGAGATTTTATTTATGGCCAGTTTTGGAACCAGTTTGTGGCCAGATTTTGGGGGTCTTGCTCCCAACATGTCTCCTTTCTTCGATTTGCAAAGAGATAAAAGCAAGGGCAGCTTTGTCACAGTGAGCTACTTCTCGCAGGAGTTGGGATCCACATCTGCAGACTATACAAAGACAAATAACATAGATTAAAAGCACAATCATCATTGAAATCACAGAGCTTCTAAGTGTTTTTATCTATTTTAATGGATTACTGGCTAATTTGTCTGCAGCTCCTTTAAGCACTCCAGTTCCTGGCATTAAGGTCAGTTGTGCCTAGGATGCTTAAATTTTTGTCCTTTTAATTTTGCTATATCTAAAAACAAGTTTGTAGAATGTCCTTCTAGATGCATTTCTATTCTTTCCTAAATTTTGATATTATTAAGGGCATTTAATAGTTTCCACAAATCTTTATGTTTAGCTCCTAGAGCGGGCCATATCATTTGAGGTTGAGGTGCAACTATACCACCATGGTTCCAGGTAATAGGAACTTTTGCTGTACTTCTTATCATTTCTACTATCTGACCATTTTGTCCAGATCATCTGAACATAGTGTGGCCATGGCACACAGACTGAGAGGTGCAATTCGAGCTAAACATCCCTTTAGGTGACCAATTAATAATGATTCCATAGGAATCGTTGTGCAGCACCTCTGCCTGTTCTGCAAAACAAGCTTCTTGAACAAGTACGTTCATTTTTTCTAACTGGGTCCAGTCCTATTTACAAATAGGTTTTTGAGGGTGGTATGCCTCAATTATAGGAGCAGATTTATTATGATAAATACTGAGATCAGAAAGCATGTGTAACTGTCAGAGTTATTGCATCTAGGCATTATTACCAGCCTTTATTGAAGGAATACTCACAGCGGTGGTGATAACTGCTATCATAGCTACCATTAAATCATTCAGTGTGACTGGTTGTCCCACTTTCCTCAGGTTTTCTTCCGCCATCTGTGACAGCTTCTTGATCTGTCCCCAGGTGGGTGGCTGTGGATCCTCCTGGAGTCTCTTCCTTGGCATCTGGCTCATGATAAGGTTTCAGATGTCTTGATGGTATCGAAATTGGCTGTTAATTTTGGACTGGAGAAATACAAGCATAACCTCTACCCTAAGTTATTATTTTACTTATTTCCTTTTGGTTATTGGATCTTTCCACTAAATCAGGTGTTTTGCTTCTGTCTTTGCAACTGGTTTCTGCAGATGCTGTTCAGCTGCTGATAACATCTGACCTTTGGGCAGGCTCAAAAAGTTTAAAGTTAATAATGCTAGGTTCAGTTGCATTTGTGGGGTTCCATATTCTCTGTCTCTTCTTTTCTGCTTTTGCAACTGCTGTTTTAGGGAGAGATTCTTTCTTTCTATTATGGCTTGTCCTTGAGAATTGTATGGGATACCAGTAATGTGTTTAATATTCCACATAGAGAAAAATGTAGCTAGAGTTTGGCTAGTATAGCCTGGGGCATTATCTGTTTTAATAGGAGCTGGAATGCCCATCACCAAAAACACTGCAAAAGACGATGTTTAACACAGGCAGCAGACTCTCCTGTTTGGTATGTAGCCTAGACAAAGTGAGAAAAGGTGTCCACACATACATGTACATAAGCTAGTCTCCTAAACGAGGGAACATGTGTGACATCCATTTGCCAAATAGAGTTAGGTTCCAGTCCTTGAGGATTAACTCCTCCTGTAAAAGATGAGGAATACACCATTTGGCAAGTTGGGCATTGCTGGATAATAGCTTTAGCTTCTTTCCAGGTAATGTTGTATCTGTGCTTGAGACCAGAGGCATTAACATAGGTTAAATTGTGAAAGTGTCTAGCATTAGATATTGCAGTAGCAACTAGGCGATCAGCCATTTGATTCCTTTTAGTTAAAGGTCCTAGAAGAGGTGTATGAGCTCTAATGTGAGTGATGTAAAAAGGGTGCATTCTACTCCTAACTGCTGTTTGCAATTGGGTAAATAAAGTCATCAATTGTTTATCTGTATGAAATCATAACTGAGCATTTTCAATTAACTGTGTGGAGTGAACCACGTATGAAGAATCAGAAATCACATTAATAGGCATATCAAAAGCAGTCAATACCTCAATTACAGCTACAAGCTCTGCTTTTTGAGCTGAAGTATAGGGCATCTGAAAAACTTTACTTTTTGAGCCAGAATAAGAAGCTTTACTATTATTAGACCTATCTGTAAAAACATTCTTGGCACCTTCAATTGGTTTCAATTTAGTTATTTTAGGGAGAATCCAATTAGTTAATTTCAAAAACTGGAACAGCTTCATTTTAGGAAAATGATTATCGAGAATACTTACACAGTCAGCTAAATGGGCTTGCCAAGTAAGACTATTTATAAAAGCTTCCTGTATTTGTGCCTTCGTGAGAGGGACAATAATTTTTCCAGGATCATATCTATGTAATTTAACAGTCCTAGTTCTCCTAATCCTTATCAAAGTAGCGATTTGATCTAAATAAGGAGTTAGAGTCCGTGAATTAGTATGTGGAAGAAAAGCCACTCTACTAAGTCCTGTTCTTGGACAATAACACCAGTAGGTGAATGCTGAGTTGACAAAATTAACAAATCTTGTCTTCTCTGGATCTATTCTATTTATCTGAGCTTTATGGACCTGCTTCTCAATCAGTTATAACTCTGCCTCAGCCTCTTTCGTTAATTGCTGAGGGCTAGCGAGACTAGGATTTCCTCTAAGGATAGAAAACAGATTACTCATGGCATAGGTAGGAATGCCTAGAGAAGGTCGTATCCAATTAATATCCCCTAGTAATTTTTGAAAGTCATTTAATGTTTTTAGTTGATCCTTACATAAGGCAACTTTCTGTGCCACAAAGGTAGTGTCATTTACTCAGGTACTCAAGTAGGAGTAAGGAGTAGTAGTCTGAATTTTGTCAGGAGCTATAATTAAACCAGTGCGAGAAACAGAATTTTGCAAGTGATCATAACATTGGGGTAATATTTCTTAAGTGGGGGCAGCACAAAGTATATCAGCCATATAGTGAATAATGTAACACTGTGAAAATTTTGTACTAGTAGGTTCAATTGCTTGCCCCACATATATCTGGCAAATTGTTGGGCTCTTTGACATGCCTTGTGGCAACACTTTCCAATGAAAACGCTTAGCAGGCTGCAGGTTGTTTACTGCAGTAATTGTAAATGCAAACCGTTCATAGTCTTGCTCAGCTAAAGGGATAGTAAACAGTCTTTTAAATCTATGACTATTAGATGCCAATTTTTTGGAATTGTAGCAGGAGAAGGCAATCCTGGCTGTGATGCTCCCATAGGTTGTAAAACTTAATTGATGGCTCTTGAGTCAGTTAATATTTTCCATTTACCTGATTTTTTCTTAATTACAAAAGCTGGAGAATTCCAAGGAGAAAATGTTGGATCTATGTGCCCATTTTCTAATTGTTCAGCAACTAATTTCTCTAAAGCCTCCAGTTTCTCTTTATTTAGCAGTCATTTTTCTATCCAAATTGGCTTATCTGTTAACCATTTTAAAGGTATAGGTTCTGGAGGCTTAACAACAGCTGCCATCAAAAATTATTTCCTAATCTTTGGCAGGAACTTTGTTTTTCTACTTGAAGTGGTTCTTTCAAACCTTGCAAATTTTTTCTAGTCCCATACCAGGTACATACCCTATTTCATGCATTGTATGTTGACTTTGAGGGCTACATAATTCTTCTGGAATTAGAACTTGTGCTCCCCATCATTGTACTAAATCTCTTCCCCATAAATTTATAGGTACAGAAGTTATAATTGGCTGAATAGTCCCAGGTTGTCCATCGGGTCTCTCACAATACAAAATATAACTACTTTGATATACTTCAGCGGCTTTACCAACTCTAACTATGTTAAATTGAGTGGGTTGAATTGGCCACATGGACCACCAGTGCTGTAGAGAAATGATTGAAATGTCTGCTCTTCTATCTACCAAACCTTTAACTTTCTTTCCTTGAATAGTTATTTCACAGGCAGGATGTATATCAGTAATTTGATTTACCTAATAAGTTGCTTTGCCTTGTTTATTTGTGCTTCCAAATCCTCCTGTTCATTTAATTTTACTTTTTCCTATTCCTACATATAGCACAGTCAGGAGCTGTGCTATGTGCTCTCCTGGCTCTGCTTTCCAGTGAACAGAAGTAGATATGACAATTTGAATTTCCTCATTATAATCTGAATCAATGACTCCTGGATGTATTTGTACACCTTTTAAACTTACACTAGACCTTCCTAAAAGTAATCCTATTGCACCTGCTGGCAAGGGTCCACAGACTCCTGTTGGGACCTTTTGTGGGGATGCCCCAGGCAGAAGGCTCACAGCTTTTGTGCAGCATAAATCTACTGTGGCACTACTGGCTGTGGCGGGGGACAGACATTGTACAGGGGTGAGGGAATGGCCTGAGCTGGAAATGCCCCAGTTTAGAACGGGGCCTGGGATGGGCCCCTCATGGCGTTTCCTGAAATCGGGTTCCTTTCTTTATCAAATTTAAGAGTGACACTGACTTGTCCAGTGTTTTCCTTTTTTACATTTTGGACATATTTCAGGCTCAACAGATTTCTTTTTTCCTCTATCTGGCAGCCTGACTTGCTGTTTTTTTTACATTCTTTTTTATATGAGTAGCTTGTTTAAATTCTTTGAGTAATTTGAAAGGAAAAGGCTCAAATGTAGCTGTAATATTTCCCTGTTGATCTGGGGGTTGTATTCTAACAGTGAACTGCCAAGCCTCTAAATCACCTTCTCATCTAGCTTGCTGAAGTCCTACCTGAATAGAACTAAGAACCATTGCTTGAGGTGCTGCTTGAACAGTCACTGGGGCAACTACTTTTTGCCTAGTGTCCTCCAGAAAGGAAAGATCTGGGGGGTCATTTTCTTCAAAATAATAATGAGGGGGTGCAGAAGGGTAGGGATGAACCTCTCCTTCCTTTGCCGCTTTGGCTTTAGCTGGCAAATAAACATTATCTGTAACCTTTTCTGTTACTTCACTATACTCTTGTTCCTCCTTATTATCAGTGTGAAAAAGTTCCAAGGTGAAACGAACCAGATCCTATACTTGTCCCATTGCTACCTTGACACTTCCGAGCTCCTCTCCTTACTCACCAAGGGGATTACTTTTAAGAGTACTTGGGTGTCCTCCAGTTAGTTTTCCATTCCAACCGTCACTCCAGCGACCCGTGGACCGGGATTCGAGCCCCACATTTGGCGCCACTTGCCGAGACCAGCTCAGTCGGGGAGACCTTAACTTAGTGGTGCTAGAGGAATTAAAGGCATACACATAGAAATATAGAGGTGTGAAGTGGGAAATCAGGGGTCTGACAGCCTTCAGAGCTGACAGTCCCGAACAGAGATTTACCTACATATTTATTAACAGCAAACTAGTCATTAGCATTGTTTCTATAGATATTAAATTAACCAAAAGTTTCCCTTATGGGAAATGAAGGGATGGACCGAATTAAAGGGATAGGTTGGGCTAGTAACATGCCCTTAAGACACAGATCACTCATGCTATTGTTTGTGGCTTAAGAAATGTCTTTAAGTGGTTTTCCACCCTGGGTGGGCCAGGTATTCCTTGCCTTCATTCCTGTAAACCTACAACCTTCCAGCTTGGGCGTTAGGGCTATTATGAACATGTTACAGTGCTGCAGATATTTTATTTATGGCCAGTTTTGGGGGCAAGTTTATGGCCAGATTTTAGGCGATCTGCTCCCAACAAGAATGTGTCAAGAGAAGCCACTGTTAGTAAAGAGACTCACAGGTGTGAGTTGGGCAGAAGTTAGAAAGGGACCACTATGGCTGCAGAGAGCCTGAGAGAGAAGAAGGATGGAGAATCTTGGGGCCTGGGAGATGAGACTAGTTATCTGCTTCTTTCTTACAACATTGCCCTGAAACTTAGCACCTTTCAACAACAAATACTATCTCACAATTTGTGGGACCAGAAACTGGACACAGTTTAGTTAGGAGCCTCTTCCTCAAGGTCGTTAGGAGGCTTAGGCCTCATAAGAAACTGGACTTCTCAACAGAAGCTGGAGTAGGGAAGGATCAGCTTTAAACTCACTCATGTGGAAACTGGCAAGATTTCATGTGGCCGGAAAGCCCAAGTTTCTTCCATCTATTGGCATGAGCACTCCCTCAGTTCTTTTTATGTGGGTCTGTCATAGAGCATCTTCTACATTGGAATTTGCTGTCAGTTTGAGGAATACAATACAGAAACAGAGAATTAAACAGAAACACAAAAAAAGAGAGACTGAGGGAGCAAACAGGACAGAGCAAGTAGGAAGAAAATGACAGTTTTTAGAAATCTATATATAATCTTGAGAGTTACGATTTCTCCCCCTATATTTGTGTGAAAGTTCTAACCCTCAGAATAATGGTACTATGAGGCAGGGCATAATTAAGTCCTGAAGGTGGGGTCCTCGTGATTGGGATTACTGGCTTTAAAAAAGATACCCCAGAGGGCTATCTCCCTCCTTCTGCCAAATGATAAAATCCTAAGTACACAGTCTGCAGTTCAGGAGAGTCATCACCAGAGTTCAACCATGCTGACACTTTGATCCCACATTTCCAACCCCTACAAGTGTGAGAAATTAAGTTCTGTTCCTTATAAGCTTCCTAGTCCATGGTTCTTTGGTATGGCAGCCTGAACTGCAACAACAAATCATACCCTATCATTTCGCACTCCATTGGACAGAAGCGGAATTTTTGTCCCCAAAGTGTTAAAACAAAACAAAACAAAACCTACAACTAAAATGTTGGGTTATCCGAATGACAAATAAGAAACAACTTGTTGAAACACTGAAATTTCCTTTGCTTAAGAGATTTTTTAAAATGGGCTGAAGTTGATTGGAACCAATATGGTCAACTGAAGCCTGTGAAGAATAAGCTTGGTGATGTCAGGGCCCAAATTGTCATTGCATGTTTCTTTTTCTTTTCTTTTTTTTATTTTTGAGACGGAGTCTCACTCTGTTGCCCAGGCTGGGGTGCAATGGCATGATCTTGGCTCACTGCAACCTCTGTCTCCTGGGCTCCAGTGATTCTCCTTCCTCAGCTTCCTGAGTAGCTGAAATTACAAGTACACAACAACATGCCCGGTTATTGTATTTTTAGTAGAGATGGGGTTTCACCATGTTGCACAACTGGTCTCGAACTCCTGGCTTCAAGTGACCTACCCACCTAGGCCTCCCAATTGCTGGGATTACAGGCTTGAGCCACTGCACCCAGCCTACACCATGATTTTTATAAGTTTTGTCTCATATACACTTGAAAAATTCCCTAGGAGGTAGATGCTAGCATAATCCCCACTGTGCATGGTAGGAGGCTGGGGAAGCCCCAAAATAGACAACGGCTTTTACTGGGTCACAGAAATGGTAAGATAAACAAGGTTCTGACCCAGCTGTCTCTTCTGTTCTAAAGCCCAGGCTGCATTTAGGTCTTCCCAGGAAATTAAGGGGGAGGTGTGATTTCACAATTACATACAAATAGAGGCCTGACATGGGAGAGGAGGCTGAGTAATCAGTGGGGCCTTTGGGTAGGTCTTATAGAAAGAAGGGGCCGGTGGATGGAACCTTGAAGAGACTAACATACTTCCTTGGTGATGGAACCCAACAGAACTTAGAAAACCAGGACCCCACCTTCTAGAGACAACTCTGTATCCAGCTCCTTTGGTGAGAGATGCTCAAGAGAGTAACATGCTCTTCCATGGTATCCTTATTCTGAGTTTTAGCCTTACAAAGGCTCAAACTAAAAGCCTTCTCTGAAAATGCAGATGTTCACTCAGCCCTCATTTCTAATGAGGCGCACCCGCAGATAACAGGGCAACCCAGAACACATCCAGGCCAGTCCTCTCTTGTCATTTCATCTAGACAGCCCCACATTGTCCCCCATTGCCATGTCTTGCAGGGGGATGAAGAGGTGAGGGCATTCTTCCTGGACAGAACCAGGTTGTCAAAAGTTGAAACTCTTGTGGGTCTGTCATGTTCACATCCAGGTCATGGCTGGCAAAATGGGGACCAAGTTTGTCTACTCACATGTGAATCCCAAGACTTTAAGCTGTCCTCTGGTTTCCTTCCTGGCTGCAGATCTATGCAGATGTTCCTATGTGCCTGATCTGAACAGCAAAATTTCAATAGAGGTGTCATCTATGGTAAAAAAAAAAGGCAGGCAATTCATCTCTTTCACCTTGGCTGCTGGGCAATCTTTACAGAGTCACATTCAGATTAATGAGGAGCTGTTTGATGAGTGTAACTCCTCCATCTCTTTGGAAAAAGACCGGGTGCCCTACACCACCAACCTTAGTCAGCACTGGGCTGTGGCGACAGCAGGCATCTAGGGGTCTCTAGAGATCGGAACCTGAGAAGACCAGGACAGGCCCAGGTCCCAGATTGAAATATGGAAACTCTCTGATCTCTGTCCTAGGGCCTTCCCAGGAGTGACCCATAGTCCTGTTTCAATACAGTCTGGCCTTCATTCGTCCCAGTGGCAACTTGGTTAGGTGGGAAGTCTCTGTTCACACACTTGTAGAAATATTAGAGAAAAGGCTTTCATCTTGTTTTCACTTCACATTAGGCCATGAGCATTTTTGCATGTTGCTATCGTTTGTATTGTTTTAACTCCCCCCTCCAGGCATCTCCTGTGGCATGCAGCTTCAGTCCTACAGACCTTCTCCAAAACTTAAAAGCCAACACTATTACTAGGGAAGTTTTTACGCAAAAGTGGGGGAATGTGTTGTACAAAAAAAGGAGGTGAGACTACCTTATGCATGTTCCTGTAATGTGTCATCTCAAGAACTCATCCCCATATCCCATCAGGGAAGGAGGTGTGCACACACGTCTTCATAATATGCCATAAGGGAGGCTCTTCCCCACAGTGGTTTAGTCTTTCAATGCTGATGCAGCATGGTATACCATCCTCTTTCCATGTCAGTCATGCTGCAGGGAATATTGTGTGTGTGTACTAATAGGCTGTAATAGTTTGCTAGGACTGCCATAACACAGCATCACAGAATGGAAGGGCCTTAAAAACAGCAATTTAGTTTCTTGCAGTTCTGGAAATTAGAAATCTAACAGATGTTGGTGGAATAACTTCTCCAAGGCTCTCTCCTTGGCTTGTAGATGGCTGTCTTCTAACTCTGTGTTAACAGAATCTTCTCTTGTACTTCTGTCTTTACTACCTCTTCTTCTAAGAACCCGCTATATTTAATTAGGTCCCACGTCAGTGAACTCACAATCTTAATTACCTCTTTAATGACCCTATGTCCAAAAACAGTCACAATCTGAAGCAATGCTTTTTGCCATTGTAAAGGAAGTTTGTTTGTGGCAAATGAATAAATGGCAGAATTTTACATCATGGGGTCAGTACAAAAAAGGGAGTTGTGCAGGGGATTTAGGGCCACTTTCCTTATGTTGGGAACTCTAATGTCACCATCTGAAGGGCCACTCATGAACAGAAGAGTTTTTTTTTGGTTTGTTTTTTGTTTTTGTTTTTTTATTGAGATGGAGTCTTGCTCTGTCGCCCAGGCTGGAGTGCAGTGGCCGGAACTCAGCTCACTGCAAGCTCCGCCTCCCAGGTTTATGCCATTCTCCTGCCTCAGCCTCCCGAGTAGCTGGGACTACAGGCGCCCGCCACCTCGCCCAGCTGGTTTTTTGTATTTTTTTTAGTAGAGACGGGGTTTCACCGTGTTAGCCAGGATGGTCTTGATCCCCTGACCTCATGATCTGCCTGTCTCGGCCTCCCAAAGTGCTGGGATTACAGGCTTGAGCCACCGCGCCCGGCCGAAGAGTTGTTATTATTATAGTTAGTATTTCTTTTTTATTTTTTGAGGTGGAGTCTCTGTTGCCCAGCTGCAGTGCAGTGGTGTGATCCTGGCTCACTGCAACTTCTGACTCCCAGGTTCAAGCGATTCCCCTGCCTCAGCCTCCCGAGTAGCTGGGACTACAGGCATGTGACAACACCCTGGGTAATTTTTTTTTGTATTTTAGTAGAGACGGTGTTTTACCATGTTGACCAGGATGGTCTTGATCTCCTGACCTCATGATCCGCCTGCCTCGGTCTCCCAAGGCAATTCTTTTAGCTGGTCTTTGTCCTTCACACAGACATAACAGAGGTCCCTGGGTGCTGAGAGATGGGCCTCAGGCCCACTTAGACATTTTGGAAGGCTGTGGTTAGGCTCCATTCACTAATTACATGCATATTAAGCACTTAACTTGTGCAGTCCCTTTTGTGGCTGCTTGGCATAATTCAATGAAGAAAGCAGGTAATCACAGGGCCTCAATTCTATCTGCAGAGTTAAACACAGTAAATATCATCAGGATGTCCACTCAATATTAAATGGTGATGTCCTCATGGCCTGCTCTCCTGGTTCTTAGACTTTTTAAAAAATCCAGAGTAGTCATTCTATTACTGTTCAACACTTAGCACACACACTCATAAACAGAAGATTCTGCATGGAAATATAAGTTGTGCTATAAGTATTTCATAAAAAGTTAAATTAAACATTCAACTACTATTGACACTTCTTAAGAATTTATTTCTAAGATATATTTTCTCTTAAGAGATTTCCAATTCTGATGTGTTTCTTTTTTTTTTTTTTTTTTTTGAGACAGAGTCTCGCTCTGTCGCCCAGGCTGGAGTGCAGTGGCGCGATCTCGGCTCACTGCAAGCTCTGCCTCCCGGGTTCACGCCATTCTCCTGCCTCAGCCTCCCGAGTAGCGGGACTACAGGCGCCCACAACCGCGCCCGACTAATTTTTTTGTATTTTTAGTAGAGACGGGGTTTCACCGTGGTCTCGATCTCCTGACCTTGTGATCCGCCCGCCTCGGCCTCCCAAAGTGCTGGGATTACAGGCGTGAGCCACCGCGCCCGGCCTCTGATGTGTTTCTTTATAGGGTGCTTACAATATATGGCACAATGCTATTAATGATTTACCTGTTATACCTAATTGTATATTGTACACACTCTGTGATAGAATAGAGTAACATTTTTCTTTTACAAAGGTGAACAATGCTAACTGACTGATTAAATCCAGTGACCTGTAGAGAGTGAATCCAACTTACTTCAGTTAAGTAATCCAAAGACTGCATTTAGGCCTGGTGTAACCTGAGGTCAAGAGTTGGAGACCAGCCTTGCCAACATGGTGAAACTCTGTCTCTACTAAAACTACAAAAAAAATTAGTCAGGTGTGGTGTTGGGCACCTGTAATCCCAGCTACTTGGGAAGCTGAGGCAGTATAATCGTTTGAACCTGGGAGATGGAGGTTGCAGTGAGCCAAGATTGTGCCACTGCACTCCAGCCCGGACAACAAAAGCAAAACTCTGTCTCAAAAAATATCAAAAAATTCAAAACCAAAGACTGCATTTACAACCTGTAAATGACTACAAATTTTAAGTTTAAAAGGTTTTTTTTTGTTTTTTTTTTGTTTTTGTTTTTGTTTTTACCACAATAAGCACTCCAAACTTCTCATGAGAGCTTACAAAGTAGTGTGTAAAATAACATGGGGTGGGGAGAACAGTGAGAAAGCTGCAACCGTGACTCAGGTAAAAAGGTGAAGGGAGGGCGAGCGCAGTGGCTCACGCCTGCAATCCCAGCACTTTGGGAGGCCAATGCGGGCAGATCATGAGGTCAGATCGAGACCATACTGGCTAACACAGTGAAACCCCGTGTCTACTAAAAATACAAAAAATTAGCCAGTCATGGTGGTGGTGGCCACCTGTAGTCCCAGCTACTTGTGAGGCTGAGGCAGAAGAATGGCATGAACCTGGGAGGCAGAGCTTGCAGTGAGCTGAGATCGCGCCACTGCACTCCAGCCTGGGCGACGGAGTGAGACTCCATCTCACGAAACAAAACAAAACAAAACAAAACAAAACAAAACCAAACCAAAAAAAAAACGGTGAAGGACTCTGATGCATACATAACTGGGGATGGACATAAATGAAACCTGAAGATATTAGAAAATGAAAGCAGCACAATTCCTCTAAATTTAGAGTCAGTTGTGTAGCCTGGGTACAGACGCCCTCTCCAGACATGAAGAATCAATGCCATGTTTTCATCTGAATAATTTTCATCTCCTGGAGCCACCAACTCACTCCAACTGGAACACTAATTATGGAGTGTGTATAACACATGGTAGTGCTTTCACACATGTAGTCATTTTCTGTGTATGTTCACTTCATTTATGTCTAAACAACACCACGTCTGATGTAGAGACATAGGAGTTGGTAAAAAAAGAAATAAACACTACCATGACTGATGGCATCTCCCTAGTGTTCACCTAAAGAAATTAACACAATAAGATCAATAAACTCAATGATGTTAATTATAAAAATTAAAAGAACAACAAAGGAAAAATTGACATAGAGTTCTCCAAATGAAAAAAAATGTACTAAATAAAATGTTACAATACACTTACTATGGAATTACATGTTTACATTGTTTTGCAAGCACCATTAATTTCCAATTTCCAATAATTCTGGAGCAGATTATATAAAGAATACTTTATAAATTTTGATGCATTAGGTCTACTATCAATATCAGGTAAGTAAAACCTGGACTTACATAAGGATATTCTGAACTAGGAACCATAAGGTTTTAGAAAAATGAATTCAATACATATGGGAAAAACATTTGCTTTGAAATTCTTTAAGGTTTTTAGTTTGGTAGTAACTTATCAACACTTTAAAAATTACCAATTTGTTCTAACACATTTTCTTTCTTCTCAAAATAGGTACACATCCACATTCAAATACAATTACTTGCTTCATAATTCTCTTACATTTTATCTTTAGAGTAACACGTTTATATATTAAACTTTCATGTAAGTGAAAACTTAGAGTCTATGTGTGTTGGGAAGGCCATAGAGGTTGCATGTTCAAAGAAAAATGTAAGATAACATCTTCTACATACTCATTTAAGATTCAGAAATATATGGCTTTTGATTATATGCCTGTGTAATTTTCATAATAACCATCTTAATGACTCTATAGTTCGAAGAAAAATAATAAAAATGTAACCTATGGAAACAGTATTCTCCAACGTATATGAAGTTTAAAGTCACTAAGGATAAGAATCACTAGAGACGCCATGCCACCATATTACTGAACAGTATGTTGTTACTGTCTGTTACCTAAAAACTTGAGTAAGGTAAAATAGGCTAATGTTGGTGGCAGGATAACACCTAATTCAATGCACAACTGTCTTAACACATTAAAACAATTTTGTTTTATTAAAACAAATGAAGTTCACACAGTCTAAGAAAAGCATTACAAAATCCACTATATTAATGTACAATCGGTAAAACAATTTACTAAAATTTGAATAATGCACAAGACTATTACTATGAACATCTATCTCATGCAGCACTTACAACAGTTTTATAAGTCAACCACAAAAGCTTCTCCGTGTAGACTTTCTTCACACACCTCACATTTCAGTGTCCTCAATCTTCTGTTGAAAAGCATATAAATGATATCCTAATATGGAACCTCTCAAAGCTCCGAGCAGCAGAAATTGACCACATGCTTTTACACAGACACTAGGAATAAAGACACAGCATCAAGTAATTTGAGAGTTGAATTACATCAAAATTTGCCTTTGTAAAAATCTAAAACTCTTTCAATGCAAAAAACAGTGTACTTTGAATACAGTTTTAAGTTCTAAAATATTAGTCTCTTATTCCTGTTTAGCCTAACTAAATTATGTTAACTTTGAATTATTCTTTGTAATCCATACCCTGATTTAGAATAACATTGAAAGTGTTAGCATCTTAGTGGTTTCTACTGTGAATCTTCTGATATTCATTCAGACTTGATTTTTGATTAATTTTTTATATTTATTGCATCTGTTAAATGCTTTCATATAAACTCTCTAGCGTTTTCTAAGGTGTACTTTTAAAACATTTTTTTCATATTCATTACAGTTGTAGGGTTTCTTTCCAATATAAATTCTCTAAAATTGAATAAAATTTGAGCAACTGTTAGAGGGTTACCCTTCAGCATAAATTCTCCCATGTACAACAAAATCTGTAACATAAGTAAAAGTATTGCACCAATCTTTGTATTTGTAATGTTTTTCTTCAGGATAAAAACTCTTATGTTACTCTAAGGCTTATATTTTTGAAGCCTTTCCACGTACAAATGTATCACTAACATTACACCTTGTGCACTCGAAGGCTTTTATTTGGTGACATCTTTCCACAGATAAATGTAATGTGTATCATTATACTTTTATTGCTTTTATCTAGCATAAAACCTCTCATGAGTAAGCTCATAGCAGTTATTTTTTATTTTTTATTTTTTTTGAGACGGAGTCTCCTCTGTCGCCCAGGCTGGAGTGCAGTGGCCGGATCTTAGCTCACTGCAAGCTCCGCCTCCCGGGTTCCGGCCATTCTCCTGCCTCAGCCTCCCGAGTAGCTGGGACTACAGGCGCCTGCCACCTCGCCCGGCTAGTTTTTTGTATTTTTTAGTAGAGACGGGGTTTCACCGTATTAGCCAGGATGGTCTCGATCTCCTGATCTCGTGATCCGCCCGTCTCGGCCTCCCAAAGTGCTGGGGTTACAGGCTTGAGCCACCACGCCCGGCCGCTCATAGCAGTTATTAAACACTTTGCCACATTCTTTAAAATCAGAATTTTTCTCAGTATGAATTTTCTTATGTGCAATAAAGTATGAGCAGTGGTTGAAGACGTTCCCATATTCTTCACATTTGTAGTGTTTCTCTTCAGTATGAATTATCTTGTGACTTCAATGGCTTGAGCAAGATTTAAGGACTTTGCCACATTCCTTATATTTGTAGGATTTCTCGATAGTAAAAATTCTTACGTAGTAAGGTTTGAGCAGTGAGTAAAAGCTTCCCCACATTTTTTATACTTGCAGGATTTCTCTCTTCTTTGAACTCTCTTATGTTCATTAAGATGTGAGCATCGTTTAAAAGCTTTGCCACATTCTTCACATTTATAGTGTTTGATGGCAGTATGAATTTTCTTATGTCTAGTAAGGTGTGAGCACCGATTAAAGGCTTTGCCACATTCTTCACAGTTGTAGGGTTTCTCTCCAGTATGAATTCTCTTATGTTCAGTAAGGATTGAGGACCAGTTAAAAGCTTTGCCACATTCTTCACATTTGTAGGGTTTCTCTCCAGTGTGAATTCTCTTGTGTTTAGTAAGGTATGAGAACCTCTTAAAGACTTTGTCGCATTTTTCACATTTGTAGGGTTTCTCTCCGCTATGAATTACCTTATGTTCAGTAAGAATTGATGATGAGTTAAAAGCTTTGCCACATTCTTCACATTTATAGGGTTTCTCTCCCGTGTGGGTTCTCTCATGTACAGTAAGTAGGGAGCAGTGGTTGAAGGCTTTCCCACATTCTTTACATTTGTAGGGTTTCTTTCCAGTGTGAATCGTCTTATGTTTGGTGAGATGTGAGTGCCGGTTAAACGCTCTGCCACATTCTTCACATGTATAGGGTTTTTCTCCAGTATGAATTTTCTTATGTCTAACAAAGGGCGAACACCAGTGAAAGGCTTTTCCACATTCTTCACATTTGTAGGGTTTCTCACCAGTATGGATTCTCTTATGTTTAGTAAGGGTCGAGCACCAGTTAAAAGCTTTGCCACATTCTTCACATTTGTATGGTTTCTCTCCAGTGTGAATCCTCTTATGTTTAGTAAGGTATGAGAACCATTTAAAGGTTTTACCACATTCCTCACATATGTAGAGTTTCTCTTCAGTATGAATTATCTTATGATAAGAAAGGCCTGAGTGAGATTTAAAGACTTTGCCACATTGTACACATTTGAAAAGTTTCTCTGTAGTATGTCTTATGCTTTGTCTCTTTAGACTTGATGATTTACTAAAGACTTTCACACATTTATTATATGGGAAAATTTTGCTAGGTAGAGTTGACAAACACTGGTTAAGTCCATTATAAATTTCTTTTTGATCCTTACACTCACCCACATTTTCCCCATCTTTCCTTAAGTGTAAATCCTCAAGTCCACAGCTTCCATATCTTCTCAGTATCACCTTTTGGAATGAATCTTTCATGCCCTGTTCTGACAAAAAGTCTTCAGTGCAATGAGAAGACACAGCTGGAATATAAAATTAACAAAATATCCCACTTGTTATTTTCAGTCAGATACATATACTTTACAAAGCTAACATAGAAAATTAAGAAAAGGACAGAATGACTTACTAGATGCAGCTGGGAAACACTCACTCCAAGGAGAGAAAACAAAATGTTGAGTAAAACATCACACTCTAAACAGATCTTTTGAGAGAAAGCTTAATTCAGAAGAAATGCAGACACTGTGGCTGAAGAGGAAGATGGAAAGCTTGCTCAAAGTCACTGGGCACCAGGACTGCCTCCTAGATCCAGACCAGACTTAAGGAAGGGATATGTGAAGAAACCCCATGGCAACACAGTCTAGCCATGGACCTCTGAGATTCTCACTTTGGTTCCTTCTCCTTGAAAGGCATTTCCCAGCTAAATCTAGCCTGAGCTCCTGATTATAGGATCTCATATGATCCCTATACGTCTGTGAACTGGCAGGGGGAGCCACCTGGAGAATAGGCAGAGGCACAGCTTAAACTCTTGTGGAAATCTGAAGTTTTCACTGTGCTGTGCAGCTGTAGCTGACCATAGGTGCCCATCCTCCGAGGCTCTGCATCTTGCACTGAGGGGATCCATCTCCTGCTGTCTGCCAGGCTGAGAGGGAGCAGGATTGTAGCTGTCATGGGACTGAGGTGAATCTGATCCAGGCACCATGAATCTGGCTGGTCCTGCAGAAGGGTGCCCACAGCACAGCATCCACTTACATCACAGATGGTGCTTGACCCCAAAGGGCCAGAGGACAAATCCATGGGCCCAGTGCCAGCTGCCCAGGTCTTCCGCACACTGACTAATAATATTCAGCTGATATATGTGGTCTGAGCTTAAGTGGGGTAGAAGCCCACAGTGTCAGCACACAGAGAAGAGTGTGACATGGGAACATGAGCCAGCTTGGGAGCTGGCTTCCCCTTCATTCACATGAATAAACTGGGAAGGGTGTGGCCAGATGACCAGCCATGGTTTATATCCCAGGAAGCCTAGCAGCCTAGAACATCTGGAAGAGCTCAGCCATTTCAATGCAGATGGCTTGGAACAAGCCTCGCCAATTCAGCCTGCTCCCAGGGAAGACACTGGAGACAGACCTGCTGAGTTGAGGGACCACAGACTGGGTGGGCCCCACAGCCATCCGCTGGACAAAAAATCCTGGGCTGCAGGTGCAATACTGGTTACAAACCCATGGTGCAATTGCCCTGCCTGGTGATTTTCCATCCTCGAGCCGCTGCATCACCAAACGACTCACAGAAACATTCCAAAACCCACCCTTACTTTCGCAAACAAAGGAGAACGGCAGGACCCCTGATATAAATACGGGTCTCCTGGTGACCTAAAAGTGTGAACTGTCCCTAAGGGAGGGGGGAGCACAGACCATCAAAGCCCTCCTTGAAGCAAAGGAAATGGGTGCAGTGCCAGCAGTTGAAGGGAATATCACCAAGGCCCCAAAATAAATTTGGAGAGAAAATAATTTCTCACACACGATCTTCCCTCCCCAGAACACTCTTAAGCACCATGTACTTGGACTGAAGCCTGAATTCCACCACAAACAAGAATCCATTGCTTCAACACGAAGCACTCTATGAAATCCACTGCAGGAACTTATCTACAACCCAGGGACCTAGACAGAGCCTCTGCCTCTGAAAACAACCTTAAATGACACCAGCTGATTACACACAACATACACCACAGCCAAAACCTCAAGGAAAAAAAAGAATTAAAAAACATTTTCAAGCCCCATCCAAATCACAGAAAATTCAAAAGCAAAAGAAGCACCAGCTCCCTCAGATGAGACAGCAAAAGAACGCTGGCAATATAGAACGCCAGAGTGTTTCATACCTCAAAAGGATCTCATTAGTTCCTTTGAAAGAACCAAACACAACTTTATTTATTTATTTATTTATTTATTTATTTATTTTGAGACGGAGTCTCGCTGTGTCGCCCAGGCTGGAGTGCAGTGGCCAGATCTCAGCTCACTGCAAGCTCTGCCTCCCGGGTTTTTACGCCATTCTCCTGCCTCAGCCTCCCGAGTAGCTGGGACTACAGGCGCCCGCCACCTCGCCCGGCTAGTTTTTTGTATTTTTTAGTAGAGACGGGGTTTCACCGTGTTAGCCAGGATGGTCTCGAACTCCTGACCTCGTGATCCGCCCGTCTCGGCCTCCCAAAGTGCTGGGATTACAGGCTTGAGCCACCACGCCCGGCCAAACACAACTTTAAAAATTGTAAATTTTACTACGGGACTTTCAAAATACAATGCAAAGCCTTAAAAACAGAATAGACGAAGCAGACGAAAGTATTTCAGAGCTCAGAGACTGCTCCTTTATATCAACCCAGTCAGAAGACAGTAAAGAAAAAAGAATTCACTACAAACAAACACAGCTTCTGAGAGATACGGAATTATGTAAAGGGGTCAAACTTATGACTCATTAGTATTCCTGAGAGAGAAGGAAAAAAAACTAACCAACTTGGAAAACATACTTAAGGATATAATCTACGAAATATTTTCCCATCTTGCTAGACAGGTTGACATAAAGATACAAGAAATTCAAGGAACTCCTTTGAGATACTATACAAGACAACCATCCCTAAGTATAAGTATAGTATCTGAATACTATACACATAGTATTCAGACTTTCCAAGGTCAACATGAAATAAAAAAAAAAAGGCAACCAGAGAAAAGGGTCATATTACCTAAAAAATGAATTCTATCAAACAGTGGACTTCCTCACAGAAACCTTACAATCTGGAAGATATTGGGGGGTCTGTTTTTAACATTTTTAAAGAAAGAGGGCAGGTGCAGTGCTCATGCTTGTAATCCCAGCACTTTGGGAGGCCAAGGTGGGTAGATAACCTGAGCTCAGGAGTTCGAGACCACTCTGGGGAACATGGTGAAAGCCGGCCTCTATTAAACACAAAAAGTTAGCTGCCTGCCTCTATTAAATATAAAAAATTAGCCGGGTATGGTAGCGCTCACCCGTAGTCCCAGCTACTGGGGAGGCTGAGGCATGAGAATTGCTTGAGCCCCAGAGGTGGAGGTTGTAGTGAGCTGAGATTGCACCACTGCACTCCAGGCTGGGCCACAGAGTGAAACTCCATTTCAACAACAACAACAACAACAACAAAAAGATTAAAAAAAAGAAAGAAATTACAGTTGGGAATTTTATGTTCCAGCAAACTAAGTTTCATAAGCAAAGAATTCACAAGCAATCACTAAGTGAATTAACTACCACTCAACTGGCATCACAAGCTGCTTAAGAGTGTTCTAAACATGGAAATGGAAGAATGATACCTACTATCACAAAAACACACATACGTACATAGCCCACAGACCCTACAAAGCAACTGCACAATCAAGACTACAGAGCACATGAAGCGAACAAAAACTAAGATATCAATATTAACCTTGAACACAGCAGTCTAAATGCTCCACTTAAAAGACACGAAGTGGTGGCCAGGCATGGTGGCTTGTGCCTGTAATCCCAGCACTTTGGGAGGCTGACACAGGTGAATCACCTGAGGTCAGGAGTTTGAGACCAGCCTGGCCAACATGGTGAAACCGCGTCTCTACTAAAAATACAAAAATTAGCCCGTAGTGGTGGCACGTGCCTGTAATCCCAGCTACTCGGGAGGCTGAGGCAAGGGAATCACTTGAAACCGGGAGGCAGAGATTTCAGGAAGCTGAGATCATGCCTGCACTCCACCCTGGGTGACAGAGTGAGACTCTGTCTCCAAAAAAAAAATAAAAAAATTCTAAAAATTAAAACGAAAATGACACAAAGTGGCAAATCAGATTTAAAAAAAATAAGACTTAACCTTCTGCTGGCTTTAAAAAACTCATCTCACATATAATGACACCCATAAACTCAAAGTAAAGGGAAAAAGTAACATCTATCACACAAATGGGAAAAAAACCAACAAACAAAAAAATGCAGTGGTCACTATTCTTATATTAATAAAATAGATTTTAAACCAACAATAGTAAAAAAGACAAACACATTACATACTAATAAAGGATTCAATAAATAAATAGATAAATCAATAATATTTAACTATCCTAAATATGTATGCACCCAACATTGGCACACCCAGGTTTATAAAGCAATTATTACTGGACCTAAAAAAAAGACTTAGCCAGCCATAGTGGAAGACAACACCTTACAGATAGCATTACAGATCATCAAGGCAGAAAACTAACAAAGAAATTCTGGACTTAAACTCAGCACTTGACCAACTGGACCTCATAGACATCTACAGAATAATTCATCTAATGAACACATACATACATTCTCATCTGTGCACAGAACATACTTTAAGACTGACCACATGCTCAGTCATAAAACAAATTTCAAAAATCCAGAAAAATTGAAATCATCTTCTTGAAACAGAGTGAAATAAACTCAAAACTCAATAGCAAGAGGAACCCTCAAAACTACACAAATACAGAAAACAAAACAACTTGTTCTGGAATGACTTTTGGGGAAACAATGAAATTAAGGCAGAAATCAGAAACTTACTTGAAACAAATAAAAATGGTGACGAGGCTGGGTGCGGTGGCTCACACCTGTAATCCCAGCACTTTGGGAGGCCGAGGTGGGCAGATCACGAGATCAGGGGTTCAAGACCAGCCTGGCCAACATAGTGAAACCCCATCTCTACTAAAAATACAAGAAATTAGCTGGGCGTGGTAGCAGGTGCCTGTAATCCCAGCTACCTGGGAGAGTGAGGCAGGAGAATCACTTGAACCCAGGAGGCAGAGGTTGCAGTGAGTGGGAAATAGCGCCACTACACTCCAGCCTGGGTGACAGAGTGAGACTCCGTCTCAAAAAAAAAAAAAAAAAAAGTGACAAAATGTAACAAAACCTTGGAATGTGGCAAAAGCAGTGTTAGGAGGGTTTATAGTGCTAAACTTTTATACCAAGAAGATAGAAAGATCTCAAGTTAACAACCTGATACCTTGCCTAAAGAAATCAGAAAAACAACAAAGCAAATCCAAAGCTAGAAGAAGAAAAGAAATAATTCAAATCAGAGCAGAACAAAAAAATATTGAAACCAAGAAAACCATTCAAATAATCAATAAAATAAGTTTTTCTAAAAGATAAACAAGATCACTAGATCTCTAGCTAAGTTAACAAAGAAAAAAAAAAAGATCCAAATAAGCACAATCAAAAATGACAAACTATCAATAGACTAACAGACAACCTACTGGGAGAAAGTATTTGTAGACTACGCATCTGACAAGGGACTAATGTTCACGATCTATAAGAAATTTAAATCTACAAGAAAAACAGAAATAATCTCATTAAAAAGTGGTCAAAGGACATGGTCATTTCTCAAAAGACATAAAAGCAGCCAAGAAACGTGAAAAAATGAGACAAAAAGGGAGAAAAAGAAGGACAAAACAGCAACAAAAATCAAAACAATCAATAAAATGGCAATGGTAACCCTTCTCTATCAGAAAATTAAATATTCATGGAATAAACTTCCCAATCAAAAGACATAAACTGGTATAAAAACAAGATTCAACTACATTCTTTGTACAAGATACTCACTTTCAATCTGAAGAAGACAATAGACTAAAAGAAGGATGGTACAAGTCATTCTATTAGAATGTTAACCAAATCAGAAGAAACTAGGTCAAAATTACATAAGGCAAAATACATTTTAGGTCAAACACTGTTATAAAATATACTTTGGTCAAAATTCTCACAAGAGACAAAGAAGGACATTAAATAATAGTAAAAAGATTAATTTACTAGAAAACGATAACATATATATAATCATCAGGTTCCCAAATATATAAAGTAAACATTAACAAAATTGAAGAAATATACAGCAATATAATAATAGTAAGATATTTCAATATCCCACTTTTAGTAATAAGTTATAAAGCAAGGTAGAATATTAAATATAAGAACAGAGGACTTCAAAGCACTCTAAAAATTACACCTAACGGACATATAGCAAACACTCCACACAACAGCAGAATACACAATCTTCTCCATAGCTCACAACATATTCTCTCGGATATATCACTTGTTAGGGCACAAAGCAATTCTTAGCAAACTTTTTTTTTTAATTTTGAGACTGAGTTTCGCTCTTGTTGCCCAGGCTGGAGTGCAATGGCACGATCTTGGCTCACCATAACCTCCGTCTATTAGGTTCAAGCGATTCTCCTGCCTCAGCCTCCGGAGTAGCTGGGATTACAGGCATGTGCCACCACATCCGGCTAATTTTGTATTTTTGGTAGAGATGGGGTTTCTCCATGTTGGTCAGGCTGGTCTCAAACTCCCGACCTCAGGTGATCTGCCTGCATCGGCCTCCCAAAGTGCTGGGATTACAGGTGTGAGCCACCATGCCTGGCCTAGCAAACTTTTAAAAATGGAAATCTTATAGACTATTATTATGACCAAATGGAATGAAACTAAAAATTAGTAATAGAAAAAAATCCACAAATATATGGAAATTAAACACAGTCTTAAGCATGCTCATGTTCAAGGACTGGAAGAATTAATACTGTACAACATCTTTACAGCACCCAAAGTAATGTTCAGATTCAATGTGATCCCCTTCAAATTCCCAATTTCATTTTTTGCAGGAATAAAAAACAATGCCCAAATCAAATAAAATCTCAAGAGACCATGAAGAGCTAAATAATCTTTAAAATGAGGAAAGGTGTTGGAAGCATCACACTTCCTGATTTCAAAACACATGACAAAACTACAGTAATAAATGCAGTTTAGTACTAGCATAAAGGCAGACAATTAGACCAATGAAAAAGAATGTAGCACAGATATTATCTTTCATGTATATGGTCAAATAGTTACTTGCACACCCATATTAATTGTAGCATTATTCACAAAAATCAATAGGTGAAAGAAACCTAAACTTCTCTCACCACATGAATGGAAAAATACAATTTATAATATACAAATAATGGAATAATACTCAGCTTTTAAAAAGGAGAAAATCGGGTCAGGTGTGTAGGCTCACGCCTGTAATCCCAGCATTGTGGGAGGCTCAGGTGGGCGGATGACGAAGTTATGAGCTCGATATCATCCTGGCCAACATGGTAAAACCTCGTCTCTACTAAAATACAAAAAAAAAAAAAAAAAAAAATGAGCTGGGCATGGTGGCACATGCCTGTAGTCCCAGCTACTCGGGAGGCTGAGACAGGGGAATTGCTTGAACCCGGGAGGCAGAGGTTGCAGGGAGCCGAGATTGCACCACTGCACTCCAGCCTGGCAACAGAGCGAGACTCCATCCAAAAAAAAAAAAGGAAGAAATCTTCTAACATTGACAATAAAGTTAAATCTGATGGCATGATGCTAAGTAAAATAAGCCAGCCATAAAAAGACAGATATTGTATAAATCCATTTATATGAGACATCTAAAGTAGTTACACTCAGCAACAAAATAGAGAGGTGTTTGTAAAGGGTCAATGAGGAAAATGAGTAGTTTCATGTATGTTGAGTTCGAGTTTCCCAAGATAAAAACATGTGGAGATATACTGCATGACAGTGTCAATATACCCAACATAACAGAACTGTATAACTTAAAAATATTTAAGATTCTAAATTTTATGTTATCTATTTTGGACAATTAAAAATAAACAATTACACCTAAAAGAAATACAGAGTTATAAAGCTTTTTAAAAATTACCTTCAAATCACAAGTGTTTCTCTCACAAAAAGAAAATATACATTCACCAATGAATAGATGTTGAAATTACAACAATTTTCATGACTCCTCACCTAAACAGAATAAAACCACCATTGATGACCAACAAAAATATAAATATAAGAGTCATAAACAAAATGGGGTGATACTTATTCAGTCAAACACAGAGATAATTAAATTGGCAATAAACATACGGCTGATTCATATTTGACTTTTGCCTCACACTGCCTTAAAATGTACAGAGCTGAATACTGTCATACAAAATTATATGAATAAAAACTAAAAAATACTATGAATGTGAAATGGCCTATTATAAAAATTGTAACAAATAAATACAAAATTGCAAAGCAAAATTAAAAGAAACTATAATCCATAAAATTCTGAATAAACATAGTGGACTACTGATGAAGAATCCTTCTAGATAGCTACAATTTTCAACCATGACTGGCTATCCATAAAAAGTACACATTTTTGAATCAGGAGTATACAGTTAGAGCACTGTTTCACAGAAACCCCATTATAATTATTGATAAAAAGCTTTGAGAAAATAATTTTTAAGAAACAAGCACTTACATAATACTAGAGAAACTTATTAATATGTTGCTCTTCTTTTTACACAAAATGGTAAGGTGGTAATCTAGCCTGTAGAAGCAGAGAAAAGACTTACATTTTTTACTGGAGGAACAATATAAATATTGCAAAATATGGTATAAAATACTGATTATGAATTAGGAATAAATTATGCTATCATTCAGATAAAGGTAGAAGAATATAGATGAAAATGCAAAGAAAGCTTTTTACATGCCGGCAACTTAATTATACAAACTAGGCCGGGCATGGTGGCTCACGCCTGTAACCCTAGCACTTTGGGAAGTTGAGGCGGGTGGATCACTTGAGCTCAGGAGTTCAAGACCAGCCTGGACAACATAGTGAAACTCCGTCTCTAGAAAGAATACAAAAATTAGCCGGGCATGGTGACACGCACCTGTACTCTCAGCTACTTGGGGGGCTGAGGCAGTCTATAGAGTCAGTCTATTTCCAAATGTCATCAAAAGATCACAAGGCATAGAGAGAAGACAGGAAATAATATTCATTTAAAGGAAGAAAATGACTCTTTGGAAATCAGTTTTTAAGAAATTAAGATCTTTGTACTATCTGACAAGGAATTCAAAATAATCATTTTAAACATGTTCAATGAGCAAAAATAGAATGTAGACAACTAAACAGAATCAAGAAAACAGTGCATGAAGAAATGAATATATCAACAGAGATTTTAAAAACTATTAAAAGTATTTTTTTAAAAAACAAAAATTGTGGAGCTGAATACAATAATTAAGTTAAAAAAATTATTACAGAGCCACAGCAAATAATGAGGAAATAGAAGTTATCAGCAAATTAAAGACATTTCACTTAACAAATACTGAGTTATAAAAGCAAAAAAATACTGCCAACAAAGAAAATTTTATCTGGAAAAATTTACCTCTAGAATAAGGGAAAAAAAAAAGATGTTACAAGATAAACAAAAGCTGTCAGTTTTTGTCACCATGTGTATAGTTCTATAAGAAATGGTAAAGTAAATATATACATAGATCTACAATTCTCTACTATAATAATGGTGCATAACACTGAAAATCCTGCCATAGAATTTAATAAACCAAAACACAAATTTGCGTAAATCTCTTAATAGATACACAATACGAAATGATATAATATGTGACATTAATAACAAAGGATGTAAAAAGGTATAGTTTTATATTCAATTGAAGTAAAGATGTCATGGGATTTAAGCATATGTTTCATAAACTCTCATTTTTCAAGGTGATCACAAAAATACCTATAAAAGATATGCAAAAGAAAATGAAAAAGGAATCAAAGTATGCCACTACAAAATTAACAAAACAAAAACAAAGGCAGTAAGAGAGGAAATGAGGGAAAACGTATTTATGACAAGCACAGAAAGTAATCAAAAACAAAACACTACTAGTAATTTTATTTCTTTCTGGTATTATTTTAAATATGAACAGATTGAACCCCTTAAAAAAGTAAAATAGCTGAATAAGTTAAAAACAAAATCTTACAATGTGCGTCTTTAGGGGACTCACTTTAGTTTTAAGGAGACAAACAGACTGAAAGTGACAGGATACAAAAATATATTCCATTCAAACAGTAAGCACAAGTGGGTGGGGTGGCCATAGTTAGACAAAATCCACTTTAAGTAAAAAACTTACAAAAGATAAAGATTGGTATTATATAATGGCAAAATGGATCCATTTACCAGGAATCTATAACACATATAACTGTTATATAAGTATAACATTAGCACTCTCAAACATATAAAACAAATATTGACAGAAGTTAAGAAACAAATACACAGCAGCACAATAATTATAGACTTCAAGGCCTCATTCTCAATCATAAATATAAAAAACTCAGATAAATTAGTAAGAAAATAAAAAACTTAAACGTTACACACCAATTAGACCTAAGAGACATATACAGAACGTTCCAGTTAAACGCAGCAGAATACATAATATTCTCAATCACACACAGAGCATTCTGTTTGGACGCATAACAAGTCTTAATACATTTAAGGAGACTGAAATCATACAGTATATATTTTCTGACCAAAATGGAATGAAACTAGAAATCAGAAGCAGAAGTAAAACTGTAAATCCAAAAAATGTGGACATTAAACCCACTCAAACATATTCTTGCTCAAGGATCAGATAATTTCATTTTGTTAAGATGTCAACATGCACAGCCACATACAAATTCAATGTAATATCAGAATCTTCATGGTACTTTTTTTTTGCAGAAATATATTTAAGTTTCTCAAATTCTTTTAGGAGCTATAACTAGCAAAACACCCTTTAAAAAGAATAACAAAGAGGTATTGCACTTCCTGGTTTTATAACACATTACCCAAAGCTATAAAGATACAAATAATGTGGTATTAGCACAAAGAAAAATAAATGGATGATAAAACAAAATAGAGAGCTCAAAATTAAGCACGTGTGTTCGTAATCAATGACCTTATATAAGATTGCTATGGCCACACAATGGGGAAGAAAATAGTTTTTTTAACAGATGATGTTGAAAACTGAGTATTTACATGAAAAAAATAAGTTGAGCCCTTCCGTTACATGCACCATATAAAAACAGTATTTAAAATGGATGAAATACTTGAACATAAAAATATAACAAACTTCCTAGATAAATATATGGGGGAAAATATGACATTGGACTTGGCATTAATTTCTCGTTACAAAAGACCAAGAATTTGATGTCATTTTCTTAGATATGAAATCAAATGCATAAGGAAAAAATAATAGAGAAATGGGACTACATCAAACTTCAAAATTTCTGCACATCAAAGGAAAAATTTAGTGGGGTGAAAATGCTGCCTAAGAAATGGGTGAAATATTTGAAAATCACATATTTGATAGGAGTTAATTTTCACAATATATAAACAATGTCTAAAACTCAACAATAAAAAGTGAGTAGCTTAAGAAATGGACAAATAATTGAACTGGCATCTCTCCAAAGAAGATACATAAATGGCTTATAAGCATTTGAAAGGATGCTCAAGATTACTAACTTTTAGACCAATACAAAGTACAAATCACAGTAAAATATTACCTCAAACCCATTAGGAGAGCCATTAAGAAATGTAACCACCCCCCCAAAAAAAATTGTTATGGATATGGAAAATTGAGAGGCCTTTTGAGCCACTGGTAGGCAAAAATGATGCAGCTACTGTAAAAAACATACTATGAAGGTTTCTCAAAAAATTAAAAATAGAGTTACTATATAATCCAGCAAACATGGAAAATCCTATTTGATACTGTTCTTGGCAGTTATTTTTTGGGGTATGACACCCAAAGCACAGAAACAAAAGCAAACATAAATAAGTGGGACTGCATCAAACTGAAATTTTTCTGCACAGCAAAGAAAATAAAACAAGGAAACTTACAGGATGAAAAAAAATATTTGCAAGCCATGCATCTGATAAGAAGTTAATATCCAGAATATATAAGGAATTCACACAAATCAAAGGCAAAGACAATAAGAAGAATGATAATAAGAACTAAATTGAAAAACAGACTGAATGGATAGGTATTTTTCCAGTGAAGACAAAGAGCGAACAGGTATGAGAAAAGGACCTCAACATCACCAGTCATCAGGCAGGTGCAAACCAAAATGATGATAAAATATCACTTCACATTTGTTAGGATGGCTATTATCAAGTGACACGTATATTTTTTGGGTGATGGATACCCTAAAAGCACTGACTTCACCACCATGCAATCTATCTGTGTAACAAGGTTGCACTCATATCCCACAAATTTATACAAAAAGAATAGGGCTGGGTATGGTGGCTCATGCCTGTAATCCCAGCATTTTGGGAATCTGAGGTAAGAGGACTGCTTGAGCAAAGGAGTTCAAGGCCAGCCCTGGCAACACAGTGAGACCCCTTCTCTGTCAAAAAAAAGAAAAAAGAAATTTTAAGCATAAAAACATTTTTAAAAAGAGATAACAAGTGTTGACAAGTATGTGATGAAAACAATCTTGTACATTGTTGGTGTGTTGTAAATTGGTAGAGTCATTATGAGAACCAGTATGGACATTCTTTAAAAAATAAAATTAGGCCAAGCACGGTGGCTCACACCTGTAATACTAGCACTTTGGGAGGCTGAAGTGGGTGGATCACGAGGTCAGGAGTTTGAGACCAGCCTGGCCAACATGGTGAAACCCTGTCTCTACTAAAAATACAAAAATTAGCTGGGCGTGGTGACAGGCGCCTGTAATCCAAGCTACTCAGGAAGCTGAGGCAGCAGAATCGTTTGAACCCGGGAGGCGGAGGTTGCAGTGAGCTGAGATCGTGCCACTGCACTCCAGCCTGGGTGACAGGGTGAGACTCGATCTCAAAAATAAATAATATTTTTATATTTATATTATATTTATATTATTTATAAATTTTATATATTAATAAATAATTTATTTATATTATTTATAAAATAAATAAATTAAATTTAAAAAAATTCCACATAATCCAGCAATCCCACTTCTGTGTATGTAACCAAAGGAAATAAAATCACTATTTCTAATATTTGCATCTCCATGTTCATTTCACAATTGCCAAGACATGAAAACAAGAAAACATGAAGACATGTTTGTGGACACTGACTGGATAAAGAAAATATGGCATATATACACAATACAGTATTATTCAGCCATAAAAAATCATGAAATGCTGCCAACATTTCAACGACATGGATGGACCTGGAAGACATTATACTAAGTGAAATAAGCCAGACACAGAAAGAAAAATAATGCACGGTCTCACCTCTATGTGTAATCTACAAAGGATGAACCCATAGACACAGAGAGTACAAAGCTGGCTGACCCAGTCTAGAAGTAGGGAAAATGGGAAGATGTTCAATGAGTGCATACTGCCAGTCATGAAATGAATAAGTTTTGAGGATCTAATGCATAGCATCATGGCTATAACTAAATCATAATGCTCTATATTAGGGTACCCAGTCTTTTGGCTTCCCTGGGCCACACTGGAAGAAGAATTGTCCTGGGCCACGCATAAAATACACTAACGCTAATCATAGCTGATTAGCTTTCAAAAATCTCATGTTTTAAGAAAAATTTGTGTTTGGCCACATTCAAAGCCATCCTGGGCTGCATGCAGCCAGCAGGACACAAGTTGGACGAACGTGCTCCATATGCTTACATTTTAATAAGACAGCAAACCTTCAGTGTTCTCACTACAAAAGAAAACGCTGCATGATGGCTCATGCCTGTAATTCCAGCACTTTGGGAGGCCAAGGAGGGTGGGTCACATGAGGCCAGGAGTTTGAGACCAGCCTGTAATTCCAGCTACTTGGGAGGCTGAGGCACAAGAATCACTTGAACCTGGGAGGCAGAGGTTGCAGTGAGCCAAGATCCCGCCACTGCACTCCAGTCTGTGTGACAGAGTGAGACTTGTCTCAAAAAAGAAAAAAAAACCAAAAAACCAAATAACTCTGTGAGGTAACAGATGCATTCATTAACTGTATTAATCATTTCACAATGTTTACACATACAATATCATTACATTTTACATAATAAATAGTTATATACTTTTAATTTGTGGAAAGTAACCACACGGTCCACACATGTATACGTGTGGGTATATTTGTGTGTATATGTGTACACATCTCAACTAGTACAATTGAAGACGCTGGGAAAATAAAGTTTAAATTACCAATTTTAGTTCACACTGAAAATATAAAATGTAGAAATAAAATAATATTAGATTTTCTTATATTTAGGGAGATGCTTAGCATTATAAAAAAATTACTGAATAGGAATTTCTGTAGAATCACATTTGAAAATTCTGTAAGGGGCTGGGCACGGTGGCTCACGCCTGTAATTCCAGCACTTTGGGAGACCGAGGCGGGTGGATCACCTGAGGTCAGGAGTTCTAGACCAACCTGGCCAACATGGTGAAACCCTGTCTCTACTAAAATACGAAGGTAGCTGGGCGTGGTGGTGCACACCTGTAATCCCAGCTACTTGGGTGGCTTAGGTGGGAGAGTCGCTTGAACCCAGACGGCAGAGGTTGCAGTGAGCCAAGATGGCGCCATGCACTCCAGCCTGGGTGACACAGTGAACCTCCGTCGCAAAACCAAACAAACAAAAAAATTTATTAAAAAAAAAAAAGAAAGAAACTTCCATAAGAAATCATAAAGCAGAAAACATACCACATCTGTTTATGGTGTTACTGGGATTTTGGAACCAAATATGGTTAACACTAATACTCTCACACATTTCAGACATAATGCAAACAATAACAACAACAAAAACCCAAACCAAACCAAAACAAAACAAAACAAAAACCTTAAAAAAAAAGTTTAAAGGCCGGGCGTGGTGGCTCATGCCCGTAATCCCACCACTTTGGGAGGCCGAGGTGGGTGGATCACCTGAAGTCGGGAGTTCAAGACCAGCCTCAACAACTTGGAGAAACCCCATCTCTACTAAAAACACAAAATTAGCTGGGCCTGGTGGCACATGTAATCCCAGCTACTTGGGAGGCTGAGGCAGGAGAATCACTTGAACCCAGGAGGCGGAGGTCATGGTGAGCCAAGATTGTGCCATTGCACTCCAGCCTGGGAAACAAGAGCGAAAATCTCTCTCTCAAAAGAAAAGAAAAAAATAGTTTAACATAGAGTTCCTCAAAAGTACACATATATTCCTGTGGCCCCTGAGACAATGAAAGGGCAGTCAGATAATAAAGTCTGTTATAAGCCATGAAGAGGACTTTGGCTCTCACTGTAACCTCAAAGGAAGGTTACTTTTTAGAGAATTTAGGAGCATTAGACAGAAGATGCCTCCATGTGAGAGCAAGAAAAAATAACCATGCCCCTCAAAATCATCTCCATTGAAGCAGAGCTTCTCAAATAACTTTTGAAGCCCGTCTTCCCCCTTGGCCTTTGGAGCTTTCACCTGTGGTATGTGTTTCATTCATCCAACCTACCTGAGGGTTTAGCTATGGTCTCATGTCTCTTCACATTCCAGGGCTCCTGTCTTTGCTCCAGACAGCTAATCAGTTCTGGCTTAGAAACAGTCAGACCTGTTTTATTAGAAAAAAGTAATGTGATGCTTGTTGGGATTCTCCAATTACCAAGCTAGTGTTGTGCTCTGTAGAGAAGACAGAATATTATAGATGATTCTAGAAAATTAATAATAAGGCCGGGCGCATTGGCTCACGCCTGTAATCCCAACATTTTGGCAGGCCGAAGCGGGCAGATCATGAGGTCAGGAGATCGAGACCATCCTGGCCAACATGGTGAAAACCCATCTCTATAAAATACAAAAACTAGCAAAGTATGGTGGCACGTGCCTGTAATCCCAGCTACTTGGGAGGTTTAGGGAGGAGAACCGCTTGAAGGAGGCAGAGATTGCAGTGAGCTGAGATCGCGCCACTGCACTCCAGCCTGGCAACAGAGTGAGACTCTATCTCAAAAAAAAAAAAAAAAAAAAAAAAGAAAATTAATAACAAAATAATATTTCTAAACAGAAAGTTTAGAATATTTTATATTTTTGGGTGTTTAGCTTCCCTACCCAATACTACTTAATCAAAAATTGGTGGTAGAAGTTGGATTTTAAGGTCTGGTCAATGATATTCTATAAAGGAATTTTTATAATGGAATTCCAAGAATTACCACTAAAGGCTGGGTATGGTAGTTCACACTAGTAATCCCAACACTTTGGGAGGCCAACGAGGGTGGATCACTTGAGGTCAGGAGTTTGAGATCAGCCTGGCCAACATAGTGAAACCTCCTCTTTACTAAAAATACAAAAATTAGCTGGGTGTGGTGGTGGGTACCTGTAGTCCCAGATACTCAGGACGCTAAAACAGGAGAATCACTTGAACCCAGGACATGGAGGTTGCAGTGAGCTGGACTGTACCACTGCACTCAAGCCTGGGCAACAGAGCTAGACTCTGTCTCAAAAAAAAAAATAAAAACAAACAAAAAGAATTACCACTAGAGTGAAAAATGCCCATCACCTCAAGGCAGAAGAAAGTTAATGTAAACATAAAACTTCTTGAAAATTTTCTTCTCTATCCCAACAAATCCCCAAGTTTTCCTTGAAAGCAGAGATCTAAAACTCATTTACACAAAGCAGAAATCCCCACCAAACATTCTACAGAGGAAGAAAGTAAAATCTTTAGTGTGAAATAGGAATTGTGTATTGAAATTCTTCTCACCCAGAGAGACCAGGTTTCTGTAGTTCTCTAGCATCACTTTCCTATACAAATTCTGCTGAGCAGGTTTCAGAAACTCCCACTCCTCCAAAGAGAATTCTATGGTCACATCCCTGAATGTCAACAGCTCCTGAAAAACAAAACAAAACAAAACATAGTGACCAACTGTGAATGGGCAGTTTTTGACTCCATGTGAAAAGAGAATTGCTGTGACTTATATCAGTTACTGGAATTATTCAAACCAGTTAAAAATACTGGTATTTTTAACAAAAATATTCTCTGATGTATTCTCTAACACTGAGGAAAGAAAATAGAATCCACGTGGCCAGGTTCGGTGGCTCACGCCTGTAATCCCATCGCTTTGGGAGGCCGAGGCAGGCAGATCACCTGAGGTCAGGAATTCCAGACCAGCCTGGCCAGCATGGTGAAATGCTGTCTCTACTAGAAATACAAAAATTAGCTGGGTGTGGTGGTGCATGCCTGTAATCCCAGTTACTCAGGAGGCTGAGGGAGGAGAATCGCTTGAACTTGGGAGGCAAAGGTTACAGTGAGCCGAGATCATGACACTGCACTCCTGCCTGGGCTACAAACCAAAAGGAAAATAGAATCCACAAAACCAATGTAGATACTTTTTTAAATAATCAGTATAAAATTAAGGGCATCAACACAGGCATATACAGTTTGAGTTTTATGTCTGCGATTACAGAGTAAGTTGTAAATATTACTCATACAGAGAAGTCACGATGGGTTAGAAGGTATCTGTCAAATTTTGATGTACACAACAACGAACTACAGATCTAGTTAAAATGCAGTCTGATTCAGGTGATCTCAGGTGAAGCCTGAGTTTCTGAATTTCTAACAAGCTAGCCAGTGATACCAATGCGTCCGAATCAAGAATATTTTGTCAAACAGAACAAGTGGTTGAGCCTGTTTATCTGACTAGTAAACAAAGATAAGCCTTCATTTTCCAAAGCAAGCTTTAAGCAAAGAGAATCTAAAAAGAAAGGGGGAGTTTGCAGATTAAATGTGATGGTTTATGTACATCAGTCAGTAAATCTCCCAAAGTACTTATGAAAAATAAAGATAAAAATAATTAACTTTATAGTTTAAAAAAACCTGTCACAGACAGCCTTAACTTAGTGATTGAAATTAACATGAACCGGGCTGGGCATGGTGGCTCACGCCTGTAATCCCAGCACTTTGGGAGGCTGAGGTGGGCAGATCACGAGGTCAAGAGATCGAGGCCATCCTGGCTAACACGGTGAAACCCCATCTCTACTAAAAATACAAAAAATTAGCTGGGCATGGTGGCACGCACCTGTAATCCCAGCTACTTGGGAGGCAGAGGCAGGAGAATTGCTTGAACGTGGGAGGCGGAGGTTGCAGTGAGCTGAGATTGCGCCACTGCACTCAAACCTGGGCGACAAAGTGAGACTCCGTCTCAAAAAAAAAAAGAAGAAATTAACATGAACTACAACAGAACAAATTGATGTGCAGTATCAACACACATGGGTGGACACATCATCAGAGCTATGATATTATTGGCAACAAAAAGTAAATTATAACCTTAATCTAAGCATAAAGAACACCTTTATGCAAAGTTCAAGCTACAGATATCTCCCAGGTTTTCTAACCTCTAATAATGTATTTGAATAGTCTTTCCTCAGCATTTTAGAGAGCAAGTCTTATCTAACTATTCTCTTTTCCAGAACCTTCTGAGTTATTCTGGGCAATTAGTGCCATCCCCTTTAAATGTGCATTTTAAAAATCCTGTTTCTGCATAGAGTTGATGGAATATCCAGATGGAACCTAAACAATACACATTCCCCCTTCACTAATATCTGAGGACCCTACACGATCCCTAAAAGAGATCTTAGGTATCTACACCTTTCCACATTGATGAGACACAAAGAGAACTTTATTTATTTATTTATTTATTTTTGAGACAGAGTCACTCTGTCGCCCAGGTTGGAGTCCAGTGAGTGGTGTGATCCCGGCTCACTGCAACCTTGCCTCCTGGGTTCAGGCGATTCTGCCTTAGCCTTACAAGTAGTTGGGACCACAGGCACGTGCCACCACAGCTGGTTAATTTTTTGGATTTTTAGTAGATACAGGGTTTCGCCATGTTACCCCAGCTATTCTCAAACTCCTGGCCTCAAGCGATCCTCCCGCCTCAGCCTCCCAAAGTCCTGGGATTACAGGCATGAGCCTGTAATTCTTATTACAAAGAACATTTTTATTCTTGCAGGTCATACACTTCATGGTGAGAACTGATCATGGTATGTAAGAAGCCTAGATAGAAAGAATAAAGGAGAAGGCTCCGTTATATAAAACAGAAGAAGCGTCTCACACAACTGCAGCAGGTCAGAGGACAACATCTGGAAATTTTCAAGGACCACACTTTGAAGGGTGGGGCTCTAAGATGTTGATGCTGACCTGCCATGATGCAGAAAATGTTTCCTATGGGCTTTCTGTACATTCTCAATCCGAAGTCAGGCCCTGTCTCATGAGTCCCAGAAGCCAGTGCTTATATGTAGTTTCTAGTGACATCAACCTGGCTGTACATTATCGGGTGTTATAGCATGCTGCGCAAAACCAGAGGAGAGATCCTGTCATGGAGATTCCTTTAACGCATTAGAAATGATATGTCAACCCCCCAAAAAAAAAAATGAGGTCAAATTAATATAAGTAGAGAGTTCATACGTGCCACATTTGAGAACAGCAAGAACAGCAACCTGGAAGCATAGATTCAAGTTGGCTTGAATATACACTTTGAATAGCAGCAGTGAGAAGCGGATTTTTTTTTTTTTTGGAGACAGTCTCACTTTGTCACCCATGCTGGAGTGCAGTGGCATGATCTCGGCTCACTGCAAACTGAATCCTTGGTTCAAGCAATTCTCCTGCCTCAGTCTCCTGAGTGGCTGGGATTACGGGCATGCCCGGCTAATTTTTTTTGTATTTTTAGTAGAGGCGGGGTTTCGCCATGTTGGCCAGGCTGGTCTCGAACTCCTGACCTCAAGTGATCCACCCACCTCAGCCTCCCAAAGTGCTTGGATTACAGGCGTGAGCCACCGTGCCCAGCCAAGAGGTAGATTTTTAAAGGTAAAAAAGGGGAACAGAAAGTGGGCTGATACAAAGTTCTTTATCAAGGATTCTCATTAGTTTACAGGAATAACATTGATTAGTGATTGGCTATATAGGGTTAAGCTAGAAGGTGTGGGCTATAGTGTCCTGTGTGACATTATTAGATTAATTTATAGCTATGTGTGGCAGTAACAAGCAGTTTCAAGAGATGAATACATTGCTCAAAGGAGAAGTAGGACATAATTCTGGATTCATTTTAATGTCTCTCTGGGCCCGATAACTAATAGAACTTGCATCCCTCAGATAAAAGCTCTTTTACTTTCTCAAATCCCAGGGTCTGGATTCAAATTTGGGGTTTCCGATTTAGGTTTCAGAGGTATGGGAAAGCAGCAGGTGCCCTCTGCACATTCGCAGGCATTTGTGCAGGAGCAGGAAAAGAACATTGTAAATTCTTAGGTCTATTCAATGCATATGTGTAACCCTGACAGGGTTTCTAGGCCCTAATTGTCTCTGAATTCATTTCAGATCTGAAGATGCCAGGGACATTGAAAGAGGTGGAATGGCTGTTGCTGCCCTGTAAAGTTATTTCTGTAGAAATCTGACCTGACTGCTCTACAAGGGACTATAGAACACAAATAGGCAGAGAGACCATTTTGCCTGCAAATTTGGGGTTTGCACAATTATGGGTTGTGACTGGAAGCCCAAGAGGGAAAGACCCTCTAGGGTGAAGTCTGATGGGTACCTTCTATGTTTATATCATACCTGGTCTTTTCAGACAGTGTTTTGAAAATGTAATTAAAAGCACAATCATCTCCAACCCTAGAAAAACTCTCCACAGTGGCAGAACAGAAAGCAAAAACTGTATGATTACACAATTAAGCCAGAGCGTGACATTAATTGCAGGCAATTTGCTAAGAGATCACAAAGACAGAAAGAACGTTGTCAGAATTAGACCTCAAGAAGAAGACGTGACAGCACTCACTTGTCGTAGTTTATCCTAAATCCACCTGGGAATTGGAGAGGTCAGTTGATTATATTCTATAAAAGAGAAACTTCCCACATCTTCATGACAGGAGGTGGTTTTGCAACTTGGAGTGAAATTCAGGTACCTGGTGAAGGTAGGATTTTACTCCTCTATAGAAACTGTGGTGCCAGGTGCGGTGGCTCAATACTGTAATTCCAGCACTTTGGGAGGCCGAGGTGGGCAGATCACCTGAGATCAGGAGTTCGAGACAAGCCTGGCCAACGTGATGAAACCCCATCTCCACTAAAAATACAAAAAATTAGCCAGACGTTGTGGCAGGCGCCTGTAGTCCCACCTACTTGGGAGGCTGAGGCAGGACAATCGCTTGAACCTGGGAGGTGGAGGTTGCGGTGAGCCGAGATCACGCCATTGCACTCCGGCCTGGGTGACAGAGGGAGACTCCGTCTCAAAAAAAGAAAAAAGAAACTGTGGAAGAGGGATCTATGTTCTTGGCTATTTATATATTAAATCAATGGTTCCTGACTCAGAGTGCTGGGCCATGGTGCTCCTGCCCGTGAAGCTTAGGCTACAGCCTGCAGCCCACACACACCCTCACTGCTACATCTGCGCTCCAGCACCATGCCACAGAGCAGAGCCCTGGGCTGCAGGAGGAGGCACTCCTGGTTAGAATTATATTTTCACAATAATGGAAATGAAAGTGGTGTTCCAGCCTAAGTTTCTGGTTTCTTTTTTTTTTTTTTTTTGAGACAGAGTCTCGCTCTGTTGCCCAGGCTAAAGTGCAGTGACGCGATCTCGGCTCACTACAACCTCCACCTGCCGGGTTCAAGCGATTCTCCTCCCTCAGCCCCTCGAGTAGCTGGGACTACAGGTGCCCGCCACCACGCCTGGCTAATTATTTGTATTTTTAGTAGAGACAGGGTTTTGTCATGTTGGTCAGACTAGTTTCAAACTCCTGACCTCAAGTGATCCTCCTGCCTTGGCCTCCCAAAGTGCTGGGATTACAGGCATGAGCCACCACGCCCAGCCTCCAGCTTCAGTTTCTACTGATAACCATGACATGGAAAAAGTACTACTGGATGCCCAGCACGAAGTCTGGATGGAGTTGCTCCACGAGTTGTCATCGTGACAGCTCACCTCACTCACAGACACAAGGCACCAACAGAGATTCTGAAACATCTAAGGCATTGGAGAGAAAAACAGTTATTAGTCTGTGGAAGATTATATTGAGAGAAAGAAAGAAGTTGAAAGCATATTGAAGGAATACTCAGATTCGATATGGGATTGGTTAAGTGAGCAAGAAAAAATTCCCCCCAATGTGTTTCTCTTTAAAGAACCAAAGAGCACAGCTTCTCTCAGCATGAAAAACACACGCATTCTGAAGAACAGATACAAATTCTATGTAGAATTTCTAGAGGTTTTTCTTCCATTTTTGCTGCTGTCTCATCTGTTGGCCACTGGACTGGGGATTTATATTGGAAGCCATCTAACAACATCCACCGGCATCTTTTGATGAGGAATAGGAAACAACATTGTTCACATACTGGAATTATATCTGAGCTTGTGGCACAGCTAAATGAAGAGCTATTATCATCCATGGGTGGGTGACTGCATCCATTGCATTTATTAGTTCTGTAAATGCTGCATGCCTAAGTTAGTAAAATGAAAAAAGCCGGGCGCGGTGGCTCACGCCTGTAATCCCAGCACTTTGGGAGGCCGAGGCGGGCGGATCACAAGGTCAGGAGATCGAGACCACGGTGAAACCCCGTCTCTACTAAAAATACAAAAAATTAGCCGGGCGCGGTTGTGGGCGCCTGTAGTCCCAGCTACTCGGGAGGCTGAGGCAGGAGAATGGCGTGAACCCGGGAGGCGGAGCTTGCAGTGAGCCGAGATCGCGCCACTGCACTCCAGCCTGGGCGACAGAGCGAGACTCTGTCTCAAAAAAAAAAAAAAAAAAAAATAAAAAAAAAAAAAAAATAAAATAAAATGAAAAAATAGGGCCAGGTGTGGTGACTCACGCTTGTAATCCCAACACTTTAGGAGGCCGAGGCGGACGGATCACCTGAAGTTGGGAGTTCGAGACCAGCCTGACCAACATGGTGAAACCCCATCTCTACTAAAACTACAAAATTAGCTGGGCATGGTGGCACATGCCTGTAATCCTAGCTACTTGGGAAGCTGAGGCAGGAGAATCACTTGAACCTGGGAGGCAGAGGTTGTGGTGAGCCAAGATCAGGCCATTGCACTCCAGTCTGGGGCAACAAGAGCAAAACTCCATCTCCAAAAAAAAAAGAAAAGAAAAAATAAGGTCAGTCTCGGTGGCTCATGCCTGTAATTCAAGCCCTTTGGGAGGCTGAGGCGGGCAGATCGCCTCAGGTCAAAAGTTTGAGACCAGCCTGGCCAGCATGGCGAAACCCTGTCTCTACTAAAAAATCCAAAAACTAGCCGGGCATATTGGTGAGTACCTGTAATCCCAGCTACTTGGGAGGCTGAGGCATGAGAATTGCTTGAACCTGGGAGGTAGAGGTTGCAATGAGCCGAGATCGTGCCACTGCACTCTACCCTAATCAACAGACTGAAATTCTTTCTCAAATATATATATGTATATATAGACACTAAAATCATGCTGACCTCTAATCATACCTATTGGATTAATTAGTAAGCATATTAATTGATGTGACAGAGGTGGGGTTAATATTTATTGTAACAATTTGTTACTATATTTTTTCTTTTTTTTTTGAGATGGAGTTTTGCTCTTGTTGCCAAGGCTGGAGTACAGTAGCATGATCTTGGCTCACTGCAACCTCTGCCTACCTGTTTCAAGCAATTCTCCTGCCTCAGGCTCCCAAGTAGCTGAGATTACAGGTGCCCACCACCACACCCAGCAAATTTTTGTATTTTTAGTAAAGACATTGCTTCACCATGTTGGCCAGGCAGGTCTCGAACTCCTGACCTCATGATCCACCTGCCTCAGCTTCCTAAATTGCTGTGATTACAGGCATGAGCCACCATGTCCGGCCTATTTTCTTTTGATATAAAAAATAAATATCTTAGGATAAATAATTTTAATATATTAGTCATAATGTATGAGTATTCAAAAATTATCTGTAATATTAACTCAGTTAAAATAATTTATATTTCAAAAGAATGCATAATATTAAAATCATTATTTTAAAGGGGTTTGTCCAAAATAAATATTGTGCTGTTATATTCACACTATTGTACAAAATACTGTTTATTTTATTTTTATATTTTTGAGACGGAGTCTCGCTCTGTTGCACAGGCTGGAGTGTGATCCCAGCTCACTGCAACCTCTGCCTCCCAGGTTCAGGCAATTATCCTGCCTCAGCCTCCCAAGTAGCTGGGATTACAGGCGCTTGCCACCACACCCAACTAATTTTTGTATTTTTAGTAGAGATGGAGTCTCACTATGTTGGCCAGGCTGGTCTTGATCTCTTGACCTCAGGTGATCCTCCCACCTCAGATTCCCAAAGTGCTGGGATTACAGGCGTGAGCCACTGCACCCGGAAAATACTGTTTAATTTAAATGGATGTAATTTGCCTACACAAGAGTACATATAACTATGCCAACTGTTCTTAAAAAACAAATAGAAACCAGGGTACAGGGTGTACTCTAAGCTGGTCTTGCTACTGCAGCATAAGCACTTCGACCTCCACATATTAGTAATTACCTTGGATCATCAGTTTTCTTTTTTTTTTTTTTTTTGAGACAGAGTCTCGCTCTGTCGCCCAGGCTGGAGCGCAGTGGCCGGATCTCGGCTCACTGCAAGCTCCGCCTCCCGGGTTCGGGCCATTCTCCTGTCTCAGCCTCCCGAGTAGCTGGGACTACAGGCGCCCGCCACCTCGCCCGGTTAGTTTTTTGTATTTTTTAGTAGAGACGGGGTTTCACCGTGTTAGCCAGGATGGTCTCGATCTCCTGACCTAGTGATCCGCCCATCTCGGCCTCCCAAAGTGCTGGGATTACAGGCTTGAGCTACCGCGCCCGGCCGGATCATCAGTTTTCTACCGAAAACACCTATTGTTTTTCTCTCTCCAGATACTGAAGAGATACCCTTCAGTATCTGTGACCCTTTAGCTTTCTGGATTGCTGAATTAAATCCTATCCTTTGTGTTCACTTTTTGTATTTTTTAAGACAAAGTTTCACCCCTGTTGCCCAGGCTGGAGTGAAGTGGGCAAATGACCTGAGGTGAGGAGTTCAGAACCAGAATGACCAACATGATGAAACCTTGTCTCTACTAAATATACAAAAAATTACCCAGGTGTGGTGATGGGCGCCTGTAATCCCAGCTACTCAGGAGGCTGAGGCAGGAGAATCGCTTGAACTCGGGAGGCAGAGGTTACAGTGAGCTGAGACTGTGCCATTGCACTCCAGCGTGGGCAACAAGAGTGAAATGCCATATTAAAAAAAAAAAAAAAAGATTTACATATATTTTGAAGAAGCAGAGAAAAATGGTACATATAAAAGTCGTCTAGGCCAGGCACGGTGGCTCATGCCTGTAATCCCAGCATTTTGGGAGGCCAAGGCAGGAGGATCTCTTGAGGCCAGGTGTTCGACACCAGTTCGGGGAACATGGTGAGCTGCTGTCTCTACAAAAAAAAATTAGGCAGGTGAGTTGGTGCATGCCTATAGTCCTAGGCAATTGGGAGGCTGAGGCAGCAAGACTGCTTAAGCTCAAGAGTTCAAGGTTACAGTGAGCTATGATCACGCCGCTGTACTCTGGCCTAAGTGCAAGAGTGAGATTCTGTCTCAAAAAAAAATTAATCAATCAATAACAGTACTTTTCTAAATTATATCCTTTAAGAAAAGGCAAAAGAACAAAATGTCTTCCCTCATTTTCAAGTGGGGGAATGAAGCCTCTTATTTCTAATTTGCATTTGCTTCTGCAAAAGGTAGGTCTAGGCCCATGGTCTTGAACTACTGGACATCTGAATTCCAGTAGGTGCTGGATTCAGACAACTGAGGGGTGGCGTTGGGCACACTGTGTGCACATAAAAAAAAGGGTTTGTGGGTGGAACTAAAAGGCAAACGAGGGAAAGTTGCTATCAAGAAACCATGGGTGGGACAGTGCAGGCTTAGGGAAGGACTGGTTCATGCTATAGATCGTGTCCCAGGAGAGGCTATGCTCTGACTTCTTCCTGTGTCCATGTAGGCAGATGAGACTATGATTAGGTGGCACAGAAGCCGGGGTTGGTGAATAAAACAGGTTGCCAGTACAGATTGCCTTTCAAGCTCTACTGATAAAATGTGTAAATACACTTAATTAAAAACTGAAGTTAAAATAAGTAAAGAAATCTTTCCAAGGTGACAAACTCAGGAAGCGGCAATGCTGATTGGAACACAGACATATCTGACTCAGATGTCAAGTCAAGCCGTTCTATCACTTGGGACATTTTCCCACCCCCATCCTGCTCACTGAAGGGGACAATAACCGTACTACCAAGAGCCATTGTGCTGTGCCCCACTGTGTCCCTTAGATGCATTTTGCTTTGCAGGTTTGTGCACTGCCTCACCGGGTTGGGTGTTCCTCGTTCTTGGGGATATTTTTTCTCTCTTCACCAATCTGAGAAAATTTTCTCCTCAATACCAGCATCCAATTGCCTGGCCAGCACTGTATCTCTAAGAAACGGAAACTGGGAGCTGGGGAAGAAAATCTCAATGTCCTAATGGATTTGCTTTTAGAGGAAAGGTATACCTGATTTCTCCCAGGCACAATGCACCAATCACTCCACAGACAGGCGGCATTCCCATACCTCAGGCTGCCCCTGAGAGGAAACGACCCAGGGGCTGATATTCACTAGACACCGCAGGAGACACAGCCACCGTTCTGAAACTCAAAACCAGGAAAATAACACAGGGTGGCTGAGGATGCATTGCCCTGTGAAGTTTCCAAAGTGGAACCTCAACCTAAAAACATTCCGATAAGGCGTCTGTGCCTAGGAAATATTAAAGGGAGACTAGCACAAAGGTTTTGTTTTTTGGTCTTTTTTTTTTTTTTCCCCCACAGTGGAGTGTTGGGATTATTCTCTGCTTTCATCTCCTGTAAAATGTTTGCAAATGAAAAACATTTATTTTTCTAAAAAGTGCCATCCGCTGCTCTTTGAAATAATGATTAATCAAAATACTGTATCTGAAATGTACAAAAAAGGACTAAGAGTTGATAATGTTGTGAATTAGAGAGGCGAAGTTGGTGTTGAAGACTGTCAGGAAAGAACTGAAAATTTAAAATTCGACTGCAAGCCACAGTTAGGCTGGGGCAACAGAGTGGTGGATTTGAGACTCTGCTTGTCACACATTTGGAAAATACAAGAGAAAATAACTTCTCCTGTGGAGTGTTAATTAAATAGCAGGCAGTTGAGGTGGCTCTAGTGCCCTGAGTTCCTACATTAAAACACACACACACACACACACACACACACACACACACACACGCAAATACATTTCTTGTAAATTGCTACCTTAGGGGGAAACAAAATTCAGATTTAAGCAACCACAAACCTTAAATTAACTTCTGATTACATAACCAGGCAATGACAACCTGAATAGTCTAAATAAGATGATCACATAACTGGAACGAGTCAGTTACTGAATTCGGTTTGCTTCTTCCTTCACCTATGAAAAAACTTTCCTTCAAGCCCTTCGGTTGGACCCCAAACCACAAACCGTGGCTGGGTGCTCTCGGATCATGAATCACTGTTAACTTCAGTAAGTTTTTAACATTTTAAAGGTGACTCCCATTGTTTTTTAACAGGAGAAGGAAAAGACTGAGGACCCCCAGGATCACAGCACTTCCCACGCACAAACTACACACGGGGTCTGGACTCTGCCCTGAGGGCCCTTCCATTGTCCCCGCAATCGGGGCAGACGCGAGAACGCGCGCGGTGTTTCCCAGGGTGGGCTCCGGGCGGGATGCGGAAGAACGGAACGAGATGCCCGCCCGGATTCCCGGTTGCTGGCCCACCTCGCACCCTGTGCCCGAAGGGGACCGAGGGCCGAGCTGTGCCTGCAGGGACTCCAGTCCGCAGACCCCGCAGCTGACAGCTGGGAGGCCCCGGTCCCGTCACAGCCGGTTCCGGCCGCTTTCAACCAGCCCTGCCCCCACCTCGGGACGCGCGGCCTGGCACACTCACCATTTTTCGGCTTCCGGGATGTCCCGGAGTCTTAGCTCTGGATCTCACAGCATCTGCAGGTCAGAGGGTGACAGAGGCTGCGACAGAGTCACCGAGACCTCCTAGCGCAAAGGATACTAAGCAACGAAGATGGACCCTGAGCTCTGGCTGGAGCGAGACAAAGGCCCCGCCAGCTCCAGGACACCGCCCCCTCTACCTTGGCTGCGCACCTGATTGGACAGTTCCCACTCCAACGCCCATGATTGGATACAGTTCCACGCCCCGTCCCCTCAGGTCATGAGTGATAGTAGACGTGATCTGAGAATGGGTTGAAAAAGGCAGGAGTTACAGGTTTTTCCTGAACCCTTTTCTGGCGCCCTTCCTTCCTTAGCTGGAAACTGGCCCCGCCTGGGGAACATTTGCATTTAACTTTGTATATAAGGTTATCTTTATTTGTGAATAATAGACATATGCTATTCACAAATGGAAACAATATGACAATTATTTTAAAATTTCAGATTTCATCACTTTCCTAGCCTCCAGTCTTTTGAGCAGGCAGCCTGAGATGTCACAAGGGAGGCAATTCTCTAAGAAATAAACTGTGAGGTACATATGAATTTTAAATTTTCTAGTAGCCACATTTTAAAAAACAAACCAGGCATGGTAGCCTGTGCCTGTAGTTCGAGCTACTAGGGAGGCTGAGGCGGGAGCATCACTTGAGGCTAGGTGTATAAGACCAGCTCTGGCAACATAGCGAGACCCCATCTCTGCAAAAAATAATTAAAAATTAGGCCGGGCGCGGTGGCTCAAGCCTGTAATCCCAGCACTTTGGGAGGCCGAGACGGGCGGATCACGAGGTCAGGAGATCGAGACCATCCTGGCTAACACCGTGAAACCCCGTCTCTACTAAAAATACAAAAAACTAGCCGGGCGAGGTGGCGGGCGCCTGTAGTCCCAGCTACTCCGGAGGCTGAGGCAGGAGAATGGCCTAAACCCGGGAGGCGGAGCTTGCAGTGAGCTGAGATCCGGCCACTGCACTCCAGCCCGGGCTACAGAGCAAGACTCCGTCTCAAAAAAAAAAAAAAAAAAAAAATTTCGCCAAGCCTGGTAGTGCACGCCTGTAATCCTGGCTACTCAGGAAGGCTGAGAGGCAGGAGGATCACTTGAGCCTGGGAGGTCAAAACTGCAGTGAGCCACGATCGCACCACTGCATTACAGCCTGGGTGACAGAGTGAAACCCTGTTTAAAAAAAAAAGATCTCTGAAGAAGGCATTTTCTCTTTCTGCAATTTAGCCAAGCAGTTAAGTACGTCTTGAAGTCATCTTCGAGTTGTTGTTTTTTTTTTTTTTTTTTTTTTTTTTTTTTTTTTTTTTTTGAGACGGAGTCTCGCTGTGTCTCCCAGGCTGGAGTGCAGTGGCGTGATCTCGGCTCACTGCAAGCTCCGCCTCCCGGGTTCATGCCATTCTCCCGCCTCAACCTCCCGAGTAGCTGAGACTACAGGCGCCCGCCACCACGCCCGGCTAGTTTTTTGTATTTTTTAGTAGAGACGGGGTTTCACCGTGTTAGCCAGGATAGTCTCGATCTCCTGACCTCGTGATCCACCCGCCTCGGCCTCCCAAAGTGCTGGGATTACAGGCTTGAGCCACCGCGCCCGGCCATCTTCGAGTTTTTAACAGGGCAAGGATGTTTTCTAAAACCCCAATCTCCAGAGTTGCCATGAGGCAAATCCCCCCAGCATACATGAAAATCACTCACAGCTAATGCATTCCTCATCAGATCCAGCGCTTCTTACCCCTGGCAAATAAAAATCACCTGCGGGGCAGGGAGCGGTGGTTCACGCCTGTAATCTCAGCATTTTGGGAGGCAGAGGCGGGCGGATCACCTGAGGTCAGGAGTTCGAGACCAGCCTGGCCAACATGGTGAAACCCTCGTCTCTATTAAAAATACAAAAATTAGCCGGCCATGATGGCACACGCCTGTAATCCCAGCTACGCGGGAGCCTGAGGCAGGAGAATGGCTTGAACCTGGGAGGCGGAGGTTGCAGTAAGTTGAGATCGCGCCATTGCAGAGTGAGACTTCGTGGCAGGGAGGGGGGTTCGGGAGATGGTGGAGAATGACTGGCAGGGCGGGGCAGGATGGAAACTTAAAATCCCTTAAGCCCAAGTTGCAACAGACCAATTAAATTAGAATCCTTGGAGTTGGATCTGGGCAACAATATGGTTTAAAGCTCTCAGGGTGATTACAGTGTGTAGCCAAGCCCCCAAACCACTGCTTTTCACCAACAGTTTGATGAATTAGTTACAAATGGTTTTTCAAATGCATGTAAAAACGTTTGCTGCTGAGTTGTGACCTTGCAATCTTAACTCATTTCCTACTTACTATACTTTGCAGAACCAACCTCTGCTACTCGCTTTGTTCCTGATTCTACCTGGCTCCATATGTGCTTAGTGCATACTATGCACGGGGCACTGTGCTGTGTGCCCTGGTCCCGGTGAGCATCATTCTCGGGGGAGAATCTTGCTGAAAACAAAATCACATCCCAAAAAGTTAAAATCATCCTACTGGCTGGGCACGGTGGCTCACACCTGTAATTGCAGCACTTTGGGAGGCCGAGGCTGGTGGAACACAAGGTCATGCGTTCGAGACCAGCCTGGCTAACACAGTGAAACCCCATCTCTACCAAATATACAAAAAATTAGCCAGGCATGGGGGCAGGCGCCTCTAATCCCAACTACTTGGAGGCTAAGGCAGGAGACTCTTGTAGTGGGCCAAGATTGCACCACTGCACTCCAGCCCAGGGGACAGTGCGAGACTCCATCTCAAAATGAACAAACAAACGAAAAAACCATGCTACTTACAGAATTGAGGTGAAAATTAAAAGACCTAGGGGGTCACCCAAAGTTAGAACCTGAATCAATAACTTGGAATATTAATATATATCTGATGGTGCCCTGAGCACACATGTCCATTTTATTTTATTTTACCTTATATTATTTTATTTTTATTTTTTGAGACAGAGTCTTGCTCTGTCGCCCAGGCTGGAGTACAGTGGCACGGATCTTGGCTTACTGCAACCTCCGCCTCCCAGGTTCAAGTTATACTCCTGCCTCAGCCTCCTCAGCAGTTGGGATTACAGGCACGCACCAACACGCCCAGCTAATTTTTTGTATTTTTAGTACAGACGAGGTTTCACCATGTTGGCCAGACCTTGGGTGATCTGCCCGCCTCGGCCTCCCAAAGTGCTGGGATTGCAGGCGTGAGCCACTGCACCCTGCCACATGTCCGCCTTTAAAATAAAACAAAATAAAGCATTACTATTATTCTCAAATATTAATCTATAACTACTATGCAAACATGTAATATTTAAATTTTGATTGATGTATAACATGCATACAGAAATATATGTGCAAAACATTTATGGAAAGCTTGATGAATTATTACAAACCGAACTTGGGTAACCAAGAAATAGAATCAGACGTACTCATGCCCGACAGTCACTTTCTCCTTCTCTTCCCAAAAGTAAGAGCTTAAGAGTTAAGTGTAGATCGACTTTGTCATTTTGTACAAGTGTTTTATTACAGAGCATTAAAAACATATACAAGATACAAAGAAGGTGTATAATAGACCTGTTACCCAGCTTTAACAGCAACCTGACACGTGCCATTTTTGTTTCATTGACATATCAACCAATTTCCCAACCCTTTATTAATTTTTTAGTTTTTTTTAGATAAAATGTATATACATTAAAAGGTGCGATCTTAACTGTACTTTTTGGACAAATCAACTCGCTCATATAAACATCTCCTCTTTTAAGAACAGAATTACTCCACTTAACAATCATAAATGTGCCCTCAAGTTACCTCAAAGTATTATTTAAAATCTAGATTTTTATAAAGTAGGTCTGAGTTTGGACTCAGAATTCATATTTCGGATCCATAGAGCACACGGCAAGTACAATGTCTCTTTTATCTAAAGTAAATACCATTGGATGAATAAAATTAAGAAAAATTGACTTAAGGTGAAAGGACAATCAAAACATCTGTGCAATATGCTATCTGTAGGAGCATTTGGTTAAGAAAAACAAGTTCACCAAAATTTTTTATTATTTTAATAACCAAAATTGGCAAAATTCCTACTCTTGTTTTCATAGAAATGCTCCCTCACAATAACAAATTTTCATATAGGAATGGGCGCGGTGGCTCACGCATGTAATCCCAGCACTTTGGGAGGCTGAGGCAGGTGGATCACGAAGTCAGGAGTTCAAGACCAGCCTGGCCAAGATGGTGAAACCCCGTCTCTACTAAAACTACAAAAATTAGCCAGGCGCAGTGGCAGGTGCCTGTAATCCCAGCTGCTCAGGAGGCTGAGCCAGGAGAATCGCTTGGACCTGGGAGGTGGAGGTTGCAGTGAGCTGAGATCAGGCCACTGCACTCCAGCCTGGGTGACAGAGTGAGACTCCGTTGCAGGAAAAAAAAAAAAAAAAAGGAAAGAAAATTTGTATCATGAGAAGGCACTGGTTAAAAACAGCAAATATTTGAAAGTAAATGTCTTATAACATTAAGTAGCAGATACCTTTTGAAGCCCATAGATGGCCTTTACATAGTCACCCAAACTTCAGTTGTTAACACAGTAAGTGCAGATAATTTTTATAGCTTCCTATTAAAATTGTGTTAATGCCTTTACAAATTTTAACTCAAGTTTTCTTCTAAAATTCACTAACTTAAATTTTGTATATGGCATATAAGTTCCCTTTACATTCAACTTAAATTTCCTTATTAGGCAGTACCTGTGTGTCTACCACCCAATATTATTTGGGGTTCCTTCATTCGCACAGACATCACGGCTGGAGAAACAGGCTGTTCCTGCTTCTTCTTCCTCTTCAGTGCATCAGTTCATCAGTCAACCAAGTCGTGTGGGAGTGGAGGTCATATATCCCCTAGCATAGAGGGTGTCATTCCTGCGCACCCTGCTCAGCGTAGAAAAAGATCAGAAGGTCCTCTTAGGGGACACTTACTCAGGGAGGGCTAAGCCCCTTAAGTTGTGAGAGCTCTAATCAGCAGGTATAGACTGTTCAGGAGGGAGGGATGAGGCAGCCATTCTGAACCTGGAGCTCCGCCACCTCTTGTCCCATCTCCAGACAATTCTGGAGGGCTGTTCTGGCACATGTCTGAAAGGTGCACGTGGAGGAACAGTGTGGGCTTTGATCTGGTTCAGATGATGTCTGTCCTGGAGAGGCAGGAGGTCAGTGCTCAGTATCTGGGCTGGTGTCTTCGAGGTCACTAGGTTACGTTTTTGTATCCAAGTCCATTTTCACTAGGGAAGAGGCCAGACAGTCTAAATGGCTTCCAGAGCCCCTCTCTGCTTCTCTTTGGGAGATAGGGTCTGAAAGAGGCCAAGTCAGTATTTTGGGGAAATTCTACAAAGTCTGGTTGGAAACTGGGGAGCCCTCTTGCCTGGTGCTTAGTATTTGCAGTCCTAGCCACATAGATGTTTGTTAGTCCTAGCCACACAGAGCTAGGTTTGCATTTACATCAGCACAACCTTAAGTCAGAGTTGAAGAAGTGGCCAGGATAAATGTCTGGGTTGCAGGCTGGAGAACATCATAAAAGCAAACTGCTAGTTTGCTGATTTTCGTCTTGGCAATGAGCATTGAGTCCTGGCCAAAGTGCTTGAGTGCAGCATGAGGCTGATTCAAAAATCCACCTCCATGCATCGGCTGTCCATAAGATAAGAGGAAGCTCAGTTCATGTGTTGATGAGAGGCTCTGCCAGGTGAAAGAATCACAACTCAGGTGTCTTGACAGCTGGCTGACTTGTGAGAAAAGATCCAGGACAGATCTATTTTTGGATGCATGGACAGGCTTCAGCCTTCTAGAATAATGTGGGAGAAATGGTATGCAAATAAAATATGGTAGGAACTCCTGATAATGAAGAGTAAAAACATGAACTTAATAAAAAGAAGACACAGAACCTATAAAAACATTCCATGGTAAAAGAAATACAAATGGACTTTTCTAGCATAAAGAGGCATTCAACCATAATGGTGATCAGGGGAAAATAAATTACAAAATAAATGTGTTTGGTTGGTGTGTAATCAGGGATACTAATCTGTATCTTTGTTTGGGTTTCATTTTGAGATTGAGGATGGGAAATGGCTTATAGCCCTCAGGGGCCTTTGAGAAATGTGGCAATCATCCCCAAGAGCTATGTTCTTCCTGTTCATTCTTGACACTGGCTGAAGAGCCTCAGCTGAGAGAACGACCCACAAATACAGGTTAGGGATAGACTGTGGGGCTCTGTGCCTAGAGAGAGGAGAGTCACCTAAACTCCTCTTTACCGCAGCCCAATTCAAATGAGGATAATTCCAAGGAAACTAAACTCAAAGTCAGAAACAGCACTGCTAGGTTAGGCAAGAATTTGACTCTTCCAAGGTGAGAAGAAACAGAGGATGGATTAACACAGCCTTCCCTGGGAAAGAAACTGGGAGCTTTTTTAGCAGCCAGGGCCTTATAGATCCTGGACTCTGTGTAAAAAGTAAAGTAGAGGTTCCTCTTCAAAGACTTTCCTCCCCATTTGATTATGAATAAATAGTAACTTCTCATAGAAGCAAAATTTATTCAAAGACCGGTGCTCCTAAATATTTGCCCTGGCATGCTTATAGTGGTCCAAGCAAGCATTAGGTCATGGCCTGTTCCTCTTCCTCATTTAAAAGTGTTTTCACCTTTCTCAGCATTCCACAAGTTACTTCCTCCTTCCTTCGTTCTCCTCTACCTTTGTCTCTTTTAAAAAGTTCTAAGTTGCTAAACAATCGGGGACAAATACAGAATGTGAGGTCCTGTTCCAGCAGTAGGGTGGATGTGTCAGCTTATAAATAACCCTGTCTCTTGTTCGGTGTACTCTCGTGGCAAAACTGCTGGCGAGTGTACCCTTTCTGCAGGAAGTAAAAATGGCCTCACTAAATAAATTAAATTGATGTTCAAGTGCTATTTCTTTACGGCACTGAAAAACAAACATTTCAAAACACTCTGGAAACAGAAAATGTGGCTCCTGCAGGAAAAGGCCTGCTACTTGTCAGACACTTTTACACTCATTGTGGTAGTACATGACAGAACCTGTGGTGGTCCTAGGAAAGAAACTTGAACAGTGTACTCAGAATGGCGAACTCTGGGTTTTCTTGAGGGTCAAGATTACTGACATTTCATGTATTATATTTCATGTAAGACATTTGATGTCTTTTGGATATCTTATGACAGTTATGCATTTCTTTATAATCAGAAAAAAATTAGCATATAATCATGCATATATGTTTGTATATTGTACAGTGTACCAAAATGAATATGTATTTATATTCTCCTCCTTCTTTTTTTTTTTTTTTTTTTTTTTTGAGACGGAGTCTTGCTCTGTCGCCCAGGCTGGAGTGCAGTGGCCATATCTCAGCTCACTGCAAGCTCCGCCTCCCGGGTTCACGCCATTCTCCTGCCTCAGCCTCCCGAGTAGCTGGGACTACAGGCGCCCGTCACCTCACCCGGCTAGTTTATTTTTTGTATTTTTTAGTAGAGATGAGGTTTCACCATGTTAGCCAGGATGGTCTTGATCTCCTGACCTTGTGATCCACCCGTCTCGGCTTCCCAAAGTGCTGGGATTACAGGCTTGAGCCACCGCGCCCCGCCTATTCTCCCCCCCTTCAATTCAGAAAAAGCTGAAGCTCTTTACTCTCTCAGCCTGAGTCCAGGGAGGACTGATATCCACAAATTAGTGGATAGAAACTAATCAGCATTCTCTAATGGAGAAGTGTTTCTATTGTTTGCAGGTTGATAAAATCATGGTGAAATTACCATGCTACTTTTTTTAGTTTTTATTGTTTAGTATAAAATCTAAAACAAAATACATTAAATGCTTATTGACACATGTATTTATTCCTCACCTGGTTCATAATATCTGCCTAATTTTAAATTTTCTTCCATTTCATAGGTTTCAATTGATCTTATTTTATTGTAGGATATTAAATCTTATACAGGCATTGTTATTTTATATATTATGTTCTTTTATTTTGTATATTTTCTATTGGCATTTTACACTGAAACAAAGCAGTGTTTCATCATATAAATGACTTTATCTGTATTTTAAAAATAAGTCTGGCCAGGTGCGGTGGCTCACACCTGTAATCCCAGCACTTTGGGAGGCCGAGGTGGGTAGATCACGAGGTCAGGAGATCGAGACCAACCTGGCTAACACTGTGAAATCCCATCTCCACTAAAAATAAAAAAACAAATTAGCCCAGCATGGTGGCGGGCGCCTGTAGTCCTAGATACTCGGGAGGCTGAGGCAGGAGAATGGCATGAACCCGGGAGGCAGAGCTTGCAGTGAGCCGAGATCGCGCCACTGCTCTCCAGTCTGAGTGATAGAACAAGACTCCGTCTCAAAAAATCCCTAATACTATCCACATATGAATTTGGAGAAGGACACAAATATTTAAACCAAAGCAAAAATTTATAAGGAGAAAAAACTATGTGGAGGATGACATCACTAATACTTGATGTGTCAAAAATTGGTGTTCCTATGACAAAGGAAAGAAATGACTTATTCTTCATGACATAGAACAAAATAAAGGTCCAATGAAAGATAAATCTATACGGAAAAATAAATTGGTGTTGACAAGGTGAATTCTACAGGCTGTATCAGCATTTTGGAGGCTTCTGGGGATGGGCAAGGCCCCAGAGTTTCCTCCTGTGACATTCTCCCTGAAGTTGCTCATGCTCTTATTCAGTTTGAAAGTGTATAAAAATGTTTTTTTCTGTTCCAATATTGAAGAAATTCAAAACAAAAAGGCCTATGTATGCATGATTCTCAAACAATCAGTCAGTGGTGCCCGGCTAAGGAAGGGCAAAGAATCTCACATCCACAGAAGTACGATGTTCTGTCAGATAAAGATGCCTCCCTATGCCAGAGCCACATATTTGACATTTGATCAGAATCTTTCACAGGAAGCATTGCCCTGCAGCCCTACCACAGACTTAACCCTGAGAATCCGACTTAAACACTGATGAACACGCGCGCAAATGTTCTGATCTACATGGATCCTCTCTTAATGGTTCCTTCCAGGGATCTGGGATCTTTCCCAAAGTCATCTGCCACACACAGACCAACTCAAAAATGTGGACAAAAGCTTTGATCCTCACTGGCACACCTGCCCTGTCCTATCAGCTTCTCTAGAAGTACGCTGCTCTAATTGCTCCTGAGAGACCCCATCTTAAGGTATCTCTCTGTGCCAACATAATAGATTTCATAAAGTGGGAAGACAATAGGCTCTTGTCAAGTTATGCTGGGGGCTAAGATTCCCTTTACCTATGTCTCTAATTTACGCAAATATTGACTAACACAAATTCATCTCTAAGTGGTAGGAAACGTGAAGGAGGAGCCTCAGTTCACAGAAGAAGGAGAAAATGTAATCAATGCTGCCTAGCGTCCAGCTTAAGCTTACCCATGGGGGACTGAGTCTCTTCTGAAAAAAAGCAATGGTTCTCCATAGTATTAGTCTGTTCTCATGCTACTAATAAAGACATACCCAAGACTGGGTAATTTATAAAGGAAGGAAGTTTAATTGACTCACAGTTCCACATGGCTGGAGGTGGGCGGTCGGTTCAAAATCATGGAGGAAGGCAAGGAGAGGCAAAGTCACATCTTACATTGTGGCAGGCAAGAGAGCATGTGCAGGAGAACTGCCCTCTGTAAAACCATCAGATCTCGTGACATATATTCATTATCACAAGAACAGCTTGGGAAAGATGCACCCCTGTGATTCAATTACCTCCCACAAGGTCCCTCTCACAACACATGGGAGTTATGGGAGCTACAATTCAAGATGAGATGTGGGTGGGGACACAGCCAAACCATATCATTCATCACCTGAAGGAACTGTGGTCTCAGACAGCTGGGCATTGAGAATGCGTGCTGCCCCCTAGAATTCCACACCTACATCATAGAGAGAGAGAACAGTCTCAAAGGATTCTAAAGGGTAATGTGGGGAGTCAAAAGGAGGAGATGAATTCACAGTCCCTGCCTTACCTTCTGGTCTAACAAATACTACTCCTGTCCTGGCCCAACAGGATTCCCATACTCTTTTCTGGGTTGCATGAGGAGTAATTCAGAAAGACAAAAACTTATTAATGCCCCTCCATTCCCCACAGCTTCTGAGGTTTAAGTTGTGCATTCCTTGGGTTTTAGGTTGTTGTTCTCCCTCTACCTCCACAGAATCAGTGTGTCCCATTCCAATACCTGTAATTTCACCTGTATTCTTGTCACCTCCTACTTTCTCCTAGACATTTTATGTAGTAGAGCCAGGCAAAACAGAGACAAGCATATTTACATAAAACTTAACCAGAACTAAGTTGGAGTTCCATAAGCCCCATTGCGCTGGGATGGCACTCAGACTGGCCTAAGATTGTGGTTATGGAAAAGAATGTCACATTTTGCCCAGGAATGATCAGTGTGGAATCTCAAATTTGGGAAATGGATCCTTAGAGCTCCCAACCGTTTCATCCTTCTCTTGGAGGTAATCTGGAAGAGATGATGCCCTTTTGGAGGAAACCATGTCTAATCAACTAATTACCTAACCAGCATGTGTGGAAAGAAGGTAAAATCAGACAGTTGACCCATTTCGGTAGATTTGGTAATAAATGACACAAAGTCAGAGTTCAAGTGGTCTCAAAAGCCTAAAAGGTGACACAGATTAGTTTCAAGGAACACATGGTGTCACTGAGTGTTCCAGCTTCCCAGAGGGTGAGAACCACGGCAACTCTGAGCAGGCTGGGAAACGATCCCGGATCCTTGCAGTTCTGTGAGAAATCAAACTTCCGGCACTTTGGAAGTCAAGAAGCCAGAACGTTGGGGGATGCGGGATCACAATTACTTGGTGAGACACGCTGCCCTGGCTACGTTCACTCTCATCAGGTAGGAGAGGTTAAAGAACAGCCAGGTTCCCCCTCCGCATGGCGGAAGTGCTCTGAAGGCATGGAGGAGCGAGGCTGCAGGTGGAGCCTTCGTCCACCATGCCGGGAGCTGAAATTTCTTAACCAATGCCGGCCAGTGATGGCCGGGCTGCAGGACTACAATCCCAGCGTGCACAGGGATCAGGGACTGTGCGCATCACTGGAGGAAGGGGCAGAACGGCGCGCGCCTCGCTGATCTTTCTGGGAGATGTAGTCTCATGGCAACTCCCAGCCCTTTGGCTAGAAGGCTACAGGACTACAATCCCTGCCTGTACCAGGCTCGGGGGCAGTTCGCAGCCCAGAAGAAGGGGCAGGGCGTTGCGCGCCGCGCCTGGTATGCTGGGAGCTGTAGTCTCTTCACCATTCTTAGCCAATGGGTAGGTAGCTTCAGAACTACAATCCCAGTATGCGTCGGGGCGGTGCGTAGCCCTGGAGGTAGGGGCAGAGCGGTGTAGACTTACTGGTGTCCAAAGCGTTGCTGGCAGGCAATTCCGTGCCGCTCCCTTGCCAGGGAGCGTGAATACAGCTAGGGACATGAAGAGTAGGTCTGGGCTGGGCATTGAGGAGGGTATTAGGCTAGGAAGTATACTTTACCTTTGTCCAAATCGGGCGGTTCGGCCTCCCCTCACTGACCCTGTGCAGCTGGGTTTCCTCTCTCACCCGCACCTGAGGGTCTTTCCAGAGCATTGCATCGTCTCCAGCCCAGGGAGCTGCCTTCTTTCCTAAACTGCTATGGAAACTGTCCTGATGTGTGAGACAATGTCCATTGTGCCTCAGCCCTCTGTCTTTTCCAGCCAGAGCGCGAGCTCAGCTGCTTTTGAGAGAAATCTGCCACCTGGCCCACCTGCGCACAACTTAAGAACTTTGTAGGGGGTGACAAGGGCTGTGTCTTCGGGGAAATGTCACGGGCACTGGCGACTTTTTCGCAAATGTGAAAGTTGAGAAATCAAGAAGGTTAATTACTGGGTTGCCCAGGATCTGCTGAGAGCAAAGGAGAAAACCCCATTTCCCAGGCATGTGTCTTGTGAGCCATTTTTTATCAACCCTCTTAAGTGGACAAGCTCCAAAACACAACCTGAAGCTGATGATGATTTAGGCCATTTACGCTTGAACTAATTGGCCTCATCTCAAGTCAGTGTCTCAGAGACACAGTGGGACCTGATCCGTCAGGAACAGATAGCATTCCAGATTTGTGGGAGCAACTTCTGAGATGTGGAGCACTGGGGGGTCCTTTGAAACCTGTCCGGTTTCACATCTCTGCTTTGGATGGAAAGACCATCACCCACAGCAGTTAAGGATGTTCCTTAACTCACTGGGGCTCATCTGTTGAATTTTTCTATCTAGATAATGGAAACATCTAGGAGCACTTCTGCTTCCATGTAACCTCTTAATAATTGACGTCCTTAAAATTCTATGTTCTCAGGGACAGTTCCTTTGGTTCCCATATGGTACCAGCTTTCATGTTGTTCTATGTAATATGTAAAAACCTGGATGTTAATCTCCAAGACATTGTTCACATCACACATTCCAGTATGTTTCATTTGTGATTTCTGAATGTAGGACAATATCAAAGAACTGAAAACCTATTCATAAAAATTGGACTCTATTACTGTAGTTAGTGAATAATTTACCACTGAGGGTTAATTATACCTGAGTTCATTAGCACCTGTGTAAAGAAAAGAAAAAAAACAAAAGCAAAAATATGTGGCATCGGCCAGTCGTGGTGACTCAATGCCTGTAATCCCAGCACTTTGGGAGGCCAAGGTGGGTGGATCACCTGAGGTCAGGAGTTTGAGACCAGCCTGGCCTACATGGTAAAACCCCATCTCTACTAAAAATTCAAAAATTAGTTGTGGGTGGTGGCGTGTGTTGTAATCTCAGCTACTTGGGAGGCTGAGGCAGGAGAATTGCTTGAACCCGGGGGATGGAGGTTGTAGTGAGCCGAGATCATGCCACTTCACTCCACCCTGGGCGACATGCCTTGTACTGTAATGGACAGTCTCTCCCTTCCCGCCTAATAAGCCCTATTCAATTTTAAATAGTAGCCAATCAGGTCAGTTAGATCGTGCAGTACGACTCTAGCCAATGGGGAAAGGACACAGCTACAGGATCTGCTGCGTTAGGGATAAAAACCCGTGCCCTGCCTTGCTCAGTGTGCTCTTGCAGCCACGCCAGGCACAAGTGGCACTCTTCTGCAGAAGTAAATTGCCTTGCTGAGAAAGCTTTCTGCCAGAGTGCTTATTCTTCTTTGTGGCACCAAGCATTTATTTCCAACGATCTTGGGGGCTCGTCTGGGATTCACTTTCTCCTCTGGGGAGAGGTCCCCCATCATCTCTCATGAGGAGATGTATCTGACTGCCTTGTTGCCATGGCCTCAGAGGCAAGGGGATTGAGACTTCCCCTGGAGTGATGAATAAACACGGACTGTCAACAGTGAGGGTGGAAGGATCCTCACACACTTCCGTGACCAGGTAACTCTGTGCACAGACCAAGGTAAGAAACGTGGCAGGTGCAAGAAAGTATTTCCTTGGTGGTCAGGATATCTTGGAGGTTGAAAGTGCATGAATGAGATCCAAGGACATTGAGTGTGGAGTGAGGGAGTCCAGTCTGAGTTCCATGGTCACCTCATATGGCTTATTGCGGCCCTCCTGTAAAGGAGTCCAGGTCAGGAGCTTATAGTGAACCCACCAATGCTAAGAGGGACCTAAATTCCCTCTGAGGAAGTGGCCAGAGAGGATGAAGCAAAAGGAGAAGAGTGCAAGAGACCTCCAATAGGTGGGGTTAAGCCTCTCGGGAGAGGGAAGGCAAGAGATCTCTAATATAATGGGTTCAGCCTCACCCCAAACTTCCAAGGTAGGAAAGGCAAGAAATCTCTAGTATGACGGATTGAGCTGACTAGCACCCAAATGGGAAATACTCCAAGTAAGACAGGTAGTAAAAAGGATAAAGCTAACAGCAATGATATTCCCCTTGATAGTCCCCTAGGTTTCATGTTAAAATATTGGAAAGATAATGAAAGGACTAAGCATAAGGAAAAGCAACAAATGATAAAATGTTGCTGTTTTATTTGGACTCAAGAACTCATCCTCAAACCCTCAGTCTTCTGGCCAAAGTTTGGGTCAAATGAGGATGTGATGTGTCCGCTTTTAATTCAATATGTGAATGATAAAAGTCCAGTCAAGAAGAGCTGGACTATGCTCTTTGTTGGAGACAAGGACCTGTCCTCCTTTTTCCTTTAAAGAGAACCGGGGGAAACCCTGATCTAGCACCTCTGAAAAATAAGCTTGTTCCAATGCCTAAAGACTCCAATGCATGGGATCCCCTGGACCATCTTCCTCTGCTTAGTACCCCCGATCCCCCTCCTCAGGAAGCCACTGCTGCCCCAGACCCCACTCCAAATCCCCTCCTCCGTACAAGCCTTGTTCTTGGGAATTATCATCCCATCAGCCTGCTCCTTAGCAGCCTAAGTACCATTCCCTAAAAGGACTGTAGCGTGAGGTAGAACAATGTAAAAAGGACTTTTTCCTCTTGCGTCTAAGGAGTCAGCCCCAACCCTCTTCCCCTTAAGGGAGGTGTCCCAAGGAAGGGGGCCATTGGCTTCGTGAATGCTCCCTCAACTAGCTCAGAAGTTCAAAATTTTAAAAAAGAATTCAAGCAGCTGTTAGATGACCCTTGGAGTGGCAGATCAAATTGACCAATTTTTAGGACCTCAGTTACACACTTGGGCCGAGTTAATGTCCATACTGGACATCCTCTTTTCAGGAAGAAAGGAACATGATCTGTAGGGCTGCTATGGTAGTCTGGGAACATGAACATCCTCTTGGTCAAAACGTTCCAGCTGTGGACCAAAAATGCCCCATCCAAGACCCCCAAAGGGATAATAACAATGCAGCTCACCGGGAAAATATGCAAGACTTCAGGGAAATGATAATAAATTCGGGAGTCAGTACCCCCCCACAAAAATAAAATCTTTCCTGAGCATTCAACATTCAACAAGGGAAGGATGAAGGGCCTATGGAATTCATAGATAGACTGAAAGAGTAATGAGAACATATGCAGACTTAGATTTAGAAGACCCACTAGGGCGCAAAATGCTAAAGCTTCATTTTGTCACCAATGGTTGGCCAGATATCTCGAAAAAATTACAAAAGATAGAGAATTGGAAAGACCATCCTATGAGTGAGCTTCTCAGAGAAGCTCAGAGAGTATATGTGAGGAGGGATGAAGAGAGGCAAAACCAGAAGGCAAAAATGATGTTATCCACCTTCCAGCAGGGGGCTCCAAACCCATACACTTCTAAACAAAGCTTCCAGGGGGCCAAAACCTGTGAAGGATCCAAGCCTTCATCTGTCAGGCCCTATAAAGGGCATAGGGAAGCAAAACCAAAGAATCCTAGAGTAGGAAAAGAGGAAGGACAGGATAAGTGTTTTAAATGTGGTAGAGAAGGTCACTTCAAGAGGGAATGTTCTGACTGGGAGAAGGAAAAGAAGTTATTCCACTCGTGACTTTTGAGGAAGAATGGGGGGTCAGGGGCTATGTATTTTTTCTCTCGAATCCCACCAAAAGCTCTTGATAAATTTAGAGGTGGGGCAAAAATATGAGCTCATAACACTTTTAGTAGATTCAAAAGCAGCCCGCTCCTCTGTTTGTTTTCCTCCATCTGAGATCACCTGCTCCTTGGAAGAACTTTCTGTTTCAGGAGTAAAGGGAGAAGGATTTAAAGCCAAAATCCTAGAGGAAGCAGAAGTCAGATACAAAAACCAATCAACTCATATTAAGTTTTTATTAATCCTTGACCTGAGTCAGGAATTAACCAATTAGGAAGGGACTTAATGCTAAACTAGTTATAGGCTTACATGTTGGCACAGAGGGATTCCTCACCTCATTAAACCTACTTATCATCATGGATGAAAAATACATTCATCCTGCTGTCTGGTCAAGAGAAAGAAATCGGGGAAGACTTTATGTGTATCAAGTCCCTTCGATACACATAAAGTTCAAAACGCCTGGGAAAATAGTAAGAAGAAAGCACTATCCCATTCCCCTAGCAGGCAGAATAGGCTTGAAGCCCATAATTGAAGGTCTCATTCAGGACAGGCTCTTTGAACCCTGTTTGTCCCCTTATAACACCCCAATACTGCCTGTAAAGAAATCAGATGGGTCATATCAACTAGTACCTGACCTCAGAGCTATCAACCAGATAGTCCTGGCTACTCATCCCGATGTCCCTAATCCTTACACCATCCTCAGCAAAATCCCATATGACCATCAATGGTTTACAGTAATAGACTTAAAAAACACCTTCTGGGCATGCCCCTTGGCTGAAAACAGCCGGGACATATTTGCTTTCGAATGGGAAGATGCTCATTCTGAATGGAAGCAACAGTACCCATGGGGATTTTTGCCCCAAGGGTTCACAGATTCCCCTAACCTCTTTGGCCAAATTTTAGAACAGGTTCTGGAACAGATTTCTACCCCCAAACACATATGTTTGCTCCAATATGTAAATGTTCTTCTTATAACAGGTGAGGGTGTAGAACAAGTGACTGATTTTTCCATCCATGTCCTTAACTGTTTGCAAGGAGGAAGGTTATGAGTTTCAAAGGGAAAGCTTCAATTCGTAGATCCAGAAGTGAAGTACTTGGCATACTTAATAAGTAAATGCAAATGAGGGATAGAGCCTGAACGAGTTGAAGGAATCGTGTCATTGCCTCTGCCTGACTAAGCAAGAACTCAGAAAATTTCTAGGATTAGTTGGGTATTGTCACTTATGAATTGACTCATAGGCCCTAAGGACAAAACCTTTATATCTAAAGCTTACCCAAGAAAAGCCTAACCTTCTCCCGTGGACTTCTGAAGAAATCCACCAGGTTGAAGAACTTAAACATCAACTTGTAATTGCCCCTGCCCTAGCCTTACTTTCCCTAGAGAAAGCATTTCACCTTGTCGTTAATGTGAATGAGGGGGTAGCTCTAGGAGCACTTACCCAGGAACACTGGGGGCATTGGCAACCTGTTGCCTTCCTATCAAAAGTTTTAGATCCACTAACCTATGGGTGGCACGAATGTGTTCAGTACATTGCAGCTATCACCCTGTTAACTGAAGAAAGTAGGAAAGTAACCTTCAGAGGAAACTTAGTTGTGAGCACACCCCATCAAGTTACAACTATCTAGAACCAAAAAGCAGGGAGATGGCTCACCGACTCAAGAATTTTTAAGTATCTAGCTATCTTATTAAAAAGAGATGACTTAACATTAACCAGTGACAATTCACTTAACCCAGCAGGTTTCCCAACAGGGAGCCCAAATCAAAAAGGGTTAGAACATAAGCGTTTAGATCTAATTAATTATCACACAAAAGTCAGGCCTGATTAAAGGCCCCTTTCAAAATGGGACAACACCTAATCCTAGGTGGTTCTTCTCGAGTGATTGAAGGAAAAGGCATAACGGACATTCAGTAATTGATGGCGAAGCTCTCGCAGAGATAGAGTCGGGAAGATTGCCTAATAATTGGTCCGCTCAAACATGTGAATTGTTTGCACTAAATCAAGCCATAAAGCACTTGCAAAATCCAGAAGGGACAATTTATGCTGATTCCAAATATGCCTTTGGAGTAGCTCATACCTTTAGGAAAATTTCCGACTGAACAAGGTCTTATTAATAGTAAAGGCCAAGACCTGGTGCACAAAGGTATAATGATAATTATATTAGATAATTAGATTATTAGTATTAGATAATCTCCAACTGCCAGAAGAAATCGCTATTGTCCATGTTCCAGGACACCAAAAAAAGACCTCCTTTGGAAGCTGAGGGAATAACCTTGCAGATTAAATAGGCAAACAGGTTGTCATTTCCTCTGAAATGCCTTTTTTTCACTTAACCCCTTGCCTTCCTCCCCCAACTGCAGTTCCTATCTTTTCTTCTGCTGAAAAAGATAAATTAATAAAAATAGGGGCCAAAGAAAATTTATGCATGGTGGTGCATGCCTGTAATCCCAGCTACTGGGGAGGCTGAGGTGGGAGAATCGCTTGAGTGCGGGAGGTGGAGGTTGCAGTGGGCCAAGATCATGCCATTGCACTCCAGCCTGGGCAACAGAGCGAGACTCCCTCTCAAAAAAAAAAAAAAAAAAAAAAGACCCTACTTTAGCCACAAAGACAAAAAGACAAGATTGTACTTTTACAGCACACACTCATGGGATAAAACAAGGACCTTTGTCCCGATGGAAGTTCTAATGAAGAAGAATAAGCATTGTCAAATGTAGGTGTGTGCCTTTGGACTTGGGCTGGTTTATCTCTGGCCATATATACAACATAGAGTAGGGGTCAACCTTGACATGACAGTTAATGACTCCCATGGCCTTAGTGCATTTACATCTTACAGAAATCAACAACAAAGTCCAGTGCTTTCTTCTTTTATGTTAAATGCAGCAGAGTGGATGTCAGAGCATATTTGTGTACTATTCTGGATATAGTTTATAAGGCAATTAAGTTTATACATGTATGAAAGTTTCTTTCTATATTACTATTAGTACCAATATTTATCAATACTTCCATATTCATTCTACATCTTTATTCTCTATAAATATAAATAAAAATATTGATACATTGGGGTATATATACACACATAGGTAAATAGATTTTTATTTTTATTTTTTTTTGAGATGGAGTTTCACTCTTGTGGCCCAGGCTGGAGTGCAATGATGCTATCTTGTGTCACTTTAACCTCTGCCTCCCGGGTTCAAGCACTTCTCCTGCCTCAGCCTCCCAAGTAACTGGGATCACAGGTCTATGCAACTATGCCTGACTAATTTTCATATTTTCAGTAGAGACAGGGTTTCTCCATGTTGGTCAGGCTGGTCTTGAACTCCCCACCTCAGGTGATCCACCCACCTTGGCCTCCCAAATTGCTGGGATTACAGGCATGAGCCACTGCACCTGGCCAGGTAAATAGATTTTTTTAAACTTATATACAGGATGAGTATGTCTATGTAAATATGTATACAAGAAATATTCCCCAAAAGACCATTTTCAATCACTTGGCATATACACATTATGCAGGTATGTGATTACTTCCAATCTCTTTTACTCAATAGCATTTCAGAATGAAACATATTTGTACAATATTGTTTGTATAAACAAAATAACCTTCACCTTCAGTAGCATAGGCCTCAGAAATGAGCTGACAGCAAAGCCACATTATACATGCTGTTCAGGTGTGCATTTCAGCATCCTGCATTCCTTCTCAATGTATGTATGTGTTCTTCACATCAACTAGTTTGGCCCTGCTTTGATAAATCTGTAGTCATTCCTTAGATACTTAGATAATTGGCTGATTGAATCTACCTAGGCTAAGAAAATTGGCTGATTGGAATCATCTTGGGCTAATCTAGTTGGCTAATTCGATTCACCTATAGTGATATAATTGCCTAATTGGTATCACTTGGGCTAATTTAATTGGCTGATTGGAATCACTTGGGCTGAGCTAACTGGCTGACTAGAATCACATGGGCTGAGTTCATTGACTGAATTTCTGTGTCTTGAGGCGAATGAGTAAGGTAATGACCTCTTACATACTTTTCTTTGGGGCCTTTTTTTCAATACATACTCACAAATGGACATTAATTAGATGTGTATATAAGCCTTTGTGTTTGTATATGTTTTTGTATAACATGTCTTTTTTTTTTTTTTTTTTTTTGAGACGGAGTCTCGCTCTGTCGCCCAGGCTGGAGTGCAGTGGCGCGATCTCAGCTCACTGCAAGCTCCGCCTCCTGGGTTCACGCCATTCTCCTGCCTCAGCCTCCCGAGTAGCTGGGACTACAGGTGCCCGCCACCGCGCCCGGCTAGTTTTTTGTATTTTTTTAGTAGAGACGGGGTTTCACCGTGTTAGCCAGGATGGTCTCGATCTCCCGACCTCGTGATCCGCCCGTCTCGGCCTCCCAAAGTGCTGGGATTACAGGCTTGAGCCACCACGCCCGGCCTGTATAACATGTCTTATATCTGTTTCTAAATCTACAGAAGTGCCTGGCCGGCTGCAGTGGCTCATGCCTGTAATTCCCAACACTTTGGAAGGCAGAGGTGGGTGGATCACCTGAGGTCAGGAGTTCGAGACCAACATATTTGTGCTACACATGCTCACAGGCACGTAGTACACCCTATATCCTTGTACTTTAATCAGGATATCTGTGCTGCACGTGCTTACGGTCATGTCCCAGCTCACAGGCTATGCCCCTTCCTTATTTGGGAATATTATTACTTTTCTAAGTCTTTTCATAAATAACTTCCTCTTTTCCTTTGTTCTCCATTGCTTTTACCTATTTAGGAAAGTTTTAAGTTGTTAGCCAATCAGGTTCAGTTTAAATTGTGAAGTCTGGCTCCAGGCAATGGAGACAAGACACAGTAGCAGGGACAAGCTGCGTAAGGGATAAAAATTGCTTCCCTCCTTTATTCAGGTGTGCTCTTACCATTATCCCATCTGCAAGGAGCACCCTTTGCAGAATGTAAATTTGCCTTGCTGAGAAAACTTTTTGTCTGAATCCTGATTTTTCCTTGTGGTACCAAGGAACAAGCATTCTATTTCTGAATAAATATTTTACTTATAACAAAATGGTGGCCCATATGGGGAGCCATTCTCCTCCAGGGGGGTCTCCAGTCCTCTCTCATGAGGAGGCACCCCACTGCCTCTTGAGGCAGCCTCAGGGGTAAGGAATCAAGATCTACTTGGTATCACAAATAAACCTGGACTCTCAGCAATGCAGGAAGAAACCAGCCAGTGACCTGGAGTAAAGGACCCTCATATACCACGTGGACCAGGCAACCTCATGCATGAACCAAGGAAGGAAATGCCAGAGGAGCCGGTAAAGTATTTCCTTGGTGGTCAGGACTAAGAAAAGAAAAGCAGCGGGGCAGTGAAGCATTCCTTGATTAGGACATACCAAGGAAAGAGGAGCCACAGGGGCAGTAAGGCATTCCTTAGTTAGGAGTAAGGGAAGAAAAGCCACTGGGAGTGATGAAGTATTCCTTAGTGGGGATGTCTTACAGGTTACAAAAAGGTGAAAAATTCCCATTAGTGGGAGACTGAACCTCACACACTCCTCTGGCAGTAGGAAAAATAGTCAGAACTTCCCTTTCCTTTCTTCTCAGGGGAAGAAAGAGGCTAAGCTCCGTTCCCACTGGCTGCTCCCTAGGGACAGGAGAAGGAGAGGGGAGAACAGCAGTGCAGGTGGCTGGCAGAGGCAGGGAAAGACCAGCAGAGAGGAGAGAGAAACTGAGAGAAGAAGTCAGAGAGAAAGAGAGAGAGATTGAGCAGCAAGCACAGCTCCACATTGTTGCAGATCGCTGGCACCCAGCAGAGTGGCGGCTGGAACGCTCTCCTCGCACCTGGCCATGCAGCCAGAGCCACTCAGGCCACCGGCCACCAATCTCCAAACCTTCCATGCCACTCGGGAGTGTCTTGCCACCCTCGGAGGACGGCAGGCCATGGACACCTGTAAGTTGGAGCTGAGCAGAAGAGTGTGAGTGCGTCAGGGCCAGGAGCCTGTGCCACCCAGCCAGGCAGCCAGTTACACCAGGAAGGGTGTGGATCCCTCTGCCCAGCCTGGCTCTGCATGGAAGAAGAGGGCGGGCACTGGCGCTGGGAAGAGAGCAGAGGAGGAGAAGTTCTATGACTCATGCAACTTGCCTCGGGTATCTGCTAAGTCTCTTGGCTGGCGGCTGTCCAGGACCTGGACTGCAGCCACGCGGATCCCATCCAGCCCAAGAGACTAAGTGGAGAGAGAAGAAAGAGGGGTTGACAGAGAGAGAAAGAGAGAAAGTGCAAATGAGAGAGAAATAGATGGGGAGAATCAGTGAGAGACTGGAAGAGACAGAGATCAGAGAAAGACACAGAGGGTGAGAACAGGGAGAGAAATACTGTAAAAGGAAGTCGGAAAGTTGAGGCATGTCAAAGTTTGTGAAAGTCATATAAGAATGTATACAGGAAATATCGTATAATTTAAAAGTAATTAGACCTCCTGAATATAAAACTATTCAAGAAACAGTTTATATGCAAGGTATGTAAGGAAATTAAAATGTATTTTTAGTAAAAGGATTTTAAAAAGGTGCTAAAGAAAATTCAGAAGAAAAAATATTACTAAACCAAAGACAAATGTTATCCAAACCCCTTATAAAAGAAATCTTGTTCCAACTGCATCGAGGAACCCAAAGTTCGAGGAACCCAAACTTTGGCCAGCCCAAAGTTAATGCCAACAAATTTCCACCTCCAGCGGCTCCTAGAGAGGCCGCGGCATCAGCCAGCAGGGGGACCTAGCTGTGGACAGACACTTCCCGTGCTGGGGAGGGCGCTGGGCAACCACTGGACAGCGCAAACCAGCCAGAGGCCAGGGGCCAGATGGTGGGGGCTCAGGCAGGAGCAATGTCCAGGGACAACCGGGCGAATCACAAAGACCTGTGGGGAAAAGAAAGAGATCAGCCTGTTACTGTGTCTATATAGAAAGAAGTAGACATAAGAGACTCCATTTTGTTCTGTGTTTGAGATGCTGTTAGTCTGTGACCCTACCCCCAACCTTGTCCTTGCAAGAGACATGTGCTGTGGTAACTCAAGGTTTAATGGATTTTGGGCGTGCAGGGTGTGACTTTGTTCCTAGATAAGCTAGGTATTGTCTAAGGTTTCTCCCCATGTGATAGACTGAAACTATGCTGCCTAAAGGTTTATGGAGATGTTTGCATATGCATCTCAAGGCACAGCCTTGTCCTTTGAATTTATTCATGTCACAGAGGTTTTTGTTCATATGTCTTACTGCCGATTTCCTCTTTTTTCTTTGTTTATATTGTCCTGCCACTCCCCTGTCTTTAAGATGGTAAAGATAATTATCAATAAATACTAAGGGAACTCAGAGACCGGGGCCGGCGTGGGTCCTCTGTAAGCTGAGCGCCGGTCCCCTGGGCCCCGCTTTTCTTTCTCTATACTTTGTCTCTGTGTCTTATTTCTTTTCTCAAGTCTCTCGTTCCACCTTACGAGAAACACCCACAGGTGTGGAGGGGCAGGCCACCCCTTCAAGACCCTCATCCCCAAGGCTGCAATGCACAAGAGTGGTGAGAGCCACAGCAAGTCTGAAACATTGAGAGGGTGCGAGGCCGCCATGTCTCCCGGGTGGCGCTAAGCGAGTGTGGACGGTAAGCCACCCAGGTGCGGAGGCAAGAGACTGAAGGCACAAGCTGTTCCAGTATAATAAAGAAAATACTTAAAATAAGAATAGTTATGTTAGACATAGACTATAGATTGATTATGTATGGATATTACTAATCATTAGTTTATAGCATTACTCTTTATTCCATTGTGATAATAATCTTTGTTCTACTATTGTAACCTAGGAAGAAGAGTGTGAACCCTCTGTCATGCCCGGACAGGGCCACTAGAGGGCTCCTTGGTCTAGCGGTAACGCCAGTGCCTGGGAAGGCACCCATTACTTAGCCGACCAGGAAAGGTAGTCTCTCTTTCCCGGGGGGAAGTTAGAGCTGAGTCTGCTCCACTGCCTCTTGTGAAAAGCCTGACTGATGTCAGGCCCGCCAGCAGCCATCTGGAGGCCTAACCATCTCCCTGTGATGCTGTGCTTCAAGCGGTCACGCTCCTGGTCTGCTTTCATGTTCCGCCCTGCACACCTGGCTCCGCCTTCTAGATAGCAGTAGCAGAATTAGTGAAAGTAGGAAAGTCTTTGAAATGCAGGGAAGAAATAATGACTCAAGGTGTCTGTCTCCACCTCCGCTACCAAACAGGGAAGGGCCCCTTGTCTGGTGGACACATGACTCGCGTGACCTTACCTATCACTGGAGATGGCTCACACTCCTTACCCTGTTCCCTTGCCTTGTATCCAATAAATAACAGCACAGCCAGGCATTCCAGGCCACTACAGGTCTCCGCGTCTTGGTGGTCGTGGTCCCCTGGGCCCAGTTGTCTTTTCTTCTATCTCTTTGTCTTGGGTCTTTATTTCTATGATCTCTCGTCTCCACACATGAAAAGAAAAAATCACAGGCCCTGTAGGGCTGGACCCTATGGCGAGGATCTTCCACTTTCTGTTTTCTCAGAACTAAAAGTCTTTTAGCACAGGCACCACCCCTAGAGTGTCCAGCACACCAACATCAGCCTGGAGACCACGTCCTCATCAAAGGATAGAAGAAAGGAAAACTTGAGACAGCCTAGGAAGGCCCCTACCTCATGCTGCTACCCACCGAGACTGCCGTTTGCACAGCAGAAAAAGGATGGACACATCACACCCAAGTCAAAAAAGCATCATTACCTTCAAAATCATGGGCCATTGTTCCAAGGTGAAGGCCTACCAAATTAAAGCTAAGAAAAACTCTATCTACCTTTTCTTTTTCTTTTCTTCCTTTAACTGCTCGCCATCGTTTTTTTTTTTTTCAGCTGTCTTTAAAAAATTTTTTTATTATGCTTTAAATTCTGGGGTACATGTGCAGAATATGCAGTTTTGCTACAGTTATACATGTGCCATAGTGGTTTGCTGCACCCATCAACCTGTCACCTACATTAGGTATTTCTCCTAATGCTATCCCTCCCCTAGTCCCCCACCCGTCGACAGGCCCCAGTGTGTGATGTTCCCCACCCTGTGTCCATGTGTTCTCATCATACAACTCCCATTTATGAATGAGAACATGTGGTGTTTGGTTTTCTGCTCTTGTGTTGGTTTGCTAAAAATGATGGTTTCCAGCTTCATCCATGTCCCTGCAAAGGACGTGAAATCATTTTTTACGGCTGCATAGTATTCCATAGTGTATGTGTGCCACATTTTCTTTATCCAGTCTATCATTGATGGACATTTGGGTTGGTTCTAAGTCTTTGCTATTGTGAATAGTGCCACAATAAAAATATGTGTGCATGGGCCGGGCACAGTGGCTCATGGCTGTAATCCCAGCATTTTGGGAGGCTGAGGTGGGCGGATCACAAGGTCAAGAGATTGAGACCATCCTGGCTAACACAGTGAAACCCCATCTCTCCTAAAAATACAAAAGTTAGCTGGGAGCCAAGATCACGCCACTGCACTCCAGCCTGGTGACAGAGCAAGACTCTGTCTCAAAAAAAAAAAAAAAGCAAAACAGATAATGAGAAAAATATGACTGCTAGACACACATAAAACAATAACAATGTAACTGGTAATAACAACTCCATTTCTTTAATCAATTATTTAAAATATAAATTAATTAAACTACTTAATAAAATGAAATGTGGTCTTGGGACTTTGGAAGGCCAAGATGGGTTGATCACTTGATCCGAAGGGTTCACTACCAGCTTGGGCAACATGGGAAAACTGTCTCTACAAAAAATACAAAAAGCTAGCCAGGTGTGATGGCAAATAGTTGTAAACCAGCCACTTGAGAGGCTGAAACAAGAGGATCATCTGAATTTGGGAGGTTCTGGCAGCAGCGAGCCCTGCAAATCAGCCTGGTTGGCCAAATGAGACCATATTTGAAATATAAATGAGGACTGGCACGTTGGCTCATGCCTGTAATCCCAGAACTTTGAGAAGCTGAGGCAGGCAGATCACGAGGTCAGGAGTTCGAGACCAGCCTGGCCAATAAGGTAAAACCCCGTCTCAGCTAAAAATATAAAAATCAGCCAGGTGTTATGGCATGTGCCTATAGTCCCAGCGACTCGAGAGGCTGTGGCAGAAGAATCTCTTGAACCCGGGAGACAGAGGTTGCAGTGAGCTGAGATCGTTCCACTTTACTCCAGCCTGGGTGACAGAATGAGACTCCATCTCAAAAAAAAAAAGAAAGAAAGAAAGAAAGAAACCTACACTGAAAAAACACACTAATATGAAACTTCAAAATAAGAATAAGAGAAATGTTTACTCATAAAACCTGGTATGCAACATTGATGTATCATTTAAAAACATTTGTCAGGCTGGGTACAGTGGCTCACACCTGTAATCTCAGCACTATAGGAGGCTGAGGTGGGCGGATCACCTGAGGTCAGTAATTTAAGACCAGCCTGGCCAATGTGGGTGAAAGCCCATCTCATACAAAAATACAAAAATTAGCTGGGCATGGTGACACATGCCTGTAATTCCAGCTACTTGGGAGGCCGAGGCGTAAGAACTGTTTGAATCCAGGAGGTGGAGGTTGCAGTGAGTCAAGACTGCACCACTGCACTCCAGCTTGGGTGATAGGGCGTGACTCCATTTCAAAAAAATAATTTAAAAATATTTGTCTAGGTAACTGCAATATTTAGCTGTTACTGTGTCTCATTAAATGCAGGTATTTTGAATCATTGGCATGCACTGTGTGGCAGTGAAATTTCAGAGAATATGCAGTATAATTATAAATAGAAGATTCTAATGAGAAACTTTTAATAAATAAGCATTAAAAAATTAGAGTTAGTTTTTATATTCTAAATATATGTTATTCTTACACAAAATGAAACTGCTGTAATCTAACTTTTGAAGCAAACAATAGCCTTACATTGTTAAACATAGAAAATATATCAGAATAGGGTTAGACCCTCTGATATGTAAAACATGTATTAGGAAATAAACTATGTTATTATTTAGATATAGGCTGAAAAAAAGTAGATAAAAATCTTATAATTCTGTACTGCCTGCAGCAAACTTAAATTTATAAGTAATTATTTTAGTAAATATGGAGTGCCTACTAATTATCTCATTTGCTTTAGGCATACCACGCAAATTCCAGCATATTGTCCTAAATATCTGAATCTAAAATTACAGACAAATTTGAAATAGAAAACAGAAATTAAAAATGTATAGAGAGTGACATCAGTAAGATGAAAAGATTAAAAGTCCCCTACATTCATATCCTCTTACAGCAAAATAATGTCACCCAACCCTGACAAAAATGCCTTTATGAGAGAACCAGGCATTATGGCTCACACCTGTAATGACAGTTACATGGTACATTAAGGTTGGAGAACTGCTTCAGGCCAGGATTTCGAGACCAGTTGGGTTATGTAGCCAGAGCCCATCTCCAAAATAAGTGCCCGTAAGAGAGATTTGAGATCCATGGAGGGAGTTGTGAAATGCTGTTAAAGCTGAAGATTGAGAAGTGTTCTATTCAGAAGGCAGGCCCTCATTGAGATGGGAAAGTGCAGGGTCCCTGTTCTTGGCTACAGACCAGGATAGGGTTCACCCAACTTGGTCCCACTGAGGATTGTGAACTTACTCTGTAACTATCCCAAACTCCTCCCAGCCACAGTCTGGGAGAGGTCCTGCCATTCCAGAGACCTGGAGGAAGGCACCCATTTACAGCCACAAAGGCAGACCTGCAGACATTGACCTTTACTGTTTCTGAAGTGGCTCAATGACTCAGTTTCAGTTACCTGAGCCATAGTTTATGGTCAGTTCTGCCTATAGAGAATCCACACAGTTACCTGAGAAAATGCTGATACTCAGTGAAAGCCATACTCGTCCGCTTCCTGATATAAAGCCCACTATATTCAGAACCCACTGCAAAAACCTGCCCTAATGTCTGCCCTACGGAGCAAAGTCCTGAAGGATATTCAGTCTGTCCAAAAATAAAATGGGAATTACAACCACCCAAGCCCCTGTAACAAGCCAACTAAAGGTGGACCCTAGTGGAGATCCAGCAGCCTTGTGACCAAGCTACAATCCCTCTTCACTACAAACTCAGAGGGCATCTCATCACCCTAAGGACCCAACAAAAGAAGATCTTTACCTTCTAAAATCAGTTTATGAAAACATGAAGAAGTGTTTGCTCCATCAAATTCAGACACCAATACAAAACTATACTGTGCCCATTGTCAATGCTTTTATTTTATTCTAGCACTGGAAATATATGGCAGAAGAACAAGTCAAAGAAATAAAAGAAGCCATTGAAATTGAAAAACAGTAAAAAGCTGCTGTTTGTGGATCACACAATCTTATATTTAGAAAACCATAAAGAGTACATTGCAACCTATCTAAACTAACCGATACACTCGGTAAATTAGCAAAATGTAAAATTAGCATAGAAGTATATGTATGGTTTCATCCACTTAAACCATCTGATAAAATAGAGGAAGAAAAAAATCTTATTTACTATAGCATTAATTAATAAATTTCTGAGGAAAAAATTAACCAAGGAGGTAAAAAGTCTTTACAATCAGCACTTTGGGAGGCCGAGGCGGGCGGATCACGAGATCAGGAGATTGAGACCATCCTGGCTAACACGGTGAAATCCCGTCTCTACTAAAAATACAAAAAATTAGCCAGGTGTGGTGGCAGACGCCTTTGGTCCCAGCTACTCCGGAGGCTGAGACAAGAATGGAGTGAACCCTGGAGGCGGAGCTTGCAGTGAGCGGAGATCGTGCCACCGCACTCCAACCTGGGGGACAGAGCAAGACTCAAAATAAATAAATAAATAAATAAATAAATAAATAAATAACTCTCCTAATTTCAACATCTATTTCCTTTTGAATCTATCTTATTTTTGTGTCTGAGAAACACTTTTGGATTTGAGGATAATTTAAAAACAATAATAACTCTATCTCTTTTAGGTATTATTGCTTATTTCTACTTATGTGTTATGTGTCAAAAAAAAAAAAAACCACAAAATTTACAATAAAACATTTCTAGGCCTTTCGGGATGGCTTACGCCTATAATCCCGTCACTTTCAGAGGCTGAGGCAGGCAGATCACAAGGTGGTTAGATCGAGACCATCCTGGCCACCATGGGGAAACATAGTCTCTACTACAATACAAAAAATTAGCCAGGTATGGTGGCACGCACCTGTAATACCAGCTACCAAGGAGGCTTAGGCAGGGGAATCACTTAAACCCGGAAGGCGGAGGCTGCAGCCAGCCGAGATCGTGCCACTGCACTCCAGCCTGAGAGAGAGAGTGAGAAGTACATCTTTCTAAATATTGTTTGTTCATATTAATTATATTGACATTATTATGCAACATATGACTAGAATGTTTTTATCTTGCAAAGCTAAATCTCACTACACATGAAACAACTACCAATTCTTCCCATTTCATGGCACTTTTCAAACACTACATTGTTTTCTGTTTCAAAGAGCATAACGGTTTTTTTTTTTTTTTTTTTTTGAGACGGAGTCTCGCTCTTTCGCCCAGGCCGGACTGCAGTGGCGCTATCTCGGTTCACTGCAAGCTCCGCCTCCCGGATTCACGCCATTCTCCTGCCTCAGCCTCCCGAGTGGCTGGTACTACAGACGCCCGCCACCGTGGCCGGCTAATTTTTTATATTTTTAGTAGTGACGGGGTTTCACCGTGTTATCCAGGATAGTCTCGATGTCCTGACCTCGTGATCCGCCCGCCTCGGCCTCCCAAAGTGCTGGGATTACAGGCGTGAGCCACCGCGCCCAGCCTGCTTTATATATCTTATACAATATCTGTCTGTTTGTGGCTGGCTCATTTTATTTTGCATAATGTCATCAATATTTATCTTAGTGGTTGTTAGATATGTGTTGTGTATCATTTCTAAATATTTGTAAATTTATTAAGTATTTGTATTATTGTTTTATACTCTAATTCCATTTTTGTCATAGAAAGGAATCTATTAATTTTCAGCTTTAAAAAATGAGTTAAGACTTTGTTTTTGGCCTAACAGGTGGTCCATAAAGAAGAAAGTTGTAGAGCTACTGAGAAGGCTGTGTATCCTGATGTTTTTGAGTATTGTGTATACCTTCATTGGAAATAATTGTTTTTTTACTGCCTTCTACTCCTCTGTTCCCTTACTAATATTCTGTCTTGTTTTATTATTAAAACAGAAAATGGGTTACTGAGACAGCCTATTATAATTATATTTCTCTCTATGTGTTTATTCAGTTTTCTTAGTATTTGCTTTATATATTTGAAACCCTAATTTGAGACACACACACACACAAATACAAGCATGTATAAACAAATTTGTCATAGTTCCCAGTGAATGAATCTACATATTGTTTAACGTGTTTTTGTCTTTTTAAGTTTTGACTTAATGTACGTTTTATAAAATATGGGTTTTTGACTTAAGATGTAGCTTGTATATTACTATTGTGACCTCTTCTGCTCTCATTTGGTTAACATTTACATGAAATTTCTACTTCCATCTTGCCACTTTCAGTCTTTTTTTGTTATTAGATCTCAACTGAGTTTTGTAGAAAAGCAAGTTAAATCTTGATTTCACAAAATTTTTAATAAACCCTTTTATTGAATTTCTCTTGATTGGAAAGATAATCATATATATAATTTTAAATTGTTTTCTGAAAGAGAAAAACTTATGAATGTTATTTTATTATTTGTTTTATTTGATTCTTTTATCTTTGTCTCTCATTTTCCTTTCTTTTATTTATTTATTTTTTTTTATTGCTTTCAGGTTTTTAAAATTTTTCAGTTGTGTATCTATACAGGTATTTTCTTAGTGGTACCTTCGGGGATTATATAAAACCTCTAAAAGATCCAACAATATATTTAAATGTGGTTAAAAATTAACTTAAGGTACATACAAAAATTCTTCATCATTACATCTGCCTACATTGCTGCTCTGAAAATTCTCTTATTTGTGAATTTTGAAATTTTACTTATATATGTGTTTGTTATAAATATCTTTGTGTATATCCTAGTTTTTTTGTTCAGCTTTTTCATGTTTACATCATTTTTTCTTTTAAGAAATTTTTCAGTTACTTTTTGTAATTTTTATATCCAAAATTTTTATTTTTGGCTATTTTAATATTTCTTGTTGTTATCCTCATTTTTCTGATCTTCAGTAGTTTTCTGCATTTCTATTTCACTTACTGAATATTATTATATTTTATTTATGTATTTATTTTATCTGAGATGGAGTCATTATCTGTCGCGCAGGCTGGAAGCAGTGGCACAATCTCAGCTCACTGCAACCTCCGCCTTCCAGGTTCAAGCGATTTTCCTGCTTCAGTCTCCTGAGTAGCTGGGGTTACAGGTGCTTGCCACCATGACTGGCTAAGTTTTTGTATTTTTAGTTGAGACAGGGTTTCACCATGTTGGCTAGGCTGACCTTGAACTCCTGACCTCAAATGATTTACACACCTTGGGCTCCTAAATTGCTGGGATTACAGGCATAAGCCACTGTGCCCAGCCTATTTTATTTTATTTTTGAGACAGTATTGCTCTGTTGCCCAGGCTGCAGTGCAGTGATACAATCTCCAGTCACTGCAACCATCCCTTCCCGGGTTCAAGCAATTCTTGTGTGTCAGCCTCCCAAGCAGCTGGGATTACAGGCTCGTGCCACCATGTCCAGTAAATTTTTGTGTTTTTAGTAGACACAGGGTTTCACCACGTTCTCTAGGCTGGTCTCAAACTCCTGACCTCATGTGATTTTCCCACCTTGGCCTCTCAGTGTGTTGGGATTATAGGAATGACCACCAACCCTGGCCTGTTCAATTTATTTAGAATTTTAAAAATTACTTTATATGCTGTTTATATTGCTTTTGAAATTTTTTTTTCATGGGGCCATGTTTCTCTAATATTTTGTGTACATTATAATCTTTGATTGAGATTTGGACATTGACAGAAAGCTACCTGTTCCAATCTTTATAATATAGTTTGTCCTGGCATAGTCTGAAATCAATTGTCTTGGCTGCAGATTCTGGGAAATTCTCAAACATGTTCTTAGGATGTGTCTTGTCTAAATTTTGTGTTTATTGTTTAGTTAAATTGGCTTATTAATTTTTTTTAATAATTAGTAATCACTTGCTGCAGCCATTCCCTGTTTGGGGTACTACAGTTTCTCTGCTTCTATAACATTTACCTTTAGACTCAGTGGACTCAAACTGTCATTCCAACGTATATCACCACTTCTTTCAGCCTTTTATGTCATGGGAGACATTAATCAGTGTCTAAAAAGCATGTGGAAGCCAGAAATAAAGATGTATGTGCCAATGTTTTCCTTTTTTCTTTTCTTTTTTCTTAGTTGGCAATTTATATTTGTGTGTGTGTGTGAGACAGAGTGTCACTCTGTTCCCTATGCTGGAGTGCAGTGGCATCATCTTGTCTCACTATATTCTCTACCCCCACAGTTCAAGCAATTCTCCTGCTTAAGCCTCCCAAGTAGCTAGGATTAGAAGTACCTGTTTCCATGTCTGGCTAATATTTTGAATTTTTAATAGAGATGGGGTTTCACCATGTTAGTCAGGCTGGTCTCAATCTCCTGACCTCAGGTGATCCACCTGCCCTGGCCTCCCAAAGTGCTGGGATTAAAGGCATGAGCCATCACATCTGGCTGGAAATTTCTTTTCTTTTTCTTTTTTTCTTTTCTTTTTTTTTAATGAGACGGAGTCTTGCTCTGTTACCCAGGGTGGAGTGCAATGGTGTGATCTCAGCTCACTGCAATCTCTGCATCCTGGGCTCAAACAATTCTCTGCCTCAGCTTCCCAAGTGGCTGGCATTTGCCCACCACCATGCCTGGCTAATTTTGTTTGTAAATGTATCCCATATTTATCAGAATCTTGCAGTTGAAGTAATGTGTTTTTGTTGTTTCTTTCACTTATGTGTTTTCATTTTGCCCGAGACCATTGTCCAGAGCAGAGCCTACAAGATTCTTTCCAAGGCCGGGCGCGGTGGCTCAAGCCTGTAATCCCAGCACTTTGGGAGGCCGAGACGGGCGGATCACGAGGTCAGGAGATCGAGACCATCCTGGCTAATATGGTGAAACCCCGTCTCTACTAAAAATACAAAAAAAAAAACTAGCCGGGCGAGGTGGCGGGCGCCTGTAGTCCCAGCTACTCGGGAGGCTGAGGCAGGAGAATGGCGTAAACCCGGGAGGCGGAGCTTGCAGTGAGCTGAGATCCGGCCACTGCACTCCAGCCTGGGCGACAAAGCGAGACTCCGTCTCAAAAAAAAAAAAAAAAAAAAAAAAAAAAAAGATTCTTTCCAAATTGTGATACTGAGAAGATATGAAAAATGTGAATATGGCAATTTAGAGTTTAAAAAAGTCTGTGAAAGTGTGAATGAGTGTAAGGTGCACAAAAGAGGTTATAATGGACTTAACCAATGTTTAACAACTACCCAGAGAAAAATATTTCCATGTGATAAATATGGGAAAGTCTGTCATCAATTTTCAAATTCAAACAGACATGAGATAGGACATACTGGAAAAAAACCTTTCAAATGCGTAGAATGTGGCAAAGCTTTTAACCAGTTCTCAACCCTTACTATACATAAGAAAATTCATCCTAGCGAGAAACCCAACAAATGTGAAGAATGTGGCAAAGCCTTTAAGTACTCCTCTACCCTCACTACATATAAGAGAATTTATACTGGAGAGAAACCATACAAGTGTGATAAATGTGGCAAATCTTTTATTGCATCCTCAACCCTTAGTAAACATGAGATCATTCATACAGGAAAGAAACCCTACAAATGTGAAAAATGTGGCAAAGCCTTCAACTGATCCTCAATCCTTACTACACATAAGAAAATTCATACTGGAGACAAACCCTACAAATGTGAAGAATGTGGCAAAAGTTTTCACCTATCCTCACACCTTACTACACATAAGATACTTTATACTGAAGAGCAACCCTATAGATGTAGAGAATGTGGCAAAGCTTTTAACCATTCCACAACCCTTTTTTCACATAAGAAAATTTGTTCTGGAGAGAAACCATACAAGTGTGATAAATGTGGCAAAACCTTTATTTCATCCTCAAACCTTAGTAGACATAAAATAATTCATACTGGAGAGAAACCCTACAAATGTGAAGAATGTGGCAAAGCCTTCAACCGATCCTCACACCTTAGTAGACATAAGATAATTCACACTGGAGAGAAACTCTACAAGTGTGAAGAATGTGGTAAAACCTTTACCTGGTCCTTAAGCCTTAGTAAACATAAGAAAACTCATATTGGAGAGAAACCCTACAAATGTGAAGAACGTGGCAAAGCTTTTAACTGGTCCTCAGACCTTAATAAACATAAGAGAATTCATATTGGACAGAAAATCTATGTAGTGAAGAATGTGGCAAAGCTTTTAGATGTTTCTCATACCTTAATAAGCATAAGATAATTCATACTGGAGAGAAACCCTATGAATGTGATGAATGTGGGAAAGCCTTTGACTACCCCTCAACTCTTTTTTTTTTTTTTTTTTTTTTGAGACGGAGTCTCGCTCTTTCGCCCAGGCTGGAGTGCAGTGGCGCTATCTCAGCTCACTGCAAGCTCCGCCTCCCGGGTTTACGCCATTCTCCTGCCTCAGCCTCCCGAGTAGCTGAGACTACAGGCGCCCGCCACCTCGCCCGGCTAATTTTTTTGTATTTTTAGTAGAGACGGGGTTTCATTGTGTTAGCCAGGATGGTCTCGATCTCCTGACCTCGTGATCCGCCCGTCTCGGCCTCCCAAAGTGCTGGGATTACAGGCTTGAGCCACCGCTCCCGGCCCCCCTCAACTCTTACTAAATATGAGAATTTATATGGAACATAAACCTTACAAGTACAAAGAATGTGACAAAGCTTTTTAAGAAAGTTCTCAATGCATATTAAAACAATGAATTTATAAGTAATTAACTTCTAACTATAGAGGATTCTACTATACTGTAATTCAAGATTAAACTGTAAACACTTTAACATGAATATTTCTTGAATGTGTGATTGGTTATGTAGATAGTTTCTTTTAGATTCATGTGACCAATGTAATAATTAGAGAAAACATTTGAAATGGGATAAAATGAATCAAAATCACATCTTTTCAATGGCTTGGCATAATTGCCATGCGTTTGGAAATGGCCAGATGACTAACAAGAAACAAAGACAAGATTTTGGCTTTGCTCTATCATTGTTTTTGACCTCTTAAAATCTGAAATCCTGGCTAAAGTATTCAAAGGGAGTATTTTATAGGTGAATTCCTAGGGTTTCAAAGGCAATGAGGGAAGAATTTTGATAGGCAGGAAAATTCACACTATATATACACATTGCTCTTCTCTGATTTGCTTTAACACTGAAAAAGTGAAGATTGTAAATGTAGACTCAGAGTAAATTAACAAAAGATTTGTTTTTCAAAAAACCGAATGTATAAAATAATAGGTAACAGATGCCATTAGCTGCTAAAAAATAGTATGACTAAATTCAGTAAGTATCTAACCATGCAAATAACAGTCTAATTAAGTGAAGACCCTAATAGGTGCATGTGGAAAGCATTGCTGTGCAGTGTTTTCTCAGCATTTTCTTCTGCCTTTTTACAGAGATACCAATTTCCCCTGAGTGACTCAGGGTGCATACTGGGAACTGAGAATGCTGTGTTCAGAGTGATTACTGAAAACATGGTTAATACACTTCCTCCATACTACAATAAAATGTTATAAATCTAACTCTGCCTCAGAAAAGCTTTTAGTAAAAAATTATCTATAGTTTACTCAATTTGGGCTCGTGGAAAATTTCAATATTCCAGATAATTCAGATACTTAAATGTCAAGGAAATCCCATAAAACATATTTGAATAAGATACAGTCATCTTAGCTAAGAATTTTATATTACCAGTAAATTTAGAAAAAAATAGAAAAATAGTACTTTAGGTACTGGTGCCCAGTAATGAGAACATTTTCACATTTAGCACAACGTGATTTGGTGTGTGGCTTGGATATCATAAATCTTCACTGAGCTAATGGCTGATTGGATTTACCTGGCCTGAATGGAAAATAAAAATCACCTCTGGCCTACTCTTCAGCTTTTTTTAAAAAAATACATATAGATTTAAGATAAGTGTCTAAATAAACATATACACGGAAAATGGGTAACATAGGTATGTCAACGTAGTTTCCATTATTGCATATGTCCTGTAGAGAAGCCTCAGAATAAATAGGTCAGAGGTCGTTTTCCTTCCCAACTTCTGCCGCCCAGATGAGTTTAATGATCAGCTTAGATGGATATAAGTCAATTAGCTAAACTGGGAAAGTGAAGGCATCCAGGCAGGACCCAAATGGCAAATGTGAATCACATAGGCATACAGTGAGAAAGGAAGCAGGGCCCTGAAATGCTAAGCTGGAACTAGAGTCTTACATGGCTTTACCAAAAACTTACTTCCCAGGCCATGCACCTAAACGTGAAGCTTTGTTGATGTTTAAACACAACATTGTATGGCTGTGTTCCATTCTGAGATGATATGGATCCATATAGGTGAGAGTAAGTTTATATCTGCATCCTCAGTGTAGGCTGGGAAATTTAAAATGTTTGTTGATTAATATCTTTTGTATACATAAATAGCTACATAGGCAAACTCATATAATTCTTTATGTATGTGTTTTTATTATTTTATTTTATTTTGAGATGGAGTCTCACTCTGTCGCCCAGGCTGGAGTTCAGTGGTGAGATCTTGGCTCACTACAAGCTCCACCTCCCGGGTTCACACCATTTTCCTGCCTCAGCCTCCTGAGTAGCTGGGACTACAGGCTCCCAGCACAACGCTCGGCTAATTTTTTAGTATTTTTAGTAGAGACGGGGTTTCACTGTGTTAGCCAGGATGGTATCTATCTCCTGACCTCGTGATCCACCCACTTCGGCCTCCCAAAGTGTTGGGATTACAGGCATGAGCCACTGTGCCCGGCCTATGTATGTGTTTATTTGTCTACCCATTTATATCTACATACAGATCTAGCTATCATTTTTTCCATATGCATACAGAATAAAGATATAGGACTTCAAAGGATAAATAGGTATTTTTGTACTCATAGAGAAATGTAAACAAAAACTTCAATAAATGCAAAATCTTATTTGCCCTTTAAATTTTATTCATAAGAGTACACAAATGGAGGTATCCTCTGACCTGCATCTTGCTGCATTTAATGTTTTCAAAGAAAGAATTGGTTTTTGTTGCTCACATCTGTTAGCAAAAATGCACTAAGGCCATGAGAGTCATATCACCAAGTCAAAAATGGCCTTTCTTATTCTGGTGAATGTGAAAACATAGATAAACTAGCCTCCGCTTGAAGGCCTTAACACAAATTTGCAAATGAGAAATAATTCTTTTTAAAGCTTCTCTCAGTTTTAGAGCTCTTATTTTCAAACACATGATACAAGAAATAGTATTTTTTTCTGTCTTTTTTTTTTTTTTTTTTTTTGAGACAGAGTTTCACTCTTGTTGCCCTGGCTGGAGTGCAACAGCGTTATCTTGGCTCACCGCAAACTCTGCCTCCTGGGTTCAAGTGATTCTCCTGCCTCAGCCTTCTGAGTAGCTGGGATTACAGGCACATGCCACCATACCCAGCTTATTTTGCTGTTTTAGTAGAGACGGTGTTCCTCCATGTTGGTCAGGCTGGTCTGGGATTCCTGACCTCAGGTGATTCGCCCACCTTGGCCTCCAAAAGTGCTAGGATTAAAGGCATGAGCCACCGCACCTGGCAGAAATAGAATCTTATTGTTTTGTTTGCTCAAGTAGTGACATTTTGGGTAAGAAAATTAAACACCAGGTATCTGACTTGAAGATAAACTGCTATACTGAAAGCAAATTTCAAGGTGTTTTCAGATGCTTTTTTCTCTAGATTTAGATAAAGATGTAAGATATGTAGATAAACATACAGACAGGTGCGGTGGCTCATGCCTGTAATTCCAGCACTTTGGGAGGCCAAGGCAGGTCGATCACTTGAAGCCAGGAGTTCAAGACCAGCCACACTAACATGACAAAACCCTGTCTCTACTAAAAATACAACCATTATTTGAGCATGGTGGTGTACATCTGCAATCCCTTCTACTAGGAAGGCTTAAGCATGTGAATTACTTGAACCTAAGAGGTGGAGGTTGCAGTGAACCATGATCACACTGCTGCACTCTGGCCTGGGTGACAGAGTGAGACTGTCTCAAAAAATATATATATAGATATATCTATCTATCTATCTATACATATATATATACACACAAAGACACAAGAGCGAGACAGAGTCTCACTCTGTTGTCCAAGCTGGAGTGCAATGGTGAGGTCTCAGCTCACTGCAACCTCTACCTCCCGGGTTCAAGCAATTCTCCTGCCTCAGCCTATCCAGTAGCTGGGATTACAGGCACTCGCCATCATGCCCAGCTAATTTTTGTATTTTTGTAGAGACGGGGTTTTTCATGCCCAGCTAATTTTTGTATTTTTGTAGAGACGGGGTTTCACCATGCTGGTCTTGAACTCCTGACCTCAGGTGATCCGCCCACCTCGGCCTCCCAAAGTGCTAGGATTACAGGCATGAGCCACCACACCCAGCCTAAAGTAGACTCTTTATGGTAATGGGAAGAAAGTCTAGGTCTCTCTTTAGAAGACAGACTGTGATACTGAAAGCAAATATAATGGTACATGGTGTCTGGCCACATTTCTTTTCTTTTTTTGAAATGCACTCTGTCTCCAGGCTGGTGTGCAGTGGTGCAATATTGGCTCACTGCAACCTCTGCCTCCCAGGTTCAAGCAATTCTCTGCCTCAGCCTCTCGAGTAGCTGGGATTACAGGTGCCCGCCACCACGCCTGGCTAATTTTTGCATTTTTAGTAGAGATGGGGTTTCACTGTCTTGGAGAGGCTGGTCTTGAATGCCTGACCTTGTGATCCACCTGTCTCGGCCTCCCAAACTGCTGGGATTATAGGTGTGAGCCACCGCACATAGCCAAACTGGCCATTTAATCCTAACTAGAATGTGATTAGCTGAGATCCACTGAGCTTAGAATTGCCTTTTAAATTTAATGTGCAGAGAACTAATTTGGTATTGCAAGCCCCAGTCTAATTTGATTCTACACGTTTTTGTTTTGTTTTTTTTTTTTTAGATGAAGTCTTACTCTGTCACCCTGGAGTGCAGTGGTTCAATCTCACTCCAACTTCTGTCTCCCAGTTTCAAGTGATTCTCCTGCCTCAGCATCCCGAGTAGCTGGGATTACAGGCATCCGCCTCCACACCCAGGTGGCTAATTTTTGTATTTTTAGTAGAGATGGGGTTTCATGATATTGGCCAGGCTGGTCTTGAACTCCTGACCTCAGGTAATTTGTCCACCTCGGCTTCCCAAAGTGCTGGGATTACAGGCATGAGCCACCATGCCCGGCCGATTCTGCAGGTTTGAAAGGGGTCCATGGATTGGCTTCATTCACAGCTAATGCTGACCCTACTTGCCCTAGATCACTTACAACAGCACTCAACTGGACAAAGCGCCACAGCACACAGTTCCTTAAACCCATACTCTTCTCACAACACAAATGCTTTCAGTCCAAAATAACAACCACCAATCACTATCCTAAAACATAGCATTCTCTGCTGGTTCTTTAAACTTTACAGAGGCTGGAGAAGGCAGCTCATGTCTGAGTAAGTCTGCATTTGGAAAATAACATGCGCACATGCATGAATGCGATGTTTATGGAGCATGCGCTGTGTGCTCAGAAGCACACTACAGAGCACTGTGCTGGAAAGACGACATAATGTGAATTTATCCTCATAACACCCTGGCAGGTGGTTAGGAACTGTCCCATAATTCCCTGGATTTATATGAAATGCCTAGCACAACAGTGGCTCATGCCTGTAATTCCAGCACTTTGCGAGGCCAAGGCAGGTGGATCACTTGGGGTCAGGAGAGAGGGCAAAGCAGGGGACCTGTGAAAGGCAACTGAGCAGGGATCCATGGGAAAGACCCTCCGAGGCACAGGATTCTCCCGTTACCTTTCAGTTTTGCTGATGCTTCTCCTGGGAAACATCTGCAGTAGGTTCTTCCTCTGTAGTTCTTCTTGCCGTGCCTGCAAAACAAACTATCTTTAGTGTCTGCATGGGTTTCCACTTCCTGTCCCCACCTGAGGAATGGAAAGCAAGGGCACAGTCGTTGCTCATGTTTTGGAGTGAAAGGAGCATGAAGGTCATGTGAGCTTTGCCGAGGCTTCTCCTGGCCTCACGTCAGATCTAGCCCCTAACTCCAAGCAGCCCAACGTAGTTTTTTTTTTTTTTTTTTTTTTTTTTTGAGACGGAGTCTCGCTCTGCCGCCCAGGCTGGAGTGCAGTGGCCGGATCTCAGCTCACTGCAAGCTCCGCCTCCCGGGTTTACGCCATTCTCCTGCCTCAGCCTCCCCAGTAGCTGGGACTACAGGGGCCCGCCACCTCGCCCGGCTAGTTTTTTGTATTTTTTAGTAGAGACGGGGTTTCACCATGTTAGCCAGGATGGTCTCGATCTCCCGACCTCGTGATCCGCCCGTCTCGGCCTCCCAAAGTGCTGGGATTACAGGCTTGAGCCACCGCGCCCGGCCCCGTAGTTTCTTAATGTACAAATAAGATCTACTTTAATATGGTCTATTGCTATTGGGCCTGCCATATGCAATTTCAAGATATTCCCCTACACCTGCCCACAATGATCCTCCAGGAATAAAACAAGCTCCTGAGTGAGAAACTCTGGTGTCTACTGAACTTTTTGTGTATTTTTGTTGAGTTTCTCTATCCATGCTTTGAGAGGGCTGTGGACATGGAATTCCAATGATTCCGATGTTCAAGGGTGGTTTTTACTCCAGATGTCTCAACTTTGCCTTTGGTCTTCCTGTCAGTCCTGTTAAAGGGTTGTGAAGTCTGGAGTTGCTGGGGCTTCCTCAGTTCCAGATTCTACTATTCCTTCTTATGGGTTCCAAGGTCTGTGAATCAGGCCCCACCCCAGCATGTCACCATGTCTGGTTCTGGCCATGTGTCCTAAGACTGGATAGTTCTTGCACATTCTCTGTGGGTTGAGGAGGAGGGAGGTGTGTGAGTCAGCATGAATCACAGGCAGTTTTCAAAGGTTAATGTTGGAACATTTTTTTGGATTTGGATATTAGTTTTTGTTTTTGTTTTGTTTTGCTTTGTTTGAGTCAGAGTTTTATTCTTGTTGCCCAGGCTGGAGTGCAATGGCGTGACCTCGGCCCACTGCAACCTCTGCCTCCTGGGTTCAAGTAATTCTCCTGCCTCAGCCTCCTGAGTAGCTGGGATTACAGGTGCCCACCACCATGATCAGTTAATTTTTTTGTATTTTTAGTAGAGACTGGGTTTCACCATATTGGCCAGTCTGGTCTTGAACTCCTGAAATCAGGTGGTCCGCCCACCTCGGCCTCCTAAAGTACTGGAATTACAGGTGTGAGCCACCCACCCAGCCTGGGTATTGGCTTTTTAGGACAGGACACAAACAAGTGGTCCATTAGGTGTCTGGCAGTCCACAGCAACAGTCATGTTCACAACCCATTTTCAACAGGGAGAAGAGACCAAAATGTGTAACATGATAATAACCTAGTTAAACTTATCAGCTCAGATTTCAAATGCTGTGCAAATTCTACAGAATACAGTGAGGCTTTCAGTGACCAAAGGAAACGTGGGAAGGGTGAGGTCTCTCCAGTTGGACTTTTTGCTGCCTCAGAAATCATGAGTTGCTAAGGTGAGTATCAGCTCTAACCTCGTCAATCCAATGAAGGCACATTGAATCTAATCATTTCCTTCACTTTCAATGTAGGAAGAGATGCTTTATTTAGTGCTTACTTTTTCTCTCCACTTTTGTGCTTTCACATATGTGTGTATCTAACATAATCAAGTATAATTGTCAATTGAGATCTAATGACAAAAGACTGAAAGTGGCAAAATGGAAGTAGAAATTTCATGTAAATATTAACAAAATGAGAGCAGAAGAAGTCAAAATAATATTACACAAGTTACATCTTAAGTAAAAAACTGTCGTATTTTATAAAATGTACTTTAAGTCAAAACTTCAGAAAGACAAAGAAGGACATTAAACAATATATAGATTCATTCACTGGGAACCTACGATAAATTTGTTTATACATGTGTATTTGTGTGTGTGGGAAGTATATAAAGAAATTACCAACAAAATTGAATCACACAGAGCAAGCAATATAATTATAGTAGGATATTTCAATACCCCACTTTCTATAACAATAGTAAAACAAGACAGAATATTAGTAAGGGAACAGACGACTAGAAGGCAGTAAAAAACAATAATTTCTAATAAAGGTATAGAGAACTCTCCTTAACAACATCAGGATACACAGCCTTCTCAATGTCTCATACAACATTCCCCTTCATAGACCACTCGTTAGGTCAAAAACAGAGTCTTCACACCTTTTTTTTTTTTTTTTTTTTTTTTGAGACGGAGTCTCGCTCTGTCGCCCAGGCTGGAGTGCTGTGGCCGGATCTCAGCTCACTGCAAGCTCCACCTCCCGGGTTCCCACCATTCTCCTGCCTCAGCTTCCCGAGTAGCTGGGACTACAGGCGTCCGCCACCTCGCCCGGCTAGTTTTTTGTATTTTTTAGTAGAGACAGGGTTTCACCGTGTTAGCCAGGATGGTCTCGATCTCCTGACCTCGTGATCTGCCCGTCTTGGCCTCCCAAAGTGCTGGGATTACAGGCTTGAGCTGCCGCGCCTGGCCAACACATTTTTTAAAACTGAAATTTTATAGGTTACTTTCTATGACAAAAATCTAATTAGAGTATAAAACAATAATATAAATGATTGATAAGTTTACAAATATATAGAAATTATACAACACACTCTTGAGCATGTACTTGTTGAAATAACTGGGCTAGGTATGGTGGCTCATGCCAGTAATCCCAGCACTTTTGGAGGCCAAGGCGGGTCAATTTAACTCCATCTAAAAAATAAAAAATCAAAAATTAAATAATCAATATTATGAAGATATCTATACCGCTCAATGTAATCTACAGATTTAATGCATTGTTTTTCAAATGTATCATTGCATTTTTGAAGAAATAAAAACACCAAATCCAAAAGTATATGGAATGTAAAGAGAAAATAAAGTACCCAACGATCGTCAAATATATATATGTATATATGTACATAAATACATATATGTATGTATATTGTGTGTATATATATATTTTTTGAGATGGAGTTTCACTCTGTCTCCCAGGCTGGAGTGCAGTGGCATGATATAGGCTCACTGCAACCTCCACCTCCTGGGTTCAAGCAATTCCCCTGCCTCACCCTCCTGGGTAGCTGAGACTACTGAAAAGTGCCACCATGTCCAGCTAATTTTTTGCATTTTAGTAGACATGGGGTTTCACCAGGTTGGCCAGGATAGTCTCGATCTCCTGACCTCATGATCCGCCCACCTTGGCCTCCCATTGTGTTTGGATTACAGGTGTGAGCCACCACACCTGGCATAGAAATATTTTATTGTAAATTTTGTTATGTGTTTCTGACACATAACACATGTAAAAATAAACAATAATATCTAAAGGAGATACAGAGTTATTATAGTTTTTAAATTATCTTCAAATCCAAAAGTGTTTTTCCTACACAAAAATAATATAGATTCACAAATAAATAGATGTTGAAATTAGGAGAATTTTTATGATGACTCACTTAGAATTATAAAACTGTTACAGGCCGGGTGCGCTGGCTCATGCCTGTAATCCCGGCACTTTGGGAGGTCAAGACCGGTGGATTTCCTGAGGTCAGGAGTTTGAGATCAGCCTGACCAACATAGTGAAACCCCATCTCTACTAAAATTGCAAAAATTAGCCTGGTGTTGTGGCGCACACCTGTAGTCCCAGCTACTCTGGAGGCTGAGGCAGGAGAATTGCTTGAACCCAGGAGGTAGAGGTTGCAATAAGCCAAAATCATGCCATTGCACTTCAGCCTGGATGACAGAGCAAGATGTCATCTGGAAAAAAAAAAAAAAAGAAAATAGGATGGGTGCAGTGGCTCAAGCCTGTAATTCCAGCATTTTGAGAGGACGAGGCGGGTAGATCACCTGCGGTCAGGAGTTTGAGATAAGTATGGCCAACATGGTGAAACCCCATGTCTACTAAAACTACAAAACAAAATTAGCTGGGCCTGGTGGCCTGCACCTATAACCCCAACTACTCGGGAGAGAGGTTGAGGCAAGAGAATTGTTTGAACATGGGAGGCAAAGGTTGCAGTGAGCCAAGATTGTGCCACTGCACTCCAGCCTGGGCTACAAGAGCAAGACTCTGTCTCAAAAAAAAAAAAAATTACTAAAAAATATAAATAAATAAAAATACTACACGGGCTCAGGCACAGTGGCTCATACCTGTAATTATACATCTTTAGGAAGCCAAAAGCAGCCACATCACTTGAGAACAGTTAGAGATCAGCCTGAGCAACATAATGAGACTCTACGTATAAAAATACAGAAATGTTAAAATGTGTCCATTATGTTGAAGCATAAAATGATGCTGGACAGCATCATAAAAACATATATAAATATAAAGCTCTCCATCTAGAATTCTTTACTATCAAAATGATGGCACAGGCTTGGTGTGGTGGCTCATGCCTGCAATCCCAGGACTTTGGGAAGCTAAGGTGGACATATCACTTGAGGTCAAGAAGTTCCAGACCAGCCTGGCCAACATGGTGAAACTCTGTCTCTACTAAAAATTTTTAAGAAATTTAGCAGGGCATGTGGTGGGCACCTATAATCCCAGCTATTCGGGAGACTGAGGAAAATTGCTTGAACCCGGGATGCAGAGTTTGCAGTGACCTGAGATAAGGCCACTGCACTTCAGACTGGGCAACGGAGAGAGACTCCATCTCAAAATAGTAATAAATAATAATTATTACTATAATAATAATTATTTTAATATCAATAACAAACTGGAAAATATAGAGGCATAGTTTTTGTATTCATTTGAAGTTGTTGTGAGATTAAAATATATGTTTTAACTTTAAGATGTATGTAATCTCCAGTTTTCAAGATGATTACAAAGATGTACAGAACGTATGCAAGGGAAAATAAAATATAATCAAAGCATGGCAGTACAAAATTAAATGAAAATTAAGAAAGTCAAACAGGAAATGAGAAAAATATAACTACTAGAAACACAGAAAACAATAACAATATAACTGGTAATAACAACTTCATTCCTTTAAGCAATTATTTTAAATATGAATTAATTAAACTACTTAATAAAATGAAATGTAATCTTAGGAGTTTGCAAGGCCAAGGTAGGCTGATCACTTGATCCCAACAGTTCAAGACTAGACCAGGCAACATGACAAAACTCTGTCTCCAGAAAAAAATACAAAAAAGCTAGCTGGGTGTGATGGCACATACTTTTAACCCAGACACCTGAGAGGCTGAAATGGGAGGATCACCTGAGTTTGGGAGGTTCAAGCAGCAGTGAGCCGTGCAAATCAGCCTGGTTGACAGAGTAAGACCCTATCTCAAAAACAAATGAGGTCGGGCACGGTGGCTCACGCTTGTAATCCCAGCACTTTGGAAGGCTAGGCGGGCAGATCATGATGTCAGGAGTTTGAGACCAGCTGGCCCAACATGCTGAAACCCTGTCTCTACTAAAAATGCAAAAAATTAGCTGGGCATAGTGGCCTGCACCTGTAGTCCCAGCTACTCAGGAGGTTGAGGCAGGAGAATCGCTTGAACCCAGGAGGCAGAGGTTACAATGAGCCAAGATGGCATCACTGCACTCCAGCCTGGGTGACAGAGCAAGACTCCATCTCAAAAATAAATAAATAAATAAATAGATAGATAAATAAATAAATAAATAAAATTTTAAAAAATTAAAAAAAAATTGAAATAGAAAATAGAGAGTAAAGTCTGGGCATGGTGGCTCACGCCTATAATCCCAGCACTTTGGGAGGCTGAGGTGGGCAGATCAAGAGTTCAGGAGATCAAGACCATCCCGGCTAACATGGTGAAACCCCGACTCTACTAAAAATACAAAAACAAAATTAGCCAGGCGTGGTGGTGGGAGCCTGTAGTCCCAGCTACTTGGGAGGCTAACGCAGGAGAATGGCGTGAACCCGGGAGGCAGAGCTTGCAGTGAGCCGAGATCGCGCCACTGCACTCCAGCCTGGGTGACATAGCGAGACTCCCTCTCAAAAAAAAAAAAAAAAAAAAAAGCTAAATATAGTCAGATGAAAGAGATATAGAAATAAAGAGTTTAATGTAGTTTAGTGTAAATGTTATTGTTCATATTTACATTTTTGTGACTTGCAGAGCAACTACTGGATCTGCAGGAAAAGAAACAAGTTGCGAAATAGAATGCTCTGCAAGCACTGGTTTCGATAGAACATTTAAAAACTAAGACCCGGCCGGGCGCGGTGGCTCAAGCCTGTAATCCCAGCACTTTGGGAGGCCGAGGCGGGTGGATCACGAGGTCAGGAGATCGAGACCATCCTGGCTAACATGGTGAAACCCCGTCTCTACTAAAAAAATACAAAAAACTAGCCGGGCGTGGTGGCGGGCGCCTGTAGTCCCAGCTACTCGGAGGCTGAGGCGGGAGAATGGCGAACCCGGGAGGTGGAGCTTGCAGTGAGCCGAGATCGGGCCACTGCACTCTAGCCTGGGCCACACAGCGAGACTCCGTCTCAAAAAAAGAAAAAAAAAAAAAAAAATATATATATATATATATACTAAGACCCTACAATACACACTTTATTTTTCCCATTTTTCTGCTTTTGGGTTTCAGGAACTTGTGAGCACCAGCTCTAAAAAGGCAGCAGGATTCACCAGCCAAAACTCTGATCTCTTCTAATCAGTTCTGTGAGACAAGAGTCCAGGGTAGGGTCAGACCTAAATAAGGCCTCCAAAAAGGGTGAATCAGATCTTAAATCCCAGAATTTCTGTAATTTTAATCTTTTCTAACTACTGCCCTATCAACTTTATACTATATATTAATACGCAATGTAAGCAAATCCCTGAAGGTTTTCTAGGGCATTTTTTTTTTTTTTGAAACAGAGTCTCACTTCGTCACCCAGGCTGGAGTGCAGTAACATGATTTCAGCTCACTGCAACATCTGCTTCCAGGATTCAATTGATTCTTCTGTCTGAGACTCCCTAGTAACTGGAACTAGAGGTGTACACCACCATGCTCGCCTATTTTTGCATTATTAGTAGAGATGGGGTTTCACCATAGTGGGAGGCTGGTATTGAACCTCTGACCTCGTGATCTACCTGCCTCAGCCTACCAAAGTGCTGGGATTACAGATGTGAGCCACTGTGCCCCGCCTTTCTATGGTAGTCTTATTAGAAAATAAATATGTACACTTAGCAAGGTAAAAGGAATAGAAATTATACAGCCAGGCATGGTGGCACACGCATGTAACCCCCGGCACTTTGGGAGGCTGAGGTGGGTGGATCATGAGGTCAAGAGTTTGAGACAAGCCTGACCAATATGGTGAAACCCCCTCTGTACTAAAAATACAAAAATCAGCCATGCGTTGTGACAGACACCTGTAATCCCAGCTACTCAGGAGGCTGAGGCAGGACAATTGCTTGAACCAGGGTGGCAGAGGTCATAGTGCACAGAGATCATGCCATTTCACTCCAGCCTGGGGGACAGAGACTCTATCTTAAAAAATATATATATACATATAAAAAACAATTTTTCCATTTATAAATATCCCTTTAGGTGCAGACATCAGAAGTCACAACAATCTAAAGTGGCCTAAATAAAGCCCAAGGTTTTGGACACATCTATATATTATACCAATCGTATGATGCATAATTCAACTATTTATCCAGTTCCTAGTCTAGACTAAAAATTTCTGAATTATAGGAACCATGACTGCTTCATGTATTTTTATAATGGCCATAAGAAATGGAAGCAACTAGTTTATCTGTTTGGGTCTCCAGATCTCATCCTTGTTTATCATCCAAGTACCAGGAAACTGGAGGAACTCTCATCTGGGTACCAACCAAAGACACTGCTTGTATGAGGAGATGAACAAACACAGGACGACTCATTTCTCTTACACTGAGACAGAAGCAGAATTAGCCACTCTTGTCAGCCTAACACAATTCTGCTCTGGACATCCTCAAATGCCTCAAAGACACCTAGATGATTATTTATTTATTTATTTATTTTTGAGACAGAGTCTCGCTCTGTTGCCCAGGCTGGCTACACGCGCCCGCCACCATGCCCGGCTAATTTTTTTTTTTTTTTGTAGTTTTAGTAGAGATGGCGTTTCACCATGTTAGCCAGGATGGTCTTGATCTCCTGACTTCCTGATCTGCTCGCCTCGGCCTCCCAAAGTGCTGGGATTACAGGTGTGAGCCACCGTGCCCGGCTGTTTCTCCTTTTTGTCATTAAAAAAAAAAAAATCAGCTGAATTTGTCTTCACTGGTTGAAGTGAAATATATCCTTTTTTTTTTTTTTTTTTTAAATAATGGAGTCTCACTCTGCTTCCTAGGCTGGAGTGCAGTGGTGTGATCTCGGCTTACTGCAACCTCCGCCTCCCATGTACAAGTAATTCTACTGCCTCAGCCTCCAGAATAGCTAGGATTACAGGAGACCAAAACCATAACCAGCTTTTTGTTTTCTGGGTTTTTTCTGAGACAGAGTTTTGCTCTTGTTGCCCAGGCTAGAGTGCAATGGTGCAATCTCAGGTCACCGCAACCTCCACCTCCCAGGTTCAAACAATTCTCCTGCCTCCGTCTCCTGAGTACCTGGGATTACAGGTATGCACCACCACGCTTGGCTAATTTTTTTTTTTCAGTAGAGATGGGGCTTCTCCATGTTGGCCAGGCTGGTCTCGAACTCCTGACCTCAGCCTCCCAATAATTTTTGTACTTTTAACAGATACAGGGTTTCACCATGTTGACCAGGCTGGTCTCAAACTTCTGTCGTCAGATGATCTGCCTGCCTTGGCCTCTCAAAGTGCTGAGATTACAGGCGTGAGCCACCAACCTGGCTTAAAATTAAATATTTTTAAATTGAACTTTACTTAAGAGTATCTCCCTCCCGCAAGCTCTTGAACTTTGAGCCACCCTCAGTCTGAGTCAACATACAAAACCATGTTGTGTCCCCCCTAAGAACATGCTGATTACAGGGTAAGGCATCCTCTAATCTAAAATCTGATTTTCAACCCTCCATTTGCCATTCCCCTCCCACCTCGTTTCTAGCCTTGTTTGCTCCTTTCTGGGAAATTTTTGGAATTCTGTTTTTTTTTTTTTTTTTTTACATAAATCTAATGTTTTTATTTTACAAAGTTTAGAAATAGTCTCAAAACAATAACAACTTCATCATCAGTAAGACTTTCCCAGTTTCCTTTCATCTTAACCTTAACTGTACCTGCCTGTGGGACCCCAGCTTTCTAGGGCTCTGTAGCTTCTCTCGGGATAAAGGCTTCTTCTATGGCTGGGTGAGCAGGCTGGGACATCTGCATGGGCAGCTCCTCAGAAAGAAGTAACTGGGACTTTAATAACTTCTTGTTGCAGGCTTAATATTAGCCTTAGCTTGGAGTCACTAGGTTCAAGTTTTAATTTCCATGTCAGAGTTATTCACTTGGTTTTCAAAACTTAGTGTTTGAAAAATCCAGTGAAATTACTCACAGTGTTTACATAAGAAAAAGAAATTTTAAGGTGCTTACATTCTTATTTATTATTATTATTATTATTTTGAGCTGGAATCTCACTCTGTCACCCAGACTGGAATGTAGTGGCTGGATCTCGGCTCACTGTAACCCCCACCTCCTGGGTTCAAGCTATTCTTCTGCCTCAGTCTCCCAAAGAGCTGGGACTACAGGCATGCTCCACCACACCCAAATACTAATTTTTGTATTTTTAGCAGAGACAGGGTTTCACTATCTTGGACAGGCTGGTCTCGAACTCCTGACCTCAAGTAGTCAACCAGCATTGGCCTCACAAAGTGCTGGAATTATAGGCGTGAGCCACTGCACCTGGCTAAGGTGCTTGCGTTTTATGCCTCCACAAGAAGAACAACTATATCTACTTCTTTCAGACAATATATGTATTATTTTATTATTTATGTTAAAAAATAATGTAAAAAATTAGTCATATGGGAACACTTCTAGAAGTTACCATGTTTCATCACATACAATTTAGCATTAAACTCAGAAATCAAGACAACAGGATATAGAATGGAGACATTCACTATCACAAATTTACCCTGCAAAAAGAGGAACTGATGTTTTGATGAATCTGTATAACTCACCAATTATCTACCACATTTTCCTATGAAAATATATTCATTGTCCACAGCCAAAATGGAAGAGAGATTTTCCCTATTTTTTTCCGTGGTAGCTAGCATTATAAAGCTAAGGCTTAGAATTCTGTTTGAAATCACTAAGACATAAAAAACACACCTGAGAAAATTCCTAAACTCACTCTTGGAAAGAAAAATGTAAATGAGAGTTATTAACAAATGGAATATATGATTAAATATTAATTTTTTGAAACTCATCTCTTTTATTTTCTTTGTAAATATTTTCTTACCTTTCAAGCCCTACTAATAAAATGCAGATTACAGTTAAAAAAAGTGATGCAGGTGGGTGTCGTGGCTCACTTTAATGCCAGCACTTTGGGAAGGCAAGGCAGGCAGATCAATTAAGATTAAAAGTTTGAGCGGGGCGTGGTAGTTCACGCCTGTAATCCCAACACTTTGGGAGGCCTAGGTGGGGGGATCACCTGAGTTGGAGAGTTCAACATCAGCCTGACCAACATGGAGAAACCCCATCTCTACTGAAAATACAAAAATTAGGCGGGCGTGGTGGCACATGCCCAAGGCTGAGGCAGGAGAATCGCTTGAACCTGGGAGGCAGAGGTTGCAGTGAGCCGCGATCACTCTATTGCACTCCAGCCTGGGCAACAAGAGCAAAACTCCACCTCAAAAAAAAAAAAAAAGACTAAAAGTTTGGGACCAGCCTGGTCCATCTCTACTAAAAATACAAAAACTAGCCAGATACAGTGGTGCACACTTGTAGTCCTAGCTACTCAGGAGGCTGAGGCATGAGAATCACTTGAACCCAGGAAGTAGAGGTTGCAGTGTGTCGAGATCAAGCCACTGCATGCCAGCCTGTGCAACAGAGAGAGATTGTTTCAAAAAAAAAAAAAAAAGAAAGAAAAAGAAAGCAGAATCAACAACAACAACAAAAACACCTGAGGTCAAAATAAGTGAACAAATCTTTTCAAGGTAGAGATCCATTCACCCACCCCATCCTGTTCACACGCTCAATAACCACTCTCCCAGGAGACACTGCTCTATGCCCCAGTGAGTGCCCCAAGTGCATTTTACTTTGTAAGTTTTTACGCTATCTCACTGGAGTCATTTTCTTTTGTCTTTTGAAGTGTTTTTCACAAACTTTTTACTATTTTTCTTTCACCCCCTCTAAGAGCATCCAGGGGGCAGAAATTATGTTTTCCCCTTAATTCTAGCATCTGATTGGCTGACCAGCAGTGTGTCTCCAAGAAATGGAAGTTAGGTTGGGTGAAGACAATCTTCATGTCTCAAGGGCTAGCTTTTCAAAAAAAAAAAAAAAAAAAAAAAAAAGTACACCAGGAGATGCCTTTCAGCCCCAAGGCTGCCACCTGCTCCCTTGAGAGGCTACACTCTATACTTCAGGTGCTCCTATGGGAGAAAATGACCCAAGAGCTAATGTTCACTAGCCACTCTAGCAGACATAGCCATGGTGGGTATCTTGGCTTATCCCCAGAAAGTACTAAAACCCAGGCCCAGAATAAAACTGAAGGTTGGCAGAGGACACATCACCCGATAATGTTTCCAGAGGGTAATCTTTTTTTTTTTTTTTTGAGGGAGTCTTGCTATGTGGCCCAGGCTGGAGTGCAGTGGGGTGATCTCGGCTCACTGCAAGCTCCGCCTCCCGGGTTCACGCTATTCTCCCGCCTCAGCCTCCGAGTAGCTGGGACTACAGGCGCCCGCCACCACGCCCGGCTAGTTTTTTTATATTTTTAGTAGAGACGAGGTTTCACCATGTTAGCCAGGATGGTCTCGATCTCCTGACCTTGTGACCCACCCGCCTCGGCCTCCCAAAGTGCTGGGATTACAGGCTTGAGCCACCGCGCCCGGCCCAGAGGGTAATCTTAACCTAAAAACATTCTGGTAAGTTCTCTGGAAAAATAAAAGAAAAAGAGGCACAGATATTTTTACAATACAGTGTCAGGGGATTAGTCTTTGCTTTCTTCTCATGGGACATATTTAAAAACAGAAAACATATCTGTTCAATAGTGCTGTGCAATGCTTTAAAAAATGATTGAGGAACATGGGGTACACTTGAGGCCCTGCTGGGGACAAATGTGAAAAATGCCAGGGAAAATCAGTCCCTTGTGGGTTGTGAAAATAATTAAGCGGCAGGCAATTAGACTGAGAAGGCTCTAGTCTTCGGATTCCGACTTGTAAAAAAAATGTAAACTCAAGTGGATTTGTTAATAAATTACTACATTTGGGGAAATAAATTGCACGCTTAAACAATTATAAACTGTCGGCCGGGCGCGGTGGCTCAAGCCTGTAATCCCAGCACTTTGGGAGGCCGAGACGGGCGGATCACAAGGTCAGGAGATCGAGACCATCCTGGCTAACACGGCGAAACTCCGTCTCTACTAAAAACACAAAAAATTAGCTGGGCGAGGTGGCGGCGCCTGTGGTCCCAGCTACTCAGGAGGCTGAGGCAGGAGAATGGCGTGAACCCGGGAGGCGGAGCTTGCAGTGAGCTGAGATCTGGCCACTGCACTCCAGCCTGGGCGACAGAGCGAGACTCCGTCTCAAAAAAAAAAAAAAAAAAAAAAAAAAACCAATTATAAACTGCCAATTAAGCTCTGATTGCATAACCAGGAAATTTCCACCTTGATTGTACAAATTAAGAAGCTGCCGGGCGTGGTGGCTCACGCCTGTACACCCAGCACTTTGGGAGGCCAAGGCGGGAGGATCATGAGGTCAGGAGATCGAGACCATCCTGGCTAACACGGTGAATCCTCCATAGTCTGGTGAGAGAATTTTAAAATTCTCTGCCTCCAATACCCCCAGTTCTCCTCTTTGGTGATTGAATGGTCCAGGTAAGTGGGTCCTGCTCCCTGTGCCACCCAATTGGATGAGACCCCTCAACAGGGATCGTCAGACACCCTATACAGGAGCAATTCTACTGCCGTCAGTTTGGTGCCTCTTGAGGTCAGAGATTCCATATACATATACACCAGTATATGTATCTCTTTTCCTTTCTCCTCTTCCCATTGCAATTTGCTTACTATATCAACATGCTTATTATATCAATCCAGTTATTACATTGATTTGCTTATTATATTACTTGCTAATTATATCTGCATTTCCATTTATGAGGCATAAAGCTTATTTACCCTTAAAGGTATTGTGTGTGTGTCTTTTCTTCTCACCTTGAACGTTTCCCACACAGAATATTTTTGTCGTCACAAACAGGATTCGAAAGCCAAACTGTGCTGCTTTTTGGCAGCAAGGACAGGGCTGGAAACTCGAAGAATTCCCATACCCATGGATGGGAACTCCCCAATGTCGCTGTCAGTTTCTACAGGATTGAATAAAGGGGGACAAACACAGAAATGAAGACAAAGACAAAAGATTTGTTTTAAAAGAAGGGGTTAGGTGGGGTGCGGTGGCTCACACCTGTAATCCCAGCACTTTGGGAGGCCGAGACGGGCGGATCATGAGGTCAGGAGATCGAAACCATCCTGGCTAACACGGTGAAACCCCGTCACTAATAAAAATACAAAAAAAAATTTAGCCAGGATGCCGATGGACGCCTGTAGTTCCAGCTACTCAGGAGGCTGAGGCAGGAGAATGGCATGAACGCAGGAGGCGGAGCTTGCAGTGAACCGAGATCACACCACTGCACTCCAGCCTGGGTGATAGAGCGAGATGCGGTCTCAGGAAAAAAAAAAAAAAAAAAAAAGAAGGGGCCGGGGGCTCCTCGCTTGTAGTGAGCAGAAGGCAGCCCTGAGTTTCCACAGGCCTTAGTATTTATTAGGTAGAATCAATAGGGAGGGAGAGGTAATGGTTGGTCAGCTGCTTGATTTATCACAGGTACATATAATTGCTTCCTTCATGCAACAGGCTTCAGATGTTCCTATAGATAACCACAAGGAACACTGCGCCTGGGGCGTGACTGCCCTCAGCACCCCTTCTGGCAGCAGATGCAGTTTGTCAGTTTTCTTGACTGAGTTGGTCAGGACCCTCATTTTCTCTACCTCCAATACCCCCAGTTCTCCTCTTTGGCGATTGAATGGTCCAGGGAATCTGGCCTTTGTGAGAATTGAGAATCTAAATTAGTGCAATTTAAACCATTGACTGTGCGTGAAGTGCTGCAGAAGATTCCAGTAGGCAAAGGAGATGCTGAAGGGATCTCCTGGAGTGAATGGTGTTTGCTTACTGCTTATGAGTTAATGTATCAAGATAGGGGATAGTTGCTATAAGAGAAATGTGAGCTGGAAAAGGAAAATGCTAATCTGATTTTCAGACTGGCCCTGGCCCAATGCCAGGCCTATGTCTTGACTGATCAGGCTCAAAGCTATCAGCCTGTTGCTGAAGAAAGCAACTGTCCAAATCACAACGTGTCCGGATTACAACGTGTTCAAGCCTTGCAATGACAGGCATTATAATGTATGGTGGTATAATTGATAGTGATTAGTGGCCTAAATGCTCCACTTAAAAGATACAGAATGGTAAGAATAGATAAGAGTTTACCAACCAAATATCTGCTGTCTTTAAGAGACTCACCCAACACATAAAAACTCACATGAAGTTAAGGTAAAGGGTTGGGAAAAAATAGTACAGGCAAATGTACCCCAAAAGCAAGCAGTAGTAGCCATTGTTACATCAGACAAAATAGACATTAAAGCAAAAACAGTTAAAAAAAAAAAAAAGACAAAGAGGGACATTCTATAATGAGAAGAGGACTAGCCCAACAGGAAAATATCACAATTCTAAATATATATGCACCTAACACTGGAACTCCCAATTTATTAAACAATTACTAGTAGACCTAAGAACTGAGACAAATGGCAACACAATGGGGAACTTCAATGCTCTGCTGACAGCACTAGACAAGTCATCAAGACAGAATGTCAACAACGACAACAAAAAAATGGACTTAAATTATACCCTAGAACAAATGGACTTGACAAATATTTACAGAACATTCTACCCAATGACCGCAGAATATACATTTTATTCATCAGCACATGGAACATTCTCCAAGACAGACATATGATAGGCCATAAAACTAGTCTCAATAAATTTAAGACAATCAAATTTATATCAACTGCTCTCTCAGTCTACAGTGGAATAAAAGTGAAAGTTAACTCCAAATGAACCATGAAAATCATGCAAATATATGGAAATTAAATAAATACATGGAAATTCAATAAAAATAAAATTAGGATCAACCTGTTTCTGAATGATTGTTGTATGAAATCAAGATGGAAATTTAAAAATTCTTTGAGTTGAATGATAATAATGACACAATCTATCAAAATGTCTGGGATATAGCAATAGTGGTGCTAAAAGGAAAGTTCACAGCATCAAGTGCCCATATCAAAAAGTTTGAAAGACCATAAGTAAACAATCTAAGATAATACCTCAAAGAACTAGAGAAACAAGAACAAGCCAAACCAAAACCCAGCAGAAGAAAAGAAATAACAAAGATCAGAGAAGAGCCCCATGGGGAGCGGTGGCTCTAGTCTCTGTGGACCACCAGACTTAGCCTATCTTCCTGCTAGTTCTGAGGACATCCAGCAGCTCAGTTGAGTGGATTTCCCCCCAGCAAAACATCCCCCCCATCAAAGGACAGTCAAAGTGCTTCAGTAAGTGGGTTCTGCTCCCTGTGCCACCCAACTGGATGAGACCCCTCAACAGGGGTCATCAGACACCCTATACACGAGCTATTCTACCGGCATCAGTTTGGTGCCTCTTGAGGTCAGAGATTCCACAGGAAGGAGCCAGCACTCCTCTTTGCTATTCTCCAACCTCCTTGAGTGACAGCTCCAGGCACAGGACTGAACCAGATGAATAGGGTCTGAAGTGAACCCCTAGCAAACTGCAGCAGCCCTACAGAAGAGGGACCTGACCATTGAAGGAAAAACAAACAGAAAGCAACAACAGCATCAACAAGAAAAAAATGTACCTACAAAAACCTCATCCAAGGCCGCACGTGGTGGCTCACACATGTAACCCAATACTTTGGGAGGCCCAGGGGAGCAGAGCACTTGAGGTCAGGAGTTTGAGACTAGCCTGGCCAACATGGTGAAACCTCATCTCTACTAGAAAATACAAAATTAGCCAGGCGTGGTGGTGCATGACTGTAGTTCCAGCTACTAGGTAGTCTGAGACATGAGAATCATTTGAACCTGGGAGGCAGAATTTGCAGTGAGCCATGATCATGCCACTGCACTCCAGCCTGAGCGACAGAGAGACTGTCAAAAAAAAAAAAAAATCTAAGGGTCAAGCAGCCTCAAAGATGGAAACTAGACAAATTCACGAAGATGAGAAAGAATCAACAAAAAACCATTGAAAGGCCACAGTGCCTCTTCTCTTCCAAATGATCAAAATGTCTCTTCAGCAAGGTGCAGGACTGGACAGAGGATGAGATGCATGAATTGACAGATGTAGGCTTCGGGAGATGGTTAAGAACAAACTCTGCTGAGCCAAAGACACACATTCCAACCCAATTCGAAGAAGTTAAGAACCTTGATAAAAGGTTAGAGGAACTGCTAACTAGAATAACCAGTTTGGAGAGGAACATAAATGACCTGATGGAGCTGAAATGTTTGGTATGAGACCCAGTCATGAGGGCCCTTTGCCAATGGGTTCAAGGAATACAAAAAGGTTAACTTGTTCTTCAATAACTAACATATAGGAATAGATTGAAAGCCAGATTTCTCTGAAACAATACTGGATGAATGCCTCGAGGGGGTCACACAACCCGTTCTGAGACTTGGTGACCATTCATTGTTTGTGTCCATGTTCAATTGGGTTCAAAATTAATATTTAACTTTTCCTCCACAAATTCCCCCCGCTTTTTTTTTTTGAGACGGAGTCTTGCTCTGTCGCCCAGGCTGGAGTGCAGTGGCACGATCTCAGCTCACTGCAAGCTCCGCCTCCCGGGTTCACGCCATTCTCCTGCCTCAGCCTCCCCCCTAGCTGGGACTACAGGCGCCTGCCGCCATGCCCGGCTAATTTTTTTCGGTATTTTTTTTAGTAGAGACGGGGTTTCACCGTGTTAGCCAGGATGGTCTCAATCTCTTGACCTCGTGATCCTCCCGCCTCGGCCTCCCATAGTGCTGGGATTACAGGCGTGAGCCACCGCTCCCGGCCAAATTCCCCTGTCTTGATGAACGGGCTCTGTCTAGACCAAAGGCAAGGTAAATTCCTTAGGCTGTTACACAATCTCCGCCTCCTGGGTTCAAGAGATTCCCCTGCCTCAGCCTCCGGAGTAGCTGGGACTACAGGTGTGCGCACCAGCACACCCAGCTAATTTTTTGTATTTTTAGTAGAAATGGGCTTTCACCATGTTGGCTAGGCTGGTCTTGAACTCCTGACCTCAAGTTATCCGCCCACCTTGGACTTCCAAAGTCCTGGAATTACAGGTGTGAGCCACCGCGCCTGGTTCTAAATGATTTCTATTTCCTGTAACAATTTGAAATTACTTAAAGGTTGTTTCAAATTGAGAAAAATAAAAAGAATGTAGATAAAAATATAAAAAGTTACAAAATTACAAGAGATTATGAAATATATGTGTAAATCTCGAGCTGTCAAAAGTGACAAATTTGATTTATGTATAAGGTTTTATTAAAATTAGCTTTAGTATTGGGAATACATTATTATCAAAGTAAAAGTTGATTTTCTCTTGAACCAAAATTTTATGTATTATTAATATGACAGAAAAATACTTCTGTTCACCTTTTGAACACATTGAAAAAGAGTAAAAAAGATATAGAATTTTCCCATACTCGGGCCGGGCGCAGTGGCTCACACCTGTAATCCCAGCACTTTGGGAGGCCGAGACGGGCGGATCACGAGGTCAGGAGATCGAGACCATCCTGGCTAACACGGTGAAACCCCGTCTCTACTAAAAATACAAAAAACTAGCCGGGTGCCGTGGCGGGCGCCGGTAGTTCCAGCTACACTGGAGGCTGAGGCAGGAGAATGGCGTGAACCCGGGAGGCGGAGCTTGCAGTGAGCCGAGATTGCGCCACTGCACTCCAGCCTGGGCGATAGAGAGAGACTCCGTCTAAAAAAATAAATAAATAAATAAATAAAAATAAAAAGAACTTTCCCATACTCTAGGGTGGGCCTGGCTCAGCTCAGGGAGGAAGCCCTGCCTGAAAAGGCTGCAGCTTTCATCCCTCAGCCCAGCATCTGATCACATCTTCTGTCACTCAGCGGCTGAGTGGGCGGGGCCTTAAGCATTATCCAATCAGGGACGCTGGGCTGGAAACCGTCCAATCAGGCAGGCAGCTGGAACAAAGAGGACGGCTTCCGGGTTTGGCGCGGCCTTTGTCTCTCGATGCATCGGGAGCTCTAGGTTTCTTCTTCGCTACTGTGTGTCCTCTGCTCCTAGAGGCGCAGCCTCTGTGGCCCTGTGTCCTGCAGGTATTGGGAAATCCACAGCCAAGATGACGGGACTCCCTGGGAGCCTAGGAATGGTGAGCGTGCCGGTTTGACATCCTGAGAGAGGGGAGGGACTGGTTGATGGGAAGTGGCTGTGGCGGCACTCAGGCCTCCCCGAAGTCAGCTCCACAGTCTGCGCCCTGAGTTCTCCTGGCCCAGCTCGGCCTCAGTCCCCTCCAGTCATAAGATGGCTGCGGCGCTGTCAGCCAGTCCAGGGCTCCTGTCTCTTCCCTGCGCAGTGACTGTGCCCTGGCCTGGCACCCTCTGGGCAGCAGCTCTGCACCCGCAGCTCCGGGTCTCTCCCAGATTGTCAGGAACCACGAGAAGGTCATCAGGGGAGATCTTGACTCGGGGTGCGCGTTCACGAATGGGAAGAGCTTTGGTCCTTGGGGTTCACAGTTTCTCTTTTCTCCTGTTAAAAATTTATGGGGCCGGGCGCGGTGGCTCACGCCTGTAATCCCAGCATTTTGGGAGGCGAAGGCGGAGGGATCACTTGAGGCAAAGGATTGTCAGACAAACTAAGTTCCTCTTCAAAGACTCAGCTTCCTGGTCAGAAGTTGTAAAAGTTGGAAATCAACCCTACCCCTTCTTCCCCCTTTTCCGTTTCTCGCAAATCGCGCGTTTATCCTATTTGGAAAAGTTTGGGTCTAGCCAACCGGGATCAGTTTAGATTGTGCGGTCTCACCCCAGCCAATGGGGGAAGGACACAAAACCAAAAACTACGTTGGGGTTAAAAACCCATTCCTGGTCGGGCGCGGTGGCTCAGACCTGTAATCCCAGCACTTTGAGAGGCCTAGGCGGACGTATCACGTGGTCAGGAGTTCTAGACCATCCTGGCCAGCATGGTGAAACCCCGTCTCTACTAAAAATACAAAAATTAGCCAGGTGTGGTGGCGGGCGCCTGTAATCCCAGTTACTTGGGAGAGTGAGGCATGAGAATTGGTTGAACCCAGGAGGAAGAGGTTGAAGTGAGCTGAGATCGCGCCATCGCACTTCAGCGTGCGGGACAGAGCAAGACTCCTCAAAAAAAAAAAAAAAGTAAGAATCTTAAAATTTTCTTCCTTTATGTAAACACTGTGTTTAAGTAATTTCACTGGATTTTTCAAACAGTTTCAAGAACGAAGTGAATAACACTGACACGGAAATTAAAGCTTGAACCTGGTAATCCAAGCTAAGGCTAATATGAAGCCTGCAAAAGGAGGGGTTTAAAAAAAATTTTTTTTTGTTTTGACACGGAGTTTAGCTCTTATTGCCCAGGCTGGAGTGCAATGGTGTGATCTCGGCTCACCACAACCTCTGCCTCCCTAGTTCAAGGGATTCTCCTACCACAGCCTCTGGAGTAACTGGGATTACAGGCATGCGCCTTCACGCCCGCCTAATTATGTGTGTTTACTAGAGATGGGGTTTCTCCATGTTGGTCAGGCTGGCCTCCAATTCCCAACCTCAGGTGATCCACCCGCATTGGCCTCCCAAAGTGCTGGGATTACAGGCTTGCGCCACCGCGCCCGGCCAACAGGAGGTTATTAAAGGCCCAGTTAGTTTTTTCTGGGGAGCCTCCCTTGCAATTGTCCCAGCCTGCTCACCCCAGCTATGGAAGGAGACTTTATCTTGAGAGAAGCTACAAAGCCCTGGAATGCTAGGGCCCCACAGGCAAATGCCGTTAAGATTAAGGCGGAAGGAAACTGGGAGGGTCTTACTGATAATAAAGCTATTGTTTTGAGGCACTTTTTAGACTTTTTTTTTTTTTTTTTTTTTTGAGAGGGAGTCTGGCTCTGTCACCCACGCTGGAGTGCAGTGGCCGGATCTCAGCTCACTGCAAGCTCCGCCTCCCGGGTTTACGCCATTCTCCTGCCTCAGCCTCCCGAGTAGCTGGGACTACAGGCGCCCGCCACCTCCCCGGCTAGTTTTTTTTTGTATTTTTTAGTAGAGATGGGGTTTCACTGTGTTAGCCAGGATGGTCTTGATCTCCTGACCTCGTGATCCGCCCGTCTCGGCCTCCCAAAGTGCTGGGATTACAGGCTTGAGCCACCGCGCCCGGCCCACTTTTTAGACTTTTTAAGATAAAAAAGTTAGATTTACATTAAAAAATGAATTAGTATTGGAACAGGAGAAAGTACCAACTAATTAAAAGTTCTCTGTGGCTTACAAAAATGTAGGCAGAAAAGGGTTTTCTTTTCTAGAGAGGAGCAAACAAGATTAGATAAAAGGTGGGAGGGGAATGGCAAATGGAGGGTGAAAAAGTCGTATTTTAGCTGAGAGAATGTCTTACCCTGAAATCAGCATGTTTTTAGGAGGGTCGTAAAATGGGGTTGTATGTTGACTTAGACTGACAGAAGCTCAAAGTTCGGGAGCCTGAGGGAGGGAGATAAATAAAGTTTGATTAATAAATATTTTATTTTAGGCCAGGCACAGGGGCTTATGCTTGTAATCCCAGCACCTTGGGAGGCCTAGGCAGGCCGATCACCTGAGGTCAGGAGTTCGAGAACAGCCTGGGCCGCATGGTGAAACACGGTATCTACTAAAAATACAAAATTAGCCGAGTGTCGTGGTGGGCGCCTATAATGCCAGCTACTCAGGAGGCTGAGGCAGGAGTATTGCTTGAACCTGGGAGGTGAAGGTTGCAGTGAGCAGTGAGTCGAGATGGCGCCACTGCACTCCAGCCTGGGCAGCAGAGTGAGACTTAATCACAAAAAGAAAAAAAAGAAAAGAAAAAAAAAAGAAATTTGACCACTGAAGACAAATTCAGCTGATTTTTCTAATGAGAAAAAGGAGAAAATGTGCAGAGTGTGTGTCTGGCTGTGTGATAGGAAAGAAAAGACAGCACCATCTAAGTCATAATGGGAAGGGTGTTTCTTTCCATAAACTGTTCCTGGAGTACACAACAAATGGAGAATTTTATTAATCACAAATATTTTCCATGATTATCTATGTATTTCATCTTTCCCCATCTCTTTTCTTTGTTCTATGCATTTCTTCCATTTGGCTTTTCCTGGGCTGCATCTTATATATGAAACCGGTAAACGTAACTACAGTGTTTCATTGAGTTCTGTGAATAGCTCTACCAAACTATTGAACTTCAGGGACATTTCAGGAGTCCCCAGTTTTCAAACATTAATTCAAAAGAATAGATGGGCCCCTAGGGTTTGTGACTGGCATCTGCAGTGAGGACAATGTTGTGGGACCAACGGTCTGTGATGACTCTAGGTGGTGTTAGAATTCAAATGTTAGACAATGAGTTGGTGTTGGAGAATTGTTTGATGTTCAGCAAACTCTACAGATATGGTGCCAGAAAAAAGTTATCATGGAGTCCCGGCCTGGAACAAAGCTCTGGGTGTTTGGGATTGTGAATCTCTGCTCTCCTGTACACAGGCTGCCACACTGCCCATTGTTCTGTGATTCCTGGTCTTCTCCCAGAGTGACAGAGGACTGAAAACTTAGAGAAAAGGAGTTCCGATTTAAGACCCCCTTTTATTGCAGCTACCACCACAGTATTCTCACCCACTCACAGACACACACACAAGACATTGACGTGTCCACGCTCCTCCCAGGACTAGGCATCACCCTGTCAGAAACTTCACCACGCTAGCATTTTTGGTCCTAGCGTTTCTTGTGTTTCTTGTCAAGAACCCACAAGTCTCTGTAAGTCTCCTGGCATATCTCCACCCCCAGACACCAAATCTGCAGCAGCAACCTGTTTTCTCCACCAACTTAGGATCTGGACTGCCTGTTTATAGTCTCATCTGCCTGCATGCACACAGAAATCAATCAGAGTACAGCCCCACCTGGGCCACTACCTGTAGTGAAAATCAGTCCATTCACCTACATTGCACTCTCTTCCACCCAGGAATTATTTTTTGTCTTTTAGATTTTATTTTTATTTTTGGTTTGGTGTACACATGTGGATTTTTTTTTTTTTTTTTTTTTGAGACGGAGTCTTGCTCTGTCGCCCAGGCTGGGGTGCAGTGGCCGGATCTCAGCTCACTGCAAGCTCCGCCTCCCAGGTTTACGCCATTCTCCTACCTCAGCCTCCCGAGTAGCTGGGACTACAGGCGCCCGCCAACCCGGCCGGCTAGTTTTTTTGCATTTTTTAGTAGAGACGGGGTTTCACCGTGTTAGCGAGGATGGTCTCGATCTCCTGACCTTGTGATCCGCCCGTCTCGGCCTCCCAAAGTGCTGGGATTACAGGCTTGAGCCACCGCGCCCGGCCGATTTTTTTTTTTTTTTTGAGACGGAGTCTGGCTCTGTCACCCAGGCTTGAGTGTAGTGGCGTGATCTGGGGTCACTGCAAGTTCTGCCTCCGGGGTTCATGCCATTCTCCTGCCTCAGCCTCCTGAGTAGCTGGGACTACAGGCGCCCACCACCACGCCGGGCTAATTTTTTGTATTTTTAGTAGAGATTTCACTGTGTTAGCCAGGATGATCTTGATCTCCTGACCTCGTGATCCGCCTTCCTCAGCCTCCCAAAGTGCTGGGATTACAGGCGTGAGCCACCGCACCTGTCCTGAAGTCTACTTCTTAAGGGATATTTGTGAACAGAATAATTGCTATTGTAATTTTTTATTTATTTATTTTTATTTTTATATTTTTTTAGCAGAATCTTACTCTGTTACCCAGGCATGAGTGCAGTGACATGATCTCGGCTGACTGCAATTCCTGCCACTCAGGTTCAAGTGATTCTCCTGCCTCAGCCTCCCGAGTAGCTGAGATTACTGGCCCCGGCCACTGTGCCCAGCTAATTTTTGTATTTTTAGTAGAGGCGAGGTTTCACCATCTTAGTCAGGCTGGTCTTAAACTCCTGACCTCGTGATCCACCCTCCTTGGCTTCACAAAGTGTTGGGATTACAGATGTAAGGCACTGCACCCAGCTGTATAATTTAAATTTTTTTTAACCTTCTTTAGTGTACATATTGATTATCTAATAAAACTACCCTAGAAAACCTTAAGGGATTTGTTTAAATTGTGGATTAGTATACAGTATAAAGTTGACAGGGCAGTAGCTAGAAAAGATTAAAAGTATAGAAACTCTGGGATTTAAGTTTCTTTTAGGTGAGCTTAGAAAAAACAAAACTGGAAGTACCCCAGTTGCATAGAGAACAGAATTCTACATAAGGTCCTCACACTGCCTGAGACCTGATCAGATTCACACTTTTTGGAGGCTTTCTTTAGGTCTGACCCTACCCTGGAGTCTTGCCTCACAGAACTGATTAGAAGAGATCAGAGTTTTGGCTGCTGAATCCTCCTGCCTTTCTAGAGCTGGTGCTCACAATTTCCTGAATTCCAAAAGCACATGAATGGGAAAAATAAAGTATGTATTTTAGGGTCTTAGTTCTTTAAATTTTCTGTTAAAACCAGTGCTTGCAGAGACATTCTGTTAGGCAACTTTTTTTCTATTCCTGCAGATCCAGTAGCTGCTCCACAAGTCACACAAAAGTAAATGTAAACAATAAAATTTTCTCTAAATTACCTTAAACTCTTCCTTTCTCTTTCATCTTTCTATATTTTGCTTTTATTCTTTACAGTGTTTAAAAAAAAAGTTGATGACAGAGAAACAGAAGTAGAGATAAAAATGCTGGGCCCTTTACCTAAATCCTAAAATGTATTAAATCCTTAGTACCAGCTTTCAGGGTGTTATGAAAATTAAATCACATAATGTGTTATGCCCAGCAAAGTGCTCTGTATCATTCTCTTGAGCACAAAGTACCTGCTTAATAAACATTGCATTAGTACATGTGCACATGTTGTTTTTTAAATAGACTTATTCTGACATTGCTGCCTTCAGTTCCTCTGTAAACTGTAAAGAGCCAGCAAAGAATATAAAACTTTAGGATGGAGATGGGTTGTCCCTATTTGTATCAGAAGTATTTGGTTGTGACAAGAGTGCTGAGTGTAAGGGACCCTGTGCTGTGCCAGCTTCACTAACTAATGCTAATAATGAGCCAAGGGGAAGCAACATCAGCATTGACAGGAAACTTGTTTAAAACACCCATTCAAGGACCCTTTTCAAACCTGCAGAATCACATTACATATAGTGGAGCCAAAATTACCAAGTGATTCATAAGCTCGTTAGAGCTTGAGAGGCAGTGCTTATCTTGGTGGTTATCAGCCCAGGCTTCTCATTAGGATCACATGGCCAATTTGCAGAAATCTCTTGTTCCCTCCCCACAGCTTCTGTTTATTCTGCGTGGAAGCATCCATGTTATTTTAGTGAAGGGCCTCATGTGACTTTTTTTTTTTTTTTTTTTGAGACGGAGTCTCGCTCTGTCGCCCAGGCTGGAGTGCAGTGGCCGGATCTCAGCTCACTGCAAGCTCCGCCTCCCGGGTTCACGCCATTCTCCGGCCTCAGCCTCCCGAGTAGCTGGGACTACAGGCGCCCGCCACCGCGCCCGGCTAGTTTTTTGTATTTTTTAGTAGAGACGGGGTTTCACCGTGTTAGCCAGGATGGTCTCGATCTCCTGACCTCGTGATCCGCCCGTCTCGGCCTCCCAAAGTGCTGGGATTACAGGCTTGAGCCACCGCGCCCGGCCATCATGTGACTTTTAAGGTGAGACCAGAATCAGGTATGAGGGCTTCAAAATACATTCATGAGAGTTAAGTTCTACCTTTGCACTAAAGGGTGGTCACAGGGGCAGTTCTGTTTGGGTTTGGTACAGACAGGTCGGTGTGGCCCATAATTCCATTACTGGAAATTGCTGGTGTCTGTGGCAGGGAGAGCACCTGAGGACAGGAAAGGAGAAACTTATATTTCTGTCTTCGTGGAGCAGCTCATTGTTTCCTGAATCTCTTCTGTTTCAAAGGATGGAAATAGGTGGGCTTTTTCTGTGTTTTTCTGCCAGTTGATGTCATGCCAGCAGGTAATCATGTGGTACTAACACCTTTTGCCGAGACCAGCTTGGTCGGGGAGACCCTAACCCAGGGGCACTAGAGGAATTAAAGACACACAGAAATATAGAGGTGTGAAGTGGGAAATCAGGGGTCTCACAGCCTTCAGAGCTGAGAGCCCAAAACAGAGATTTACCCACATATTTATTAACAGCAAACCAGTCATTAGCATTGTTTCTATAGATATTACATTAACTAAAAGTATCCCTTAAGGGAAACAAAGGGATGGGCTGAATTAATTGCAGCAGAAACACGCCCTTAAGACACAGATGGCTCAGGCTTCTGTTTGTGGCTTAAGAATGCCTTCAAGCGGTTTTCCGTCCTGGGCAGTCCAGGTGTTCCTTGCCTTCATTCCTGTAAACCCACAACCTTCCAGCTTGGGCGTTACGGCCATTATGGACATGTTACAGTGCTGCAGAGATTTTGTTTATGGCCACATTTTGTTTATGACTTGCTCCCAACACCTTTAAAGGCATGTTCTCAAGATGCAGGTTAATTTTTCTAGAGAATCTCATCTGAGAAGGAATTCTATTTGATTTCAAGTTTTAAATTGATCTGGTATTCATTGCAGGGCTCCAATTGCATCTAAATAGATGTGAGAGTTGAAAGACCTATAAGGGGCTTCTCTCGCTTTACAATGTCTTATTATTTATTTATTTATTTATCCTCTGGTTGATGAAATGCCAAGGTGAAAGGAATAGCCAAATGGACTAAAGCACAAGTGCCACTCTAGTTATTTGGCAGAGTGCCCATTAAAGGTCCACTACAATACCACCACACATCGCTCAGGGATGAACAAGGGCTGACTGATTGATAAGCTCTTGAAAATTCTTAAGCTCACTGCATCCCTTCAGGTCTCCAAGGAATGCTAAGTTTCCTCCCTGCGGTGAGAGACAGGAAGTGAATTTAGTGTCTGGAAGCTGGATGGCCCTCGGGGGCTGACCACAGGGACCTCGAGATACAGCAGAGAGAACCTGGCATGACGTATTACTCCAGACTGTAGAATCCTGGAAAAGAGCTACCATGTAGCTCATGCCTGGTTGACTGGAGGACAACCTTAGTGGAAGGGGGACAATCAGGGCCTCTGGCCTGCCATGTGCACAAGCCTAACAATTGCTTTCGTTTAATGTGCAGATGGAATATTTGATCCATTTCAACCAGGCATTTGCATCTTGGTATGTTGTCTTAATTGTCAAAGTTTGTTTTAAGTCTTTAACTTCCATGATCCTCTAGTAAAATGAATGTTTTATCACCTATTTTTATTAGTTTTTAGCCCAAAAAAGCTAAACACCATTTTATATCTAATAATGCTTTTTGTATGATTTTTATACCAGATAAGCTAAATTTTACCTTTATATTAATGTGTTATTAATGTTAAATTTAATTTTAATAAAACCTTATAGATATATTTATCCAATTTTTATGTTTGACCACAAGGTAAGATTTTATAGACTCTTTTTAACCTTTTATAATTTTTGTCAGAGCAGGTTGATGCTTTAAGAAAAACCTGTTGCATTTTTACTTTAATGTCCAGTTCACAGAAAAATTGGATGATACCTTTTTAACTTTAGCTAATGTGTTTATACACAGAATTTTCTTTACAATTAACGTTTTAAAACTTGCTTAAACTTTTAAAGCAATAATTTTTTTAACCTTTTAATGTAGGTAAAAATCCACATTTTTATGCCTACTTATAATCTTTTTACCACAGGTATATTTTACTTTTTTTATACACCTTGCACATAAACTGTTTTTTCAGTAGTACTCAGGAGGCCTTATTACTTTTTTTTTTTTTTTTTTTTTTTTTTTTTTGAGACGGAGTCTCGCTCTGTCACCCAGGCTGGAGTGCAGTGGCCGGATCTCAGCTCACTGCAAGCTCCGCCTCCCGGGTTCACGCCATTCTCCTGCCTCAGCCTCCCGAGTAGCTGGGACTACAGGCGCCTGCCACCTCGCCCGGCTAAGTTTTTGTATTTTTAGTAGAGACGGGGTTTCACTGTGTTAGCCAGGATGGTCTCGATCTCCTGACCTCGTGATCCGCCCGTCTCGGCCTCCCAAAGTGCTGGGATTACAGGCTTGAGCCACCGCGCCCGGCCTCGATTACTTTTAAATTATACAAATTTTTTGCATAAATTTTTTTATAACTCTTTTCTTTTTTTTTTTTTTTTTGAGACGGAGTCTCGCTCTGTCGCCCAGGCTGGAGTGCAGTGGCTGGATCTCAGCTCACTGCAAGCTCCGCCTCCCGGGTTCACGCCATTCTCCTGCCTCAGCCTCCCGAGTAGCTGGGACTACAGGCGCCCGCCACCTTGCCCAGCTAGTTTTTTGTATTTTTTAGTAGAGACGGGGTTTCACCGTGTCAGCCAGGATGGTCTCGATCTCCTAACCTCGTGATCCGCCCGTCTCGGCCTCCCAAAGTGCTGGGATTACAGGCTTGAGCCACCGTGCCCGGCCTTATAACTCTTTTCTTTTACGACTTTTGCAGACAATTTTTTTTTCTTCTGTCGCCCAGGCTGGAGTGCGGTGGCTCACTGCAAGCTCCACATCCTGGGTTCACACCATTCTCCTGCGTCAGCCTCCCGGGTAGCTGGGACTACAGGCGCCTGCCACCACGCGTGGCTAATTTTTTGTATTTTTAGTAGAGATGGGCTTTCACTGTGTTAACCAGGATGGTCTCGATCTCCTGACTTCGTGATCCGCCCACCTCGGCCTCCCAAAGTGCTGGGATTACAGGCGTGAGCCACCGCGCCCGGCCGTAGACCATTTTTTGACATGTCTCAACTTTCTGACATATTACAAACATTTTTTTCTTTCTTTTTTTTTTTAATTAATTTATTATTATTATTATACTTTAAGTTCTAGGGTACATGTGCATAACGTGCAGGTTTGTTACATATGTATACTTGTGCCTTTTTTTCTTTAAACAACCAGTAATTTATTTCAGGACAAGAATTTACCATATAAAATTCTTTTATATAAACCCTGCCCTCCCCCCTTTTTTCCCTTTCTTGGAATTTTTTTTAACATAGTTCCTAGTGGGGTGGGCTTATTTGTGCCTGACCCATGCTTCTTCGAGACAATACACCACACTCACACCACACGCACACCAGAAAACAAAAAACAGGTAAAAAGGGCACATACACATTTCTGCAGTTTACACCAAACCAAAATCAAAACCAAAATCAGAGTATCCAGAAACCCAAGCCAGGTCAAAACCAAAATGAAAGTATCAAGCAATCCAAGTCAAGTCAAAAACAAAAACCAAAGTGCCGGTCCAGGCCCACCTTGGATGATCAGGCTAAGCTTCTACTCAAATGGAGAAGGCACCAAAGTGCCAATAAAGGCACACCGTGGGTGATCAGGCCACGCTTCCACTCAAATGAAGTGGGCAAGTTCCAAAGACTAGTCTTCCCAAGTTTAAGATGTCCGGACTCCAAGTGCCAGTTCCTTCCCAGTGTTCAGCCACTGTGTTAATCCTCTGCTCTGGCGAGGCATTCCGCTGGGGCAATTGCCTACCTGGGAGCGCTCTTTGGATGGCCTCACTCAGTCTGGCCAGAGTCCCCCACAGGGATGCTCCAAGGGCAGGCCTAAGCCTCCTAAGGGGCTGCCTCGGCCAGTGATTGATTTGAGCGACCGGGGGTACATGACAGGGGCTGCATGCACCGGTGGTCAGAGTGAAACAGAACAGGGCAGGAATTTTCACAATGTTCTGCTATACAATGTCTGGAATCTATGAATAACATCAGTTTCTAAGTTATGAGTTGATTTTTAACTATTGGGTTTAGGCCAGGCAGGCCCAGGCCTGGTTTCAGGCCTGGTGCCGGGCTGTCTGCCTTTGGTTTTACTTCTTTGCTTTTTCTTAAAACAGGTACTGAGTATAAAACAATATAAAACAATATGAGAGGGTCTCTCTCTTTGCTCAAGTGTACATATTAAAGTTTGATAGGTGCCTTCTAACTCAACACGTCTTTTCCATCTGAAAAATATTCATAGCTGATTCTGTATGATGTAAATATAGCACTCAAAAATGTACATGTTCATGTTCATGCCCTTAATTTTATACTTTATTATCTAGAAAAAATATCATATATGAACTAATGTTGTCGATCTTAGGCTGCCCTTTTTTCTCAGAGTTGGAAAATATAATAGAGAATATTTTTGTGTTGAAAATTATTTTATTGGCCGGGCGCGGTGGCTCAAGCCTGTAATCCCAGCACTTTGGGAGGCCGAGACGGGCGGATCACAAGGTCAGGAGATCGAGACCATCCTGGCTAACACGGTGAAACCCCGTCTCTACTAAAAACACAAAAAATTAGCCGGGCGAGGTGGCGGCGCCTGTGGTCCCAGCTACTCGGGAGGCTGAGGCTGAGGCAGGAGAATGGCGTGAACCCGGGAGGCGGAGCTTGCAGTGAGCTGAGATCTGGCCACTGCACTCCAGCCTGGGCGACAGAGCGAGACTCCGTCTCAAAAAAAAAAAAAAAATTATTTTATTGGAGAATTTTAGTCAGTTCTATAAGTAAGAACCAGTTCTTTTTACTCTCCCATTTCACCTTAAATCCAATTAAAAATTCCACCAATGGTGACATGGTAAAAACGTGTGTGTTTGTGTGTTTTTCAGGAACCATTGCAATTCAGAGATGTGGCCATAGAATTCTCTCTGGAGGAGTGGCATTGCCTGGACACTGCACAGCAAAATTTATATAGGGATGTGATGTTAGAGAACTACGGAAACCTGGTCTTCCTTGGTGAGGATAACTTAAATACATAATTCATTTAAAAAAACCCAAAAAGTTTTATTTCTCTTTTTTGTGGAATGAATTTAGTACTTTATTCCTTGCATAAAAGAGTTTCAGATGCCCTTTTTCCAGAAAATCTTCAGAATTTTTTTATTTAGGAAAGAATTTCTTCAAGATGTTTCATCTTAATCCAAACTTTCCACATTGCTGAGCTGAGCTTTATTCTTCACTCTAAATTAGTGGTAATTTCAGAATTTTAGTGGCTTAAAACATTGTTGCCCCCACCTGAAAATCTCATTGCCACCACCAATTTTTGATTCAGTAGTACCAGCTAGTAAATTTCAAAAGCCTACATGCAGGGCCGGGTGCAGTGGCTTATGCTTGTAATTCTAGCACTTTGGGAGGCTGAGGCGGGCAGATCACCTGAGGTCGGGAATTTGTGACCAGCCTGACCAACATGTAGAAACTCCATCTCTACTAAAAACACAAAATTAGTCGGTCATGGTGGCATAATCCTGTAATCCCAGCTACTCTGGAGGCTGAGGCAGGAGATTCCCCTGAACGCAGGAGGCAGAGATTTTGGTCAGTCGAGTTTGAGACATTGCACTCTAGCCTGGGCAACAAGGGCAAATACCACTGTAATTTTGATAGGAAGTTTATTGAATCTATAGATCACTTTGGATAATATGGCAATTTAAAAATCTATTTGGATCTTCTCTAATTTTCTGTTTTGTTTTTAAAGGTTTTTTACCTTAGTAATTTTTTTCTAAGAAATTTATTATTTAATGCTATAGTAAATAAGACTTTTTCCTTTCTCTATTTTATCAGATAATTTAAGTGTTTGAGACCATATACTTGTATGTTAATTTTATGTTTTGCTAATTTACTGAGTGTATTTGTCAGTTTAGAAAGGTTTTAAAGTACTGTTTATGGTTTTTAAAGTACTGTTTATGGTTTTTAAAATGTAAGACTATGATCTACAAACAGAAACTTTTTACTTATTTTACTCCATCTCCAGAAGAAAAAGAAACCTACAAGTTGAAAGTATTTCCTAAATATTTAGAAATTTGTTATAAATTAGTATTTTGGTATGAATTTACTAGAATATTTTATTACATGCTTTCTGCTGAGCACATTACTAGCTTGTAATTGGAGAATATAAGCAAGATTCATGCTATTTGTTTTTAATGAAACAGGTATTGTTGTCTCCAAGCCAGACCTGATCACCCGTCTGGAGCAAGGAGAAAACCCTTTGACTGTGAAGAGACATGAGATGACTGCCAACCCCTCAGGTAGGTGCGAGTGAAAATGAATACAACAGATGATACAGATAAGGGTCCCAAGGTCAAAGAGAGAGCTAGCCCTTAAAATGTGATCTGGAAAGCTGTGTTCCAAAGGAAATAGTTCCTGGGCAGCTGTATTGATTGATTGATTGATTTTATTTAATTTTTCTCTCACAAAGGGACATCTTCTGTCTCATGCTTTTAAATTCTCTAAGAATTCTACTATTCTTTCCATGAGCTTCCTTCAAGTTCACAGTGAGAGCCAAATTCTTCTTTATGGTACCTAAGAGACTGCAGCTGCTTTTCCATTGTTTTGGGGACACGCAAATATCTGTGATTTCGAGAAACTAAAACTTTTTTAAGTTGTCTTTTTGCATCAGATCTGAAATGTGTGAGAGTATTTGTTTTTGTTGCCTTTTTGTTCATTTTTTCTGCACATCTGTTTTTATTACCAGATAGTCTTGAAATACAGTTCGAAATTGTAAGTATGATATCCTTCTGCTTTGATCTTTTTCCTCAAGATTGCTTTGGCTATCAAAGTTATTTTAGTTTCATTTAACTTTTAGAAATGTATTAGGATTATTACTATGAATAAAATACCACTGCAATTTTGATAAGAAGTTTATTGAATCTATAGATCACTCAGAATAATGTGGCAATTTTAAAATTTATTTGAATCTTCTCTAATTTTTCATAGTTCTTTTTTTTTGAGACGGAGTCTTGCTCAGTTGCCAGGCTGGAGTGCAGTTGCGCAGTCTCTGCTCACTGCAACCTCTGCCTCCTGGGTTCAAGCTATTCTCTGCCTCAGCCTCCCAAATAGCTGAGATTACAGGTGCCCGCCACCTTGCTCAGCTAATTTTTTTTTTGTATTTTTTGTAGAGATGGGATTTCACCATGTTGGCCAGGCTGATCTTGAACTCCTGACCTCATGATCCACCCACCGCAACCTCCCAAAGTGGTGGGATTACAGGCGTGAGCCACACTCCTGGCCCGTAGTTTTTTTATTGTAAAGATTTTTTACTTCCTTGGTTAATCTTTTTCTGAGAAAGTTACTACTTAATGCTATAGTAAATAAGAATTTTTTCTTCCTCTATTTTATCAGATAGTTTAAGTGTATGAGACCATACATATGCTTGTATGTTAATTTTATATTTTGCTAATTTACTGAGTGTATTTATCACTTTAGACAGGTTTTAATGTACTATTTATTGATATTTAAATATAAGATTGTATGATCTACAAACAGCAACTTTTTACTTATTTTTCTTTAATTTCAATGGATTTTTTTCTTTGATTAATTCTTCTTTCACATGCTTCCAGTGCTACATTAAAAGAGAAACATTGACAATGGACACAACATAGTTTTGTATTGGTGCCTAAATTTGATGGTGCAAACACCTCTTCAAGTTTTTATAAACTGATTTTAGAAGGTAAAGATCTTTTGTTGGGCCCTTAGGGTGATAAGACACCCTCTGAATTTGTAGTGAGGAGGGGTTGTAGATTGGTCACAAGGCTGCTGGGTCTGCACTAGGGTCCACCTTTAGTTAGCTTGTTGCGGGGTCTTGGGACTACCCAAGAAAACTACCAAATAATATTCTCATTTTATTTTTGGACAGACTGCATGCATATCCTTCAGGGCTTTGCTCCATAGGGAAGACACTAGCGCATGTTTTTGTAGTCAGGTCTGCATATGGTGGGCCTTATGTCTGGATATCGATGAGTATGGCTTTTATTGAGTACCAGAGAGCATTCCCTCAGATAACTGGGTGGGTTTCTTTTTTTTTTTTTTTTTGAGATAGAGTCTTGCACTGTTGCCCAGGCTGGAGTGCAGTGGCACAATCTCAGCTCACTGCAAGCTTCGCCTCCTGGGTTCACGCCATTCTCCTGCCTCAGCCTCCCAAGTAGCTAGGACTACAGGCGCCCGCCACCATGCCCAGCTAATTTTTTTGTACTTTTAGTGCAGACGGGGTTTCACCATGTTAGCCAGGATGGTCTCGATCTCCTGACCTCGTGATCCGCCTACCTCGGCCTCCCAAAGTGCTGGGATTACAGGTGTGAGCCCCCGCGGCCGGCAACTGTGTAGGTTTCTATATAGGCAGAACTGACCATAAACGTTATCTTGTCTAAGTGAGTAGTCATGGAGATAGTCTTTTTTTCACCACGTGTTTAATGATGAACATATATTTCCTTTTGTGAGAGAAACGCTTCTTTTATTTGAAGGTCATTTTCAAAAAGATTTGTAATTCTGGTTTTTTTTTTTTTTTTTCAGTTTTCTTTAAAAAAAATTGTTTTAAAAACACATAACATAAAATTTACCGTCTTAATTCAATCGTACATTTTCAGGGCCAGGCATGGTTGTGGCTCCCATCTGTAATCCCAGGATTTTGGGAGGCCAACACAGGAGGATCTCTGAAGCCCAAAAGTTTGAGACTGGCCTGGGAAAGATATGGAGACCCCTCTCTATAAAAATAATTTAATAATTGCCAGGCATGGTGGTGTGCAGCTGTGGTACCTGCTACTTGGGAGATTGAGGGGGAGTCAAAGTTGTGCCACTACATTTCAGTTTGAATGACAGAGTGAGACCCTGTCTCAAAAAAAAAAAAAAAAAAAAGCTATTCATTTCAGGCATGTTAAGTATATTCTCATTGTTATGTAAAAGACTTCTAGACACTTTACATCTTGTAAAACTAAAGCTCAATACCCATTAAGTAACAACTGCTCATTTTACCCTCTCTCTAGCCCTTGACAGACAAACTTTCCACTTCCTGTTTTTATGATTTGACTACTTAAGATATCTCATATAAGTGGTATCATATGGTATCGATAATTTTGTTACTGGATTAATTCAAATGACATAATATTTTTAGTGTTCATCTTAAAATGTGACAAGATTGTTCTTTTCAAGGTGGAATAATATTCCATTGTATGTATATATTACATATTTTGATATGTTTATAAATCAAGAGACATCTGAGTTGCTTCAGTCTTTTGGCTTTTGTGAATACTGGTGCAATAAACATGGATATTCAAATATGTCTTCCAGGTCCTGTGTTGCTTTTTTTTTTTTTCTTTCTTTCCTTCTTTTTTTTTTCTTGAGAAGGAGTCTTGCTCTATTGCCCAGGCTGAAGTGCAGTGGTGTGATCTCAGCTCACTGAGACCTCTGCCTCCTGGGTTCAAGCAATTCTCCTGCTTCAGCCTCCCAAGTAGCTGGGATTATAGGCGCCCAGCTAATTTTTTATATTTTTAGTAGAATGGGGTTTATTATGTTGGCCAGGAAGGTCTCGAACTCCTGACCTCAGATCATCTGCCCACCTTGGCCTCCCAAAGTGCTAGGATTACAGGCTTGAGCCACTGGGCCTGGCCTGTGTTACATATTTTGTATATAGATATAATAAGTGAGGAACATTTATAACATTTTTAAATAATGGCTGCATCTTTGTTTTCCAGCAGCAAGCAACATGGGTTTCATTTTTATTGCAACATCAACAAATTAGGAGTTTTAAAAAAAATTTACAGTGGCCATTCTAATGGATATGAGGTGATTTTGTTTGTCATGTGTGTTGTTTTTTTATTTCTCTACAAATCAGTATTTTTGTGCATTCTTTCAAATGCTTTTTCCCATTTGTGTAGTTTTTTGATGAATTTTTTTTGTTCATTTCTATTTTTTTTTTTTTTTGAGACGGAGTCTCGCTCTGTCGCCCAGGCTGGAGTGCAGTGGCACGATCTCGGCTCGCTGCAAGCTCCGCTTCTCGGGTTCACGCCATTCTCCTGCCTCAGCCTCCTGAGCAGCTGGGACTACAGGCACCCGCCACCGTGCCCGGCTAATTTTTTGTATTTTTATAGAGACGGGGTTTCACTGTGGTCTCGATCTCCTGACCTTGTGATCCGCCCGCCTCGGCCTCCCAAAGTGCTGGGATTACAGGCGTGAGCCACCGCGCCCGGCTGTTCATTTCTAAATCAAGTTATTCAACTTTATTGTTTAAAGAGTTGTTTATTTATTGTGATTTTTTTTTTTTTTTTTTTTTTTTTTTTTTGAGACGGAGTCTTGCTCTGTCGCCCAAGCTGGAGTGCAGTGGCGCGATCCTGGCTCACTGCAAGCTCCGCCTCCTGGGTTCACGCCATTCTCCTGCCCCAGCCTCCCGAGTAGCTGGGACTACAGGCGCCGGCCACTGCGCCCGGCTCATTTTTTTTGTATTTTTAGTAGAGACGGGGTTTCACCGTGGTCTCGATCTCCTGACCTTGTGATCCGCCCGCCTCGGCCTCCCAAAGTGCTGGGATTACAGGCGTGAGCCACCGCGCCCGGCCTTTATTGTGATTATTAACTTCCTTCACATGAAATTTGCAAATGTTTTCATCCATTTTCTAAGGGAAGTTGCCACTTTGGAATTTTCTTTTGATGTATAGAAATTTTGATGTCTAGTGTAGTCAGACTTTTCTGTTCTTGTATTTGTTGCTCATGCATTTAATGTCGTATCTAAGAAAATGGTGCCAAGACCAATGTCGTGTCTTTTTCCTGCATTTTTTCTTTCTTTCTTTTTTTTTTTTTTCGGTGAGACGCAGATTTACTCTTTTTTCCCAGGCTGGAGTGCAATGGCACAATCTCGGCTCACTGCATCCTCCGCCTCCGAGGTTCAAGCGATTCTCCTGCCTCAGCCTCCCGAGTAGTTGGGATTACAGGCATGTGCCACCATGCCCGGCTAATTTTGTATTTTTAGTAGAAACGGAGTTTCACCGTGTTGCCCAGGCTGATCTTGAACTCCTGACCTCAGGTTATCTGCCCGCCTCTGCCTCTCAAAGTGCTGGGATTACAGGTGTGAGCCACTGCGCCCGGCTTTCCTGTATCTTTTCTAATAGACTTGTTAGTTATGTCTAAGTATTTTGTTTAAAATATATTTTTGGGCCAGGAGCAGTGGCTCACGCCTGTAATCCCAGCACTTTGGGAGGCAGAGGTGGGAGGATCACGAGGTCAGGAGATCGAAACCATCCTGGCTAACATGGCGAAACCCTGTCTCTACCAAAAATACAAAAAAAATTAGGCAGGCATGGTGGCGGGCACCTGTAGTCCCAGCTACTCGGGATGCTGAGGCTGGAGAATGGTGAACCCGGGAGGCGGAGCTTGCAGGGAGCCAAGATCGCGCCACTGCACTGGAGCCTGGGCGACATGGCAGGACTCCGTCTCAGAAAATGTATATATATATATTTGTATCATTCAAGAAAATAATCCAACTTTATTTTATCAGTGTTGATATTCAGTTTTCAGCATCATTTTTTTGAAGAGATTACTTTTCTCTATTTTGTACTCATGGTAACTTTTTGAAAGATCATTTTATCATATGCAGAAGGGTTCATTTCTGAGCTCTCTAGTCTGGTCTTTCATCTGTTTATCTTTGTGTCAGTATCACATTGTTTATGTTACTGTAGCTTTTAACTGTAGGTTGTATTGACATCTGTGAAGAATAAAATTTTTTGACCCCTGAGCAAGAATATGTTGAAGAGTGTGTTTTATATTCACATATTTTTGAATTTGCCAGTTTGCCTTTTGCTTTTAATTCCTAGTGTCATTCAATGTTTGTTAGAAAACACACAATGTATAATTTTAGTGTTTTAAAATTGATTTATTGTTATTTTAAGATAAGATCTTACCAACACCGAGGCTGGAGTGCTGTGCCATATTTTTGGCTCACTAAAGCCTCAGCTTCCTGGGCTCAAGTGATCCTTTCACCTTTGTTTTGTGAGTAGCTTGGACTACAGTCGTGCACTACCATGTCTGGTTAATTGTTTGCTTGTTTGTAGTGTTGGGATCTCACTATGTTGTCCAGGCTGGTCTCAAACTTTTGTCCCTAATGGATTCTCTTACCTAGGTCTCCCAAAGTGTTAGGATTATAGGCAAGATCCACTGCACCCACACCCAGTCAGTACTTTTAAATTTAATAAAACTTGGTATGTGTCCTAACAGAATATACCAGATGCAAACAAGAATATTGTGTATTATCTTGGTTTTGACTGGAGAGTTTTGCATGTGTCTGTGAAGCCTAGTTGGTCTATAATATTATTTGCATGTCCATGTTCTCCAGACCTCATGCTGCAAAATGAATCCTCAATGTTGGATGTGGGATCTGGTGGGACATGTTTGTGTCATGGAGGCAAATTGCTCATGAATGGCATGGTACTTTCTCTTTGTAACCAAAACTTTACACTCTATTAATTCAGTGACAGCTGGTTCATTAAAAGAACCTGACTCCTTCACCTCACACTTCCTGTGTCTCTTACCATATAGTATGTCCAGTTACTCTTTACCTTCCATCATGATTGTAAGTTTCCTGAGACCCTCACCAGAAGCAGATGCTGGCACACACTTCTTATAGTCTGCCAAACCGTGAGCCACATAAATTATTTTTCTTTTTTTTTTTTTTTTTTTTTTGAGACGGAGTCTGGCTCTGTCGCCCAGGCTGGAGTGCAGTGGCGCGATCTCGGCTCACTGCAAGCTCCGCCTCCCGGGTTCAGGCCATTCTCCTGCCTCAGCCTCCCGAGTAGCTGGGACTACAGGCGCCCACAACCGCGCCCGGCTAATTTTTTGTATTTTTAGTAGAGACGGGGTTTCACCGTGGTCTCGATCTCCTGACCTTGTGATCCGCCCGCCTCGGCCTCCCAAAGTGCTGGGATTACAGGCGTGAGCCACCGCGCCCGGCATAAATTATTTTTCTTTAAAAATTATGCACTCTCAAGTATTCCTCTGTATGCAAAATAATATGGTCTATAATGTTTCCTAAGTTTTCTGTTTCTCATTTTTTCTCTGAATTTTCTATTTATTATTGCAAATGGGGTCTTGATGTCTACAATTATTATGTTGCTATGTATATCTTGCTTCACTTTTGTCAGTATTTGCTTTTTATATTTTGGAGCCCTGATGCTATGTACACATATACATATAGATAGATAAATAATATAGTTACAGATTCCTGGTAAATTAACTCACTTTGCCATAATATAATATCATTCTTTGTCTAATGGTAGTACTTGACCTATAGCATATTATGTCTAATACAATCATGACCACTTCACTCAATTGTGGTTACTATTTTTATGAAATACACATTTTTTTCCTTCTGTTACTTTCAGCCTATTTGACTCAATGCTACAATGAATCTCTTGTATGCAGCATACTATATGCTTTTAAAGAAACCACCGAGGCATTCTATAGCTTTTTTTTTTAATGTATTTATTTATTTTGAGATGGAGTTTCACTCTTGTTGCCCAGGCTGGAGTGCGATGGCGTGAGCTCACTGCAACCTCCGCCTCCCAAGTTCAAGCAATTCTCCTGCCTCAGCCTCCCGAGTAGCTGGGATTACAGGCACCTGTCACCACACTCGGCTAATTTTTTTGTATTTTCAGTAGAGATGGGGTTCCGCCATGATGGCCAAGCTCGTCTTAAACTCCTGACCTCAGGTGATCTACCCACCTCTGCCTCCCAAAGTGCTAGGATTACAGGCATGAGCCACCACGCCCGGCCTCATTTAATTTTGAGATAGGGTCTCACTCTGTCAACCAGGCTGATTTGCATGATTCACTGCTGCCCAAACCTCCAAAACTCAGATCATCCTTTCATTTTAGCCTCTCAAACAGCTGGGTTACAAGGATGTGCCATCACAGTCAGCTAGGTTTTTTGTATTTTTTGTAGAGACAGAGTTTTGCCATGTTGCCCAGGCTGGCCTTAAACTCACGGGATCAGTTGATCAGCCTACCTTGGCCTTCCAAAGTCCTAAGATTACATTTGATTTTATTAAGTAGTTTAATTAATTCATATTTACAATGATTAAAGAAATGAAGTTGTTATTACCAGTTAGATTGTTATTTTACGTGTTTCTAGTAGTTATATTCTTCTCATCTCCTGTTTTACTTTCTTAATTTTCATTTAATTTTGTACTGTCATGCTTTCATTATTTTTTAATCTCCTTTTGCATACTTTCTATAAATATTACCTTTGTGATCATCTTGAAAACTGGAGATTATATACATCGTAAAATTAAAACTATATTTCAATCTCATAACTTCAATTGAATACAAAAACTATGCCTCTATGTTTTACAGTTTGTTATTCATATAAAAATTATTTTATATAGTATATCTATTAGATTTATGCAGATTTACATATTGTTTCTTATATTTTATAAAATCACTTTAAAAGTTTTTATGTACCATCTTTTTTTTTTTTTTTTGAAACTGAGTCTCTATTGCCCAGGTAGTACAATTTTGCTGATGGCATTATTCCCATTTGACAGCCTTTTTTTTTTTTTTTTTTTTTTAATAACTTTAGCAATATCACAGTTTTTTTCTGAGGTACAAAAATGTTTTAAATAAATTCACTGGTGTTGGGCGCAGTGGCTCATGCCTGTAATCCCAGCATTTTGGGAGCCCGAGGCGGGCAGACCACCTGAGGTCAGAAGTTCGAGACAAGCCTGGCTAACATGGTGAAACCCTGTTTCTACTAAAAAAGAAAAAATTAGCCAGGCATGGTGGCGCACGCCTGTAATTCCAGCTACTCGTGAGGCTGATACAGGAGAATCACTTGAACCCTGGAGGCGGAGGTTGCAGTGAGCTGAGGTTACATCATTGCACTCCAGCTTGGGCAACAAGAGTGAAACTCTGTCTAAAAAAAAAAATTCACTGGTTATCTTATGTGACTATGCTTATAAATGGAACATCATTATGTGATTTTTGAAATTTTGTTTATATGTGTGTTTGTTATAAATACATTTGTGTGTATCTAAGTTTGTTTATACAGTTTTTCATGTTTACATCATATTTTCTTTTAATAAATTTTTCAGTTATTTTTTGTATTTTTTATATCCACAATTTTTGGTTTTTGGTATTTTAGTATTTCTTTTTATTCTCATTTTTCTGATTTTCAGTAGTTGTCTGGGTTTCTCTTTTTTTTTTTTCTTATACCGAGTCTTTTTCTGTCACCAAGGCTGGAGTGCAGTGGTGTGATCTCAGCCAGGCTGATCTTGAACTGCTGACCTCAAATGATCCACCCACCTCAGCCTCCTAAAGTGCTGGGTTTACAGGCATCAGCCACCATGCCTGGCCTTTTTAATTTTATTTTTGAGACAGTGTTGCTCTGTTGCCCAGGCTGCAGTGCAGTGGTACAGTCTCCACTCACTACAACCTTCCCCGCCCAGGTTCAAGCAATTCTACTGTGTCAGCCTTTCAAGTAGCTGGGATTACAGGCACATACCACCATGCCCAGCTAATTTTTGTATTTTTAGTAGATACAGGGTTTCACCATGTTGGCCAGGCTGGTCTCAAACTCCTGACCTCATGTGATTTTTCTCACCTTGATCTCCCAGTGTGTTGGGATTACAGGAATGAGCCACCAACACTGGGCTGTTCAATTCATTTGGAATTTTAAAAATTACTTTATATACTTTTTGTGGATGCTTTTGAAAATTTTATAATTTTTTTGATGGGGCCATGTTGTTTTACTATTTGGTATACATTACAATCTTTGATAGAGATTTGGAAATTAACAAAAAGCTACCTGTTAAAATGTTTATAATATAGCTTTGTCCTGGTGTAGTCTGAAATCAATTGTCTTGGCTAGAGATTCTGGGAATTTCTCAAACATGTTTTTAGGATGAATCTTGTCTAAAATTTTGTGTTTATTGTTTAGTTAAATCAGCTTATTTGTATTTCCTCTTAATAGTCAGTAATCACTTGCTATCACTTGGTACACCCATTCCCTGTTTGGGGTACTGCAGTTTCTCTGCTTCTCTATAATTTACCTTTAGACGCAGCAAACTGTCATTCCAATGTATATCACCATTGTTTTCAGCATTTTATGTCATGGGACACATTATCTGGTGTCTAAAAAAGCCCCTAGAAGACAGAAATAAAGATGTATGTACCAATGTACATACACTGTTTTTTAAAAAGGAAACCAGGAGTTGGCGCAATTTACATTTTTGTGTGTGTGTGTGAGACAGAGTCTCACTCTTACCCAGTCTGGAGTGCAGTGGCATGATCTTTGCTCGCTACATTCTCTACCTTCACAGTTTGAAACAATTCTCCTGCCTCAGCCTCCAAAGTAGCTAGGATTACAGGTACCTGTTACCACGCGTGGCTAATTTTTTTTGTATTTTAGTAGAAATGGGGTTTTATCGTGTTGTTCAGGCTGGTCTCAAACTCCTGACCTCAGGTGATCCTCCTGCTTTGCCCTCCCAAATTGCTGGAATTACAGGCATGAGGCATGAGCCATTATGCCTTGTTGGCAATTTATTCTATTATTATTATTATTATTTTGAAACAGAGTCTCGCTCTGTCGCCCAGGCCAGAGTGCAGTGGTACAATCTTGGCTTACTGCAACCTCCGCCTCCTGGATTCAAGAAATTCTCATGCCTTGGCCTCCTGAGTAGTTGGGATTACAGCTGCCGATGACCATGACTGGCTAACTTTTTGTAATTTTAGTAGAGATAGGTTTCACCATCTTGGTCAGGCTGGCCTTGAACTCCTGACCTCAAGTGATTCACATCAGCCTCCCATAGCGCTGGTATTACAGACGTGAGGCACTGCACCAGGTTGGCAATTTACTTTTAAAGGCACAGTGTTATGCTGGGGAGCAAGAAGAGCTGTTGCATATAAGTAACAGACTTTTCTTTATCTTGTTTGTGAATGTTTGCTTTATGCTCACCCGGGGCCTTTCACACACTTAACTCATTTATAAATTTTTCACAAATGTATTTTGGGCAGTATGTTTTTGTTACATTTATATGTCCAGGAAGAAATTACAGCTTGAGGTATTTTGCTATGTCATCTTGCTTATGTAGTTTTTATAACTTTGTAAGTTAGATTTGTAAAGTGTATTTATCTGAGTCTACCAATTGAAGTAATGTGTTTTTGTTGTTTCTTTCAGTTATGTGTTCTCATTTTGCCCAAGACCTTCAGCCAGAGCAGAGCATAAAAGATTCTTTCCAAAAAGTGATACTTAGAAAATTTGAAAAATGTGGACATGGCAATTTACAGTTTAAAAAAGGCTGTGAAAGCGTGGATGAGTGTGAGGTACACAAAAGAGGTCACAATGGGCTTAACCAATGTTTGACAACTACCCAGAGCAAAATGTTTCAATGTGGTAAATATGGGAAAGTCTTTCATCAATTTTCAAATTCAAAGAGACATAAGAGAAGACATACTGAAAAGAAAACTTTGAAATATGTAGAATGTGACAAAAATTTTAAACAGTCCTTAACCCATACTACACATAAAAAAATTGATACTGGAGAGAAACCCTACAAATGTGAAGAATGTGACAAAGCCTTTAAGTACTTCTGTACCCTTACTACACATAAAAAAATTCATACTGTAGAGAAACCATACAAATGCGAAGAATGTGGCAAAGCCTTTAAGTACTCCTATACCCTTACTACACATAAGATAATCCATACTGGAGAACAACCCTACAAATGTAAAGAATGTGGCAAAGCTTTTAACCATCCTGCAACTCTTTCTTCACATAAGAAAATTCATACTGGAGAGAAACCATACAAGTGTGATAAATGTGGCAAAGCCTTTATTTCATCCTCAATCCTTCGTAAACACGAGAAGATTCATACGGGAGAGAAACCCTACAAATGTGAAGAATGTGACAAAGCCTTCACCCGTTCCTCACACCTTACTATGCATAGGATCATTCATACTGGAGAGAAGCCATACAAATGTGAAGAATGTGGCAAAGCTTTTACATGGTCTGCAGGCCTCCATAAACATAGGAGAACTCATACTGGAGAGAAACCCTACAAATGTGAAGAATGTGGCAAAGCCTATACTACATCCTCAAATCTAATGGAACATAAGGCAGCTCATACTGGAGAGCAACCTTACAAATGTAAAGAATGTGGCAAAGCTTTTAACTGGTCCTCAGACCTTAATAAACATAAGAGAATTCATATTGGACAGAAACCAAGAATGTGACAAAGCTTTATTTTATTATTATTATTCATTTATTTTTGTTTGAGAGCGAGTTTCGCTCTTGTTGCCCAGGCTGGAGTGCAATGGTGCAACTTTGGCACACCACAGCCTCCGCCTCCTGGGTTCAAGCGACTCTCCTGCCTCAGCCTTCCTGAGTAGCTAGGATTATAGGCATGCGCCACCACACCTGGCTAATTTTGTATTTTTAGTAGAGACGGGGTTTCTCCATGTTGGTCAGGCTGGTCTCAGACTCCTAACCTCAGGTGGTCTGCTTGCTTTGGCCTCCCAAAGTGTTGGGATTACAGGCATGAGCCACTGTGCCTGGCCGACGAAAGTTTTTAAGGAAGTTCTTAACCCTTATTACGCGTAATTCATACTGGACAGAAACCCTACAAATGTGAAGAATGTGGCAAAGCCTGTAACAAGTTCTCAGTTCTTTTATTTTTATTCATTTATTTATTTTTTGAGATGCAGTTTCACTCTTGTGACCCAGGCTCGAGTGCAATGGTATGATCTCAGTTTACTGCGACCTCTGCCTCCTGGGTTAAAGCCATTCTCCTTCCTCAGCCTCCTGAGTAGCTAGGATTATAGGTGCCCACCACCACGCCCAGCTCGTTTTTGTATTTTCAGTAGAGACAGGCTTTTGCCATATTTGCCAGACTGGTCTTGAACTCCTGACCTCAGGTGATCCACTCACCTCGGCTTCTAAAGTTCTGGGATGACAGGCATGAGCCTCAATTCCCAGCCACAAGTTCTCAATTCTTAAGAGACATGGCGATAATTCATGCTGAAGAGGAACTCTACAAACCTGAAAGATGTGACAGTGCTTTTCCCAACACCTCCAACTTTTCTACGCATTAAAAAAAATTATACTCTGTGAAACCATAGAAATGTATGAAATGTGACAGAGCCTTTATATGGTTGCCACACTTTATTGTAGGTAAGGTAATTCATACTTCCAAAACATGCACAAGTATGAAGAATGTGGCAAAACTTTTAATCAGTGCTTACACGTTATTTCATAGGAAAGCTATTATCCTTGAGAAAAATTGTACAAATATAAAGAATATGGGGCCGGGCGCGGTGGCTCAAGCCTGTAATCCCAGCACTTTGGGAGGCCGAGATGGGCGGATCACGAGGTCAGGAGATCGAGAGACGATCCCGGCTAACACGGTGAAACCCCGTCTCTACTAAAAAATACAAAAAAATAGCCGGGCGAGGTGGCGGGCGCCTGTAGTCCCAGCTACTCGGGAGGCTGAGGCAGGAGAATGGCGTAAACCCGGGAGGCGGAGCTTGCAGTGAGCTGAGATCCGGCCACTGCACTCCAGCCTGGGTGACAGAGCAAGACTCCGTCTCAAAAAAAAAAAAAAAAAAAAAAAGAATATGGAAAAGCCATTAATGCCCATCACATCTTAGTCAATGTAAGATGGTTCATAGTTATTAAAAATAAAAGAGAAATTACTGTGGAAAAAAATCTTTCAGAAAATATAAGCCTTTAAGGTGAAGAAGAGTATTGATTCTGAAGACAAGCATTACAAATATAAAGGGGTCTGTAGTACCTTTGCTTGTATTACAGATTTTTTTTTTTTTTTTTTTTTGAGACAGTCTCGCTCTGTCTCCCAGGCTGGAGTGCAGTGGCGGGATCTCGGCTCACTACAAGCTCCGCCTCCCGGGTTTACGCCATTCTCCTGCCTCAGCCTCCCCAGTAGCTGGGACTACAGGCGCCCGCCACCTCGCCTGGCTAGTTTTTTGTATTTTTTAGTAGAGACGGGGTTTCACCGTGTTAGCCAGGATGGTCTCGATCTCCTGACCTCGTGATCCACCCGTCTTGGCCTCCCAAAGTGCTGGGATTACAGGCTTGAGCCACCGCGCCCGGCACTGTATTACAGATCTTGTTGCACGCATTTTGTATTAGAAGGAAACCCTAAAGCGGTTGCCAAGCTTTGTTCAACATCGGGGAATGTATATTGAAGAAGATTCCTGCAAATGTAATGAATTTGGAAACACTTTTTAGATAATTATTTGTGACCGGGCACGGTGGCTAATGCTTGTAATCCCAGCACTTTGGGAGGCCAAGGTGGGAGGATCACCTGAGGTCGGGAGTTTGAGATCAGCCTGACCAACACAGAGAAACCCCATCTCTACTAAAAATATAAAATTAGTCATGCGTGGTGGCACATGCCTGTAATCCCAGCTACTCAGGAGGCTTGAACCTGGGAGGCAGAGGTTGAGAGTCGAGATCATTGCACTCCAGCCTGGGCGACAAGAGTGAAACTCCGTCTCCAAACAAACAAACAAAAACTATTTGTGTATAACTGAAAGTAGATTTTTAGAAGCATTGTAATTACATTAAAAGTATACTTGTTCCAGCCGGGCACGGTGGCTCACACCTGTAATCCCAACACTTTGGGAGGCCGAGGCAGGTGGATCATGAGGTCAGGAGTTCAAGACCTGCCTGGCCAAGATGGTGAAATCCTGTCTCTGCTAAAAATACAAAAATTAGCTGGGCATGGTGATGGGCGCCTATAATCCCAGCTACTTGGGAGGCTGAGGCAGAGAACTGGAATTGCTTGAACCCGGGAGGCGGAGATTGCAGTGAGCTGAGGTCACACCATTGTCCAGCCTGGGTGACAGAGCAAGACTCCATCTCAAAAAAAAAAAATAAAGTATACTTGCTTCCTTAAAAAATTTTTTCTGAAAAGTGAATAATGATGTAATCCAGCTTTCAAATTACTTTATGCTATTATTTTGTTCTTACTGTATTCACATGTGAAAGCATATGTTCAATTTTTGCTGCATCAGATATATTAGCGATACTTTTTTATTAGTTGGGCGTTTATGACCTTTTCTATACAAGTAAGGACATTAAAATGTAAGATGTATGATGAAAATATAAGTGGAGAGGCTCTTTGTAGTTAACCTATATTAAGTAATGTATAAGGTAGGTGTTCAGAGTAATCCTTTTCTACATTATAGTGAGAAATAATTATAGAGAAAAGTATATTAAACTAAATTAGTATATTGTACTTGTACTTTTATGTAACAAAATGCAGTACATTTAAAAATTGTTAGATTATGAGTGAACTTAATTTAATTTGATGTTTTTTTACTATGTTAAGACTATTGTGCATTTAATGAAGCATTATTATGCCACTAACTAACCTATCCCACCTTACTCAAAGGTGTAGGTAAAAGGTGGTAGCAATATACTATTTGGTACATAATAAAGTAATATCTTTACTAATCAATTTGCCAGTGGCTTTAAACAGCAAATGAATGTAAGAATATTGTTCCTATAGGTTAAATTTTTATTTTCAGGAGAAAAGAACAATTATTGGAACAAAACAAATTATTTTAATAAGGTGGTTAATAAAAAACTAAGCACCTCCAGAATGCTGAAAGCAAATCTATGCTTTCTGCTTTGTCTTTTATTTATTAATGTAAAATTTTATGGCTTATGTGTCAAATTTTTTTCAGAATCTGCCTATTAAATTATAGGCAGCTTTGTCTCCAGAAACAACACTCTTAAGTATAACAATAAAAGCCCTCTTCAAACAGAAAACAAATAATCATTGTTAACACTTATTTTAATGAAAATTCAACCAAAATCAAGTAATTGGATATATTTTTATTATCCTATGTGTGTGAATGTATAAAATGATGCATAAAGGAAAAATAATTTAAGCCAAAAAAAAAGATGTTAAATAAAAATATTTGTAATGAATAAAACTCTAAATTAGTTAATTATTATTTGCAGGTGATATCTTTGTTTATGTAGATAACAAAAGCAGCAGAAAATTTTCACGGAGTCTCTATCGCCCAGGCTGGAGTGCAGTGATGCGATCTCAGCTAACTGCAAGTTCCGCCTCCTGGGTTCACTCCGTTCTCCTGCCTCAGTGTCCCCAGTAGCTGGGACTACAGTCGTCTGCCACCACGCCCGGCTAAATTTTTTTTTTGTTTTTTGTAGAGACGGGGTTTCACTGTGTTAGCCAGGATGGTCTCGATCTCCTGACCTCGTGATCCGCTAGCCTCAGTCTCCCAAACTGTTGGGATTACAGTCGTGAGCCGCGACACCCAGCCGTGAGAAGCTTTTAATAAGCATTTAAAAGAAACTAGGGTTACTTGTTATGTTTAAAATATATGCTATTCTCACACAAAATGAAACTGCTGCAATCCAACTTGAGAAGCCAAGTTTTACATTGTTAAACACAGAAAATATAAATGTATACTTTGCAGAATAGGGTTAGGCACTCTGATATGTGAAAGAAAATATTAGGAAATAAACTATGTTATTCTTTAGATATAGGCTGAAGAAAGTAGATGAAAATCCTGTAATTCCTTCTTGCCTGCAGCAAACTTAAATTTATAAGTAACTATTTGGGTAAATATAGAGTGCCTATTAATTATGTAATTTACTTCAGGCATAACATGCAAATTCTAACATATTGTCCTAAATATGTAAATCTAAAATTACAGACAAATTTGAAATAGAAAACAGAAGGTATAGGGAGAGTGACATCAGTAAGATGAAAAGATTAAAAATGCCCTATTTTGATATCCCCTTACAGCAAAAAAATAATCAGCCATCCCTGACAAAAATGCCTTCATTGGCTGGGCACGGTGGCTGATGCCCTTAATCCCAGCACTTTGGGAGGCTGAGATGGGCAGATCACGAGGTCAGCAGTTTTGAGACCAGCATGGCAAACATGGTGAAACCCTGTCTCTACTAAAAATACAAAAAAAAAAAAAAAAAAAAAAAAAAAATGGGCGGTTGTGGTGGCACACGACTGTAATCCTAGCTCCTCAGGAGGCTGAGGCAGGAGAATTGCTTAAACCCAGGAGGCAGAGGTTGCAGTGAGGTGAGATGGCGCCATTGCACTCCAGCCTGAAGGAGAGAGTGAGTCTCAGAGAAATAAATAAATGCCTTTATTAGAGAACCAGGCATTATGGCTCACACTTGTAATGACAGCTACATGGTACATCAATGATGGAGAACAGCTTCAGGCCAGGATTTCGAGACCAGCCTGTGTTGTGTAGCAAGATGTCATCTCTAAAATAAGTGCCTCTATGAGAGATTTGAGATCCAGGGATGGAGTTGTGAAACTCTGTTAAAGCTTAAGGTTGAGAAGTGTTCTATTCAGAAGGCAGGCCCTCATTCAGATGGAAAACTACCTGACCACTGTTCTTGGCTACAGACCAGGAAAGGGTTCACCCAACTTGGTCCCACTAAGAATTCTGAACTTACTCTGTAATCATCCGAAACTCCTCCCAGCCACAGTCTGGCAGAGGTCTTCCCATTCCAAAGACCTGGAGGAAGGCACATGTTTATAGCCATGCAGGCAGGCCTGCAGACCTTGGCCTGTACAGGGGTCCCTGAAGTGGTTCAATTACTCAGTTTCTGCAGACCCAGCAGCCTTGTGACCAAGCTACAACCCCTCTTCACTACAAATTCAGAGGGCATCTCATCACCCTAAGGGCCCAACAAAAGACGATCTTTATCTTCTAAAATCAGTGTGTGAAAACTTGAAGAGGTGTTTGCTCCATCAACTTCAGACACCAATACAAAGCTATATTATGCCCATTGTCAATGCTTCTATTTTAATGTAGCACTGGAAGTATGTGGCAGAGGAATTAGTCAAAAAATGTTTTTAAATCCATTGAAATGAAAGAAAAATGAGTAAAAAGTTGCTGTTTGCAGATTATACAATTTTATATTTAGAAAACCATAAATAGTATATTAAAACCTGTCTAATAAATACACTCAGTAAATTAGCAAAATACAAAATTAACATACAAGTATAAGTATGGTTTCATTTACTTAAACTATCTGATAAAATAGAGAAACAGGCTGGGTGTGGTGGCTCATGGCTGGAATCCCAGCAGTTTGGGAGGTTGAGGCGGGTGGATCATCTGAAGTCAGGAGTTTGAGACCCCAGCATGGCCAACAAAGTGAAACTCTGTTTCTACTAAAAATATAAAAATTAGCTGGACAAGGGGCCAGAGATTATAAGGGGCCTAGAACGGTCTTAAGAGGACCCAAGCCTCCATCTGGAGGGCCAAGGCCCTCAACTAATAAGCCCCCTAAGGAGTATAGGGGGGCAAGGGCAGAGAATGCTAACATTGAGAAGGGAGAAGGACAAGATGTTACCAATGTGGAAAAAACACACCACTTCAAGAGGGAGTGTCCTGAACTAGAGAGAGAGAAACTCTCACACTCAGGACTTTTGAGGAACAATAGGGGAGTCAGGGGCCCCACCTTTTTTATTTTGAGTCCCACCAGGAGCCCTTGATAAATTTGGAGGTGGGACCTAAATGTGAATTTATCACCTTTCTTGTCGATTCAGGGGCTTCACCCTCCTCTGTTTGTTTCCCTTCACCTGGTCTCACCTGCTCTTCCAAAGAACTTTTAATCTCTGGGATAAAAGGAGAAGGATTTACGCAAAAAATTTTTAGAAAGCACAGAAGTCAGATATCAAGATTGATTTACCCATATTCAATTTTTATTAATTCCTGAAGTAGGAACTAATCTACTAGGAAGTGACTTAATGTTAAGGCTAGGCATAGACCTTCCAGTGGGCCCTAAAGGAATCCTCACTTTCACTACACTTAACTGCTGTGGATGAGAAATATATTCATCCTGATGTCTGGTCAAAGGAAGAAAATAGAGGGATGCTCTAAATCCCTCCAATACATATCAAACTAAAAACCCCTGGGGAAATAGTAGGAGAAAGCAATACCCCATTCCTTTAGAGGGCAGAGTAAGGCTGAAGCCTGTAATTGAGGGTCTCGTTAAAGATGGGCTTCTTGAACCCTGTATGTCTCCTTACAATAACACCAATCCTGTCAAGAAATCAGATGAATCATATCAATTGGTGCAAGAACTTAGAGCTATTAATCAAATAGTCCAGACCACTCACCCCGTTGTTCCCAACCCTTACACTATTCTTAGCAAAATTCCATATGATCATCGATGGTTTACAATGACAGATTTGAAGTATGCCTTCTGGGCATGCCCATTGGCTTAGGATAGCTGAGATATATTTGCTTTTGAGTGAGAAGACCCCTATTCGGGGCAGAGACAACAATATTGATGGACGGTCTTGCCCCAGGGTTTCGCAGACTCCCCCAACCTGTTTGTTCAGATCCTAGAACAAGTACTAGAAAAAGCCACAGTCCCTAAACAAATATGTCTGCTTCAGTATGTGGATGATCTTCTTATATCTGGTCAAGTCGTAAAAGAAGTAGGTGACTACACATATTCTCAATCACTTGCAGTGTGAGGGGTTGCGGGTTTCAAAAGGGAAACTTCAGTATGTAGAACCTGAAGTTAAATGCTTAGGCTACCTAATCAGTGCAGGTAAATGAAAAATAGGACCTGAAAGAGAATTGTTTCCCTATCCTTGCCTCAAACTAAACAAGAACTCAGGACATTTTTAGGACTAATTGGATATTGTCATTTATGGATTTGACTCATATGCATGAAACAGTAAAGGTTTTTTTTTGTTTTGTTTTGTTTTGAGACGGAGTCTCGCTCTGTCGCCCAGGCTTGAGTGCAGTGAGGCGATCTCGGCTCACTGTAAGCTCTGCCTCCTGGGTTCAGGCCATTCTCCTGCCTCAGCCTCCCGAGTAGCTGGGACTACAGATGCCTGCCACCACACCCAGCTAATTTTTTGTATTTTTAGTAGAGACAGGGTTTCACTGTGTTAGCCAGGATGGTCTCGATCACCTGACCTCGTGATCCACCCACCTCGGCCTCCCAAAGTGCTGGGATGACAGGCATGAGCCACCGCGCCCGGCCGAAACAGTAAACTTCTATGAGAAACTTGCCCAGTGGAAGCCTGATAATTTCATCTTTCCATGTTCAACAGCCACAAAAGGAACATTTTTAATATTGCACATCATAAATCCTTGCTGGGAATCCTGCATGACATATAAGAGCTATGACATAGAGAATGCAGAGATGGCTCTGGAATACAGGAAATAACATTTTTCAGAGACACTTGACTATCATAAGAATTTTAACAAGTAGTTAAATCAAACTTATTAGGGAGGAAAAAATATATGTAGAAAGGTAAAGGTTTGCGAGTACTAAAAGCAAGGCAGTCCAGGAGGCAGAGTGGACACAGCTCTTCATCTGAGACATATTTACCTGAAGAAAAGCCTTTTTTTTTTTCTATCTCCTACTTCTCTGGAATTCCTTCTCAGATGAGATTTTCTGGACAAATTACACCTGCATCGGAAGGATATGCCTTTAAAGGTGTCAGTACCACATGTCCACCTGCTAGCATGACATCAACTGGCAGAAATAGACAGAAAAAGTCCACCCATTCCTGTCCTTTAAAACAGAAGAGGTTCAGGCACAATGACATGCTACATGAAGATGAAAATATAAGTTTCTCCTTTCCTGTCCTCGGGTGCCCTCCCCTGCCAGACACCAGCAATTTCTGCTACAGTAATGGAAATATGTGCCACACTGACCTGTCCCTACTGAACCCAAATAGAACCAGCCCTCTGACCATCCTTTAGTCCAAAGGTGGAACTTAACTCTCATGAATGTATTTTGAAGCCCTCATACCTGATTCTGGCCTCACCTTAGAGTCACATGAGGCCCTTCATTAAAACATGATAGATGCTTCCATCGAGAATGATAAACAGAAGCTGTGGGGAGGGCACAAGAGATTTCTGCAAAATTGGCCACGTGATCCTAATGAGAAGCCTGGGCTGATCACCACTAAGCTAAGCATTGCCTCTCTAGCTTTAACGAGCTTATAAGTCACTGGTAATTTAGGCTCCACTTTATGTAATGTGATTCTGCAGGTTTGAAAAGGGTCCATGAATGGGTGTTTTAAACAAGTCCCCTGTCAATGCTGATGTTGCTTCCCTTTGGTGCATTAACAACATTAGAGAAAGCAGTCACAGCACAGGGTCCCTTACACTTAGCACTCTTGTCACAACCAAATACGTCTGCTACAAATAAGGACAACTCATCTCCATCCTGAAGTTTTATATTCTTTGCTGGCTCTTTAAAGTTTACAGAGGAAACAAAAGGCAGCAATGTCTGAATAAGTTTGTATTTAAAAAACAACATGTAAACATGTACTAATGCAATGTTTATTAAGCAGGTACTATGGGCTGAAGAGTAAGATACAAAGCACTGTGCTGGCCATCCCACATTATGCAATTTAATTCTCATAACACCCTGGGAGCTGGTACTAAGGGTTTAATAATTTTTAGGATTTAGATAAAGGGCCCAGCATTTTTATTTCTTCTGTTTGTCTGTCATGAAAGGTAAATAATAAAGCTAAATATAGAGAGATGAAAGAGATATAGAGTTTACCGTAGCTTAGAGAAAATTTTATTCTGTTTATATTTACTTTTTTGTGACTTATGGAGCAACTACTGGACCTGCAGGAATAGAAAACAAGTTGCTAAAGAGAATGTCTCTGTAACCACTGGTTTTAATAGAAAATTTAAAAACTAAGACTCTACAATACATATTTTATTTTTCCCATTTATCTGCTTTTGGGTTTTAGGAAATTGTGAGCACCAGCTCTAGAAAAAGGCAGCAGGATTCACCCGCCAAAACTCTGATATCTTCTAATTAGTTCTGTGAGGCAAGACTCCAGGGTAGGGTCAGACGTAAATAAGGCCTCCAAAAAGGGTACATCTGAACGGGTCTGGGACGAGGTGAGGACCCTATAGAATTCTGTTCTCTATGTCACTGGGGTACTAACAGTTTTGTTTTTTGTAAGCTTACCTGAAAGAAACTTAAATCACAGAGTTTCTGTAATTTTAATCTCTTCTAGCTACTGCCCTGTCAAATTTATACTATATACTAATATGCAATTTAAACAAATCCCTTCAGGTTTTGTTGTGTAATTTTATTAGAAAATAAATACCACGCACTTAACAACATAAAAGAAATACATTTTATATGGTCTGATGCGGTGGCTCATTCCTGTAATCCCAGCACTTTGGGTGGCTGAGGCAGGTGGAACACAAGGTCAGGAGTTTGAGACCAGCCTGACGAAGATGGTGAAACCTCGCCTCCACTAAAAATACAAAAATTAGCCAGGTGCAGTAGCAGGTGCCTGTAATACTAGCTACTCGAGGGGCTGAGGCAGGAGAATTGCTTGAACCTGGGTGGCAAAGGTTGCAATGAGCCAAGATTGCACCACTGCACTCCAGACTTGGTGACAGAGTAAGACTCCATCTCAAAAATAAAAAAGAAATTATAATAACAATTTTTCTATTCATGAATATCCCTTCAGGTGTAGACATGAGAAGTCAGAACAATGTAAAGAAATAGCCTAAATAAAGCCTAAGATTTTGGGCATATCTATTTATTGTACCAATCATATGATGCATAATTCAATTATTTACCCAGTTGCTAGTCTAGACTAAAAGTTTCTGGATTGTAAGAACCATGACTACTTCATGGCTTTTTTTTTTTTTTTTTTTTTAATGGCCATATGAAATGGAAGCAACTAGTTTATCTATTTGAGTCTCCAGATCTTCTCCTCGTTTATCATCCAAGTACCAGAAAACTGGAGAAACTCTCATCTGCGTACCAACCAAAGACACCTCTTGTATGAGAGGATGAACAAACACAGGATGACTCATTTCTCTTACACTGAGACAGAAGGAAAATTAACCATTCTTGTCAACCTGACATAATTCTGCTTGGGACATCCTCAAATGCCTCAAAGGCACCTAGATGATCATGAGAGAATTCCCAGTGACCAGGGGCTGATGGCCCAATGATAAGCCAGGCTAGAGAGACTCAGGCTGATTCTAAGTAGAAAATGGAACGTCCTGGTGGAGCTCCAGAAACTAGATCACCTGTTCCAATTTGCCAGCTCCATGGTATAAAACCTTTTTTTGGAACTTTTTAAATTTTTTGAACTCTTGGACATCTGAATTTTGCATACTGTATGCACTTGAAAGCATGTTATGGGTGAAAATGCAGAAGAGGGAAATATGTTATAAAAAATCCATGAATGAACAAGAGCTATGCAACAGAACAGAGAGCCCAGAAATAATACCACCCTCTTGCAACCATCAGATTTTTGCCAAAGCTGACAAGAGGAATGTGGGAAGAATTCTCTGTTTCATAAATGGTGCTGGAATAACTACCCAGCACTATGTAGAAGAATGAAATGGGACCTCCTCATTACACCAGATACAAAAATCAACTCAAAATAAATTAAAGACTTAAATGTAAAACTTAAAATTATAAGAAACCCTGCAAGATGGCCGGGCGCGGTGGCTCAAGCCTGTAATCCCAGCACTTTGGGAGGCCGAGACGGGCGGATCACGAGGTCAGGAGATCGAGACCATCCTGGCTAACACGGTGAAACCCCGTCTCTACTAAAAATACAAAAAATTAGCCGGGCGAGGTGGCGGGCGCCTGTAGTCCCAACTACTCGGGAGGCTGAGGCAGGAGAATGGCGTGGACCCCGGAGGCGGAGCTTGCAGTGAGCTGAGATCCGGCCATTGCACTCCAGCCTGGGCGGCAGAGCGAGACTCCGTCTCAAAAAAAAAAAAAAAAGAGCTCAAACAAGTTTACAAGAAAAAAACCAAACAACCCCATTAAAAAGTAGAAAAAAATGAACATATTCTTTTCAAAAGACAAATGTGCAGTTAACAAGCATGTGAAAAAAATGCTCATTGCTAATTATTAGAGAAATTAAAAGAAAAACCACAATGAGGTACCACATCACACCCATCAGAATGGCTATTTTTTAAATGTCAAAAAATAACAGATGCTGGTAAGGTTGCAGAGAAAAGGGAATGCATATAGTCTGCTGGTGGCAGTGTAAATTAGTTCAACAACTGTAAAAAGCAGTGTGGCGATTCCTCACACAACTAAAAACAGAATTATCATTTGACCCAGCAACCTCATAATTGGGTATATATCCAAAGAAAATATAGTATGGTTAGATGTTGTGGTTCATGCCTGTAATCCCAGCACTTTGGGAGGCCATGGCAGGTGGGTTGCCTGAGCTTAGAAGTTTGAGACCAGCCTGGACAACATGGCAAAATCTTATCTCCACGGAAAATATATACATATAAAAAAAATTGGCCAGGCGTGGTAATGCACGCATGTGGTCCCAGCTACAAGGGAGGATGAGGTAGGAGAGAATCACTTGAGCCTGGGAGATTGTGGCTAAAGTAAGCCAATATCATGCCCTGGCACTCTAGCCTAGGCAATAAGCCTGTCTCCAAAAATAAAATAAAATAAAAGATTTAGTAAAAACAAAATACGGTACGGAAACATTACAAAATACTGGGTAGCTATTTTTAAAAATCATGTCCTTTGCAATAACACAGATGAATCTGGAAACCATTATTCTTAGAAAATGAATGCAGAGGCCGGACGTGGTGGCTCACGCCTGTAATCCCAGCACTTTGGGAGGTTGAGGCGGGTGAATCACCTGAGGTCAGGAATTTGAGACTAGCCTGACCAACATGGATTAACCCCGTGGTGGCTCACGCCTGTAATCCCAGCACTTTGGGAGGTTGAGGCAGGTGAATCACCTGAGGTCGGGAGTTTGAGACTAGCCTGACCAACATGGATTAACCCCATCTCTGCTAAAAATACAAAGTGGGCTAGGCATGGTGGCGCCTACCTGTAACCCCAGCTACTCGAGAGGCTGAGGCAGGAGAATCACTTGAACCTGGGTAACAAATGTTGTGATGAGCCAAGATGGTACCATGGCTCTCCAGCCTGGACAACAAGAGCAAAACTCCTTCTCAAAAAAACAAAACAAGACAAAACAAAAAACAACAACAAGAAAGAAAACTAATGCAGAAACACAAAAACAAATGCATGTTATTATTTTTAAGTAAGAGCTAAGCAATAAGAGCACAGAACACAAAAAGGAGAACAACAGACACTGAGGCCTAGCTGAGGCTGGAGGGTGGGAGGACTCAGAGGATCAGAAAACATAATTGTTTGGTGTTATGGGTAGTACCTCAGTGACAAAATAATCTGCACATCAAACCCCCATGACATGATTTTAGCTGTAAAACAAACCCACATGTGTACACTGAACCAAAAATAAAAGCTAAAAGAAAAAAAAAAAAAAATCCCCTGGTGGGAGAGAGTGCAATGTAAGTGAATGGACAGATTTTTGCTACAGATAGTGGCCTAGGTGGGGCTGTACTCTGATTTATTTCTGTGTGCATGTAGGCAGATGAGATTGTGAAAAGGAGGGCCAGAACCCTAGGTTGGTGGAGAAAACTGATTGCTGCTGCAGATTCGGTGTCTGGGGATGGGGATATGCAAGGAAACTTATAGATACTTTTGACTTTTTGTCTAGAAATGCTTGGATCAAAAATGTCATGGTGAAGTCCCTGAGGGTGGTGCCTAGTCCTGGGAGGAGTGTGGACACATCAATATCTAGTGTGTGTGTTTGGGAGTGGGTGGGAATCCAGTGGTGGCCGCTGTAAGAAAAGGGGGTGCATCATCAGAGCTCCTTTCCTCTAAGTTTTCAGTCCTCTGTCATCCTGGGAGAAGACCTGGAATCACAGGACAATGGGTGGTGTGACAACCTGGGTACAGGAGAGCAGAGTCTCCCATTCCCAGACACCCAGAGTTTTATTCCAGGCCAGGCCTCCATGGTATCTTTTTTCTGGCATCGAATCTGTAGAGTTTGCTGAACATCAAACAATTCTCCAACACCAACTCGTTGTCTAACATTTGAATTCTAACACTACCCAGGGTCAGCACAGACCCTGATTCAGGGCTCGGTCCCACAATATTGTTCTCACTGCAGATGCCAGTCACAAACCCTATGGGCCCATCTATGGTTCTGAGCTACTGTTTAAAAATTGGGGACTCCCATAACCTCCCTGAAGCTCAATAATTTGGTAGAGCTCCTCACAGAACTGAGCAAAACACTGTAGTTATGTTTACTGGTTTCATACATAAGATGTGGCCCAGGAAAAGTCAAATGGAAGAAATGCATAGAACAAAGAAAAGAGATGAGGAAAGATGAAACACAGAATTATGAAAAATATTTGCGATTAATACAATTCTCCTTCCTTTGTGTGCTTCAGGAAGAGTTTATGGAAAGAAACACTCTTCCCATTATGATTAAGATGATGCTCCCTTTTCTTACCTATCACACAGCCAGACACACACTCTGCACATTTTCTCCTTTTTCTCATTTAAAAAAAAAAAAAAGCTGAATTTGCCATCAGTGGTCAAAATCAATCTTTTTTTTTTTTTTTTTTTTTTTAGATGGAGTCTCGCTCTGTCACCCAGGCTGGAGTATAGTTGGGCCATCTCGGCTCACCGCAACCTTCACCTCCCAGGTTCAAGCAATTCTCCTGCCTCAGCCTCCCAAGTATGTGGGATTACAGGCACCTGCCACAATGCCCGGCTAATTTTTGTATTTTTAGTAGACACAGGGTTTCACCATGTTGGCCAGGCTGGTCTTGAACTCCTGACCTCTGGTGATATGCCTGCCTCAGCCTCACAAAGTGCTGGGATTGCAGGCTTGAGCCACCGCAACCGGCCTAAAATAAAATATTTCTTAATCAAACTTTACTTAAGTTTATCTTCTCTCAGGCTCCTGAACTTTGAGCTACCCTCATTCTGGGTCAACATACAATCCCATTTTATGTCCCTCCTAAGAACATGCTGATTTCAGGGTAAGAAATTCTGTGATCTAAAATCTGACTTTTTCACTCTCCATTTGCCGTTCCCCTCCCACCTCCCTTCTAATCTTGTTTGCCCTTCCTTAGAAAAGAAAGCCCTTTTCTGCCTATATTTTTGCAAGCAATAAATTATATTATAGTTATTTGGTGCTTTCTTTCGTTGCAATACATTTTTGGAATTTTTTTTTTTTTTACCTGCATCTTGAGAACATACATGCCTTTAAGGGTGTCAGTACCACATGTTTACCTGCTAGCATGACATCAACTGGCAGAAAAGACAGAAAAAGTCGACCCATTTCTGTCCCTTAAAGCAGAAGAGATTTAGAAAAATGTGCGGCTCCATGAAGATAAAAAAGTAAGTTTCTCCTTTCCTGTCCTCAGGTGCCCTCTCCTGCCGCAGACAGCAGCAATTTCTGCTACAGAACCTGCAGAGATAAACAGAAGCAATTAAAATGCTGGACACTTTTTTTAAATTCTGGAAATTATTAAATCCTTAGTACCAGCTCCCAGGGTGTTATGAGAATTAAATCACATAATGTGTTATGCCCAGCACAGTGCTCTGTATCACAATCTTGGGCACATAGTACCTGCTTCATACAGTAATACAAATATGCACCACTCTGACCTGTCCATACCAAGCCAAAACAGAAAAGGTCCTGTGGCCATGCTTTAGTGCAAAGGTGGAACTTAATTCTCATGAATGTATTTTGAAGGCCTCATACCTGATTCTCGCCTCACCTTAGAGTCACATGAGGCCCTTCATTAAAACACCATGGATGCTTCCACCCAGAACAACAAACAGAAGCTGTGGGGAGGGGACAAGAGATTTCTGTGTATTGGCCATGTGATCCTAATAAGTCTGGGCTGATAACCACTAAAGCTAAGCATTGCCTCTCAAGCTTTAAAGAGCTTATAAATCACTTGGTAATTTTGGCCCCACTTTAGGTAATGTGATTGTGCAGGTTTGAAAAGGGTCCATGAATCAGTGTTTTAAACAAGTTCCCTGTCAATGCTGATGTTACTCCTCCTTGGCTCATTATTAGCATTAGTTAAAAAAGCAGGCAAAGGCGAGGTCCCTTACACTTAGCACTGTTGTGCTACTTCTGGTACAAATAAGGACAACTCATCTCCATCCTAAAGTTTTATATTCTTTGCTGACTCTTTAAAGTTTGCAGAAGAAACAGAAGGCAGCAGTGTCTGAATAAATCTGGATTTAAAAAACATGTACTCATGTACTAGTGCAATGTTTATTAAGCCGTTACTACGTGCTCAAGTATGATACAGAGCACTGTGCTGGGCATAACACATTATGTAATTTAATTCTCATAACACCCTGGAGCTGGTACTAAGGATTTGATAATTACCAGGATTTAGAAAACAGGCCCAGCATTTTAATTTCTTCCGTTTTTCTGTCATCAACTTTTTAAAAAAATTGTATAGAATAAAAGCTAAGTATAGACAGATGAATGAGATATAAAAAGAAAAATTATTTTATTTTATTTTATTTTTTAATTTTAATTTTTATTTTTTTTTTGAGACAGAGTCTCGCTCTGTCACCCAGGCTGGAGTGCAGTGGCCGGATCTCAGCTCACTGCAAGCTCCGCCTCCCGGGTTCACGCCATTCTCCGGCCTCAGCCTCCCGAGTAGCTGGGACTACAGGCGCCCGCCACCTCGCCCGGCTAGTTTTTTGTATTTTTTAGTAGAGACGGGGTTTCACCGGGTTAGCCAGGATGGTCTCGATCTCCTGACCTTGTGACCGCCCGTCTCGGCCTCCCAAAGTGCTGGGATTACAGGCTTGAGCCACCGCGCCCGGCCTAGAAAAATTATTTTAGAGAAAATTTTATTCTGTTTATATTTACTTTTTTTGTGACTTATGGAGCAACTACTGGATTTGCAGGAATAAAAAACAAGTTGCTAAATAGAATGTCTCTGCATCCACTCGTTTTCATAGAAAATTTAAAAATGAAGACCCTCAAATATATACTTTATTTTTTGTACTTATCTGCTTTCGGATTTCAGGAAATTGTGAGCAGCAGCTCTAGAAATGCTGCAGGATTCACCAGCTAAAGCTCTTATCCCTGCCAATCAGTTCTGTGAGGCAAGACTCCAGGGTAGGTCTGGACCTACATAAGACCTCCAAAAAACGTGAATCTGAACAGGTCTGGGGCAGGGTGAGGATCGTTTGTAGAATTATGTTCTCTATGCCACTGGGATACTTCCAGTTTTGTTTTTCTAAGCTTACCTAAAAGAAACTTAAATCCCAGAGTTTCTGTAATTTTAATATTTTCTAGCTACTGCCCTGTTAACTTTATACTATATGCTAATATGTAATTTAAACAAATCCCTTAAGGTTTCCTAGGATAATTTTAGTAGAAAATAAATATGTAAAATTAGCAAGGTAAAAGAAACTGTACGGCTGGGCGCAGTGGCATTCCAGCATTTTGAAAGGCCAAGGTGGGTGGATCATGAGGGCAGGAGTTTAAGACCAGCTTGACCAAGATGGTGAAACCTCGCCTCTACTAAAAATACAAAAATTAGCTGGGCACCATGGCTGTGGCCAGTAATCTTAGCTACTTGGGAGGCTGAGGCAGGAGAATCACTTGAACCCAAGTGGCAGAAATTGCAGTGAGCCAAGACCGTGCCACTGCACTCCAGCCTGGGCAACTGAGTAAGATTCTGTGTGTGTGTGTATATATACACACACACACATATACACAAACAAAACAAAAAACAAAAAACTGTAACAATTATTCTGTTCATAAATATCACTTCAGGTGTAGACATCAGAAGTCAAAACAGTATAAAGTGGTGTAAATAAAGCCCAAGATTTTGGACACATCTATATATTGTAGCAACCATATAATGCTTAATTCAACTATTTATCCAGTTGCTAGACTAAAAGTTTCTGGATTGTAGGAACCATGACTGCTTCATGTTTTTTTTTTTATCATTATGATTATTTAATGATAAATTGTACCTGTAAGGGATTTTTTTTAAGAGGTTCATTTTAAAATTTTATTTATATATATATGTGTGTATATATATATTTTATTATACTTTAAGTTCTAGGGTACATGTGCACAATGTGCAGGTTTGTTACATATGTATACTTGTGCCCTGTTGGTGTGCTGCACCCATCAATTCATCAGCACCCATCAACTCGTCATTTACATCAGGTATAACTCCCAAAGCCATCCCTCCCCCCCATGTATTTTTTTAATGGCCATATGAAATGGAAGTAACGAGTTTATCTACTTGGGTCTCCAGGTCTCCTTGTTTATCATCCAAGTACCAGAAAACTGGATAAATTCTCATCTGAGTACCAACCAAAGATACCTCTTGTAGGATGGGATGAACAAACAAAGGATGACTGATTTCTCTTACACTGAGACAGAAGCAGAATTCATCACTCTTATCAACCTGACACAATTCTGCTCTGGATATTCCCAAATGCCTCAAAGACATCTAGGTGATTGTGAGAGAATTCCAAGTGACCATGGGCTGATGTCTCAATGATAAGCCAGGCTGGAGAGACTCAGGCTGATTTTAAGTAGAAAATGCTCCAGAAACTGATCACCCATTCTGATTTGCTAGCTCTTGGGTAAGAGAAAGAACAAAAATACTCTACTCCAGTAACACATTTTACAGGTAAACATAGTTGTGGTCATGGCTCTGGATATTTTGTGGCCTTGATCTCTCAATCCTAAGATGCTTATTTACACTTACAGATTCTGCCATCAGATTTCTATTTCCTCCTGGACACTCTCACATAACTATAGCAGGTCAATGAACAAGATGAGAAAAATCTGAGCCACACTCCCAAATGGGGGCTGTAAGATGTTTATGTTGACATCTCACAATGCAGAAAATACCTTTTTTAGTTTTCTGTACATTCTCTATCCAAAGTCCGATGCTTTTTTGTAAAGCCCAGGCTTATCTGCAGATTCTAGGTAGGATCCACCAGGCTCTGCATCCTTTGGTGTTACAGCAAGTGGAGTGCAATCAGAGAAGAGATTCCCTAATAGCACATTCTAAGTAATAAGTCTCTATGGGGAAAAAAAAAAAAGCTGACACAACATTAATATAAGTAGACAGTTTTTTTGGGTCAAGTTTAAGGATTATAACATGGGAGCAAAGACTCAAGTTGCCTGGAATCTAACTTTGATTAGCAGCAGTTGCAAGAGGAGTTGTAAAGACAAAAACAGGCCGGGCGCGGTGGCTCAAGCCTGTAATCCCAGCACTTTGGGAGGCCGAGACGGGCGGATCACAAGGTCAGGAGATCGAGACCAGCCTGGCTAATACGGTGAAACCCCGTCTCTACTAAAAAATACAAAAAACTAGCCGGGTGAGGTGGCGGGCGCCTGTAGTCCCAGCTACTCGGGAGGCTGAGGCAGGAGAATGGCGTAGACCCAGGAGGCGGAGGAGCTTGCAGTGAGCTGAGATGCGGCCACTGCACTCCAGCCTGGGCGACAGAGCGAGACTCCGTCTCAAAAAAAAAAAAAAAAAAAAAAAAAGACATAAACAAAGGGACAGAGAGTGGACTGATAGTTGTTTGTCAGAAATTTTTATTTATTTTTTATTTAAAGAAATAACATTGGTTATTGATTAGATATATACCATTATGGTTTAGGGTACGAGATAGTGTCCAATGTGGTATTGTTAGTTTTATATATATCTACCTGTGCCAATAGTGAACAGTTTCAAGAGATGAATACATAATTCAAAGGGGGAGAATGACATAACAGCACTTTCAATGTCTGAGTTTTATAACCAAAAGTACATGCATGTTTTAGATAAAAATTTTCCATTTCCCAAATCTCGAGACCTGGATACAAAATGTAGAGCTGCAGATTTAGGGCCTGAATGGCTGGAGTAGCAGCAGGTCTTACCTGCACATTTGTGATCATTTTACCAAGAGAAAAAAGGGGAAAGTGGAGATTCTCATGTCTACATGTGTACTCAATGAATACATGTTACTCTGATTAGGTTTCTGGGCCCTATGGTCTCTGAATCAGTTTCAGGTCTGAAGATAACAAGAATCATTGAGGGAGATAAAATGATTGTTGCCCGGTGAAGTTGGTAGAAATTTGGTCCAGCCTCTGTAGAATTGACTGTAGAGGACTATAGATAACAAACAGGCAGAAACACAATTCTGCCTGCATATTTAGGGGACAGCATGCACTTTGTTGCACAAGTGTGAGTTGACCAGAAGTCTGAGGGAAAGTCCCCCCTATAGTAAATTCTGGTTGGCACCTTATATGTTTATATCACATCTGGTAATTACAGACAGTGTTTGGAAAAAATAATTAAATGAAAAATTTTCTCCAGCCCCAGAAAAATTCTACAATAATAAACAGAAAGAAAACTGTTTTGTTACACAATCAAACTTGAATGTGACATGCATTATAGTCAATCTGCTTAAAAGACTGCAGAGAGTCGGCCGGGCGCGGTGGCTCAAGCCTGTAATCCCAGCACTTTGGGAGGCCGAGACGGGCGGATTACGAGGTCAGGAGATCGAGACCATCCTGGCTAACACGGTGAAACCCCGTCTCTACTAAAAAATACAAAAAACTAGCCGGGCGCGGTGGCGGGCGCCTGTAGTCCCAACTACTCGGGAGGCTGAGGCAGGAGAATGGTGTGAACCCGGGAGGCGGAGCTTGCAGTGAGCTGAGATCCGGCCACTGCACTCCAGCCTGGACGGCAGAGCGAGACTCCGTCTCAAAAAAAAAAAAAAAAAAAAAAAAAAAGACTGCAGAGACAGAAAGATGGTCACCAAAATTAGTCCACAAATATAAGAATTTCCAGCACCATGTCATAGTTCATCCTAAATTCACCTGGAGATTGAAGAGGCTATCTGTGTATGCTAATTGTTTATATTCAATGACAAATAAACTTTTCACTGGTTTTTTGAAACCAGGTTTCACTGGTTTTTTGAAACCAGGTACTTGCTGAAGGTAGGCTTTCACTCTGCTACAAAAATAGTTGAAAAGAGTTCTATCCTTTTGGCTACTTACATTTTAGAGCAGTGGCTCTGCGCTCTATGGCATTGGCTACAGCACTCTTGCTTGCTTTTTCCTGGTTGCCAGTGTCCTCTCTTGACCTCTATCATCTGCCACTGAGGCACAGCCTTGAGCACAGCTCATAGTTTATGTGAACCACAATTCCCACAGCAGCACTCTAGTGTCACATCAGAGAGGAAAGCCTGAGCTGCAGGAGGAGACCCTGGAGGCCTCTTGAGTGGAATTGCACCTTCACAATAATGGGAATGTGACGTGTTTCAGCCCCAGTTTTTAATTATGATGACATGGAAAAAATTTAGATGCATTTCCAGCATGAGTCCAGATAGAGATAGCTCCAAAAGTTCTCATGGTGACAGCCTACCTCATTCAGACACCATGGGATACTAATAGGGCTTCTGAAACAGACACCCAAATTATTGGAGAGAAAAACAGATCTCCACCTGAGCAAGATAATTTTGAGAGAAAAAAGTTAAAAAGATCTTAATAAAAAGCTCAGTTTTGATATAAGATTAAGTCAACCAGAAAATATTCCCCTAAAAGCATTTTCTCTCTAAACACCCAAAGTGCACAATTACTCTCAGCATGTGAAACATGAGCATTATGAAGAAAGGGGGCAGAATTTCATAAGAATTTTATAAAGCTTTTTTTCCCATCTCTGCTGCTCTCTCATTTCCTAGCCATTGAAGGGGTGTTCTATATTGAAATACATCTGACAACTTCCAACACTTTTTGATGAAGAAATAGAATCTAACTGTGTTCACATTGTGGAATATATTAGAACTTCCAACATAGTTAACTGAAGAGCTATCATGGTTTTTGGGTGACCACATCACCTGTCTTTATTTCATTTGTAATAGCAGCATTCCAATTTAGTGAAATAAAAGATACTAAAATTGTGTTTACTTATAATTATCCCTATTGAATAAAGTAATAAACATGTCAGACTAATATCTACTGTAATAATTTGTAGTATATTTTTTGGGGTATTAGATACAAATATCTAAGTATGAATAATTTTAATAAACTAGTAGTAATGCATGTAGCATTTAAAAAAATTTTAACTATACTTCAAAGTTTATATTTCAAAAGTGTAAATAACAATATTAAAATAACCATATAAGGGATTCATTCAAAGTAAGTATTGTGGCTTTATATTCATAGTATTATAAAAAATACTGTTTATGGCTCACACCTGTAATCCCAGCACTTTGGGAAACTGAGGTGTGTGGATCACCTGAGGTCAAGAGTTCACAATCAAGCTGGCCAACATGGTGATACCCTATCTCTACTAAAAATACAAAAACTTAGCCAGGCATGGTGGCATGTGCCTATAATCCCAGCTACTCAGGAGGCTGAGGCAGGAGAATTGCTTGAACCCAGGTCCCAGTGGTTGCAGTGAGCAGAGAGCAAGCCCTTACACTCCAGCCTGGGCAAAAGAGTGAGACTCTGTCTCAAAAAAAAAAAAAGAAAATACTGTTTAATGTATATGAATGTATTGTTATGTGTAGTGTCTGCAAACGCTACACATAACTATGCTAATTATTCTGAAGTAATTAGTAGAAATATAGGTACAACTACAGACTCTACTGTTCAGTTTATGCCCTGAACTGTTTTTGCTTTGCTGTGTAAGTATTTCAGCCTGCAAATTTTGGATAATTACCTTGGCTAATCAGGTTTCTTTCAAAGAAACCATCTTTTAGTGTTTATCACTCTGTATAGCTAAATTTAATTTTATGTTTCTGCTAAGCTTCCGTGTGTTCTTAAAATGAGCTTTTATCTAAACACATTTGTGTTTACTTTAAAAGACTAAAAATGGGCCAGGCATGGTGGCTCACACCTGTAATCCCAGCACTTTCGGAGGCTGAGGCAGGTGGATCACTTGAGTTTGGGAGTTCGAGACCAGCCTATCTAGTAAAAATACAAAATTAGTTGAGTGTGGTGACACGCGACTGTAACCCCAACTACTTGGGAGGCTGAGGCGGGAGAATCCCTTGAACCTGGGGGGCAGAGGTTACGTGAGCCAAGATCATGCCATTGCACTGCAGCCTGGGCAACAAAAGTGAAACTCCATGTCAAAAAAAAAAAAAAAAAAAAAAAGTCCTAAAAAGGAGAAAAATAAACTTTTTAAAATTAGAAACAAAACAATAAATCAGAAGTACCAGATAAGATAATCGAAAGTAAAAAAAAAAATCACAGAAAGTTTATTTGTTAATATTGTTTACAGATATTTCAAGAAAGCAGACAAAAATATCTAGACATAATCTAAATCCCTTAAGGAAAAAGAATAAGAAAAAAATTTTTTGGAACTTTTTAAATAGTTTTTGAACTCTTGGTGACCTAAGTTTTGCAAATTGGATGCACTTGAAAGAATGTTAGCCTGGGCACAGTGGCTCACACGGGGAATCCCAGCACTTTGGGAGGTTGAGGTGAGCAGATAACCGAGGTCAGGAGTTGGAGATCAGCCTGACCAACAAGGAGAAACGCTGTCTCTACTAAAAAATGCAAAATTGGCTGGCGTGATGGCGCATGCCTGTAATCCCAACTACTCGGGAGGCTGAGGCTTGAACAAAGGAGGTGGAGGTTGTGGTGAGTCGAGATCGTGCCACTGCACTCCAGCCTGGGCAACAATAGCCAAAGTCCGTCTCAAAAAAAAAAAAAAAGAAAAAAAAAGAAAAAAAAAAGAATGTTTATGGGGGGGGAAGCAGAAGAGAGAAAGATGTTATAAAAAATTCATGAGTGTTCATGAGTGCACAAGACCAATGCAAAAGAATAAAGAGCACAGAAATAATGCTACCCTCTTGCAACCATCAGATTTTTGACAAAGCTGACAAAAGAAATGTGGGAAAAATTCTCTATTTAATAAATGGTGCTGGAATAACTAACTTGTACTATGTAGAACACTTAAACTGAACCCTTTAATTACACCATATACAATAATCAACTCAACATAAAGACTTAAATGTAAAACATTATAAGAAACCCTGCAAGATAACCTAAAAGCTACTGTTCTAGACATAGAAACCTGCAAACACTTGAGGATGAAGCTACCAAAAGCAATTGCAACAAAAGCAAAAGTTGACAAATGGGACCTATTTAAAATAAAGAGCTTCTTCACAGCAAAGGAAACTATCAACAGAATAAACAGACAACCTACAGAAGAAAAGAAAATATTTGCAAACTTTGCCTCTGACAAAGGTCTAATATCCAGAATTAATAAGAACTTAAACAAGTTTATAAGAAAAAAAACAAACCTCATTAAAAAGCAGGCAAAAAACATGAACAGATGCTTTTCAAAGGAAGACATACATGTGGCTAACAAGCATATAAAAAACAAAGCTCATAGGTGATCATTAAAGAAATTAAAAAGAAGCTGGCACGGTGTCTCATACCTGTAATCCCAGCACATCGGGAGGCTTAAGCAGGCAGATCACAAGGTCAGGAATTTGAGACCAGCCTGTCCAATATGGTGAAACCTTGTCTCTAATAAAAATACAAAAATTAGCCTGGCATGGTGGTGGGCACCTGTAGTCCCAGCTACTCAGGAGGCTGAGACAGGAGAATCGCTTAAACCTGGGAGGCGGAGGTTGCAATGAGCCGAGATCGTGCCACTGCACTCCAGCCTGGGTGACAGAGTCAGAGTCAGTCTCCAACTCAAAAAAAAAAAAAAAAGAAAGAAATTAAAAGAAAAACCACAATGAGATACCACCTCACATCAGTCAGAATGGCTATTTTAAAAATGTCAAAAAATAACAGATGCTACCAAGGTTTCACAGAAAAAGGAATGCTTATACTCACTGGTGGGAGTGTAAATTAGTTCAACAACAGTAAAAATCAGTGTGGCAATTCCTCACAGAACTAAAAAGAGAATTATCATTTGACTCAGGAACCTGATAATTGGGTATATACCCAAAGAAATATAAATTATTATAAAGACACATCCGCATGCATGTTCATTGCAGCACTATTCACAATAGCAAAGACATGGACAGGCCCTATATGCCTATCAATGGTAGACTGGATAAAGAAAATATGGTATGGTCAGAAGCGGTGGCTCATGCCTGCAATCCCAGAGCTCTGGAAGGCCGAGGCAGGTGGATTGCCTGAGCTTAGAAGTTTGAGACTGGCCTGAAAAAAATAGCAAAATCTTGTCTACATGGAAAATACAAAAAGAAAAAGTGGCCAGGCATGGTAATCCACACTGTAGTCCCAGCTACTTGAGAGGATGAGGTAAGGGAGAATTGCTTGAGCCTGGGAAGCTGAGACTAAAGTAAGCCAAAATCACATCATGGCAATCTAGCCTGGGCAATAAGCGAGACCCAGTGTCCAAAGATAAAATAAAAGACTTAGTAAAAAAAACAAAATATGGCACATAAACATCATGGAATACTCTGTGGCCATTAAAAAAAAAAAAAAATCATGTCCTCTGCAATAACATCAATGAAGCCCATTAAAAAAAATCAGCTCTGATCTTAGTTATTTCTTGCCTTTTGCTAGCTTTTCAGTGTGTTTGCTATTGCTTCTCTAATTCTTTAAATTGTGATGTTAGGGTGTCAATTTTAGATCTTTCCTGCTTTCTCTTGTGGGCATTTAGTGCTATAAATTTCCCTCTACACACTGCTTTAAATGTGTCCCAGAGATTCTGGTATGTTGTGTCTTTGTTCTCATTGGTTTCAAAGAACATCTTTATTTCTGCCTTCATTTCATTATGTACCCAGTAGTCGTTCAGGAGCACGTTGTTCAGTTTCCATGTAGTTGAGCAGTTTTGAATGAGTTTCTTAATCCTGATTTCTAGTTTGACTGCACTGTGGTCTGAGAGACAGTTTGTTATACTTTTTGTTCTTTTACATTTGCTGAGGAGTGCTTTACTTCCAACTATGTGGTCAATTTTGGAATAAGTGTGATGTGGTGCTGAGAAGAATGTACATTCAGTAGATTTGAGGTGGAGAGTTCTGCAGATGTCTATTGGGTCCACTTGGTGCAGAGCTGAGTTCAATTCCTGAATATCCTTGTTAACTTTCTGTCTCTTTGATCTGTTTAATGTTGACAGTGGGATATTAAAATCTCCCATTATTATTGTGTGGGAGTCTAAGTCTCTTTGTAGGTCTCTAAGGGCTTTATGAATCTGGGCGCTTCTGTATTGCATGCATATCTATTTAGGATAGTTAGCTCTGCTTGTTGAATTGATCCCTTAACCATTATGTAATGGCCTTCTTTGTCTTTTTTGATCTTTGTTGGTTTAAAGTCTGTGTTTTCAGAGACCAGGATTGCAACCCCAGCTTTTTTTTTTTTGTTTTCTATTTGCTTGGGATATCTTCCTCCATCCTTGTATTTTGAGCCTATGTGTGTTTCTGCACATGAGATGGGTCTCCTGAATACAGCACACTGGTGGGTCTTGACTCTTTATCCGATTTCCCAGTCTGTGTCTTTTAATTGGGGCATGTAGCCCATTTACATTTAAGGTTAATATAGTTATGTATGAATTTGGTCCTGTCATTATGATGTTAGCTGGTTATTTTGCCTGTTAGTTGATGCAGTTTCTTCCTAGCATTGATGGTCTTTACAATTTGGCATGTTTTTGCAGTGCCTGGTACCGGTTGTTCCTCTCCATGTTTAGTGCTTCCTTCAGGAGTTCTTGTAAGGCAGGCCTGGTGGTGACAAAATCGATCAGCATTTGTTTGTCTGTAAAGGATTTTATTTCTCCTTCGTTTATGAAGCTTAGTTTGGCTGGATATGAAATTCTGGGTTGAAAATTCCTTTCTTTAAGAATGTTGAATATTGGTCCCCACTCTCTTCTGGCTTGTAGAGTTTCCGCTGAGAGATCTGCTGTTAGTCTGATGGGTTTCCCTTTGTGGGTAACCCGACCTTTCTCTCTGGCTGCCCTTAACATTTTTTCCTTCATTTCAACTTTGGTGAATCTGACAATTATGTGTCTTGGAGTCGCTCTTCTTGAGGAGTATCTTTGTGGTGTTCTCTGTATTTCCTGAATTTGAATGTTGACCTGCCTTGCTAGGTTGGGGAAGTTCTCCTGGATAATATCCTGAAGAGTGTTTTCCAACTTGGTTCCATTCTCCCTGTCACTTTCAGGTACACCAATCAGACGTAGATTTGGTCTTTTCACATAGTCCCATATTTCTTGGAGGCTTTGTTCATTTCTTTTTAGTTGTTTTTCTCTAAACTTCTCCTCTTGCTTCATTTCATTCATTTGATCTTCAATCACTGATACCCTTTCTTCCACTTGATCAGATTTGCTACTGAAGCTTATATATGCATCACGTATTTCTCGTGTCATGGTTTTCAGCTCCATCAGGTCACTGAAGCTCTTCTCTACACGGTCTATTACAGTTAGGCATTTGTTGAACATTTCTTCAATGTTTTTAGCTTCTTTGTGACGGGTTCGAACATCCTCCTTTAGCTTGGAGGAGTTTGTTATTACCGATTGTCTGAAGACCTGAAGGAGACAGAGACACAAAAAAAAACCTTCAAAAAAAAAAAAAATCAATTAATCCAGGAGCTGCTTTTTTGAAAAGATCAACAAAACTGATATACCACAAGCAAGGTTAATAAAGAAGAAAAGAGAGAAGAATCAAATAGGTGCAATAAAAAAAGATACAGGGGATATCACCACGAATCCCAGAGAAACAAAAAATAGCAACAGAGAATACCATAAAAACCTCTACACAAATAAACAGGCTCTGAAATTTAGGCAATAATTAATAGCCTATCAACCCAAAAAAAAGTCCAGGACTAGACAGGTTCACAGCTGAATTCTACCAGAGGTTCAAAGAGGAGCTGGTACCATTCCTTCTGAAACTACTTCTATCAACAGAAAAAGAGGGAATCCTCCCTAACTCATTTTATGAGGCCAGCATCATCCTGCTACCAAAGCCTGGCAGAGACACAACAAAAAAAGAGAATTTTAGACCAATATCCTTGAAGAACATGGATGCAAAAATCCTCAATAAAATACTGGCAAACTGAATCCGGCAGCACATTAAAAAGCTCATCCACCACAATCAAGTTGGCTTTATCCTTGGGATGCAAGGCTGGCTCAACATATGCAAATCAATAAACGTAATCCATCATGTAAACAGATCCAAAGACAAAAATCACATGATTATCTCAATAGATGCAGAAAAGGCCTTCAACAGAATTCAACAGCCCTTCATGGTAAAAACTCTCAATAAACTAGGTATTGATAGGACGTATCTCAAAATAATAAGAGCTATTTATGACAAACCCACAGCCAATATCATATTGAATGGGCAAAAACTGGAAGCATTCCCTTTGAAAACTGGCACAAGACAGGAATGCTCTCTCTCACCACTCGTATGCAAAATAGTGTTGGAAGTTCTGGCCAGGGCAATCAGGCAGGAGAAAGAAATAAAGGGTATTCAATTAGTAAAAGAGGAAGTCAAATTGTCCCTGTTTGCAGATGACATGATTATCTATTTAGAAAACCCGATTGTCGGCCGGGCGCGGTGGCTCAAGCCTGTAATCCCAGCACTTTGGGAGGCCGAGACGGGCGAATCACGAGGTCAGGAGATCGAGACCATCCTGGCTAACATGGTGAAACCCCGTCTCTACTAAAAAAAATACAAAAAACTAGCCAGGTGAGGTGGCAGGCGCCTGTAGTCCCAGCTACTCGGGAGGCTGAGGCAGGAGAATGGCGTAAACCCGGGAGGCGGAGCTTGCAGTGAGCTGAGATCCGGCCACTGCACTCCCGCCTGGATGACAGAGCCAGACTCCATCTCAAAAAAAAAAAAAAAAAAAGAAAACCCGGTTGTCTCAGTCCTAAATCTCCTTAAGCTTATAAGAAACTTCAGCAAAGTCGCCGGGCACGGTGGCTCACGCCTGTAATCCCAGCACTTTGGGAGGCTGAGATGGGCGGATCACGAGGTCAGGAGATCGAGACCATCCTGGCTAATACGGTGAAACCCCGTCTCTACTAAAAAATACAAAAAACTAGCCGGGCGTGGTGGCGGGCGCCTGTAGTCCCAGCTACTTGGGAGGCTGAGGCCGGAGAATGGCCTAAACCTGGGAGGCGGAGCTTGCAGTGAGCTGAGATCGGCCACTGCACTCCAGCCTGGGTGACAGAGCGAGACTCCGTCACAAAAAAAAAAAAAAAAAGAAACTTCAGCAAAGTCTCAGGATGCAAAATCAATGTACAAAAATCACAACCATTCTTATACACCAATAACAGACAAATAGAGAGCCAAATCATGAGTGAACTCCCATTCACAATTGTTTCAAAGAGAATAAAATACCTAGGAATCCAACTTACAAGAGATGTGAAAGACCAAGGAGAACTACAAACACTGCTCAATGAAATGAAAGAGGACACAAACAAATGGAAGAACATTCCATGCTCATGGATAGGAAGAATCAATATTGTGAAAATGGCCATACTGCCCAAAGTAATTTATAGATTCAATGCCTTCCCGATCAAGCTACCAATGACTTTCTTCACAGAATTGGAAAAAATACTTTAAAGTTCATATAGAACCAAAAAAGAACCCGTGTTGCCAGGACAATCCTAAGCAAAAAGGACAAAGCTGCAGGCACCACGCTACCTGACTTCAAACTATACTACAAGGCTACAGTAACCAAAACAGCATGATACTGGTACCAAAACAGAGATATAGACCAATGGAACAGAACAGAGCCCTCAGAAATAATACCACACATCTACAACCATCTGATCTTTGACAAACCTGACAAAAACAAGAAATGGGGAAAGGATTCCCTATTTAATAAATGGTGCTGGGAAAACTGGCTAGCCATATGTAGAAAGCTGAAAGTGGATCCCTTCCTTCCACCTTAAACAAAAATTAACTCAAGATGGATTAAAGACTGAAGTGTTAGACCTAAAGTCATAAACAACCTAGAAGAAAATCTAGGCAATACCATTCAGGACATAGGCATGGACATGGACTTCATGACTAAAACACCAAAAGCAATGGCAACAAGAACCAAAATTGACAAATGGGATCTAATTAAACTAAAGAGCTTCTGCACAGCAAAAGAAACTACCATCAGAGTGAACAGGCATCCTACAGATTGGGAGGAAATTTTTACAATCTACCCATCTGACAAAGGGCTAATATCCAGAATCTACAAAGAACTTAAACAGATTTACAAGAAAAAAAATCAAACAACCCCAACGAAAAGTGGGCAAAGGATATGAACAGACACTCCTCAAAAGAAGACATTTATGCAGCCATCAGACACATGAAAAAATACTCATCATCACTGGCCATCAGAGAAATGCAAATCAAAACCACCATGAGATACCATCTCACACCAATCAGAATGGCGATCATTAAAAGTCAGGAAACAACAGGTGTTGGAGAGGATGTGGAGAAATACGAACACTTTTACACTGTTGGTGGGACTCTAAACTAGTTCCAGCATTGTGGAAGACAGTGTGGCAATTCCTCAAGGATCTAGAACTAGAAATACCATTTGACCCAGCCATCCCATCACTGGGTATATACCCAAAGGATTACAAATCATGCTGCTATAAAGACACATGCACATGTATGTTTATTGTGGGACTATTCACAATAGCAAAGATTTGGAACCAACCCAAATGTCCATCAATGATAGACTGGATTAAGAAAATGTAGGCCAGGCGCAGTGGCTGACGCCTGTAATCCCAGCACTTTGGAAGGCCGAGGCGGGCGGATCACAAGGTCAGATCAAGAACATCCTGGCTAACTCGGTGAAACCCCGTCTCTACTAAAAAATAGAAAAAATTAGCTGGGTGTGGTGGCAGGCGCCTGTAGTCCCAGCTACTCAGGAGGCTGAGGCAGGAGAATGGCGTGAACCCGGGAGGCGGAGGTTGCAGTGAGCCGAGATCGTGCCACTGCACTCCAGCCTGGGTGACAGAGCGAGACTCTGTCTCAAAAAAAAAAAAAAAAGAAAAAGAAAATGTGGCACATACACACCATGGAATACTATGTAGCCATAAAAATGGATGAGTTAATGTCCTTTGTAGGGACATGGAAGAAGCTGGAAACCATCATTCTGAGCAAACTATTGCAAGGATAGAAAACCAAACACCGCATGTTCTCACTCATAGGTGGGAACTGAACAGTAACAACAGTTGGACACAGGGTGGAGAACATAACAAGCCAGGGCCTGTCGTGGGGTGAGGAGAGGAGAGGAGAGAGGGATAGAATTTGGAGATATACCTAAAATAAATGACGAGTTAATGGGTGCAGCACACCAACAATGGCACATGTATACTTATGTAACAAACCTGCACGTTGTGCACACGTACCCTAGAATTTAAAGTATAATAATAAAAAAATTAATAATAAAAAAAAATCAGGTCTTTGCAATAACATCAAGGCACGATGACTCACGCCTCTAATCCCAGCACTTTGAAGGCCGAGACGGGTGGATCACCTAAGGCTGAGAGTTTGAGACCAGCCTGACCAACATGGAGAAACCAAGTCTCTACTAAAAATACAAAATTAGCCAGTTGTTGTGGTGCATGCCTGTAATCCCAGCTACTCAGAAGGCTGAGGCAGGAGAATCGCTTGAACCCACGACGTGGAGGTTGTGGTTAGTGGAGATCAAACTGTTGCACTCAAGCCTGGGCAACAAGAGTGAAACTCTGTCTCAAAAACCAAAACAGTAACAAAAAACAAACCAAACCAAAAAGAAAACTAATGTAGAAAAAGAAAACCAAATACATGTTATTATTTATAAGAGCTAAATAATAAGAACACATGAACACAAAGAGAAGAACAACAGACACTGAGGTCTAGTTGAGGGTGGAGGGTGCAAGGATTCAGAGGATCAGAAAACATACCTGTTTGGTGCTATGGGTAGTATCTCAGGGACAAAATAATCTGCACACCAAACCCCTGTGACATAATTTTAGCTATATAACAAACCCACATGTGTATCCCGAAACAAAAATTAAAGCTAAAAGAAAAAAAAAAAAATCCCACGGTGAGAGAGTGTAATGTAGCGGAAAGGACTGATTTTCGCTACAGATAGTGGTCCCAGTGGGGCTGTACTCTGATTTATTTCTGTGTGCATGCAGGCAGATGAGATTATGAACAGGTGGTCCAGAACCCTAGGCTGGTGGAGAAAACAGGTTGCTGCAGCAGATTTAGTGTCTGAGGGGATATGCCAGAAGACTTGAAGACACTTGTGTTTTTTTGGCAAAAAACACTTGGATCAAAAACGCTGTGGTGAAGTTCCTGATGGTGGTGCCTACTCCTGGGAGGAGTGTGGACACGTCAATATCTAATGTGTGTGTTTTGGAGTGGGTGGGAATCTTGTGGTGGTAGCTGTGTGAAAAGGGGGGTCTGTCATCAGAGCTCCTTTCCTCTAAGTTTTCAGTCCTCTGTCACCCTGGGAGAAGACCTGGAATCACAGGACAATGGGCAGTGTGACAGCCTGTGTACAGGAGAGCAGAGTCTCTCATTCCCAAACACCCAGAGTTTTATTCCAGGCAAGGACTCTGTCATATCTTATTTTTGGCACCAAATCTGTAGAGTTTGCTGAACATCAAAAAATTATCCAGCAACTTATTGTCTAACATTTGAATTCTGACACCACCGACAGTCAGAACAGACTCTGATTCAGGGCTTGGGTTCCAACATTGTCCTCACTGCAGATGCCAATCACAAACCCCATGGGCCCATGTATGCTTCTGAGCTAATGTTTAATATTTGGGGACTGCCATGACCTCCCTTAAGTTTAATAATTTTGTAGAGCTACTCACAGAACTCAGCAAAACACTGGTAACCACAGTTTACCAGTTTCATATATAAGATGCAGACCAGGAAAAGTCAAATGGAAGAAATGCATAGAACAATGAAAAGTGATAGGGAAAGATGAAACGCATAGATAATGCTGGAAAATATTTGCGATTAATACAATTCTCCATCCTTTATGTGCTCCAGGAACAGTTTATGGAAAGAAACACTCTTCCCATTATGACTTAGACGGTGCTCCGTTTTCTTACCTATCACAGAGCCAGACACACACTCTGCACATTTTCTCCTTTTTCTCATTAAAAAAAATCAGCTGATCAAGCCTGTAATCCCAGCACTTTGGGAGGCCGAGATGGGCGGATCACGAGGTCAGGAGATCAAGGCCATCCTGGCTAACACGGTGAAACCCCGTCTCTACTAAAAAATACAAAAAACTAGCCGGGCGAGGTGGCAGGCGCCTGTAGTCCCAGCTACACGGGAGGCTAAGGCAGGAGAATGGCGTGAACCCGGGAGGCGGAGCTTGCAGTGAGCCGAGATCCCGCCACTGCACTCCAGCCCGGGCGACAGAGCGAGACTCCGTCTCAAAAAACAAAACAAAACAAAACAAAACAAAACAAAATCAGCTGAATTTGTCTTCAGTGGTAAAAATAAAACATTTCTGTCTTTTTCTTCAGCCGGAGTCTCACTCTGTCACCCAGGCATAAGTACAATGGCGTGATCTTGGCTCACTGCAACATCTGCATCCCGAGTTCAAGAAATTCTCCTGCCTCAGCCTCCAGAGTAGCTGGGATTATAGGCACCCGCCACCATGCCCGGCTAATTTTTGTATTTTAACTAGAAACAGGGTTTCACCATGTTGCATAAACTGGTCTCAAACTTGTGACCTCAAGTGATCTGCATTGCCTTGGTCTCCCAAACTGCTGGGATTACAGGTGTGAGCCACCATGCCAGGCCTAAAATAAAATATTTCCTTTTTTTTTTGAGTTGGAGTCTCGTTCTGTTGAATAGGTCGGAGTGCAATGGCGCGATCTCGGCTCACTGCAACCTCTGCCTCCCAGGTTCAAGCTATTCTCCTGCCTTAGCCTCCTGAGTAGCTGGCATTACAGGCATGCACCCCCACACTCGGCTAATTTTTGTAGTTTTAGTAGAGAAAAGGTTTCACCATCTCAGGCTGGTCTGGCACTCCTGACCTTGTGATCTGCCCGCCTCAGACTCCTCAGACTCCTCAGACTCCCAAAGTGCTGGAATTACAGACGTGAGCCATCGCACCCAGCCTAAAAGTAAATATTTCTTAAACTTTACTTAAGCTTATCTCCCTCCCTCAGGCTCCTGAACTTTGAGCTACCCTCCGTCTGAGTCAACATATAACCCCATTTTATGTCCCTCCTAAGAACATGCTGATTTCAGGGTAAGACATTCTCTTTTCTATAATCTTTTTCACTCTCCATTTGCCATTGCCCTCCCACCTCCTTTCTAATCTTGTTTGCTCCTCCCTAGAAAAGAAAGCCCTTTTCTGCCTACATCTATGCAAGCCATAAAGATCTTATAGTTAGTTGGTACTTCCTCCTGTTGCAGTACGTTTTTGGATTTTTTTTTTACATAAATCTAACATTTGTATTATACAAAGTGTAGAAGGTGCCTCAAAACAAGAACAACTTCATCATCATTAGTAAGACCCTCCCAGTTTCCTTTCATCTTAATCTTAACTGCATCTGCCTGTGGGGCCCCAGATTTCCAGGGTTCTGCAGCTTCTCTGAGGATAAAGGCTCCTCCTTCCATGGCTGGGGTGAGCAGACTGAAACATCTGCAGGAAAAGTTCCCCAGAAATAACTAACCGGGCCTTTAATAACCTCCTGTTGCAGGCTTAATATTAGCCTTAGCTTGGAGTCACCAGGTTCAAGCTTTAATTTCCATGTGAGAGTTATTCACTTGGTTTTTGAAACTGTTTGAAAAATCCAATGAAATTTCTCAAACACAGTGTTTACATAAGGGATGGAAATTTTAAGGTGCTGACACTTTTTTTTTTTTTTTGAGATGGAGTCTCATCCTGTCACCCAGGCTGGAGTGCCATGGTATGATCTCAGCTCACGGCAACCTCTGGCAACCTCTGCCTCCCGGATTCAAGTCATTCTCCTGCCTCAGCCTCCCAAGCAGCTGAAACTACAAAGTATGTGCCAGCATACCCTACTAATTTTTGTATTTTTAGTAGAGATGGAATTTCACTATGTTGGGAAGGCTGGTGTGGAACTCCTGACCTCAAGTTATCTACCCGCCTCAGCCTCCCAAAGTGCTGGGATTACAGGTGTTGAGTCACTGCACCTGGCTAAAGTGCTTGTATTTTATGCCTTTATAAGAAAAATGAATATACCTACTTCTTTCAGATAATATGTGTATTATCTTATTACTTCTATTAAAAATAATGTAGTAAAAAATTAGTCTAATGGGAACACTTATAGAAGGTACCATATTTCATCACATATAACTTAGCATTAAACTCAGAAGTCAAGACAATAGGATATAGAACTGAGATATTCACTTTCACTAATTTACCCAGCAAAAGGAGGTACTGATGTTTTGATGAATCTATGTAACTCATCAATTATCTACCACATTTTCCTGTGGAAATATATTGTCTACAGCCAAAGTGAAAGAGATTTTTCTTATTTTTTCCTTTGGTAGCTAGTATTCTTAAAGCTAAGGCTTGGAATTCTGTTTGAAATCACTCAGCCATAAAAAACACACCTGAGAAAATTCCTAAACTCACTCTAGGAAAGAAAAAGATAAATAAGAATTATTAACAAATGGAATATATGGTTAGATATTGTTTTAAACTCATCTCTTTTCTTTGTAAATATTTTCTTACCTTTCAAGCCCTACTAATAAAATGCAAATCGCAGTTAAAAAAAACTGATGTCAGCTGTGTGCAGTGGCTTATGCCTGTAATCCCAGCACTTTGGGAGGCCAAGGCAGGTCGATCACTTAAGACTAGAAGTTTGGGACCAACCTAGTCCATCTCTACTAAAAATACAAAAGCTAGCCGGGCCTAGTGGTGCGTACCTGTAGTCCTAGATACTTGGGAGGCTGAGGCATGAGAATCAATTGAACCCAGGAGGTGGAGGTTGCATTTAGCCATTGCATTCCAGCCTGTGCAACGAGTGAGACTGTCTTTTAAAAAAAAAAAAAAGTGAGCTCAAAATAAGTGAACACATCTTTTGAAGGTACAGATTCAATCACCCACCCCATCCTGTTCACTTACATGCTCAATAACCACACCCCCAGAAGACACTGTGCTATGCGCCAGTGAGTACCCCAGGTGCATTTTACTTCGTAAACTTTTACGCCATCTCACTGGGGTCAGTTTTTTGTTTTTTTTTTTTTTTGGCTTTTGGAGTGTTTTTTTAAACAAAATTTTCACTATTTTTCTTTCATTATTTTTCTACCCCTGACCCCCCACAAGAGAATCCAGGGGGCAGAAAGTATTTGTTTTCAATACCAGCATCTGATTGGCTGACAAGCAATGTGTCTCCAAGAATTGGAAACTTGGTTGGGTGAAGACAATCTTCATGCTGGGATTACAGGCGTGAGCCACTGCGCCCAGCCTCAAGGGGTTAGCTTTTCAAAAAAAAAAAAAGTGCACCAGGAGATGTCTTTCAGCTGCAAGGCTACCACCTGCTCCCTTGAGAGGCTACACTCCATACTTCAGTCGGTTCTATGGGAGAAAATGACCCAAGAGCTAATGTTCACTAGACACTCTAGCAGACATAGTCATGGTGGGTATCTTGGTTTATTCCCAGAAAGTACTATAACCCAGGATTAGAAAAAAACTGAAGGTTGGCTGAGGACAAATCATCCTACAAAGTTTCCAAAGGGTAATCTTGACCCAAAAACATTTTGTTAAGTTCTCTGGGAAAAGTAAAAGAAAAAGAGGAGCCGGGCGCGGTGGCTCGCCTGTAATTCCAGCACTTTGGAAGGCCCAGGCGAGTGGATAACGAGGTCAAGAGATCGAGACCATCCTGGCCAATACGGTGAAACCCCGTCTCTGCTTAAAACACAAAAAATTAGCTGGGCGTGGTGGCACACGCCTGTAGTCCCAGCTACTCGAAAAGCTGAGGCAGGAGGATCCCTTGAACCCAGGAGACAGAGGTTGCAGTAAATCGACATCCCCTGACTGCACTCCAGCCTGGCAACAGAGGCAGATTCCGTCTCAAAAAACAAAAACAACAAAAGAAAAACAGGCACAGATATTTTTTACAATACAGTGTCAGGGGATTATTGTTTGCTTTCTTCTTCTGGGAAACATTTACAAAGAGAAAACAAGTCTTTTCAATAATGTTATGCAATGCTTTTAAAAAAATGATTGAGGAACATGGGGTACATTTGAGGCCCTGCTTGGGACACATGTGAAAAATGCCAGGGAAAATCACTCCCCTGTGGGGTGTGAAAATAATTAAGGGGCAGGCAATTAGACTGAGGACCCTCTAGTGCTCCGATTCCTACTTCTAAAATAAAAATCTAAACTCAAGTGCAGTTTTTGCTAAATTACTACATTCGGGAAACAAAACTCAGGCTTAAAAAACTGTAAACTGCCAATTAAGCTCTGATTACAAAACCGGGAAATTTCCACCTTAATTGTACAAATTAAGAAACTACGTAACTATACCTGATCAATTATTGAATTTGGTTTTCATCATCATGCACCTTATAAATGTGTTTCCTTCAAGCCCCTCCCATGGACCACAAACTACAAACTATAGCTGGATGCTCTTGAATGACTGTTTGATTAAATTATTTGATATTTTTGCGGTGACTCCCATAATTTTTTTTTTTTTTAGACGAAGTCTTGCTCTGTCTCCCAGGCTGGAGTGCAGTGGCGCGATCTCAGCTCACTGCAACCTCTGCGTCCTGGGTGCAAGCGATTCTCTCCCTTCTGCCTCCCGAGTAGCTGGGACTAGAGACATTCGCCATCAAAGCCAGCTAATTTTTGTATTTTTTGTAGAGACGGGGTTTCCCCATTTTGCCCAGGCTGGTCTTCAACTCCTGACCTCAAGTGATCGGCCCTTCTCAGTCTCCCAAAGTGTTGGGATTACTGGAGGCAGCCACAGCGCCTGGCACCATACATTTTTAATAACAGAAAAGAGAAACTGTGAACCCCAGGGACCAAAGCTCTTCTCATTCATGAACCCACATCCCGAGTCAGGATTCTAACCACGACCCTCCGATGGTCCCTGCACAATCTGGGAGAAACGCGGCGTTGCCGCTGCAGAACTGCCCAGGGAGGGCTCCAGGCCAGGGCACAGTCACTGCCAGAGGAAGAGAAACGAGGCCCAGGGCCCGGCTGTCAGCGCAGTCGCCATCTTACGGCTGAAGGGGACTGAGGCCAACTTGGGCAAGGAGAACTTGGGGCGCACATTGTGGAGCTGACTGCCCGGAGGCCTGAGTCCCGCCACAGTCACTTCCCACCGGTTCCACTCTACCCCTCTTTCTCTCTCGGGATGTAGGCCCCCGCACGCTCACCATTTCTAGGCTTCCAGGGGGTCCTGGCATTTTAGCTGTGGATCTCCCAATACCTGCAGGTCACAGCGCCACAGAGACTGGGCCTCCAGGAGAATAGGGCACAGAGCGGTGAAAAGGAGACCTGAAGGTCGGGCTGCAGCCAGAGACAAAGGCCGCGCCAAAACCGGAAAGCCGTCCTCTTCCCTCCGGCTGCATGCCTGATTGGGGGTTTCCAGCCCAGCGCCTCTGATTGGATAATGTTTTAGGTCCCACCCCTCAGGTCCTGAGTGACAGAGGATGTGATCAGATGCTGGGCTAAGTGAAGAGAGACAGCCTAAGCTGCAGCCTTTAGAGGCAGGTCTTCCTCCCTGAGCTGAGCCAGGCCCACCCCGGAGCATGAGAAAATTCTCTCTTGTACTCACTCTCTTTTTGAATGTCATGCCCATCTGTGTGAAGAGACCCCCAAACAGGCTTTGTGTGAGCAATAAAGCTTTTAAATCATCTGGGTGCAGTCGGGCTGAGTCTGAAAAGAGAGTCAGCGAAGGGAGATAAGGGTGGGGCTGTTTTATAGGATTTGGGTAGGTAAAGGAAAACTACAGTCAAAGGGGGGTTGTTCTCCGGCGGGCAGGAGTGGGGGTCACAAGGTGCTCAGTGGGGGAGATTTTTGAGCCAGGATGAGCCAGGAAAAGGAATTTCACAAGATAATGTCATCGCTTAAGGCAAGGACTGGCCATTTTCACTTCTTTTGTGGTGGAATGTCATCAGTTAAGGCAGGGGCAGGGCATTTTCACTGATTTTGTGATTCTTCAGTTACTTCAGGCCATCTGAGAGTATAGGTGCAAGTCACAGGGGATGCAATGGCTTGGCTTGGGCTCAGAGGCCTGATAGTGAACAGAGTATTTTGCTGTCATATTAATAATACATACAATATTTGCTCAAGAGAAAATCAATGTTTACTTTGTTAGTAGTGTATTATCAATACTAAAGCTATTTTTTTTTTTTTTTTTTTTTGAGACGAAGTCTCGCTTTGTCACCCAGGCTGGAGTGCAGTGGTGCGGTCTTGCTCACTGCAACCTCCGCCTTCCGGGTTCAAGCGACTTTCCTGCCTCAGCCCCCTGAGTAGCTGGGATTACAGCTACTATTATTGAAAAACAATTAACAATCGCAAAAACAAGTTGACCTTTTTGTGTTCCCTGAGCCTAGTCCTGAAGAGCCCTGGTGACTGGGCCTTATGCCAAACAACTCATTACTAAAGAGCTGTGGTCCCAGACTGCACCGCAGTTTCATGAGACCTCTCCTTATCTGTGCAGGGACGAGTGGCTGAGTCTGGAACCCAAGCTGTTGCTTCCCTGTCTGGTGGTGAATCCTCCACAGTCTGATGAGTGTGGTGTCCGACTCTGGAGGTCAGGCTGTCGCTTCCTGGTCTGGTGGTGAATCTTCCAGTCTGGAGAGTGCGGTGTCTGACTCTTGGAGCCCAGGGCTGGAAACTTGGGGGTATCCCGAATTCCGGAATGGAAACTCCTCCAGTTCTCCCCCTTGGCGTGCCCTATCTGGTGAGTTTCGGTGGAACTCATGACCCAAGTCATAATAGGAATTTCAAGCCTCATAAAGACGTCATGGTTGAAGCAGAGGTGTTTGTTTCCAGCAAAGCCCAATAGCAAGCTAACAACTGCTTCTCAAAAGGGGTATAAGCCTTGCCGGCCTCTGGCAGTTTCTGGGTCCAAAACCAGAAATGTACCTCTTCCCATCTTGTTTCTGCCTAAGGCCCCAATTAGCATGTTGACCTAGGACAGTTACTTGCAGTTCTACTGGCCCTTCCCGAATGAATCATAGATCCAGGACCAGTTGCACTGCTTGTTTATCTTGTTCAGAAGCCATGATCTCTTTCTCTCCCCAATCAAAGTCATAGCGTTTTCCAGTGACAGCATGCAGAGGTTGTAAAATGTCACCCAAGTGGGGAATATGATGTCTCCACAATCCAAACAAGCCAGTAAATTTCTGCACCTCATTTTTAGTGGTAGGGGTTGCAAATTCTAGTATTTTAGCCTTAACTTTTGGTAAAATGAATTATTTCCCTGCATTCCATAGGATGCAACCAGCCCCTATCTTGACACATTATCTCATAATCAGTAAGCAAACACCATCCACTCTGGGAGATCCCCCAGCATCTCCTTTGCTGACTGGAATTTCCTGCAGCACTTCACACACAAAGGTCTAAATTGCACTAATTTGGTTTCCCAATTCTCACAAAGGCCAGTTCCCCTTGACCATTCAATCGCCAAGGGGGAGAACTGGGGGAGTTTCCGTCCAGGGATATGGGAAGTCGCCGAGCCTCCTGACGTGTCCTTGTGGCCAAAAAGTGGCACACTTTTGTTTTTGAATCCTGTTTGTGACACCAAAAATGTTCTGTGCGGGGAACGCACGAGGGGAGAAGGAAAGACACACACAATACCTTTAAGGGTAAACAAGCTTCATTCCACGTAAATGGCAACGCAGATATAATAAACAAATTATGTAATAAGCAAATCAATATAATAAGCAGATTGATATAATAAGTAGTGGATATAATAAGCAAATTGCAATGGGAAGAGGAGAAAGGAAAAAAGATATATATATTTACACTCACCAGACTATGGAGGATTCACCACCAGAGTGGGAAGCAACAACCTGGGCTCCAGCATTGGACATTGCACTCACCAGACAATGGAGGCGTCACCACCAGCCTGGGAAGCAACAGCTTGGGCTGCAGAGCTGGCCACTCATTCCTGCACAGATGAGGAGAGGTCTCATGAAGCTTCAGTGCAGTCTGGTACCCTAGCTCTTTTGTAATGAATTGTTTGGCATGAGGCCCAGTCAGGAAGGCCCTTCATGACTGGGTACAAGGAACACAAAAAGGTCAACTTGTTTCTGTGATTGCCTATTGTTTTTCAATAACTAATGTATACGAATAGATTGAAATAGAGATTTCTCCAAAACAGCGCTGAATGAATGCTTAAAGGGGTTCACACAACCTGTCCTGGGACTTGGTGACTGTCATGCGTGTCCGTGTGAAGAGACCACCAAACAGGCTTTGTGTGAGCAACATGGCTGTTTATTTCACCTGGGTGCAGGCGGGCTGAGTCCGAAAAGAGAGTCAGCAAAGGGAGATAAGGGTGGGGCCGTTTTATAGGATTTGGGTAGGTAAAGGAAAATTACAGTCAAAGGGGGGTTTTTCTCTGGCTGGAGTGGGGGTCACAAGGTGCTCAGTGGGGGAGGTTTCTGAGCCAGGATGAGCCAGGAAAAAGAATTTCACAAGATAATGTCATCGCTTAAGGCAAGGACCGGCCATTTTCACTTCTTTTGTGGTGGAATGTCATCAGTTAAGGCGGGGCATTTTCACTTCTTTTGTGATTCTTCAGTTACTTCAGGCCAGCTGGGCGTATATATGTGCAAGTCACAGGGGATGCGATGGCTTGGCTTGGGCTCAGAGGCCTGACGGTGACCATTGTTTGTGTCCACATTCAATTGAGTTCAAATTTATTATTTAACTTTTCCTCCATCCTGGCTAACACAGTGAAACCCCGTCTCTACTAAAAAATACAAAAAACTAGCCGGGCGAGGTGGCAGGCGCCTGTAGTCCCAGCTACTCGGGAGGCTGAGGCAGGAGAATGGCGTCAACCCGGGAGGCGGAGCTTGCAGTGAGCTGAGATCCGGCCACTGCACTCCAGCCGGGGCGGCAGAGACTCTGTCTCAAAAAAAAACAAAAACAAAAACAAAAACTTTTCCTCCACAAATTCCCCTGCCTTGATGAATCAGCTCTGTCTAGGCAAAGGGCAAGGGGAACCGCTTGGGTCTTACACAACCTCTGCCTCCTGGGTTCAAGCGATTCTTCTGCTTTGGCCTCCAGAGTAGCTGGGACTACAAAAGTGCACCACCATACCCTGCTAATTTTTTGTATTTTAAATAGAGATGGAGTTTCATCATGTTGGCCAGATTGGTCTTGAACTCCTGACCTCAAGTGATCCGCCCACCTTGGCCTCCCAAAGTGCTGGGATTACAGGCGTGAGCCACCGAGGTTGTCTCTAAATGATTTCTTTTTTTTTTTGAAACAGAGTCTCGTTCAGTCGCTCAGTCGCCCAGACTGGAGTGCAGTGGCACGATCTCTGCTCACTCTAAGCTCCGCCTCCTGGGTTCACGTCATTCTCCTGCCTCAGTCTCCCGAGTAGCTGGGAGTGGGAAGCAACAGCCTGGGCTCCATCGGAACTCCTGAGTTGACTCACAGGTTCAAAAGGCAGCATCCACCCCTTACCAGGCAGGCGTCAATCACTGCGCCCCTGCTCCCTTAAGCACCTGAACTTGTACCTACTTATTGTAAAGAAGAAAAAAACTTTCTCCAAGTGGAAAGGGTACAGGTAATAAAAGAAGGATGAATCTGGTTACCGGATGGGAGAATAGATGTGCCACAGGCTACTTGGAGCAGTGGTTGTACTGGCTGTGCATGAAACTACCCATCTAGGTCAGGAGTCACTTGAAAAGTTGTTAGGCCGGTATTTTTACATCTCCCATTTATCAGCTCTTGCCAAAACAGTAGCACAGCTATGTGTTATCTGCCAACAGCACAATGCAAGACAGGGTCCAGCCGTTCTGCCAGGTATAAAGACATGGAGCAGCCCCCTTTGAAGATCTCCAGGTAAACTTCACAGAAATGCCAAAGTGTGGAGGTAGTAAGTATTTACTAGTTCTTGTGTGTACCTACTCTGGGTGGGTAGAGGCTTATCCAACCTGAAAAGTTGGTGAGGCAACCTGTGTGCTTCTTCGAGATCTCATCCCTAGGTTTGGACTGTCCTTACAGATTGGCTTGGACAATGGGCCAGCGTGTGTGGCTGACTTGGTACAGTAAACATCAAAGGTATTGGGGATCACATGGAAACTGCATGCCGCCTACCAACTGCAGAGTTCCAGAAAGGTGGAGTGGATGAATCAGACAATCAAAAACAGTTTAGGGAAAGTTGTCAGGAAACAGGATTAAAGTGGTACCTTTAATCCTGGTACTGTTGAAGATTAGAGGCAACCCTTCAAAGAGAACAGGATATTCTTCCTATGAAATATTATATCGTAGGCCCCTTCCTATATTATTGGAACTCCCAGGCCAAAAGGTATCCAGAGCCATGACCACAACTATATTTACCTGTAAAATGTGATACTGGAGTAGAGTATTTTCATTCTTTCCTTTATCCAAGAGCTAGCAAATCAGAACAATTGATCCAGGTTCTGGAGTTCCACCTGGGTAGTTCTATTTTCTGTTTAGAATCAGCCTGAGTCTCTCCAGCCTGGCTTATCATTGGGCCATCAATCTAGGGTCACTGGGAATTCTCTCACAATCACCCAGGTGTCTTTGAGGCATTTGAGAGTGTCCATAGCAGAATTGTGCCAGACTCAGAAGAATGGTTAATTCTGTTTCTCTCTTAGTGTAAGAGAAATTTAGTCATCCTGTGTTTGTTCCTCTCCTCATACAAGAAATGTCTTTGGTTGGTACCCAGATGAGAGTTTCTCCAGTTTCCAGGTACTTGGATGATAAACAGGGAGGAGAAATCTGGAGACCCAAATAGATAATGGAGTTGCTTACATTTCATATCACCATTAAAACAATACATGAAGCAGTCATGGTTCCTACAACCCAGAAACTTTTTGTCTAGACTAGCAACTGGATAAATAATTGAATTATGCATCATATCGTTGGTAAAATAAATGGATGTGTCCAAAATCTTGGGCTTTATTTAGGCCGCTTTCTTTATATTGTTGTGACTTCTTTTTTTTTTTTTTTTTTGAGACGGAGTCTCGCTCTGCCGCCCAGGCTGGAGTGCAGTGGCGGGATCTCAGCTCACTGCAAGCTCCGCCTCCCGGGTTCCCGCCATTCTCCTGCCTCAGCCTCCCCAGTAGCTGGGACTACAGGCGCCCGCCACCTCGCCCGGCTAGTTTTTTGTATTTTTTAGTAGAGACGGGGTTTCACCGTGTCAGCCAGGATGGTCTCGATTTCCTGACCTTGTGATCCGCCCGCCTCGGCCTCCCAAAGTGCTGGGATTACAGGCTTGAGCCACCGCGCCCGGCTGTTGTGACTTCTGATGTCTATACCTGAAGGGATATTCATGAACAGAAGAATTGTTATTATAATTAATTTCTTTTTTTTTCTTTTCTTTACTTTTTTTTTTTTTTTTTGAGACGGAATCTCGCTCTGTCCCCCAGGCTGGAGTGCAATGGTGCTATCTCGGCTAACTGGAACCCCCACCTTCCGGGTTCATGGAATTCTCCTGCCTCAGCCTCCCAAGTAGGTGGAACTGCGGGTGCCTGCCACCAGGCCCAACTAATTTTTGTATTTTTAGTAGAGACTTGGTTTCACCGTGTTAGCCAGGATGGTCTCAATCTCCTTACCTCATTATCTGCCCACATCGGTCTGCCAAAGTGGCGGGATTACAGGCGTGAGATGCGACTCCCGGCCACATATTTATTTTCTAACATAATTACCTTAGAAAGTCTGGGTGTGGTGGCTCATGCCTGTAATCCTAGCACTTTGGGAGGCCAAGGCGGGCAGATCACAAGGTCAGGAGTTCGTGACCAGCCTGGTCAGTATGGTGAAACCCCATCTCTACTAAAAATACAAAAATTAGCAGGGCATGGTGGTGCGTGCCTGTAATTTCAGCTACTTGGGAGGTTGAGGCAGAAGAACCGCTTGAACCTGGAAGGCGGAGGTTGCAGTGAGCCGAGATCATGCCACTGCACTCCAGCCTGGGTGACAGAGTTAATGATTCACTTGGTGGAATAGCTCTCTGAAAGAATTTTTTTCACTATAGAGTTAATTATTTTTCTCTTCATTATTAAGTATCTTTATGCCGTTTATGTGCATAAAACATCACATTTAATCTGGCAGCTGTCCTTTTTTCTTATTTTTTTTTACTACATATTTTAATTTGAAATATGAAGGCTCTTATCTTTGTTTACAGGCCAGAAAAACTGGGAAAAACACAGGCTCTTCCAATTACCAGTTGTTTGACAAAATATCATTCTTGGGCCAAAAACATTGGCATTATTGATGAGCTAGTTAGAAATTCAAAAAATCAGATTTTATGTCAGATCTTATGGAAAGAAAGCCTGCATAACAAGGTCTTCAGCTTATTATGTATATTAAAATTTGAGAGGTGCCTTCTAACTCAACCTGTCTTTTTCGTCTGAAAAATATTCACAACTCATTCTGTATGATGTAAATATAGCACTCAAAAATGTACATGTTTTTGTTCATGCCCTTAATTTTATACTTTATTATCTAGGAAAATATATATGAACTAATGTTGTGGATCTTAAGCTGCTCTTTTTTCTCAGAGTTAGAGAATACAGTAGAGAATATTTCTGTGTTGAAAATTATTTTATTGGATAATTTTAGTCCGTCCTGTAAGTCAGAACCAGTTCTCTTTACTCTCACATTTCACCTTAAGTCAAATTAAAAATTCTGCTCATGGCCATTTAGTAAAAGTGTGTGTGTGTGTGTGTGTGTGTGTGTGTGTGTGTGTGTTTCAGGGACCATTGCAACTTATGGATGTGGCCATAGAATTCTCTCTGGAGGAGTGGCATTGCCTGGACACTGCACAGCGGAATTTATATAGGGATGTGATGTTAGAGAACTACAGAAACCTGGTCTTCCTTGGTGAGGATAACCTGAATACATAATTCATAATATACCCTAAAGATTTTATTTCTCTTTTTTTGTAGAATGTTTTTTAGTAATTTATTCTTTTCATAAAAGAGTTTTAGATTCCTTTTTCCAGAAAATCTTCAGAATTTGTTCATTTAGAATAGAATTTCTTCAAGATGTTTCATCTTAATCCAAACTTTCCACATTCCTGAGTTGAGCTGTATTCTTCACTCTAAATTAGTGGTAATTCCAGAAATTTAGTGGTATAAAATATTGTTGCCCCCATCTGAAAATCTAATTGTCACCACCAATTTTTGATTCTGTAGTACCAGATAGTAAAATTAAGAAACCTGCATATTGAAAGTATGTTCTTTCTTTCTTTCTTTCTCTTTCTTTTCTTTCTTTCTTTCTCTTTCTTTCTTTTTTTTCTCTTTCTTTCTTTTTCCTTCCTTCCTTCCTTCCTTCCTTCCTTTCTTTCTTTCTTTCTTCCTTTCCTTTCCTTTCCTTTCCTTTCCTTTCCTTTCCTTTCCTTTCCTTTCCTTTCCTTTCCTTTCCTTTCCTTTCCTTTCCTTTCCTTTCCTTTCCTTTCCTTTCCTTTCCTTTCCTTTCCTTTCCTTTCCTTTTCGACAGAGTTTCGTTCTTGTTGTTCAGGCTGGAGTGCAATGGCATGATCTCCGCTCACCACAACTTCCACTTCCTGGGTTCAAGCAATTCTCTTGTGTCAACCTCCTGAGTAGCTGGGATTACAAGCATGTGCCACCATGCCCAGCTAATTTTTTGTATTTTTAGTAGAGATGGGGTTTCTCTATCATGGTCAGGCTGGTCTTGAACTCCTGACCTCAGGTTATCTGCCCACCTCAGCCTCCCGAAGTGCTAGGATTACAGGTGTGAGCCATCATACTCAGCTGAAAGTATTTTCTAAATATTTAGAAATTTCCGTCATAAATTAGTATTTTGGTATTAATTTACAAGAATATTTTATTACATCTGCTCTGCTGAGCACATTACTAGCTTGTAATTGGAGAATATGAGCAAGACTCATGTTATTTATTTTTAATAAAACAGGTATTGTTGTCTCTAAGCCAGACCTGATCACCTATCTGGAGCAAGGAAAAAAAACCTTTAACTATAAAGAGATATGAGATGATTGCCAAACCCCCAGGTAGGTGTGAGTGAAATTGAATACCACAGACTACACGGATAACAGGTCCCAAGGTCAATGAGAAAGCCAGTTTTTAAAACGTGATTCAGAAAACTGTGTTCCAGAGAAAATAGTTCCTGGGCAGCTGTGTTGTTTGTTTATTCATTTATTTAATTTTGCTCCCACAAATGGGCATCTTCTGTCTTGTCATTTTAAATTCTCGAAGGATTCTACTTTTCTTTTGGTGAGCTTCCTTCAAGTTCACAGTGAGAGCCAAAGACATCTTCATGCCATGTAAGAGACTGCAGAGGCTGGGCACATTGGCTCATGTCTGTAATCTCAGAATTTTGGGAGGCCAAGGCAGGTGGACCATCGGAGGTCAGAAATTCAAGACTAGCCTGACCAGCATGGTGAAACCTCGTCTTTACTAAAAATACAGAAATTAGCCAGGTGGGTTGTTTTTTTTTTTTTTTTTTTTTTTTGAGACGGAGTCTCGCTCTGTCGCCCAGGCTGGAGTGCAGTGGCGCGATCTCGGCTCACTGCAAGCTCCGCCTCCCGGGTTCATGCCATTCTCCTGCCTCAGCCTCCCGAGTAGCTGGGACTACAGGCGCCCACAACCGCGCCCGGCTAATTTTTTGTATTTTTAGTAGAGACGGGGTTTCACCGTGGTCTCGATCTCCTGACCTTGTGATCCGCCCGCCTCGGCCTCCCAAAGTGCTGGGATTACAGGCGTGAGCCACCGCGCCCGGCAGCCAGGTGGGCTGTTCGGCGCCTGTAATCACAGCTACTTGGGAGGCTGAGGCCAAAGAATCACTTGAGCCCAGGAGATGGAGCTTGCCATGAGCTGAGATTGTGCCATTGCACCCCAGCCTGGGCAACAGAGTGAAACTCTGTCACAAAACAAAACAAAACAAAATAAAACAAAACAAAACAAACAAACAAAAAGAGACTGCACAGTCTGGCTGCTTTTCCATTGTTTTGCAGATATGCAAATATCTATCTGCATGATTTAGAGAAACTAAAACTGTTTTTCATGTTCTCTTTTTGCATCAAGTCTGATATGTGTGAGAGTAATAGTTTCTGTTGCATTTTTTTGTTCATTTTTCTGCACAGTCTATCTGTTTTTATTACTATAAAGTCTTGAAATATAGTTTGAAATTATAAGTATGATATTTTTCTGCTTTGTTCTTTTTCCTCAAGGTTGCTTTGGCTATTCAAAGTTTATTTTAGTTTCATGTAAATTTTAGAATTGCATTTTCCAGTACTGTGAAAAAACTGCCTGTGCAATTTTGATAGGAAGTTTATTGAATCTATAGATCACTTTGGATAATATGGCACTTTATTAATATTTATTCTTTCAATCCATAGACATAAAATATTTTAAAATTTATTTGGATCTTCTCTAATTTTTTCATTTTTTATTGTAAAGATTTTCACCTCCATGGTCAATTTTTTTCTCAGAAATTTATTACTTAACGCTATAGTAAATAAAATGTTTTTTCCCTCTAGTTTGTCAGATAGTCTGTTTTAAGTGTATGAAACCATAGCCAGGCACGGTGGCCAATGCCTGTAATTCCAGCACTTAGGGAGACTGAGGCAGGTGTATCAACTGAGGTGGGGAGTTCAAGACCAACCTAACTAACATGGAGAAATCCTGTCCCTATTGAAAATACAAAAATTAGCTGGGTGTGGTGGTGCATGCCTATAATCCCAGCTACTCGGGAGGCTGAGGCAGGAGAATCGCTTGAACCTGGGAGGTGGAGGTTGCAGTTAGCCAAGATCGCACCATTGCACTCCAGGCTGGTCAACAAGAGCAAGACTCTTTCAAAAAAAAAAAAAAAAAAAGTGTATAAAAACCATATATATACTTCTACGTTAATTTTGTATTTTGCTAATTTACTGAGTGTGTTTATTAGTTTAGACAGATTTTTATGTACTGTTTATAGTTTTTTATATATACAATTGTATGATCTACAAGCAGCAACTTTTTACTTATTTTTTTTTATTTCAATAGATTTATTTTTATTTTTATTTTTTATTTTTTTTGAGACGGGGTCTCACTCTGTCGCCCAAGCTGGAGTGCAGTGGCCGGATCTCAGCTCACTGCAAGCTCCGCCTCCCAGATTTAGGCCATTCTCCTGCCTCAGCCTCCCGAGTAGCTGGGACTACAGGCGCCCGCCACCTCACCCGGCTAGTTTTTTGTATTTTTTAGTAGAGATGGCGTTTCACCTGTTAGCCAGGATGGTCTCGATCTCCTGACCTTGTGATCCACCCATCTCGGCCTCCCAAAGTGCTGGGATTACAGACTTGAGCCACCGCGCCTGGCCGATTTTTTTTTTATTTCTATGACTAATTCTTCTGCCACATACTTCCAGTGCTACATTAAAATAGAAGCATTGGCCAGACTCCGTGGCTCACACCTGTAATCCCAGCACTTTGGGAGGCCAAAGTGTGTGGATCACCTGAGGTCAGGAGTTTGAGACCAGTCTGACCAATATGATGAAACCTCGTCTCTACTAAAAATACAAAAATTAGCCGAGTGTGGTGACATGAGTCTGTAATCCCAGCAACTCAGGAGGCTGAGACAGGAGAATCGCTTGAACACGGGAGGCAGAGGTTGCAGTGAGCCAAGATCACACCAATGCACTTCAGCCTGGGCAACAAGAGCAAAACGGCATCTCACAAAAAAAAAAAAAAAAAAAAAAAAAAAAGAAGCATTGACAATGGGCACAATATGGTTTTGTATTGGTGTCTGAATTCAATGGAGCAAGTACCTCTTCAAGTTTTCACAAACTGATTTTAGAAGGTAAAGATCTTCTTTTGTTGGCCCTTAGGGTGATGAGATCTTCTCTGAATTTGTACTGAAGAGGGGTTGTAGCTTAGTCACAAAGCTGCTGGGTCTGCACTAGGGTCTACCTTTAGTTGGCTTGGTATAGGGGCTTGGGTAGTTGTAATTTCCATTTTATTTTTAGACTGAATATCCTTCAGGACTTTGCTCCACAGGGCAGACACTAGGGCATGTTTTTGCAGTCAGGACTGCTTATGGTAAGCCTTATATCAGGATGTGGATGAGTATGGCTTTCAGTGAGTATCAGAGAGCATTTCCTCAAGTAACCCTGTGAGGGTTTCTGTATAGGCAGAACGGACCACATACTTGGCTCAGTTAAATGAAACTGAGTCATTGAACTGCTTCAGGGACCACAGTAAAGGCCAAGGTCTGCAGGCCTGCCTACATGGCTGTAAATGGGTGCCTTCCTCCAGGTCTCTGGAATGGCTGGACCTCTCCCAGACTGTCTGGGAGGAGTTTGGGATGGTTACAAAGTAAGTTCAGAAATGTCAGTGGGACCAAGTTGGGTAAACCCTAGCCTTGTCTGTAGCCAAGAACAGGGTTCCTTTAGTTTCCCACCTATATGAGGGCCTACCTTCTGAATAGAACAATTCTCAATCTTAAGCTTTAACAGCATTTCACAACTCCCTCCATAGATCTCAAATCTCTCTTACAGGCACTTATTTTGGAGATGGCATCTTGCTACATAACCCAGGCTGGTCTCGAAATCCTGTCCTGAAGCAGTTTCATAACCTTAATGTACCATGTAGCTGTCATTACAGGTGTGAGCCACAATACCTGATTCTCTCATAAAGGCATTTTTGTCAGGTATGGCTGATTTTTTTTTTTTTCCTGTAAGAGGATATGAAAATAGGGCACTTTAGTCTTTTCTTTCTTTTTTTTTTTTTTTTTGCAATTTGTTTTCTTTTTCTTTTTTTTTTTTTGAGATGGAGTTTTGCTCCTTTTGCCCAGGCTATAGTGCAATGGTGCGGTCTTGGCTCACTGCAACCTCCATCTCCCTGGTTCAAGCGATTCTCCTGCCTCAGCCTCCCAAGTAGCTAGGATTACAGGCGCCTGCCACCATGCCTGGCTAATTTTTTATTTTTAGTAGAGACGGGGTTTCACCATGTTGGCCAGGATGGTCTCAATCTCTTGACCTGCATGCCTCAGCCTACCAAAGTGCTGGGATTACAGGCTGAGCCACTGCGCCCAGGTAGTCTTTTTATCTTACTAATGTCACTCTCCTTATACATTTTTACTTTCTATTTTCTACTGCAAATTTTTCTGTAATTTTAGATTCAGATATTTAAAACAATATGCTAGAATTTGCATATTATGCCTGCAGTAAATTAGATAATTAGTAGGTAATCTGTATTTACTCAAGTATTTACTTATAAATTTAATTTTGCTGCTGGCAAAAAGGAATTATAGGATTTTCCTCTACTTTCTTCAGCCTATATCTGAATAATAACATAGTTTATTTCCTAATATTTGTTTTACATATCAGAAGGTCTAACCCTGTTCTGCAAAGTAAATACATATATTTTCTGTATTTAACAATGTAAGGCTATTCTTTGCTTCTAAAGTTGAATTACAGCAGTTTCATTTTGTGTAAGAATAGCATATATTTAAAACATAAATATAACTCTAGTTTCTTTTAAATGCTTATTTATTAAAAGTTTCTCATTAGAATCTTCTATTTATAATTATACCGCATATTCTCTGAAATTTTACTGCCACACAGTGCATGCCAATGATTCAAAATACCCGCATTTGATGAGTACACAGTAATAGTTAAATATTCCAGTTACCTAGACAATCTTTTTGTTTTTGTGAGACAGAGTCACATTCTGTAGCCCAGGCTGGAGTGCAGTGGTGTGGGCTTGGCTTACTGCAACCTCCACCTCCTGAGTTCAAACCAATTCTCGTGCCTCAGCTTTCCAAGGAGCTAAGATTACAGATATGAGCCACTGCACCTGGCCTCAGTGTAGGTTTCTTAACATCAGTTTTTTGTGTCTGTTGGTTTTACTTTCGTATTACAATTTTAGACAATTTGAAATTCTGTTTGTACAGTTTAAGTCAATTTGAGGTTTAATTAAGAGATAAATTATGCATGTTCATCACAATCAGATTACATATGTATGTATGTTTATTTATAAATATGATCCCAATTTTAGTTATATCTTTTTTTTTAATTTTTTTTTATTTTTATTTTTTGAGACGGAGTCTCACTCTGTAGCCCAGGCTGGAGTGCAGTGGCCGGATCTCAGCTCACTGCAAGCTCCGCCTCCCGGGTTCACGTCATTCTCCGGCCTCAGCCTCCCAGGTAGCTGGGACTACAGGCGCCCGCCACCTCGCCCGGCTAGTTTTTTGTATTTCTTAGTAGAGACGGGGTTTCACCGTGTTAGCCAGGATGGTCTCGATCTCCTGACCTCGTGATCCACCCGTCTATCCTATATTCTTTCTTAGCTGATTTTCAATGGTAGTTTTATCTTATCTAAGTGAGTTGTCATGGATATAGTCTTATTTTTACTGTGTGTTTAATAATGAATATATATTTCCTTTTGTGAGAAGAAAACTTTAGTGATTTGAAGGTAATTTTCAAAAAGATTTATAATTCTGTATTTTTTTCAGGTTTTCTTTAAAAGAAATGTTTTAAAAACACATAACATAAAATGTACCGCCTTAAATCTATTGAAGTGTATATTTCACGGCCAGGCATGGTTGTGGCTCTCATCTGTAATCCAAGGATTTTGGGAGGCCAAGACAGAAGGATCCCTGGAGCCCAAAAGCTTGAGACCAGCTTGGGCAACATATGGAGACCTTTCTCTATTAAAAAAAAAAAATTGATAATTGCCAGGCGTAGTGGTGTGCACCTGTGGTCCCATCTACGTTGGAGATTGAGGGAGAGTCAAAATTGTGCCTCTACATTCCATCTTGGTTGAAAGAGTGAGACCCTGTCTCAAAAAAAAGCTGTTCATTTCAGGGATGTTAAATATATTTGCATTGTTATGCAAAAGACTTCTAGAAACTTTACGTCTTGTAAAACTTAAACTCAATATCCATTAAGTAACAACTGCTAATTTTACCCTCGTTCCAGCCCTAGATAGACAAACCTTCCACTTTCTCTTTTTATGATTTTGACTTCTTATTTATTTATTTATTTATTTATTTTGACGGAGTCTCGCGCTGTCTCCCAGGCTGGAGTGATGTGGCGCAATCTCGGCTCACTGCAAGTTCCGCCTCCCGGGTTCACGCCATTCTCCTGCCTCAGCCTCCCCAGTAGCTGGGACTAGAGGCGCCTGACATCGTGCTTGGCTAATTTTTTGCATTTTTAGTAGAGATGGGATTCCAGTGTATTAGCCAGGATGGTCTCGATCTCCTGACCTCGTGATCCGCCCGCCTTGGCCTCCCAAAGTGCTGGGATTACAGGCGTGAAACACCGTGCCCGGCATGATTTTGACTTCTTAAGATACCTCATATAAGTGGAATCATAGAGTATCCGTAATTTTGTTACTGGATTAATTCAGGTGACATAATATTCTCCAGGTCATCTTAAAATGTGACAAGATTGTTCTTTTTAAGGTGGAATAATATTTCATCGTATGTATATGTTACATTTTTTGATATGTTTATAAATCAAGAGACATCTGAGTTGCTTCAGCCTTTTGTCTTTTGTGAATAGTGGTACAATAAACATGGATTTTCAAATATGTCATTATTATTATAGCAAGTGGGGTATTGAAATATCCTGCTATAATTATATTTCTCTCTATATGTTTATTCAGTTTTGTTAGTATTTGCTTTATATATTTGAAACCCTAATTTGAAACACACACACACACACACAAATACACACATGTACAAACAAATTTTTGATAGGTTCCCAGTGAATGAATCTATATATTGTTTAATGTCCTTCTGTGTCTTTGTGAAGTTTTGACTTAAAGTACATTTTATAAAATATGACAGTTTTTGACTTAAGATGTAGCTTGTGTAATATTATTTTGACCTCTTCTGCTCTCATTTGATTAATATTTACATGAAATTTCTCCTTCCATCTTACCACTTTCAGTCATTATCATTAGATCTGAGGTGACTCTTGTAGAAAGGCCAGTTGGATCTTGATTTTTAATTTTTTTTTTTTTTTTTTTTTGAGATGGTGTCTCACTCTGTCACCCAGGCTAGAGTGCAAGTGGCGCAAACTTGGCTCACTGCAACCTCCACCTTCTGGGTTCAAGCGATTATCCTGCCTCAGCCTCCCGAGTAGGTGGGATTACAGGTGCACACAACCACACTTGGCTAATTTTTGCTTTTTTTGTAGAGACAGGGTTTTGCCATGTTGGTCAAGCTCGTAAAATTGTTTAATAATGCTTTTTATTGAAAGTATGTCTCTTGATTGGAAAGATAATTGTGTGTATATATATATATATATATTTAAATAGTTTTCTGAAAAAGAAAAACTTATCTTTTTTTGTGTGTGTGATGGAGTCTCATTCTTTCATCCAGGTTAGAGTGCAATGGTGCAATCTCAGATCACTGCAACCTCCACCTCCTGGGTCCAAGCGATTCTCCTGTCTCAGCCACCTGAGCAGCTGGGATTACAGGCACCTGCTACCACACTGGGCTAATTTTTGGTATTTTTAGTAGAGATGGGTTTATGCCATGTTGGCCAGGCTGGGCTTGAATTCCTGACCTTAAGTGGTCCGCCTTCCTTGGCTTCCCACAGTGCTGGGATTACAGGCATGAGCCACCACACCTGGCCAATATTACTTTATTAGTTCTTTTATTTGATTCTTGTATCTTTGTCTCTCATTCTTTTTCTGCCTTTTTGTATATTTTTTTAATTTTTGTATTGATATGCTTTCAATTTTCTTCTTATTTTCTTTTGTGTATCTATACAGATATTTTCTTAGTAGTATCTTGGGGATTACATAAAACCTGTAAAAGATCCAACCATATATTTAAGTGTAGTAAAAAATTAACTTCAGTTGAATGCAAAAAATCTTCATGATTACATCTGCCTTCAACTTTGTTATTGATTTTGCTAATTATATTTTTTATGTTTTATATATTCATTAACAATGTTTGTACAAGCCTGTAATCCCAGCACTTTGGGAGGCCGAGACGGGCGGATCACAAGGTCAGGAGATCGAGACCATCCTGGCTAACACGGTGAAACCCCGTCTCTACTAAAAAGTACAAAAAACTAGCCGGGCGAGGTGGCGAGCGCCTGTAGTCCCAGCTACTCGGGAGGCTGAGAGCCAGGAGAATAGCGTAAACCCAGGAGGCGGAGCTTGCAGTGAGCCGAGATCGTGCCACTGCACTCCAGCCTGGGAGACAGAGCAAGACTCCGTCTCAAAAAAAAAAAAAAAAAAAAAAAAAATCACCTTTAACCTACTCTTCTTTGGCAGTCTTTTATATACATATAGATACAGATATAAGATAGGTGGCTAGAGAAACATATACAGGGAAAATGGGTAACATAGGTATGCCAATGTAATTTCCATTGTTGCTAAAAAACAATGTTTGTAATAATTTCTCTACTTTATCTTTTAAGTTTTAAATAGCTGAAAGTGTTTTCTGCACCCTTATGATAATGATAAGTAAGCAATTCCATTTTTGTGTATGTGCATATCTTTCCCAGAAAGTTATGTATTTTCATCTGATTATGTGTTGTTTTCTTGCATTATGTTATTTTCAGTGGAAGAAACTCCTTTCAGCATCTTTGATATGTAGGGCATATGCAGTGCCAATATGCTTTCTCAGGATTTGGTTATTGTGGAAGGACTTCTTTTTATTTGGTGGTACGATTCTGCTGATGGTATTATTCTCACGTGACTTTTTAAAATTATAACTTTAACAATATCACAGTTTCCTTCTGACCTGTAAAACTTTTTTTTTGATAAATTTGCTGGTTATCTCATGAGACTATGCTTACAGATGACACATTTTTTAATCTTGCAGCTCCCAAAATTCTCTTCTTATCTGTGATTTTTGAAATTTTGCTTATAGTTGTGTTTGTTATAAATATCTTTGTGTGTGTCCTAGTTTGTTCAGCTTCTTCATGTTTACATTATTTTTTCTCTTAAGAAATTTTTCAGTGGTTTTTTTTGTATTTTTTATATCCACAATTTTTGGTTTTTGCTATTTTAAGATTTTTTCTTGTCATCCTCATTTTTCTGATCTTCATTAGTTGTCTGTGTTCCTATTTCACTTACTGAATATTATTCAATTTTATTTATTTATTTTTCTGAGACAGAGTCTCGCTCTGTCTCCCAGGCTGGAGTGCCATGGCACAATAGTGGCTCACTGCAATGATACTGGCTCACTGCAGCCTCTGCCTCCTAGGTTCAAGCGAGTCTCCTGCCTCAGCCTCCCAGTAGCTGGGATTACAGGTGCCTGCCTCCACACTCGGCTGATTTTTGTATTTTTGCTGGAGACTAGGTTTCACCATGTTGGCCAGGCTGATCCTAAACTCCTGAACTCAAATGATCCACCCACCTCGGCCTCCCAAAGTACTGGGATTACAGGCGTGAGCCACCGTGCCAGGCCTACTTCATTTTATTTTATTTTATTTTTGAGACAGTCTTGCTCTGTTGCCCAGCCTGGAGTGCAGTGGTACAATCTTCACTTACTGCAACCTTCCCCTCCTGGGTTCAAGCAATTCTCATGTGTCAGTCTCCCAAGTACCTGGGATTACAGGCACAGGCCACCATGCCCAGCTAATTTTTGTATTTTTAGTAGATACAGGGTTTCACCATGTTGGCCTGGCTGGTCTCAAACTCCTGACCTCATGTAATTTTCCCACTTGGCCTCCCAGTGTATAAGGATTACAGGAGTGAGCCACCAAGTGTGGCCTGTTCAATGTATTCTGAATTTTTAAAATTACTTTATACAGTTTTTATAGTTGCTTTTAAAAATTTTATAATTTTTTTAATGGGGTCATGTTGCCCAAATATTTTGTATACATTGTAATCTTTGAGATTCCGACATAACAAAAAGCTACCTGTTACAATCTTTATAATATAGCTTTGTCCTGGTGTAGTCTGAAATAAATTGTCTTGGCTAGAGATTCTGAGAATTTCTCAAACATGTTTTTAGGATGAGTCTTGTCTAAAATTTTGTGTTTATTGATTAATTAAATCAGCTTATTCATATTTCTTCTTAGTAGTCATTTGCTACACCCCTTTCCTGTTTGGGTTCCTGCAGTTTCTCTGCTTCTGTAACATTTACCTTTAGACTCAGCAGACTCAAACTGTCATTCCAATGTATATCACCATTTCTTTCAGCATTTTATGTCATGGGAGACATTAACCAGTGTCTAAAAAAGTTCCTAGAAGCCGGAAATAAAGATGTATGTGCCAATATTTTTCTTATTTGTTTTTTTTTTTAAATAAACCAGGAGTTGGCAATTTACATTTGTGTGTGTCTATGTGTGTGAGAGACAGTCTCTCTCTGTTACCTAGGCTGGAGTGCAGGGGCATAATCTTGACTCCCTACAATCTCTGCCTCCACAGTTGAAGCAATTCTCCTGCCTCAGCCTCCAGGTACCTAGGATTAAAGGTGCCTGTTACCATGCCTGGCTAATTTTTTTTTTTAATTTTTAGTAGCGTTGGGGATTCACCATGTTGGTCAGGCTGGTCTCAAACTTTTGACTTCAGTTGATCCACCCGCCTTGCCTTCCCAAAGTGCTAGGAATACAGGCATAAGCCATTATGCCTGGCCAGCAATTTACTTTTTTTTTTTTTTTTTTGAGACGGAGTCTCCCTTTGTTGCCCAGACTGGAGTGCAGTGGTGCAATCTTGGCTCACTGCAACCTCCGCCTCCCTGGTTCAAGCAATTCTCTACCTTTGCCAAGTAGCTGGGATTAAAGGTATCCTCCACCACATCAGGCTAATTTTTTTGTGTTTTTAGTAGAGACGGGGTTTCATCATCTTGGCCTGGCTGGTCTTGAATTCTTTTTTTTTTTTTTTTTTTTTTTTGAGACGGAGTCTCGCTCTGCCGCCCAGGCTGGAGTGCAATGGCTGGATCTCAGCTCACTGCAAGCTCCGCCTCCCGGGTTCACGCCATTCTCCTGCCTCAGCCTCCCGAGTAGTTGGGACTACAGGCGCCCGCCACCGCACCCGGCTAATTTTTTGTATTTTTAGTAGAGACGGGGTTTCACCGTGTTAGCCAGGATGGTCTCGATCTCCTGACCTCGTGATCCGCCCGTCTCGGCCTCCCAAAGTGCTGGGATTACAGGCTTGAGCCACCGCGCCCGGCTGGTCTTGAAGTCTTGACCTCGTGATTCACCCACCTCTGCCTTCCAAAGTACTTGGATTACAGGCATGAGCCATCATGCCCAGCTGGCAATTTACTTTTGAAAGCACAATGTTATACTGGACAGCAGGAAGAGCTGTGTTGAGTATAAGTGACAGAGCTTTCTTTTTCTTCTATATGGCTCCTTTGCATTGTGCTAACCTGTGGCCCTTCACACACTTAACTCATGTATAAATTTTTTACAAATGTATTTTGGTCAGTATGTTTTTGTTAAATTTATATGTCCAGGAAGAAATTGCAGTTGGTAGTATTTTGCTATGTCATCTTGCTTATGTAGTTTGTATAATTTTATTGGTTAGATTTGCAAAGTGTATTTATCTGAGTCTAGCAATTGAAGTAGTGTGTTTTCGTTGTTTCTTTCAGTTATGTATTCTCATTTTGCCCAAGAACTTTGGTCAGAGCAGAGCATAAAAGATTCTTTCCAAAACGTGCTACCGAGAAGATATGAAAAATGCAGACATGACAATTTACAGTAAAAAAAAAAAAAAAAAAAAGGCTGTAAAAGTGTGGGTGAGCATAAGTTGCACAAAAGAGATTATAATGGACTTAACCAATGTTTGACAAACACCCAGAAAAAAATATTTCAATGTGATAAATATGGAAAAGTCTTTCCTAAGTTTTCAAATTCAAACAGACATAAGATAAGACTTACTGGAAAAAGTCCTTTCAAATGCATAGTATTTGGCAAAGCTCTTAACTGGTCCTCAACCCTTACTACCTGTAAGAAAATTCATATAGGAGAGAAACCTTACAGATGTAAAGAATGTGGCAGAGATTTTAATCAATCTGCAAACCTCACTACACATCAGAGAATTTATACTGGAAAGAAACCCTACAAATGTAAAGAATATGGCAAAGCCTTTAAGCACTCCTCAAACCTCACTACACATAAGAAAATTCATACTGGAGAGAAATCCTACAAATGTGAAGAATGTGGCAAAGCCTTCAATGGGTCCTCAGACTTTACTACACATAAGTTAGTTCATACTGGAGGGAAACCTTAAAAATGTGAAGAATGTGGCAAAGCTTTTAACTGGTCCTCAGACCTTAATAAACATGAGAGAATTAATATTGAACAGAAAACCTACATAGTGAAGAATGTGGCAAATATTTTAAATGTTCCTCCACTTTTAATAAACATAAGATAATTCATACTGGAGAGAAACTCTATGAATGTGATGAATATGGGAAAGCCTTTAACCAGCCCTCAGCTCCTACTACATAAGAGAATTTATATGGAACATAAACCCTACAAATATGAAGAATGTGATAAAGCTTTTTTAACAAAGTTCTCAACCCTTGTTACACATAATTCATACTGGTCAGAAACCCTACAAGTGTGAAGAATGTGACAAAGCCTATAACAAGTTCTCAATTCTTTTTTTTTTTTTTTTAATTGAGATGGATTTTCACTCTTGTCACCTAGGCTAGAGTGCCATGGCAAGATCTCAGCTCACTACAACTTCCACCTCCTGGGTTAAAGCCATTCTCCTGCCCCAGCCTCCCAAGTAGCTGGGATTACAGGTGCATGCCCACCACTACACCTAGCTAATTTTTGTATTTTTAGGAAAGATGGGGTTTTGCCATGTTTGCCAGGCTGGTCTCCAACTCCTAACCTCACGTGATCCACCTGCCTTATCCTTATAAAGTGCTGGGATTACAGGCATGAGCCACAACACCTGGCTATAAGTTCTGAACTCTTAAGAGACATGGCGCTAATTCATGCTGAAGAGGAAATCTACAAACCTGAAAGACGTGACAGTGCTTTTACCAACACCCCCAAAGTTCCTATACATAAAAATAAATTATACTAGTGTGATGCCCTAGAAATGTATAAAATGTGACAAAGCCATTATATGGTTGCCACACTGGATTCTATGGCAGTATGCTTGTTTGGCAGTATGATTGCCATACTGTCAATACTGTCAAAACTCCTATAAGTGTGAAGAATGTGGCAAAACTTTTAATCAGTGCTTACACCTTATTTCACAGGAAAGCTATTATCCTTGAGAAAAATTGTACAAATATAAAAATGTGGAAGAACCATTAATGCCTACTCACTGGAACAAAACAAATAAATAAAATTGGAGCATTTATGGGAACAAAACAAATAAATAAGGTGACTAATAGAAAACTAAACACCTCAAAAATGCTGAAAGCAAATGTATACTTTCTGCTTTGTCTTGAATTTATTTATTATTTTATTTTATTTTATTTTATTTTTTTTTTGAGACGGAGTCTGGCTCTGTCGCCCGGGCTAGAGTGCAGTGACCGGATCTCAGCTCACTGCAAGCTCCGCCCCCCGGGTTTACGCCATTCTCCTGCCTCAGCCACCCGAGTAGCTAGGACTGCAGGCGCCCGCCGCCTCGCCCGGCTAGTTTTTTTTTGTATTTTTTAGTAGAGACGGGGTTTCACCGTGTTCGCCAGGATGGTCTCGATCTCCTGACCTCGTGATCCGCCCGTCTCGGCCTCCCAAAGTGCTGGGATTACAGGCTTGAGCCACCGCGCCCGGCCTTATTTATTTATTTTATTATTATTATTTTTTTGAGACAGAGTTTCACTCTTGTTGCCCAGGACCGAGTGCAATGGCACGATCTCAGGTCACCTCAACCTCCACCTTCTGGGTTCAAGCGATTCTCCTGCCTCAGTTTCCCCAGTAGCTGGAACTGTAGGCATGTGCCACCATGCCCAGCTAATTTTTTTGTGTGTTTTTAGTGCAAAGAAGATTTCACCATGTTGGCCAGTCTAGTCTTGCACTCCTGACCTCAAATGATCCGTCCACCTCGGCCTCCCAAAGTGCTGGGATTACAGGTGTGAGCCACCACACCCAGCCTGTCTTGAATTTATTAATGTAAAATGTTATGGCTTATGGGCCGTGCGTGGTGGCTCATGCCTGTAATCCCAGCACTTTGGGAGGCCGAGGAGGGCGGATCACGAGGTCAGGAGATCAAGACCATCCTGGTTAAAACGGTGAAACCCCGTCTCTACTAAAAAGTACAAAAAACTAGCCGGGCGAGGTGGCGGGCGCCTGTAGTCTCAGCTACTTGGGAGGCTGAGGCAGGAGAATGGCATGAACCCGGGAGGCGGAGCTTGCAGTGAGCTGAGATCTGGCCACTGCACTCCAGCCTGGGCGACAGAGCGAGACTCCGTCTCAAAAAAACAAAAACAAAAACAAAAACATATGTGACTGTGGTGGGAAATCACTCATGAAATTAGGTTCCTCATGTGTTGACTTTGTGCTTATCAAAATGGGGATTGTCTTGATTGTGTTAAACTTCATCAGAGGTGCTTTTAAGAGAAAGAGACACACAGAAAAATGCCGCTGCTGGCCTGAAAGTAAGTGACTTCTAGGTGGAACATGTTGCAAGCTGCTTATGGTGGTCACACGGCAGGAAACATGATTAAATACTGTCATGGTTCCTGCCTCCTTCATGTTGTTTCCAGTATGAAGAATAAGAGAATCCTATGGCAGAGGGTAAAAAAGGGACTCTCATTCATACAAGAAATAATCACCTCTCACCTGGGATAGCTTAAGAGAAACAGGAGGCAGGCCGGGCGCGGTGGCTCAAGGCTGTAATCCCAGCACTTTGGGAGGCCGAGACGGGCGGATCACGAGGTCAGGAGATCGAGACTATCCTGGCTAACACGGTAAAACCCCGTCTCTACTAAAAAATACAAAAAACTAGCCGGGCGAGGTGGCGGGCGCCTGTAGTCCCAGCTACTCAGGAGGCTGAGGCAGGAGAATGGCATAAACCCGGGAGGTGGAGTTTGCAGTGAGCTGAGATCCGGCCACTGCACTCCAGCCTGGGCGACAGAGCGAGACTCTGTTTCAAAAAAAAAAAAAAGAAAAAAAGAAACAGGAGACGACAACAGGACCACATTAATGGGAGGAAAAGGGTAACCTGGGTAAAAGTGCTCACTGGCATTATGGAAGAACACTTAGCAAGTTGTAGTGAATGATCAGCCTCTGGGATACCGATAGTCTACCAAAAAGGCTGAACTCATTCTAATTCAATCAGCATGTCTGCACCATTCTGGTGACCCAGGTTTACACTGTTCCTTACAGAAATACCATGAAGCCCAGTGGGTAATATCCTAGAGTTGAACTTATTTCAAAAAGCATACCTAATTACTTGTTTTCACATTTGAAAAACCTTAAAAACAATGAATTTATAAATAATTAACTTCTAATTATAGATGATTCTATTATACTGTAATACAAGATTAAACTGTAAACACCTTAATATGAGTATTTCTTGAATTCATGATTAGTTATGTAGATAGTTTCTTTCAAATTAACATGACAAAAGTAACAATTAGAGAAAACATTTGAAATGAGATAAAATGAATCAAAACCACATCTCAATGGCTTGGTGTAATTGCCATGCTTTTGGAAATGGCCAGATGACTAACAAGAAACAAATATTTTGGTTTTGCTCAATGATTGTTTTTGACCTTAGAAATCTAAAATCCTGACTAAAGTATTCAAAGGGAATATTTTATAGGTGGCTTCTCACGGTTGCCAAGGCAACGAAAGAAAAATTCTGATAGGTAGGAAAATGCACACTATATACACACATTGCTCTTCTCTGATTTACTTTAACATTGAAAAATTGAGGATTGTAAAGGCAGTCTCAATTTAGAGTACAATTAAAAGATTTGTTTTTCAAAAAAAGCAAATGTATAAAATTAATGGGTAACAGATGCCATTAGTTGTTAAAAAATAGTATGACTAAATTTAGTAAGTATCTAGTCAGGCAAATAACAGCCCAATTAAATGAAGACCCTAATAGGTGCATGTGGAAAGCATTGCTGTGCAGTGTGGTGCACTTCCACTCAGCATTTTCTTCTGCCTCTTTACAGACATACCAATTTCCCCTGAGTGACTCACGGTGCATACTGGGAACTGAGAATGCTGTGTTCAGAGTGATTACTGAAGACACGATTAATACACTTCTTCCATATGATAACAAAATGTTATAAATCTTACTCTGCCTCAGAAAAGCTTGTAGGAAAAGATTATAGTACTCAATTTGGGTTCATGAAAAATTTCAATATTCCAAATAATTCAGACTCTTAAATGTCAATGAAATCTCATAAAACATATTTGAATAAGATGAAATCGTCTTAGCTAAGAATTTTATATTACCAGTAAGTTTACAAAACCAGTACTTTAAGCCAAATAACAATGTCTGACACGTGAATAGCACCCAGGCAAGTGCTCTTCATGATCGTTGTTAAAGTAACAATAGCACCATGTACTTTCCTGGGACCTGCTGGCCTATTTTCCACTGACATAAAGTGGAAAAGGCGGTCGGGCACGGTGGCTCATGCCTGTAATCCCAGCACTTTGGGAGGCCGAGGCAGGAGGACCATGAGGTCAGGAGTTCAAGACCAACCTGGCCAAGATGGTGAAACCCCGTCTCTACTAAAAAATACAAAACTTAGCTGGGCGTAGCGGCAGGCACCTGTAATCCCAGCTACTGGGGAGGCTGAGGCAGGAGAATTGCTTGAACCGGGGAGGTGGAGTTTGCAGTGAGCTGAGATCGTGCCACTGCACTCCAGCCTGGGCGACAGAGCAAGACTCTGCCTAAAAAAAAAAAAAAAAAAAAAAAAGTGGAAAAGGCATCAAAATGGCAAAGGAAAGTGATATAAATGGAATGCTTATATGTAATAAAATTTTAAATAAAAAATAACTTTTGATGTGCAACTATAGGTGAGACTATTAGTGAGGTCATATTTTTACTTATATTGACTAAATAACCATTCACAATATTCTTATTTAGAATAATATTCCTTTTCTGCTGTATATTTGCTAGCTTTGATCAAATGTTATGGGAGCTCAATAGAAATCAACAAAATGAATCTTTATTTTACCACAAGCATTGACGCATATGCTTGTTTTTCTTAAAATGCATTAGCTTTTTACAAAATATTTATACATTTTTTTCAGTTTATTGTTTATTGCTGAAAAGTGGCCATCCTGCCAGAAAACTGCTATTCTCAGTTGTAACCACACTGACTAACAGTGAGTGGAAATGAAGTGGATAAAAAGCAAATGTGTCTTCTCTGTGTATTTTTTTTGTCCATGGTCTGAAGAACAGAAGGATGCAGAAGATGGAAGGAAATATAATCCCTGAAAGATCATGAAGAAGCTCTCTTAAACAGCCAAAAAAAACCCACACAGAGGAAGTTTTTTTTTTTTTTTTGGACTTTCTACTTCTATGAGTTTAATTTTTTTTTCTTTTTCTTTTTGAGACAGAGTCTCAATCTTTTGCCCAGGCTGAAGGGAAACGGCACAATCTTGGCTCACTGCAACCTCCAGCTCTTGTACTCAAGCGATTCTCCTTCCTCAGCCTCCTTAGTAGCTGTGATTACAGGCACACGCCACCACGCCCACGCTACTTTCTGTTTTTTTAGTAGAGATGGGGTTTCACCATGTTGGTCAGGCTGGTCTCAAACTCCTCACCTTGTGATTTCCCTGCCTTGTTCTCCAAAGTGCTGAGATTACAGGCGTGAGCCACTGCGCCTGATGAGTTTACTTTTTTTTTTTTTACACTTTACATGCAAATAGAATTATGTGGGCTGGGTGCGGTGACTTATGCCTGTAATCCCACCAATTTGGGAGGCCCAGGTGGGTGGATCGTTTGAGGTCAGCAGTTCGAGAACAGCCTGGATAACATGGCTAAACCCTGTCTCTACTAAAAATATAAAAATTAGCCAGGTGTGGTGGTGGGTGTCCGTAATCACACGTACTGGGGAGGCTGAGGTAGGAGAATTGCTTAAATCCAGGAGACGGAGTTTGCAGTGAGCCAAAATGGTGTTACTGCATCATTGCCTGGGCAACAAGAGCTAAACTCTATCTCAGAAAAAAAAAAAAAAAAAAAAAGGATTTTTTTGCATGTGTTTTTCTGTGCTGGCTTACTTTACTTAGCATAATATTTTTCAGGTTCATGAATATTGTTGCAAATAACAAGACTTTCTTATTTTTAAGGGGTGGCTGAATAGCATTTCATTGCGTACATATACCACATTTTTTTTCTCCATTCCCTATCGATGGACACTTAGGTTGATTCCATACCTTAGCTATTGTGAGTAATCCACTCACTTCCTTCTCTTTTGTTTTGTTTTGTTTTCATTTTTGATTTGTTTTGTTTGAGATGGAGTCTCATTCTGTCAGCCAAGCTGGAGTGCAGTGACGCAATCTCGGCTCACTGCAACCTCCGCCTTCCAGGTTCAAGGAATTCTAGTGCCTCAGCCTCCTGAGTAGCTGAGATTACAGGTGTGCATCCCCACACTTGGCTAATTTTTTTATTTTTAGTAGAGGCAGGCTTTCACCATGTTGACCAGGCTACTCTTTCATTTGTTTGTATATTTTTTTCTTCCTTTCCTTCTTTATTTCTAGAAGCATGTTAGTTTTAAAATATAAATTGTGAATATTAAAGGCCTTCATTTCTCTGTCTTGGATTACTATTATGACTGATTTAAAAATAAGTTTTTTTGAAATTTTCTGCATAAAGGTTATTACTTCATTATTCACATGACTTGAGACAATATAGAAATTAAAATGAACATTTGTTAGTAAAACAGCAATTATCTAGCTCCTGGGAGTGATTTAATCTCTCACCTAGTCTTTAGAAATTCCATCAAGACAAGAACTCTATTTTTTTTTTTTTTTTTTTTTGAGACGGAGTCTCGCTCTGTTGCCCAGGCTGGAGTGCAGTGGCCGGATCTCAGCTCACTGCAAGCTCCGCCTCCCGGGTTCCCGCCATTCTCCTGCCTCAGCCTCCCAAGTAGCTGGGACTACAGGCGCCCACCACCTCGCCCGGCTAGTTTTTTTGTAGTTTTAGTAGAGACGGGGTTTCACTGTGTTCGCCAGGATGGTCTCGATCTCCTGACCTCGTGATCCACCCGTCTCGGCCTCCCAAAGTGCTGGGATTACAGGCTTGAGCCACCGCGCCCAGCCAAGAACTCTTTTTTTTTCCAGGAGTGTGTAATGTAAAATCACACTCTTGTCTTTTTGTCTTTGTGGTAGAAGTCGAGTGGTTATGGTAATGAAAAAGAAGTCTAGGTCTCTTTTCAGAAGTAAGATGGTGATGGTGGAAGCAAATATAATGGTACTTGGTACTTAGCCACATTTCAAAACATGCCAGTACAAATTTAAATGAAAATTAAGGAAGTCAAACAGGAAATGAGAAAAAAGTAACTACTAGAAACACATAAAATGATAACAATATAACAACTTCACTTTTTTTTTTTGTTTTGTTTTAGACAGAGTTTCCCTCTTGTTGCCCAGGCTGGAGTGCAATGGCACAATCTTGGCTCACTGCAACCTCCGCCTCCTGGGTTCAAGCGATTCTTTTGTCTCAGGCTCCCCAGTAGCTTGGACTACAGGCACATGCCACCACACCCGGCTAATTTTTGTATTTTTAGTAGAGAGAGGGTTTCATCATATTGATTAGGCTGATCTCAAACTCCTGACCTCAGGTGATCCACCCGCCTGGGCTTCCCAATGTGCTGGCGGATACAGGCATAAGCCACAGCTCCTGGACAACAACTTTATTTCTTGAAGCAATTATTTTAAATATAAATTAATTAGACTACTTAAAAAAATGAAATATAATCTTAGGACTTTGGAAGGCCAAGGTAGGCTGATCAGTTGATCCCAGGAGTTCACGAGAGGCCTAGGCAACATGGCAAACTCCGTCTCTACGAAAAAAAAAAACAAATAAGCTAGCTGGGTATGATGGCACATACTTGTAACACAGCTACCTGAGAGACTGAAATGAGGATCATCTGAGTTTGGGAAGTTCAGGCAGCAGCAAAATGTGCAAATCAGCCTGGTTGACACAGTGAGGTCCATTCCGAAAAATAAATGAGACTAGGCACAGTGGTTCATGCCTGTAATCCCAGCCTTTTGGGAGACCAAGGCAGGCAGATCACCTGATGTCAGGACTTAAAGACCAGTCTGGCCGTGATGGTGAAAACCCGTCTCTACTAAAAATACAAAAAGTTAGCCGAGTGTGGTGGCAGGCACCTATAATCCCAGCTACATGGGAGGCTAAGCCAGGAGAATCACTTGAACCCAGGAGGCGGAGCCTGGGCCAGAAGAGCAAAACTCCATCACAAAATAAATAAATAAATAAATAAATAAATAGGTTGGGCACTGTGGCTCACACCTGTAATCCCAGCACTTTGGGAGGCTGAGGTGGGTGGATCACGAGATCAAGAGATCAAGACCAACATGGTGAAACCGTGTTTCTACTAAAAATACAAAAATTGGCTGGGCATGGTGGCATGTGCCTGTAATCCTAGCTACTCAGGAGGCTGAGGCAGGAGAATCACTTGAACCTGGAAGGTGGAGGTTGCAGTGAACTGAGATTGCACCGATGCACTCCAGTCTTGGTGACAGAGTGACACACCACCTCAAAAATAAATAAATACATACATAAAAATAAATATGTAAATAAATAAAAGTATATAACGAAAAAGAAATAGAATACCTGAGTGGTTTTTTAAAAAGCATACAGCATGCTACCTACAAGAGATTCATTTAAGCATTGAGTCAAATAGGCTGAAAGTAACAGAATGAAAAAAAATGCATATTCCATGAAAATAGTAACCACAATTGAATAAGGTGGTCATAATTATATTAGACACAATATACAATTTTGACATTATATTACAGTAAAGTGAGTTGATTTACCAGGAATCTATAACTATAATATTTATTTATCTATATATATGTGTGTATGTAACATCAGGACTCCAAAATATATAAAGCAAATATTGACAAAAGTGAAGCAAGACATACACAGCAACATAATAATTGTAGACATCAAAACCCCATTTGCAATAATAAATAGAAAATTTAGGGGAAAAATAAGAAACAGAAAACTTAGACAACATTACAGACTATATTAATTATTTTGCATATAGAGGAATACTTGAGAGTGCATAATTTATATAGAAAAAAAGATTTATATGGCTCACAGTTTGTCAGACTGTATAAGTGTGTGCCAGCATCTGCTTCTGGTGAGGATTTCAGGAAGCTTAAAATCATGGTGGAAGGTAAAGAGTAACTGGACATATTATATGGTAAGAGACAGAGCAAGTGTGAGGTGAAGGAGCCAGGTTCTTTTAATGAACCAGCTCTCATTTGAATTAATAGAGTGTTAACTTTTTGGTTACCAGGAGGATGTACCAAGCCATTCATGAAAAATTTGCCCCCATGACCCAAACGTGTCCCACCAGGTCCCACATTCAACACTGAGGATTTATATTGCAGCATGAGGTTTGGAAAACATGGACATCCAAACCATATTCTAGACCAACTAGGCTTCACAGACACATAAAAAACTCTCTAGTCAAAACCAAGATAATACACAATGTTCTTATTTGCATCTGGTGTATTTTGTTAGGGCACATAGCAGGTTTTATTAAATTTTAAAATACTGACTGGGTGCAGTGGCTGTTGCTTATAATCCTAACGCTTTGGGAGGCTGAGGTAAGAGGATCCACTGGGGCCAAAAGTTCAAGACCAACCTGGGCAACACAGTGAGATCCTAACACTACAAGCAAGCAAACAATTAGCCAGACACAGTAGTGCATATCTGTAGTCCTAGCTACTCAGGAAACTGACATGAAAGGATCACTTGAGCCCAGGAGGCTGAGGCTACAGTGAGCCAGAATTATACTACTACACTCCAGCCTGGTTGATGGTAAGATCTTGTCTCGAAACAACAACAAATCAATTTGAAAGACTAAAATTATACACTGTGTGTTTTCTAACAAACACTGAATTAAACTAGGAATTAAAAGCAAAAGTCAAACTGGCAAATTCAAAATGTGTATATATAAAATACTCTTCAATATATTTTTGCTCCGGGGTCAAAAAATTTTATTTTTCAAAGATATCAATACAACCTACCATTAAAAGATGATACAAAGTTGTTTGTCAGAAATATTTATTTATTTACAGAAATAGCACTGATTATTGATTAGATATATACTGTTATGGTTTAGGATATGGGATATAGTGTCCAATGTGGCATTATTAGTTTATACCTACTTGTGGCAATAGTGAACAGTTTCAAGAGATGAATACATAGTTCAAAGGGAGGAGAAGTAACTGCACTTTTATTTTAATGTCTCTCTGAGGTTGATAACCAAAGGGACTTGCATTTTTTTTTTTTTTTTTTTTTTTTTTGGAGACGGAGTCTCGCTCTGTCGCCCAGGCTGGAGTGCAGTGGCCGGATCTCAGCTCACTGCAAGTTCCGCCTCCCGGGTTCACGCCATTCTCCTGCCTCAGCCTCCCGAGTAGCTGGGACTACAGGCGCCCGCCACCGCGCCCGGCTAGTTTTTTGTATTTTTTAGTAGAGACGGGGTTTCACCGTGTTAGCCAGGATGGTCTCGATCTCCTGACCTCGTGATCCGCCCGTCTCGGCCTCCCAAAGTGCTGGGATTACAGGCATGAGCCACCGCGCCCGGCCGGGACTTGCATTTTTTAGATAAAAGTTTTTTATTTCCCAAATCTCAAGATCTAAATTCAAAATTTGGAGCTGCACATTTAGTGCCTGAATGGCTAGAGTAGCAACAGGTGTTAACTGCACATTTGTGAGCACTTTGGCAAGAGGAGTGAGGGGAAAGTGGGGATTCTCATGTCTAAATGTCTACTCAATGCACACATGTTATTCTGATTGGGTTTCTGGGCTACACAGTTTCTGTATCAGTTTCATTCTGAAGATACAAGAGTCATTGAAAGAGGCAAAATGATTGATTGCTGCCCGGTGAAGTTTGTAGCGATGTGGTCTAGCCTTTCTAGAAGTGACTGTAGAGGAGTATAGCTACCAAATAGGCAGAGACACAATTCTGCCTGCATATTTAGGCACTTTGCTGCACAACTTTGAGTTGACCGGAAGCCTGAGAGGGAAAGTCTCTAGAGCAAATTCTGGTTGGTACCTTATGTGTTTATATCATGTGTGGTAATTCTAGATAGTGTTTGGAAACAATAATTAAAAGAAAAATTTTCTCCACCCCAGAGAAACCCCACAATAATAGAATAGAAAGAAAACGATTTTATTACACAATAGAACTTGAATGTGTCATGGATCTTCGTCAATCTGCTTAAGAGACTGCATAGACAGAAAGATGGTCACTATAATTGGACCATAAGTAGAAGAATTTAAAGCACCATGTCATACATAGTTCATCCTAAATTCACCTGGAGATTGAGGAGGCCATCTGTGTATGCTAATTGCTTATTTTCAATGACAAATAAACTTTTCACATCTTCATAACAGGATGTAGTTTAGCAGCTTGAAGCCAGGTGCCTGCTGAAGGTAGGCTTTCACTCTGCTACAAAAATGGTTGAATAGGGTTCTATCTTTTTGGCTATTTACATTTTAGAGCAGTGGTTCTGTACTCCCTGGCACTGGATTACAGCACTCCTGCTTGCTTTCTCCTGGTTGCTAGTGTCCTCTCTTGATCTCTATCATCTGCCACTGAGGCACAACCCACAGCACAGCTCACATTTTATGTGACCTCCATTTGCCACAGCAGCACTCTAGTGTCACATCAGAGAGTGAAGCCTGAGCTGCAGGAGGAGAATCTGCAGGCCTCCTCAGTAGAATTACACCTTCACAATAATGGGAATGTGAGCAGTGTTTCAGCCTCAGTTTCTACGTATAGAGGTGACAAGGAAAAAATATCGCTGAATTTTCAGCATGAGTCCAAATAGCAATAGCTGCAAAAATTGTCACTGTGACAGCCCACCGCGTTAAGACACCATAGTATACTAATAGGCCTTCTGAAAGCATTGGAGAGAAAAAAGAGATCTTGATCTGAGCAAGATTATTTTCGTAGAAAAAAGTTAAAAAGATCTTAAGAAAAAGCTCAGATTAGATATGATCGATCAAGTCAGTAAAAGAATATTCCCCTAAAAGCAATTCCTCTCTAAACACCCAAAGTGCACAGCTACTCTCAGCTGAGAAACATGAGCTTTAGGAAGAAAGAGGGCAGATTTTCAGAAGAATTTTATAAAGTTTTTTTTCTACCTTTGCTGCCCTCTCATTTCCTAGCCATTGAATGGAGGTTCTGTATTGAAACACATCTGACAACTTCCAACAACACTTAAAGATGAAGAAATAGAATCTGACTGTTTCTATAGAGTGGAATACATTAGAACTTGTAACATAGCTAACTGAAGAGTTATTATTGTTTTTGCGTGGCCACATTACCTGTCTTTATTTGTCCTGTAATAGCAGCATTCCAATTTAGTGCAATAAAAGATACTAAAGATGTGTTTACTCATAATTATCCCTATTGAATAAAGTAATAAACGTGTCACACTAATATCTACTGTAACAATTTGGTAGTAAATTTTCTTTGGATATTAGGTATAAGTATCTAAGTATGAATAATTTTAATGAACTAGTCATAATGTATGTAGCATTTTAAAAAATTACAACTATAGCTGGGTGCGGTGTCTCACATCTATAATCCCAACACTTTGGGAGACCGAAGTGTGCAGATCATGAGGTCAGGAGTCTGAGACCAGCTTGGCCTGTATAGTGAAACCCCATCTCTCCTAAAAATACAAAAAAAAATTTAGCCAGGCGTGGTGGAGTCCGCCTGTCATCCCAGCTACCCGGGAGGCTAAGGCAGAAGAATCGCTTGAACCCAGGAGGTAGAGGTTGCAGTGACATGAGATTGCAGCACTGTGGTCCAGTCAGGGCAAAAAAGCGAGACTCCATCTAAAAAAAAAAAAAAAAAAAAAAAAAAAAAATCAACTATACTTCAGTTAAAACACTATATTTCAAAAGTACAAATAACAATATTAAAATAACAATTTAAGTGATTCATTCAAAGTAAGTATTGTGACTTTATATTCATATGATGTAGAAAATACTGCTTATGGCCCATGCCTGTAATCCCAGCACTTTGGAAGAATGAGGCGGGTGGATCACCTGAGGTTAGGAGTTCAAGACCAGACTGGCCAACATGATGAGATCCCATCTATACTAGAAATACAAAAACTTAGCCAGGCATGATGGCATGTGCTGTAATGCCAGCTACTTGGGAAGCTAAGGCAGGAGAATCACTTGAACTTGAGAGGCAGCTGTTTCAGTGATCCAAGATCATGCCACTGCACTCCAACCTGGGTGACATAGTGAGACCCTATCTCAAAAAAAAGATAATACTGTTTAATGTATATGAATGCAGTTTGTCTGCAAACCCTGCACATAACTACGTTAATTGTTCTGAAGTAATAAATAGAAAGTAAGATATAACTACAGACTCCACTGTTCAGTTTGTGCACTGAACTGTTTCTGCTTTTGCAGTACAAGTACTTTAGCCTGCAAATAGTGGATAATTACCTTGGATAATCAGATTTCTTTCAAAGAAACTTAGTATCTTTCAGTCTTTATCATTCTGTGTTGCAAAATTTAATCCTATCTTTGTGCTAAGCATCTGTGTGCTCTTAAAATGAGCGCTTATGTAAACAAATTTGTGTCTACTTTGAAGGACTAAAAATGAAAAAAATGAGCTTTTTAGAAGAAAAAAGAAAGCAAAAAATCTGAAGTACTAGATAATCTGGAGTCTGAAAAAATGACATAAGATTTATTTAACTGTTAATATAATTTACGTATATTTCAAAAAAGCACAGAAGAATATCTACATATAATCAAAATGCCTTAAGAAAAGAGAGAATAGGCCAGGCGCGGTGGCTCGAGCCTGTAATCTCAGCACTTTGGGAGGCCGAGATGGGTGGATCACGAAGTCAGGAGATCGAGAACATCCTGGCTAACACGGTGAAACTTTGTCTCTACTAAAAAATACAAAAACTAGCCAGGCGAGGTGGCGGGCGCCTATAGTCCCAGCTACTCGGGAGGCTGAGGCAGGAGAATGGCGTAAACCCGGGAGGCGGAGCTTGCAGTGAGCTGAGATCCGGCCACTTCACTCCAGCCTGGGCGACAGAGTGAGACTCCGTCTCAAAAAAAATAAATTAAAAAAAAAAAAAAAAAAAAAAAGAAAAGAGAGAATAGTAAAATAGTTTTTTGATTTTTTTTAAAGCGTTTTTGAACTTGTGGACAACTGAATTTTGCACACAGTATGCACTTAAGATAATGCTTATGGGAGAAAAAGCACAAGAGAGAACGATGTTATAAAAAAATCCATGTGTGCACAAGACCTTTGCAACAGAACAGAGGGACCAGAAATAATGCCACCCTCCTACAACCATCAGTTTTTTTTTTTGTTGTTTTGTTTTGAGACGGAGTCTCGCTCTGTCACCCAGGCTGGAGTGCAGTGGCCGGATCTCAGCTCACTGCAAGCTCCGCCTCCCGGGTTCACGCCATTCTCCTGCCTCAGCCTCCCGAGTAGCTGGGACCACAGGCGCCCGCCACCTCGCTCGGCTAGTTATTTTTTGTATATTTTTTAGTAGAGACGGGGTTTCACCGGGTTAGCCAGGATGGTCTCGATCTCCTGGCCTCGTGATCCGCCCGCCTCGGCCTCCCGAAGTGCTGGGATTACAGGCTTGAGCCACCGCGCCCGGCCAACCGTCAGATTTTTGACAAACCTGACAAAAGAAAAGAGGGAAGAATTCTCTCTTTAATAAATGGTGTTGTAATAACTACCTAGCACTATGTAGAAGACAGAAACGGGACCCCTTCATTAATACCATATACAAAAATAAGTTCAAGATAAATTAAAGACTTAAATGTAAGACTTAAAGTTATAAGAAACCCTGCAAGATAACCTAAAAATTACTATTCTAGACATAGCAACTGGCAAACACTTCATGACAAAGTTACAAAAAGCAATTGCCACGAAAGCAAAAATTGACAAATGGGACCTATTTAAACTAAAGAGCGTCTTCACAGCAAATAAACTATCAACAGAGTAAACAAACATACAGAATAAAAGAAAATATTTGCAAACTTTGCCTCTGACAAAGGTCTAATATCCAGAATTTATTAAGAACTTAAACAAGTTAACAAGAAAAGAAAAAAAAAACCTCATTACAAAGTAGGTAAAAAATATGAACAGATGTTTTTCAAAAGAAGACATACATGTGGCTAAGAAGCATATGAAAAAAATGCTCATCGTTGATCGTTAGAGAAATTAAAAGAAAAACCACAATGAGATACCACATCATACAGGAACCAGGAGAACGGTTCACGCCATTCTCCTGCCACAGCCTCCTGAGTAGTTGGGACTACAGGCGCCCGCCACCACGCCCGGCTAATTTTTTTTTTTGTATTTTTAGTAGAGACAGGGTTTCACCGTGTTAGTCAGAATGGTCTCAATCTCCTGACCTCGTGATCTGCCCACCTCGGCCTCCCAAAGTGCTGGGATTACAGGTGTTAGCCACCACGCCCGGCCTCAAACAAAGTGTTTACACAAGGGAAGGAAATTTTAAGGTATTCACTTTAAAAAAATTTTTTTTTTGAGATAGAGTCTCGCTCTATCACCCAGGCTGGAGTGCAATGGCACAATCTTGGCTCACTGCAGCCTCCGCCTCCTGGGTTCAAGCCATTCTCCTGCCTCAGCCTCACAAGTAGCTGGGACCACAGCCATGCGCCACCACACCTGGGTAATTTTTGTAATTTCAGTAGAGATGGGATTTCACCATGTTGGGCAGGCTGGTCTCAAACTCCTGACCTTAAGTGATCAGCCCACCTAGGCTTCCCAAAATGTTGGGATTACAGTCATGAGCCACTGTACCTGGCTAAGGTGCTTGCATTTTATACCTCCATAAGAAAAGCAAATATATCTACTTCTTTCAGAAATATATGTATTATTTTATTATTTCTATTGAAAACAATGTACTACAAAATTAGTCATATGGGAAAACTTGTAGAAGATACCACGTTTCATCACATATAATTTAGCATTTAACTCAGAAATCAAGACATGATATAGAACTGAGATATTCACTGTCACAAATTTACTCTGCAAAAAGAGGAACTGATGTTTTGACGAGTCTATGTAACTCATCAATTATCTCCCACATTTTCCTGTGGAAATATGTTTATCATCTACAGTCAAAATGGAAGAGAGATTTTCTTTTTTTTCTTTTTTCTTTTTTTTTTTTTTTTGGAGTCTATCTCTGTTGCCCAGGCTGGAGTGCAGTGGTGCGATCTTGGCTCACGGCAAACTCCACCTCCCAGGTTCAAGCAATTCTCTGCCTCAGCCTCCCGAGTAGCTGGGATTACAGGTGCCTGCTATCATGCCTGTATGATTTTTGTAGTTTTAGAGACAGGGTTTCACCATCTTGGAAAGGCTGGTCTTGAAATCCTGACCTCGTGAGGCACCCACCTCATCCTCCCAAAGTGCTAGGATTACAGGCGTGAGCCACCGCGCTTGGCCGATAGCTAGCATTCTTAAAGCTAAGGCTTGGAATTCTGTTTGAAATCACTCAGCCATAAAAAACACACCTGGCCGGGCATGGTGACTCATGCCTGTAATCCCAGCACTTTGGGAGGCTGAGGCAGGTGGATCACGAGGTCAGGAGTTCAAGACCAGCATGACCAACATGGTGAAACCTGTCTCTACTAAAAGTAAGAAAATTAACCGGGCACGATGGCATGGTGCCTGTAATTTCAGCTACTCAAAAGGCTGAGGCAGGAGATTCGCTTGAACCTGGGTGACAGAGGTTGCAGTGAGCTGAGATCATGCCACTTGTTGGGGTGATCAGACCCAACACCAGGCCATGGGGGCTGTGACGTCCAGTGGAGTCAAAGGAATGAGAAGACAGGTTAAGAGTATATAAGGTGGGTCCAGAGGGCCAACGCTAGCATGGAAACTGCGAGGGCCCCAAGCTTTGGGAGCCCACACTATTTATTGGTGATCAAACGAAGAAGCAGCTGGTAAGGATGTGTGGCTGTGGGGGTAAACAGGTGAGGACGTGAGGACGTGGGGGTAGAAAGATAGCGGTGCATCAAGCGTAGCTGTGATGGTTTAGCATTTTCTTTGACGCATATAGAATATGCTCTGCTGCTTGAGATAATGGAGAACATATTTACAAGCCTGGGAGAGCAACCAACAAGTCTGTGCACATTCCAGAGGCCAGGAGGGGTTTTATGCCCTGAGCTCTGGATTCCATCCAAGCGACAAGGGGTTTTATGCCCTGGGCTTAGATTTGTGTTGCGGCAGGGCAGCCTTCCACCCTTTGGCACAGAGCTTGGTGTTCCAAAGGCCATGAGGGGTTTTAGACCCTGGACCGCAGACATCTTTCAAGACTCATATCATGACAGACAAGCCAGTCCTGCCTTAGCTCTTCTACCAAAACCACTGCACTCCAGCCTGGTTGACAGAGCGAGACTCTGTCTCAAACAAAAACAAACAAACAAACAAAAAAACACCTGAAAATATTCCTAAGGTTACTCTGGGAAAGAAAAAGGTAAATGAGAATTATTAACTAATAGAATATATGATTAAATACTAATTTTTGAAACTCATCTCTATTATGTCCTTTGCAAATATTTTCTTACCTTTCATGATATAGAACTGAGATATTCAGTCACAAATTTACTCTGCAAAAAGAGGAACTGATGTTTTGACGAGTCTATGTAACTCATCAATTATCTCCCACATTTTCCTGTGGAAATATGTTTATCATCTACAGTCAAAATGGAAGAGATATTTTCTTTTTTTTCTTTTTTTTGGAGTCTATCTCTGTTGCCCAGGCTGGAGTGCGGTGGTGCGATCTTGGCTCACTGCAACCTCTACCTCCCAGGTTCAAGCAATTCTCTGCCTCAGCCTCTCAAGTAGCTGGGATTACAGGTGCCTGCCATCACGCCTGGATAATTTTTGTAGTTTTAGAGACAGGGTTTCACCATCTTGGAAAGGCTGGTCTTGAAATCCTGACCTCGTGAGGCACCCACCTCATCCTCCCAAAGTGCTAGGATTACAGGCGTGAGCCACCGCTCTCAGCTGATAGCTAGCATTCTTAAAGCTAAGGCTTGGAATTCTGTTTGAAATCACTCAGCCATAAAAAACACACCTGGCCGGGCATGGTGACTCATGCCTGTAATCCCAGCCTTTGGGAGGCTGAGGCAGGTGGATCACGAGGTCAGGAGTTCAAGACCAGCATGACCAACATGGTGAAACCTGTCTCTACTAAAAGTAAGAAAATTAGCCGGGCATGATGGCATGGTGCCTGTAATTTCAGCTACTCAAAAGGCTGAGGCAGGAGATTCGCTTGAACCTGGGTGACAGAGGTTGCAGTGAGCTGAGATCATGCCACTTGTTGGGGTGATTAGACCCAACACCAGGCCATGGGGGCTATGAAGTCCCCTTTCAGCCCCTACTAATAAAATGGAAATTACAGTGAAAAAACCTGATGCAGCTCGGTGCAGTGACTCACTCCTGTAATCCCAACACTTGAGGGGCCAAGGCAGGCAGATCACTTAACACCAGAAGTTCTGGAGCAGTCTGGTCCATCTCTACTAAAAATACAAACCAGGCAAAGTGTTGTGCACCTATAATCCTAGCTACTCGGGAGGCTGAGGAATGAGAATCACTTGAACCTAGGAGGCGGAGGTTGCAGTGAGCTAAGATCAAGCCACTGCATTGCAGCCTGTGTAACAGAGTGAAACCGTCAAAGAAAAAAAAAAAAAGAAAAACAGAAAAACCTGAAGTCAAAATAAGTAAAGAAATCTTTTCAATGTACAGATCCAATCACCCAGCCCATCCTGTTCACTTACACGCTCAATAACCACCCTCCCAGAAGACACTGCGCTATGCCCCAGTGAGTGCCCCAGGTGCATTTTACTTTGTAAGTTTTTTTTTTTTTTTTTTTTTTTTTTTTGAGACGGAGTCTCGCTCTGTCACCCAGGCTGGAGTGTAGTGGCCGGATCTCAGCTCACTGCAAGCTCCTCCTCTCGGGTTCACGCCATTCTCCTGCCTCAGCCTCCCGAGTAGCTGGGACTACAGGCACCCGCCACTTCGCCCGGCTAGTTTTTTGTATTTTTTAGTAGAGACGGGGTTTCACCGTATTAGCCAGGATGGTCTCGATCTCCTGACCTCATGATCCGCCTGTCTCGGCCTCCCAAAGTGCTGGGATTACAGGCTTGAGCCACCGCGCCCGGCCACTTTGTAAGTTTTTATGCCATCTCACTGGGGTCAGTTTTTGTGTTTTCTGTAGTTTTTTTTTTTTTCTAATTGCAAAATTTTCACTATTTTTATTTCACTGTTTCTCTGCCCCACCCAAGACAATCCAGGGGGCAGAAATTATTTGTTTTCCCCTCAAACCAGCATCTGATTGGCTGACCAGCAATGTGTATCGAATAAAAGGAAGCTAGGTTGGGTGAAGACAATCTTCATGTCTCGAGGGGTTAGCTTTAAAAAAAAAAAAAAAAAAACTTGCACCAGGAGATGTCTTTCAGCTCCAAGGCTGCCACCTTCTCCCTTGAGAGGCTACGCTCCATACTTCAGGTGGTTCTATGGGAGAAAATGACGCAAGAGCTAATGTTCACTAGACACTCTAGCAGACATAGCCATGGTGGGTATCTTGGTTTATCCCCAGAAAGTACTAAAACCCATGACCAGAAAATAAAACTGGAGGATAGCTGAGGACACATCACCCTATAAAGTTTCCAAAGGGTAATCTTAACCTAAAAACATTCTGGTAATTCCTCTGGAAAAATAAAAGAAAAAAAGGGACAGATATTTTTACAATACAATGTCAGGGGATTATTCTTTGCTTTCTTCTCAGGGAAAAGATTTACAAACAGAAAATAAATCTTTTCAATACTGTTATGCCATGCTTTTAAAAAATGATTAACTGGCCGGGTGCGGTGGCTCAAGCCTGTAATCCCAGCACTTTGGGAGGCCGAGACGGGCGGATCACGAGGTCAGGAGATCGAGACCATCCTGGCGAACACCGTGAAACCCCGTCTCTACTAAAAAAATACAAAAAACTAGCCGGGCGCCTGTAGTCCCAGCTACTCGGGAGGCTGAGGCAGGAGAATGGCGTAAACCTGGGAGGCGGAGCTTGCAGTGAGCTGAGATCCGGCCACTGCACTCCAGCCCGGGCTACAGAGCGAGACTCCGTCTCAAAAAAAAAAAAAAAAAAAAAAAAAAAAAAAAAAAAAATTATTAACTGAGGAACATGGGGTATGATAGAGGCCCTGCTTGGGACACTTGTGAAAAATGCCAGGGAAAATCAGTCCCCTGTGGGGTGTGAAAATAATTAAGTGGCAAGCAATTAGACTGAGGACGTGCTAGTCCCCAGATTCCTACTTCTAAGAAAAAACTCTAAACTCAAGTGCATTTTTTGGGTAAATTACTACATTAGGGGCAACAAAATTCAAGTTTAAACAACTATAAACTACCACTTAAGTTCTGATTAAATAACCAGGAAATTTCCACCTTTATTGTACAAATTAAGAAACTACGTAACTATACCCAACCAATTATTGAATTTGGTTTTCTTCATCATGCACCTTATAAATGTCTTTTCTTCAAGCCCCTCCCATGGAGAACAAACCTCAAACTATAGTTGCCTGGTCTACAATTCTTGAATCTCTCTTTGATTAAATTATTTGATATTTTTTACAGTGCCTCCCATAATTTTTTTTTTTTTCTTTAGATAGACTCTTGCTCTGTCGCCCAGGCTGGAGTGCAGTGGCAAGATCTCAGCTGACCACAACCTCCGCCTCCCTGAGTTCAAGCCATTCTCTTTTCTCTGCCTCCAGAGTAGCTGGGACTACAGGCATTCGCCATCACACCCAGCTAATTTTTGTATTTTTAGTAGAGATGGGGTTTCCCCATTTCGGCCAGGCTGGTCTTCAACTCCTGACCTCAAGTGATTCACCCGCCTCAGCCTCTACTGGTCCCTGCGCAATCTGGGAGAGACGGGGCACTGCGGGTGCAGAGCTGCCTGGAGAGGGCGCCAGGCCGGGTCGCAGTCACCGATGCAGGGAAGAGAAAGGACGGCTGGGGGCCTGGCTGTCAGCACAGCCGCCATCTTATGGCTGAAGGGGACCGAGGCAGAGGTGGGCAAGGAGAACTCGGGGCGCAGATTGTGGAGCTGACTGCGGGGAGGCCTGAGTCCTGCCACAGCCATTTTCCCGCCAAGGGAGGCGGTGACTGAGCGGGCTACCCAGCCTGGGAAACTGTGCTTTTTCCTTGGAACTGTGCAACCCACAAATCAGAAGAAGCCAAGGACCTTCATAAAAGGTTAGAGCAACTGCTAACTAGAATAACCAGCTTAGAGAGGAACATAAGTGACCTGATAGAGCTGAAAAACACAGCAGGGAAACTTCAGGAATCATACAAATGTATCCATAGCCGAACTGACCAAGCAGAAGAAAGGATATCAGAGTTTGAAGACCACCTTGCCGAAATAAGGCATGCAGACACGATTAAAGAAAAAAAATAATAATAAAAAACAAAGCCTCTGAGAAATATAATGTTCTGTGCAGGAAATGCATGAGGGGAGAAGAAAAGACACACACATGCAGTACCTTTAAGGGTGAACAAGCTTTATCCCATGTAAATGGGAATGCAGATATAATAAGCAAATTGATACAATAAGAAAATTGCAATGAGAAGAGGAGAAAGGAAAAGATATATATATGTGTGTGTGTGTATACACATATATATATGTACACTCACCAGACTATGAAGGATTTATCACCAGACCAGGAAGCCACAGCCTGGGCTCCAGAGTTGGCCACCCATCCGTGCACAGACAAGGAAAGGTCTCTTGAAGCTTTGGTGCACTCTGGGACCCTCGCTCTTCTGTAACAAGTTGTTTGGCGTGAGGCCCAGTCACGAAAGCCCTTTGGGACTGGGCTCAAGGAACACAAAAAGGTCAACTTGTATTTTTGCAGTCGTCTATTGTTTTTCAATAACTAAAGTATGGGAATAGATTGAAATAGAGATTTTTCCAAAACATCGCTGGATGAACGCGTCAAGGGGCTCACATAACCTGTTCCAGGACTTTGTGACCATTGTTTATGTCCACTTTCAATTGAGTTCAAATGTAATATTTAACTTTTCCTCCACCAGCTCCCCTGTCTTGATGAATCAGCTCTGTTTAGGCAAAGAGCAAAGTGAATCCTTTTGGCCATTAAACAACCTCCGCCTCCTGGGTTCAAGTGATTCTCCTGCCTCAGCCTCTATATTAGCTGGGACTACAAATGTGTGCCACCATGCCTGGCTAATTTTTTGTATTTTTAGTAGAGATGGAGTTTTACTATGTTGACCAGGCTGGTCTTGAACTCCTAACCTCAAGTGATCCACCCACTTTGGCCTCCCAAAGTCCTGGGATTACAGGCTTGAGCCACGCCCCTGGCCCTAAATGATTTCTATCTCCTATAACAGTTTGAAATTAAAGATTGTTTCAAATTGAAAAAAAAAAAAAGACTGTAAGTAAAATATAAAAAGTTAAAATTACATTAGATTGCAAATATATATGTAAATCTCGAGAGGTCAAAAATAACAAATTTGATTTATTTATAAAGTTTTATTAACATTAGCCTTAGTATTGATAATAAACTATTACAAAAGTAAAAGTTGATTTTCTCTTGAACAATAATTTTATTTATTTATTATTATGACAGCCAAATACTTCTGTTCACCTTTTGAATACATTCAAAAAGAGAGAGAGTAAAAAAGAGAGTATTTTCCCATGCTCGGGGGTGTGCCTGGCTCAGCTCAGGCAGGAAGCCCTGCCTGAAAAGGCCACAGGTGGCCGGGCGCGGTGGCTCACGTCTGTAATCCCAGCACTTTGGGAGGCCGAGGCGGGTGGATCACCTGAGGTCGGAAGTTCGAGACCAGCCTGACCAACATGAAGAAACCCTGTCTAAACTAAAAATACAAAATTAACCAGGCGTGGTGGCTCATGCCTGTAATCCCAGCTACCAGGGAGGCTGAGGCAGGAGAATCGCTTGAACCCGGGAGGCGGAGGTTGTGGTGAGCCGAGATTGCGCCATTGCACTCCAGCCTGGGGCAAGGAGAGCGAAACTCCGTCTCAAAAAAAAAAAAAAAAAAAAAAAAAAAGAAGGCCACAACTTAGGCTGTCACTCTTTCTTCACTGAGCGCCAAGTCGCAGGGCCTGAGGAGCAGGGCCTTAAGCATTATCCAATCAGGGACGCTGGGCTGGAAACTCGTCCAATCAGGCACGCAGCTGGAGCGAAGAGGCCGGCTTCTGGGTTTGGCGCGGCATTTGTTTCTCGCTGCAGCTGGAGCTTCGGGTCTTGTCTCCACTGCTCTGTGTCCTCAGCTCCTAGAGGCCCAGCCTCTGTGGCCTTGTTACCTTCATGTATTGGAAGATCCACAGTTAAGACGCCAGGACCCCCTGGAAACCAAAAATGGTGAGAGTGCCGGTCCGATATCCCGAGAGAGGGGAGGGACTGGTTGGAATCGGTGGGAAGTGGCTGTGGCGGTACTCAGGCCTCACTGTAGTGAGCTCCACAATCTGCGCCCCGAGTTATCCTTGCCCAGCTCGGCCTCAGCCCCTTTCAGCCATAGAATGGTGACTGCGCTGACAGCCGGGCCCGGGGTTTCCTGTCTCTTCCCTGCGGAGTGACTGGGTCCTGGCCTGGATCTCTCTGGTCCATTCTGCACCTGCAGCGCGGCGTCTCTCCCAGATTGTGCAGTGACCAGGGGAGGGTCATCAGGGGAGAATCCTGACTCGGGTGCGGGTTCATGAATGAGGAGAGCCTTGGTTCGTGGGGTTCACAGTTTCTGTTTTCTCTTATTAAAATTTATGGGGCCTGGGCCGGGCGCGGTGGCTCACGCCTGTAATCCCAGCACTTTGGGAGGCCGAGACAGGCGGATCACGAGGTCAGGAGATCGAGACCATCCTGGCTAACACGGTGAAACCCCGTCTCTACTAAAAAAAAAAATACAAAAAATTAGCCGGAGGTGGTGGCGGGCGTCTGTAGTCCCAGCTACTCGGGAGGCTGAGGCAGGAGAATGGCGTGAACCCGGGAGGCGGAGCTTGCAGTGAGCTGAGATTGCGCCACTGCACTCCAGCCTGCCCGACAGAGACTCCGTCTCAAAAAAAAAAATAAATAAATAAAAATAAATAAATAAATAAATTTATGGGGCCTGGTGCGGTGGTTTACACCTGTAATCCCAGCATTTTGGGAGGCCAAGGTGGGTGGATCACTTGAGGTAAAGAAGTGTTAGGATAACTAACTTACCCTTCCAAGATTCAACTTCCTGGTCATAAGTTGTAAAAGTTGTAAATCAACGCTACCCCCTTCGTCCCTTTCTCCTTTTTCCCGCAAATCGCGCGTTTACCTTACTTGGAAAAAGTCCGGGTCTAAGCCAAAGGGATCAGCTTAGATTGTGCCTTCTGACCCCAGCCAATAGGGGACGGACGCAAAACCAGGAATTGCATTAGTGTTAAAAACCGCTTCGTGGCCGGGCGCGGTGGCTAAGGCCTGTAATCCCAGCACTTTGGGAGGCCGAAGCGGGCGCATCACGTGGTCAGGAATTCTAGACCAGCCTGGCCGACATGGTGAAACCCCATCTCTACCGAAAATACAAAAATTAGCCGGGCATGGTGGCGGGCACCTGTAATCCCAGCTACTTGGGAGGCTGGGGCACGAGAGAATTGCTTGAACCCGGGAGATGGAAGTTGCAGTGAACTGAAATCGAGTCATTGCACTTTAGCCTATGTGACAGAGCGAGACTCCTGCTAAAAAAAAAAAAAAAAGTAAGTATCTTAAAATCTCCTTCGTTTATATACACTATGTTCGAGTAATTTCACTGGATTTTTCAAACAGCTTCAAAAATCAAGTGAATAACACTGACATGGAAATTAAAGCTTGAACCTACTAATTCCAAGCTAATGCTAATATTAAGCCTGCAAAAAGAGGCTTTTTTTTTTAAAATTTTTTTTTTTTTTTTTTTTTTTTGAGATGGAGTTTCACTCTTGTTGCAATGGCGTGATCTCGGCTCACCATGACACTACCTCCTGGGTTCAAGGGATTTTCGTACCTCAGCCTCTGGAGTAACTGAGATTGCAGGCATAGCCATCATGCCTGGTCAACAGGAGGTTATTAAGGCCCAGTTAGTTTTTTTCTGGAGACCCTCCCTTGCAGATTTCTCAGCCTGCTCACTTCAGCCATGGAAGGAGCCTTTATTCTGAGAAAAGCTACAGAGCACTGGAAAGCTGGGGTTTAAAAAGTTCAAAAACAAATTTTGCTATTCTCTTTGCTCTTAAGGGATTTAGATTATATGTAGATATTTTCTCTGCTTTTTAAAAATATATGTAAATCATATTAACAGCTAAATAAACCTTTTGTTATTTTTTATGACTCCAGATTTTCTTTTTCTAGTACTTCAGATTCATTGCTTTGTTTTTGCTTCTGAAAAGTTTATTTTTTCGTTTTTAGTCCTTTAAAGTGGGCACAGATTTTTTTAGATAAAAGCTAATTTTAAGAGCACACGGAAACTTAGCACAAAGATAAAATTAAATTTAGCAATACAGAATGATAAACACTAAAAGATACTCAGTTTCTTTGTCAGAAACCTGATTATCCAAGGAAATTATCCAATATTTGCAGGCTGAAGTGCTTATACTGCACAAACAAGAACAGTTCAGTGCATAAACCGAACAGTAGAGTCTGTAATTGTACCTTTCTTTCTATTTATTGCTTCAGAACAATTAGCATCATTATGTGTAGTGTTTGTAGGCAACCTGCATTCATATAAATAAAGCAGTATTTTCTTTTTTTTGAGACAGAGTCTCACTCTCTTACCCAGACTGGAGTGTAGTGGCATGATTCAGCTCACTGCAACTGATGCCTCCCAGATTCAAGTGATTCTCTTGCCTCATCCTCCCTAGTAGCTGGGATTACAAGTGTGCACCACCACACCTGGGTAAGATTTTGTACTTTTCGTAAAGATGGGTTCCCACTGTGTTGTCCAGCTTGATCTTGAACTCCTGACTTCAGGTGATCTACCCACCTCAGCCTCCCAAAGTGCTAGGATTATTAGTCTGACATGTTTGTTACTTTATTCAATAGGAATAACTATGAATAAACACATTTTTAGTATCTTTTATTTCACTAAATTGGTATGCTGCTATTACAAGACAAATAAAGACAGGTGATGTGGCCACCCTGACACCATAATACCTCTTCAGTTAGCTATGTTGCAAGTTCTAATATATTCCACTATATGAACACAGATTTTATTTCTTTATCAAAAAGTACTGTTTGAAGTTGTCAGATGTATTTCAGTATAGAACACCCATTCAGTGGCTAGAAGATGAGAGAGCAGCAGAGAAGGAAAAGAAACTTTATAAAATTATTCTGAAAATATACCCCCTTTCTTCATAATGCTGATGAGAGCAGCTGTGCACTTTGAGTGTTTAGAGAGAAATTGCTTTTAGAGGAATATTTTCTGGCTAACTTGAACAATCTTATATCTAATCTGAACTTTTTCTTTTCTTTTTTTTTTTTTTTTTTTGAGACGGAGTCTCGCTCTGTCACCCAGGCTGGAGTGCAGTGGCCAGATCTCAGCTCACTGCAAGCTCCGCCTCCCGGGTTCACGCCATTCTCCTGCCTCAGCCTCCCGAGTAGCTGGGACTACAGGCGCCCGCCACCTCGCCCGGCTAGTTTTTTTTTGTATTTTTTAGTAGAGACGGGGTTTCACCGTGTCAGCCAGGATGGTCTCGATCTCCTGACCTCGTGATCCGCCTGTCTCGGCCTCCCAAAGTGCTGGGATTACAGGCTTGAGCCACCGCGCCCGGCCCTCCAGGTGATTTTAGGATGAACTATGTATGACATGGTGCTGGAAATTCTACTTACGGATTAATTATGGTGACCATCTTTCCGCCTTTGTTATCTGTTAAGCAGATTGAGTATGATGCATGTCACATTCAAGTTTAATTTTGTAATAAAACCATTTTCTTTTTCTGGGGCTGGAGAAAATTTTGTTTGTCTGGGGCTGATGAAACTGTTTTCTTTCTCTGGGGCTAGAGCTTCTCTAGGGGCTGCAGAATTTTTTTTTTTTTTCTTTTCTTCTTTTTTTTTTTTTTGAGCTAGAGGTTGCTCTCTGTCACCCAGGCTGGAGTGTGGTGGCACAATCTCAGCTCACTGCAACCTCCGGCTCCTGGGTTCAAGTGACTGTCCTGCCTCTGCCTCCCATGTACCTGGGATTACAGGCACCTGCCACCGTGCCGGGCTAATTTTCATGTTTTTAGTAAAGATAGGGTTTCACTGTGTTGGCCAAGCTGGTCTCAAACTCCTGACCTCAGTTGATCCACCGACCTTGGCCTCCCAAAGTCCTGGGATTACAGGCGTCAATCACCACTCCCGGCCTGATTTTTCTTTTAATTATTGTTTCCAAACACTGTCTGGAATTACCAGACATTATATAAACACGTAAGGTGCCAATTAGAATTTACTATAGAAGGGACTTTCCCTTTCAGGCTTCCAGTCAACTTGTGCAGCAAAGTGCAAGCTGTCCCATAAATATGCAGACAGAATTGTGTCTCTGCCTATTTGGTATCTATAGCCCTCTACAGGCACTTGTAGAGAGACTAGACCAGACCAAATGTCTACAAACTTGACAGAGAAGCAATCAATCATTTTACCTCTTTCACTGACTCTTGTATCTTCAGACCTGAAACTGATTCAGAAAATATGGAGCCCAGAAACCCAATCAGAGTAACATGCATGCATTGAGTAGATATAGAGACATGAGAATCTCCACTTTCTTCTTCCTCCTCTTGCCAAAATGCCCACAAATATGCAGGTAACACCTGCTGCTATTCTAGCCATTCAGGTTGTAAATCTGCGGCTCCAAATTTTGAATTCAGGTCTTGAGATTTGAGAAATAAAAATCTTTTATCTGAAAAATGCAAGTCCTTTTGGTTCTCAAACTCAGAGAGATGTTAAAAGTGCAGCTATATCTTTCTCCCCCTATTAACTATGTATTCATCTCTTGAAACTGTTCACTATTGCCACAAGTAGCTATAAATGACACTAATAATGCCACATTGGACACTATATTCCTTTTTGTGTGTTTTGGAGATGGAGTTTCAATCTTGTTGCCCAGGCTGGAGTGCAATGGTGCAATCTCAGCTCACTGCAACCTCTGCCTCCCGGGTTCAAGCAGTTCTCCTGTCTCAGCTTCCCCAGTAACTGGGATTACAGGCATGTGCCACCATGCCCTGCTAATTTTGTATTTTTAGTAGAGATGGGGTTTCTCCATGTTGGTCAGCCTGGTCTCAAACTCCTGACCTCAGGTGATCCGCCCACTTCAGCCTCCCAAAGTGCTGGGATTACAGGCGTGAGCCACCGAGCCCAGCCTGGACACTATATTTTATACCGTAAACCATTAATATATATCTAATCACTAATCAATGTTATTTCTGTAAATAAAAATTTCTGAAAAACAACTTTGATCCAGCCCACTTTGTTCCTCTGTTATTGCCTTTACAAATCCTTTTGTAACTGCTGCTAATTAAAGTGTAGATTCTAGGCAACTTGAATCTTTGCTCCCAGGTTATAATCCTTAAGCTTGACCCAAATAAACTGTGTACTTTTATTCATGTTGTATCAGCTTTTTTTTTTTTATGTAGAGTTATCATTTAGAATGTTCTAGAGCAGCCTCCATGAGGCAATCTTTACTTTGATTGCACTCTGCTTGCTGTAACACCAAAAGATGCACAGCCAGGTTGACCCTACCTAGAATCTGCAAATAAGGTCTGGCCTCTGCCTGGGATTTACAAAAAAGACCGGACTTTGGATAGAGAATGTACAGAAAACTAACAAAAGGCATTTTCTGTGTTGTGAGACATCAACCTAAACATCTTACAGCCTCCATTTGGGACCGCGTCTCTTTGAGATTTTTCACATCTTGTTCATTGACCTGCTACAGTTATGTGAGAGGATCCAGGAGAAAAATGAATCTGATGGCAGAATCTGTAAGTGTAAATAAGCATCTTAGGCATGAGAGATCAAGGCCACAAAATATCCAGAGCCATGATCACAACTATATTTACCTGTAAAATGTGATACTGGAGAAGAATATTTTTGTTCTTTTTCTTACCCAAGAGCTAGCAAATTAGAACGGGTGATCCAGGTTCTGGAGCTCCACCAGGGCAGTTCCATTTTCTATTTAGAATCAGCCTGAGTCTCTCCAGCCTGGCTTATCATTGGGCCATCAGCCCAGGGTCACTGGGAATTCCCTCAGAATCACCTAGGTGTCTTTGAGGCATTTGAGGATGTCCAGAGCAGAATTGTGTTAGGTTGAAAAGAGTGGTTAATTTCTCTTCTATCTCAGTGTAAGAGAAATGAGTCATCCTGTGTTTGTTCATCCTCTCCTACAAGAGGTGTCTTTGGTTGGTACCCAGATGAGAGTTTCTCTAGTTTCCTGGTTCTTGGATGATAAAGAAGGAGGTGATCTGGAGATCCAAATAGATAAATTAGTTGCTTCAATTTCATATAGCCATTGAAAAAAAAACCATGAAGCAGTCATGGTTCCTACAATCCGGAAACTTTTAAGTCTAGACTAGCAACTGGATAAATAATTTAATTATGCATCTTATGGTTGGTACAATAAATAGATGCATCCAAAATCTTGGGCTTTATTTAGGTCACTTTCTTTATATTGTTGTGACTTCTGATGTCTACATCTGAAGGCATATTTATGAACAGAAGAATTGTTATTATGATTTTTTTTTTTCTTGAGACGTAGTCTCAGTTACCCAGGCTGGAGTACAGTGGTGTGATCTCGGTTCACTGTAACCTCTGCCACGCTGGTTCAAGTGATTCTCCTGCTTCAGCCTCCTGAGTAGCTGGGATTACATGTGCTGGCCACAGTGCCCAGCCACTTTTTCTGTTTTTAGTAGAGACGGGGTTTCTCCATCTTGGTCAAGCTGGTCTCAAACTCCTGACGTCATGATCTACCAGCGTCATTCTCCCAAAGTGCTGGGAATCCAAGCGTGAGCCACCACGCCTGGCCATATAATTTCAATTTCTTTTACTTTGCTAAGTGTACATATTTATTTTCTAATAAAATTACCCTAGAAAGACTGTGCATGGTTGCTCATGCCTGTAATCCCCACACTTTGGGGGGGCTGAGGCAGGTGGATCACAAGGTCAGGAGTTTGAGACCAGCCTGGCCAATATGGTGAAATTCCGTCTCTACTAATAATACAAAAATTTGCCATGTGTGTTGGCGTGCACCTGTAGATCCAGCTACTCAGGAGGCTGAGGCAGAAGAATCACTGGAATCCAGGAGGCAGAGGTTGTAGTGAGCTGAGATGACACCACTGTACTCCAGCCTGTGTGACAGAGTGAGACTCCACCTCAAAAAAAGAAAAAAACAAAACCCTAGAAAAGTTTAAAGGATTTGTTTAAATTCTGTATTAGTATGTAGTATAAATTTGACAGGGCAGTTTTTTTTTTTTTTTGGTAAGCTTAGAAAAAACAAAACTGTTAGTACTGCAGTGGCATAGAGAGCCAAATTCTACATAGGGTCGCCACCTTGCCCCAGATCTCTTCAGATTCACCCTTTTTGGAGGCCTTGTTTAGGTCTGACCCTACCTTGGAGTCTTGCCCCAGATAACTGATTAGAAGAGAAGAGATCAGAGTTTTGGGTGATGAATCCTGCTGCCTTTCTAGAGCTGGTGCTTACAATTTCCTGAAACCCAAAAGCAGATAAATGGGATAAATAAAGTATGTATTTTAGGGACCTACTATTTAAATGTCCTATTAAAACCAGTGCTTGCAGAGACATTGTATTTAGCAACTTGTTTTCTATTCCTGCAGATCCAGTAATTGCTCCATAAGTCATAAAAAAGTAAATATAAACAGAATCAAATTTTGTCTAAACTACATTAATCTCTTTTTATATCTCTTTTATCTGTCTATATTTAGCTTTTGTTCTATACAATTAAAAAAAAAAGGCCAGGCGCGGTGGCTCAAGCCTGTAATCCCAGCACTTTGGGAGGCCGAGATGGGCGAATCACGAGGTCAGGAGATCGAGACCATCCTGGTTAACACGGTGAAACCCCGTCTCTACTAAAAATACAAAAAACTAGCCGGGCGAGGTGGCGGGCGCCTGTAGTCCCAGCTACTCGGGAGACTGAGGCAGGAGAATGGCGTAAACCTGGGAGGCGGAGCTTGCAGTGAGCTGAGATCCGGCCACTGTACTCCAACCTGGGCGGCAGAGCGAGACTCCGTCTCAAAAAAAAAAAAAAAAAAAAAAAAAAAAATTGATGACAGAGGAACAGAAGAAGAAATAAAAATGCTGGGCCCTTTATCTAAATCCTGGAAATTATTAAACCCTTAGTACCAGCTCCCAGGGTATTATGAGAATTAAATCACATAATGTGTTATGCCCAGCACAGTGCTCTGTATCATACTCTTGACCACATAGTACCTGCTTAATAAACATTGTATTAGTACATGTGTACATGTTGTTTTTTAAATCCAGACTTATTCAGACATTGCTGCCTTCTGTTTCCTCTGTAAACTTTAAAGAGCCAGCAAAGAATATACAATTTTAGCCATGGAGATGGGTCGTCCTTGTTTGTACCAGAAGTATTTGGTTGCAACAAGAGTGCTGACTGTAAGGGACCCTGTTCTGTGCCTGCTTCTGTAACTAATGGTAATAATGAGCCAATGGGGAGCAACATCATCGACAGGGGAACTTGTTTAAAACACCCATTCATGGACCCTTTTCAAACCTGCAGAATCACATTACATAAAGTGGGTAAAATTACCAAGTGATTTATAAGCTCGTTAAAGCTTGAGAGGCAATGCTTAGCTTAGTAGTTATCAGCCCAGGCTTCTCATTAGGATCACATGGCCAATTTGCAGAACTCTCTTGTGCCCTCCCCACAGCTTCTGTTTATTGTTCTGGGTGGAAGCATCCATGTTGTTTCAATGAAGGGCCTCATGTGACTCTAAGGTGAGGCCAGAATCAGGTATGAGGGCTTCAAAATACATTCATGAGAGTTAAGTTCTACCTTTGTACTATAGGGTGGTCACAGGGCGTGTTCTGTTTGGGTTCAATAGGGACAGGTCAGTGTGGCACATATTTGCATTACTGTAGCAGAAATTGCTGGTGTCTGTGGCAGGGGAGGGCACCTGAGGACAGGAAAGGAGAAACTTATATTTTCATCTTCATGGAGCAGCTCATTGTTCCTGAATCTCTTCTGTTTTAAAGGACAGGAATGGGTGGACTTTTTCTGTCTATTTCTGCCAGTTGATGTCATGCTAGCAGGTAAACATGTGGTACTGACACCTTTAAAGTCATATCCTTCAGATGCAGGTGTAATTTGTCCAGAAAATCTCATCTGAGAAGGAATTCCAGAGAAGTAGGAGATAGAAAAAAAAAAAAAAAAGGATTTTCTTCAGGTAAACATGCCTCAGCTGAAAAGCTGTGTCCACTCTGCCTGCTGGACTGCCATGCATTTAGTACTTGAAAACCTTTACTTCTCTACTTGTGTTTTTCCTCCCTAAGGAGTTTGATTTAAGTACTTCTTAAAATTCTTATGATAGTCAAGGGTCTCTGAAAAATATTTCTTTCCTGTATCCCAGAGGCTTCTCTTCATTCTCTACAGAATAATTTCTTATATGCCATTCAGATTTCTCAACAAGTATTTATGATCTGTAATATTAAAAATATTCCCTTTGTGGCTGTTGAACATGGAAAGAAGTGGATACTCAAGATTTCTACTGGGGAAAACTGTGGTCCTTAGTAAAGATGGAGAACATGTAATGTTGAGGCTCCATTCCTGTATTCCATTAGCGGTATGCAGACCAGGATTAAGAAATTGTTTATATAGGTTGGGTGCAGTGGCTCACACCTGTAATCCCAGCACTTTGGGAGGTCGAGGCAGGCAGATTACCTCAGATCAGGAGTTCGAGACCAGCCTGGCGAACATGGTGGAACCCTGTCTCTACTAAAAATACAAAAATTACCCGGGCATGGTGGCAGGCACCTGTAATCCCAGCTACTCGTGAGGCTGAGGCAGGAGAACCGCTTGAACCCAGAAGGTGGAAGTTGCAGTAAGACGAGATTGCACCATTGCACTCCAGCCTGGGAGACAAGAGTGAGACTTCGTCTAAAATAAAAAAATGCTCATTTAAATGTGATGACATTTATTACTCAGAAAGTTCTGAAAAAAAATTATTAGGAGATACCTACTCTCTAGGGTCCTACGTGAAGCCTACTTAAAATTGCTACTAAAAATTACAGAACATAGGAGTTATCTGTAATTTAAAGTTTGCATAAAACTGATGTTTCCTTATGGTTAAATTCAGATTTTAATTTACTTTGGGAGGAATATTTCAACAGCGATGCTGTGTTCTTCTTTGTGCATTAGCATATCACAAAAATTTTTTGTCGTGCAGTTAATTTGTTTTTTTTTTTTTTTTTTTTTTTGAGGCGGAGTCTCGCTCTGTCGCCCAGGCTGGAGTGCAGTGGCGCGATCTCGGCTCACTGCAAGCTCCGCCTCCCGGGTTCCCGCCATTCTCCTGCCTCAGCCTCCCGAGTAGCTGGGACTACAGGCGCCGCCACCACGCCTGGCTAATTTTTTTGTATTTTTAGTGGAGACGGGGTTTCATTGTGTTAGCCAGGATGGTCTCGATCTCCTGACTTCGTGATCCGCCCGTCTCGGCCTCCCAAAGTGCTGGGATTACAGGCTTGAGCCACCGCGCCCGGCCCGTGCAGTTAATTTGTAATGATTCACTTGGTGAACTAGCTCTCTGACAGATTTTTTCACTATGTAGTTAATTATTTTTTCCTTCATTATTAAGTATCTTTTTGCAGCTGATGTGCATAAACCATCACATTTAATTTGACAGCTGTCCTTTTTTCTTATTTTTTTTTACATATTTTTATTTGGAAAATTAAGGCTCTTATCTTTGTTTACAGGCTAGAAAAAGTGGGAAAAACAATGGCTCTTCCACTTGTTGAATGTTTGAGAAAATATCCTTCTTAGGCCAGAAACATTGGCATTATTAGTGAGCTTGTTAGAAATTCAAAAAATCAGCCTGGCATGGTGGCTCACACCTGTAATTTCACCACTTTCGGAGGCCGGGGTGGGTGGATCACCTGAGGTCGGGAGTTCCAGACCAGCTTGAGCAACATGGAGTAAAACCTTGTCTCTACTAAAAATACAAAATTAGTCAGGCGTGATGGGGCATGCCTGTAATCCCAGGTTCTTGGGAGACTGACTCAGGAGAATCTCTTGAACCCGGGATGTGGAGGTTGCGGTGAGCCGAGATTGGGCCACTGCACTCCAGCCTGGGCAACAAGAGAGAAAATTCGTCTCAAAACAAACAAACAAACAAACAAACAAAATTGTTGAGAGATACCTTCTAATTCAGCATGTCTTTTCCATTTGAAAAATATTCACAACTCCTTCCGTATGATGTAAATATAGCACACAAAAATGTACAGTTTCATGTTCATGCTTTTAATTTTATACTTTTTATCTAGAAAAGTATATGAACTGATGTTGTGGATCTTATGTTGCTCTTTTTTCTTAGAGAATACATTAGAGAATATTTCTCTATTGAAAGTTATTTTATTAGGCCGGGCGCGGTGGCTCACTCCTGTAATCCCAGCACTTTGGGAGGCCAAGGCGGGCGGATCACAAGGTCAGGAGATCGAGACCATGGTGAAACCTCGTCTCTACTAAAAATACAAAAAATGAGCCAGGCGCGGTGGCGGGCGCCTGTAGTTCCAGCTACTCGGGAGGCTGAGGCAGGAGAATGGCGTGAACCCGGGAGGCGGAGCTTGCAGTGAGCCAGGATAGCACCACTGCACTCCAGCTTGGGCAACAGAGCGAGACTCCGTCTCAAAAAAAAAAAAAAAAAAAGAAAGTTATTTTATTAGATAATTTTAGTCAGTCCTGTATGTCAGAACCAGTTCTGTTTACTCTCTAATTTCACCTTAAGTCAAATTAAAAATTCTGCTCATGGTTACTAAGTAAATGTGTGTGTGTGTGTGTGTGTTTCAGGCACCATAGCAATTTAGAATGTGGCCATGGAATTCTCTTGAGGCGTGGCATTGCCTGGACAATGGATGGCAGAATTTATATACAGATGTGATGTTAGAGAACTACAGAAACCTGGTCTTCTTTGGTGAGGATAACTTTAATACATTATTCATAATATACCCTAAATATATTATTTCCCTTTTTTATGGAATGTTTTTTGGTAATTTATTCTTTGCATAAAAGAGTTTCAGATACCCTTTTTCAAAAAAACTTCCTGAATTTGTTCATTTAGAGAAGAATTTCTTCAAGATGTTTCATCTTAATCCAAACTTTCCACATTCCTGAGTAGAGCTGTATTCTTCACTCTAAATTAGTGATAATTCCAGCAATTTAGTGGCATAAAATATTGTTGTCCCCACCTGAAAATCTAATTGCCACTGCCAATTTTTGATTCAGTAATACCAGGTAGTAAAATTAAGAAACCTACAAATTGAAAGTATTTTCTAAATACTTAGAAATTTCCTTTATAAATTAGTATTTTGTTATTAATTTACTAGAATATTTTATTACATCCTCTCTGCTGAGCATATCACCAGCTTGTAACTGGAGAATATGAGCATGATTCATGTTATTTTTTGTTTGTTTGTTTGTTTTTTAATTTTGCTTTCACAAAGAGGCATCTTCTGTCTTATGATTTTAAATTCTCTAAGGATTCTACTTTTCTTTTGGTGAGCTTTCTTCAAGTTCACAGTGAGAGCCAAAGTCCTCTTCATGGCAAATAAGACACTGCGTAATCTGGCTGTTTTTTCTTTTTCTTTTTTTTTTTTTTTTTTTTTGAGACGGAGTCTCGCTGTGTCTCCCAGGCTGGAGTGCAGTGGCGTGATCTCGGCTCACTGCAAGCTCCGCCTCCCGGGTTCACGCCATTCTCCCGCCTCAGCCTCCCAAGTAGCTGAGACTACAGGCGCCCGCCACCACGCCCGGCTAGTTTTTTTTTGTATTTTTAGTAGAGACGGGGTTTCACCATGTTAGCCAGGATAGTCTCGATCTCCTGACCTCGTGATCCACCCGCCTCGGCCTCCCAAAGTGCTGGGATTACAGGCTTGAGCCACCGCGCCCGGCCATCTGGCTGTTTTTTCATTGTTTTAGGGCACACAAATATCTGCATGCTTTTGAGAGGCCAAAACTATTCTTTAAGTTCTTTTTTTCATCAGATCTGAAATGTGTGAGAGTAGTAGTTTCTGTTGCATTTTTTGTTCATTTTCCTGCACAGTCCATTCTGTTTTTATTACTATATAGTCTTGAAATATAGTTTGAAATTATAAGTATGATATCCTTCTGCTTTGTTCTTTTTTTCAAGATTGCTCTGGCTATTCAAAATTTATTTTAATTTCATGTAAATTTTGGAATTGTATTTTCCATTACTGTAAAAAAAAAAAATTGCAATTTTTTTTTTTTTTTTTTTTTTTTTTTGAGACGGAGTCTCGCTCTGTCGCCCAGGCTGAGTGCAGTGGCGCAATCTCGGCTCACTGCAAGCTCCGCCTCCCGGGTTCACGCCATTCTCCTGCCTCAGCCTCCTGAGTAGCTGGGACCACAGGCGCCCGCCACCTCGCCCGGCTAGTTTTTTTGTATTTTTTAGTAGAGACGGGGTTTCACCGTGTTAGCCAGGATGGTCTCGATCTCCTGACCTCGTGATCCGCCCGTCTCGGCCTCCCAAAGTGCTGGGATTACAGGCTTGAGCCACCGCGACCGGCAGAGTTTGTTATTGATATTAAAATTATTGTATATAGTGTATCTATTAATGTATTTATGCAGATTTACATATTGTTTTTTATATTCTACAAAAGTACTTTAAAGGTTTTACATACCATCATTTGTTTGTTTGTTTGTTTTGTTTTTGTTTTGAATTGAATCTTGCTCTATTGCTTAGGATGGAGTGTATGGATGCAATCTTGGCTCACTGAAACCTCCGCCTCCCAGGTTCAACAATTCTCCTGCCTCCTCCTTCCTAGTAGCTGGGATTACAGATGCCTGTCACCAAGTCCGGCTAGTTTCTTACATTTTTTTTTTTAGAAAAGATAGGGTTTCACCATGTTGGCCAGGCTGGTCTTGAACTCCTGACCTCAAGTGATCTACCTGCCTCGGCCTCTCAAGAAGCTGGACTTACAGGTGTGAGCCACAGCACCCAGCAGGAAGTTACTTTTTATCTCACTATTCATAGTGTTTCATATCAATACAAAGATTGACACATCTAGATATAAATATACATAGGAAGACAATTACTCCCATACAGAAGTTTATAAATATTTCTATCTAAACATTTATGTATATAAAACATGTTCCCCAAAAGACATTTTTAATCTTTTAGCATGCACTAAAGATGCTGATGTAGAATTACTTCTTTTTTCTTTTGTTTAATAACATGTCAGAATGGAACATAGTTATACAATTTTGTTTATGTAAATATCAACAAAGCTCTATCTTCAAAGGCAAGGCTACAGAAATAAGCTGAAAATAAAGTCATGGAACACATCTGTCCAGGACAGTATTTCAGTGCTCTGCATGTCTCCTCAGTGTGTGCATGTTCTGTTCACATCCAGTATTTGGGGCCTGTCTTGACAAAGCCACAGTCACCATTTAGATAATTTGATGATTGCATCCACCTGGGCTGAGCTACTTGGCTGGTTGGGATCACCTGGGCTGTGCAAACTGGCTCATTGCAATCACCCGGTTTCTCCTAATTTGCTTATTTAATTTATCTCAGCTTCAGGGGTAGAATATGGAGATGTCATCTGACCTACTTTATTTCTGAGGTTTTTTTTTAAGGGTCGTATGCACAAATAAACATTTCATAGACATACCCATGTGATTCATTTTCTGTATATGTTTATCTAGCCACCTATTTTCTATCTATATGTACAGAAAGAAGCCTATAAAATAAACTTGATCAGAGGTTATTTCCATTTTCTTTACCTACAGGTTAGGTAAATCAATCTGCTACTGAGCTCTGAAGATTTATTCAAACCAAGCCACACACCACATTACATTTTTTTCATAAATGTAAAAATGTCTTTAATAATCTGGAACCTGGGTGTTTTTAATTCTGGTCCCAATTAAACCAGCCCCATGAGGTTCTGTTCATCTATTTAGGAACCGCCAGAAATGCTTGACATCAGTGGGCTGAGCCTTCCTCACACAGAAGATTTGACCTGGCAAATAAGAGCCACCTATGGCACTTCAGTGAATGTTCACTATCACCCATTTGAAATGCGGCCAAGTACTGTGTACCATTATATTTGCTTCCATCATCACCATCTGTCTTCTAAAAGGAGACCTAGACTTCTTTTTCATTACCGTAAATACCCGACTTCTGCCACAAAGACAAAAAGACAAGAGTGTGATTTTACATCACACATTCTTGGAAATAAATACAGTACTTGTCTTGATGGAAGTTCTAAAGAGAAAGAGTAAGTATTCCATATTTAGGTTAGGACTTTTGCACTAGGGCTGGTTCATCTGTGACCCTACATACAATAAAAGTCAGCCCTGACATGGCAGTAAATAACTCCAATGGCCTTAGTAAGTATTCTTCTTCCAGAAGTGCACAACAAAACCCAGTGCTTCCTTTGAATATGTTAAGTGCAGCAGGATGTATATCAGAGCATTCCTCTATTTCTATACTATTCTAGATATAGTATTCTATAGGGAAAATATTTTTATACATGTATGGAAGGTTTTTTATTACTGTTTATAGCAATAGGTATCAATATTTCTACATTCAAAGTCTTTATTCTGTATGAACATACATACAAAGATTGTTCCAGCTTCATATATATATATTTATATATATGTAGGTATATATATGAATATACATATGTGGTAGATACATAAACACAAACATATGAATGTGTCTATGTAAATATTGATGTATACATACAATATTTCCCCCCTTTTTAAATTATAGAGCATATACTAAGAATGCAGATGTAGAATTAATTGCCTTCTGTTTTGCACGATAGTATGTCAGAATGAAACATAATCATACAATGTTTATAGAAAACATAAAGATTAGCTTCAGGTTTCAGGCCTTGTAAAGCTGTGTGATATACACTGTCCAGGTTAGCATATAAGGCCCTGCATTTCTTTTTGGTGTGCATGGGCTATTTACATTTACCATTTTGGGCATACCTTAATGAATCTGTAGTCGCTATTTAGATAATCGGCTAATTGGGATCACCCAGACTGAGCTAATTGGCTAACTGAATTCACCTGGACTGAGCAATTGGTTGATTGGAATCACCTGGGCTGAGCTAATTCACTGATTGAAATCACCTGGGCTGAGTGAATCGGTGGTTCAAAATCACCTGTGCTAAACTAATTGGCTTATCAGCTGAGCTAACTGGCTGATTGGTATCACCTAGAAAAAGCTAGTTGACTGTTAGAAATCACCTGGGCTAATCAGCTGGGCTGAGCTAATTTGCTGATTGGATTCTCCTAGGGTGTGCTAATGTGCTGCTTGGAATCCCCTGAGGTAAGCTACTTGGCTGATTTAAATTATCTGAGCTGAGTTAATTGATTCAGAAAAGTTGAACACTGGGCCAGGCCGGTGGTTCACGCCTGTAATCCCAGCACTTTGGGAGGCCAAGGAAGGCAGATCATTTGATGTCAGGAGTTCGAGACCAGCTTGGCCAACACGGTGAAACCCCCATCTTTACCAAAAATACAAAAATTAGTCACGCTTGATGGTGGGTGCCTGTAACACCAGGTACTGAGGAGGCTGAGGCAGCAGAATCGCTTGAACCCGGGACGTGGAGGTTGCAGTGAGCCAAGATCGTGCCATTGCACTCCAGCCTGAGCAAGAGTGAAACTCTGTCTCAAAAAAAGAAAAAATCTCTCTCTCTCTCTCTCTCTCTATATATATATAGTTAGAGGATGATAACTTGAAGTATTTTAGAGATGTTAAGAATCTAAAATTATTTTTACTTTTAGTTTTTATAAATGTTTTTTAAGCATTTTTAATTTCCCAAAAACTTTTAAATAAATGTTGTTAGTTTAATTTTTCTGAAGAATTTAGAGTCAAATTACACATATCAAAAAATCAACTTTTCTGATAGTAGATCAGCTTAATTTTCAGAACAAATGTGTTAAACTTCACAAAATGCTATGCTGACCAATTTGATCAGTAGCCTCTTTCATACAACTGGGAGAGATGACACCAAGATGTAGCATTCATGTTGGGTGAGAGAGATTAAATGACTACCAGTAGCTAGATAATTTCCATTTTACTAACAAATGTTGATTTTCCTTTCTATATTGTCTCAAGTTACGTTAACAATAAAGTAATAACCTTTATCCAGGAAATTTCAAAAACTTATTTTTTAATCAGCCATAATAGTAAGCAAAGACAGAGAAATGAAGGTTTTTACCAGTCATAATTTATATATTAAAATTAAAATACTTCTAGAAATAAAGAAGGAAAGGAAGAAAGAAATATAGAAACATTTGTATGTATATACAGGCATGGTCAACATGGTGAAAGCCTGCCTCTACTAAAAATACAACATTAGCCTGGTGTGGTGACGCACACTTGTAATCTCAGCTACTCCAGAGGTTTAGGCATGAGAATCACTTGAACCTGGTAGGCAGAGTTTGCAGTGAGCTGAGATTGCACCACTGCACTCCAGTTTGGGTGACAGAATGAGACTCCATCTCAAACAAAACAAAACCAAACAACAACAAAATAAAAGAGCAAGAAGGAAGTTGATTACTCATAATAGCTAAGGTATGAAATCAAACTAAGTGTCCATCAATGGGTGAATGGAGAAAGAAAATACAGTATATGTACACAATGAAATGCTATTCAGCCCTTAAAAGTAAGAAAGTCTTGTTATTTGCAACAACATTCATGAACCTGAAAGACATTATGCTAAGTAAACTAAGTCAGCACAGAAAAAAACAAACAAAAAAAATCCTGTTTTTGTTTTTGTTTAAGATGGAGTTTTGTTTTTGTCACCCAGGCTGGAGTGCAGTGGCACCATCTCCACTCACTGCAACCTCCACCTCCCAGGTTCAAGACATTCTCTTGCCTCAGCCTCCTCAGTACCTGGGATTACAGGCACATGCCACCAGGCCCAGCAAATTTTTGTATTTTTAGTAGAGATGGGGTTTCCCCATGTTGGCAAGGCTAGTCTCAAACTCCTGACCTCAAGTGTTCCATCCACCTCGGCCCCTCAAGGTGTTGGGATTACAGGCATGAGCCCCTGTGCCCGGCCCACATAATCCTATTTCTATGTATAGTGTAAAGAAAAAATTAAACTCATAGAAGCAGACGGTACAATAATAAAACAAAAAAAACAAATCCCCTATAAGGTTTTTTGTCTGGTTAAGATAACTTATTCATGATTTTTCAGGGGTTATATTTTCTTTTATTTTCCACATTTTCCTGTTCTTCAGCCAATCGATGAAAAAAGATATAGAGAAGACACATTTGCCTTTTATCCACTTCACTTCTACTCACTATTAGTCAATGTGGGTACAGATAAGACTAGCAGGTTTCTAGTAGGACAGCCACTTCTCTGTAATAAACAACAAACTGAAAAAAAATTAGCATATGCATCAATAGTGCTTCTTGTAAAATAAAGATTCATTTTGTTGATTTCTATTGAGTTCCTGTAATATTTGATCAAAAGCTAGCAAATACACAGTAGAAAAGGAAAATTGCTCTAAATAAGAATATTGTGAATGATTATTTTGTCAATATAAGTAAAAATATGACCTCACACTAATAGTCTCACCTATAATTGTACAATATCAAATGTTAATTTTTATTTAAAATTTTATTTCATATAAGCATTCAATTTACATCACCTGCCTTTGCTATTTCAATGCCATCTTCACTTTATATCAATGAAAAACAGGCCAGCAGGTCCTAGGAATGCACGTGGTGCTATTGCTACTTTAACAATGATCAGGTCAAGCATGGTGGCTCATGCCTGTAATCCTAGCACTTTGAGAGGCTGAGGTGGGTGGATCACAAGGTCAGGAGCTCGAGACCAGCCTGGCCAATATGGTGAAACCCTGTCTCTACTAAAAATAAAAAAATCGCCGGGTGCAGTGGCTCACGCCTGTAATCCCAGCACTTTGGGAGGCTGAGGCCAGTGGATTGCTTGAGGTCAGCAGTTCAAGACCAGCCTGGGTAACATGATGAAACCCTGTCTCTATTAAAAACACAAAAAATTAGCTGGGTGTGGTGGTGGGCACCTCTAATCCCAGCTGCTCAGGAGGCTGAGGCAGGAGAATCTCTTGAACCTGTGAGGCCAAGGTTGCAGTTAGGCAGGATCATGCCACTGCACTCCACCCTCAGCGACAAAGTCTTACTTTTTTTTACTCTCAAAACAACAAAATTAGCTGGGCGTGGTGGTGGGTCTCTGTAGTCCCAGCTACTAGGGAGGCTGAGGCAGGAAAATTGCTTAAACCTGAAAGCCAGAGGTTGCAGTGAGCTGAGATCACAATATTGCACTCCAGCCTGGGTGACATAGCGAGACTCTCTCAAAAAAAGAAGAAAAAAAAAAAACAGTGATCATGAATAACAGTTGTTTGGTTGCTACTCACATGTCAAACACTGTTATTTGGCTTAAGATGCTGTTTTGTTTTTTCTTTTTCTTTTTTTCTTTTTTGAGATGGAGTTTTTCTCTTGTTGCCGAAGCTATAGTACAATGGCATGATCTCAGCTCACTGCAGCCTCTGCTCCCAAGGTTCACGCAACTCTTCTGCCTCAGCCTCCCCAGTAGCTGGGATTACAGACAACTGCCACCATGCCCGGCTAATTTTTTGTATTTTTAGTAGAGATGGGGTTTCACATGTTGGCCAGGCTGGTCTCGAACTCCAGACCTTAGGTGATCCAACCGCCTCAGCCTCCCAAAATTCTGAGATCACAGGCGTGAGCCACTGCATTCGGCCTGGTTTTCTACTTTTTTTTTTTCTAAATTTACTGGTAATATAGAATTCTTCACTAAGAAGACTATCTTATTCAAATGTTTTATGATATTTCATTGACATTTAACTGTCTGAATTATCTGGAATATTAAAATTTTTCATGAACTCAAATCAAGTACTATAGATAATCTTTTAGTAAAAGCTTTTCTGAGGCAGAGTAAGATTTATAACATTTTATTATCATATGGAAGAAGTGTATTAACCATGTTTTCAGCAATCACTCTGAATACAGCATTCTCAGTTCCCAGTGTAAAAAGTAAAGTAGAGGTTCCTTTTTAAAGACTTTTCTCCCCGTCTAATTAGGAATAAATAGTAACTTCTCTTAGAAGCAAAGTTTATTCAAAGACCTGTGCTAACATTCTTAAATATCTGCTAGCCATAAGAAAAAAAATCAAGGTACTTTATGTTCTTAGCTCCCACAATGTAGCCTAAATATTTGCCCTGGCATGCTTATACTAATCCAAGCAAGCATTAGGTCATAGCCTGTTCCTCCTTTTTAATGGAAGGTGTTTTTACCTTTCTCAGCATTCCACAAGTTACTTCCTCCTTCCTTTGTTCTCCTTTGCCTTTGCCTCTTTTAAAAAGTTCTACATTGCTAAACAATTGGGACAAATACAGAATGTGAAGTCCTATTCCAGCCAATAAAAACCAGGCACAGCAGTAGGGTGGATACGTCACGTTATAAATGACTCTGTCTCGTTTGTTGAGTGTACTCTCATGGCAAAACTGCTGGTAAGTGTACCCTTTCTGCAAAAAGTAAAAATGGCCTTGCTAAAAAAAATTAAATTTATGTTCAAGTGCTATTTCTTTACAGCACCAGAGAAAAGCATTTCTAACACCAGTATGTACCCTGAGTCACTCAGGGGAAATTGGTATGTCTGTAAAGAGGCAGAAGAAAATGCTGAGTGGAGGTGCACCACACTGCACAGCAATGCTTTCCACATGCACCTATTAGAGTCTTAATTTAATTGGGCTGTTATTTGCATAGATACTTACTAACATTAGTCATACTATTTTTTAGCAGCTAATGGCATCTGTTACCCATTAATTTTATACATTTGCTTTTTTGAAAAACAAATCTTTTGTTAATTCACTCTAAATTGAGACAACATTTACAATCTTCAGTTTTTCAGTGTTGAAGCAAATCAGAGAAGAGCAATGTGTGTACATAATGTGCATTTTCCTGCCTACCAAAATTCTTCTGGCCAGGCAAAGTGGCTCATGCCTATAATCCCAGCACTCTGGGAGGCTGAGGTGGGTGGATCACCTGAGGTCAAGGGTTCAAGAAAAGCCTGGCTAATGTGATGAAACCCCATCTCTACTTAAAATACAAAAATTAAGTGGGCATAATGGCAGGTGCCTGTTATCACAGCTACTCGGGAGGCTGAGGCAGAAGAATCACTTGAACCAGGGAGGCGGAGGTTGCAGTGAGTTGAAAACGTGCCATTGCAGTGCAGCCTGGGCGACAAGAGTGAGAATCCATCTAAAAAATAAAGTAAAATAAATTCTTTCTTCATTTACTTGGAAACCCTGGAAAGCCCCATACGCCCTTTGAATACTTTAGCCAGGATTTCAGATTTCAAAAGGTAAAAAACAATCATTAAGCAAAGCTTAAATCTTGTCTTTGTTTCTTGTTAGTTATCAGGCCATTTCCATTTTCATAAGTATGGCAATTATGCCAAGCCACTGAAAAAATGAGGTTTTGGTTAATTTTATTCCATTTCAAATGTTTTCTGTAAGTGTTACTTTGGTCATGTGAATCTAAAAGAAACTATCTACATAATCATTCATTCAAAAACTATTCATATTAAGGTGTTTACAGTTTAATCTTGTATTACAGTATAGTAGAATCCTCTATAATTATGCTAATTATTTATAAATTCATTGTTTTTAAGGTTTTTCAAATTTGAAAACAGACAATTAGGTATGCTTTTTGAAGCAAGTTCAATTCTAGGACATTACCCACTGGTCTTCATGGCATTTCTGATAATAAATAGTGTAAACCTGGGTCACCAGAATGGTGCAGACATGCTGATTGAAATAGAATAAATTCATCCTTGTTGGTAGACTATTGGTATCCCAGAGGCCAATCATTCAGTATAGCTTAGTAAATATTGTTCCATAATGTCAGAGAGCACTTTTACCCAGGTTACCCTTTTTCTCCCATTAATGTGGTCCTGTTGTGGTCTCCTGTTTTTCTTAAGCTATCCCAGGTGAGAGGTGATTATTTCTTGAATGAATGAGATTGCCTTTTTTTACCCTCTGCCATAGAATCCTCTTATGCTCCTTACTGGAAGCAACATGCAGGAGGCAGGAATGATGACAATCTACAAACATGTTTCCTGCCATGTGGCCACCCATAACCAGTTTACAACATGTTCTACCTAGAAGTCACTACTTTCAGGTCAGCAGGGGTGTTTTTCTGTGATGTGTCTCTTTCTCTTAAAAGCACCTCTGATTAAGTCTACAGATGAGTAACCTAATTTCTTTTTTCTTTTGATAAAGAGTCTCGCTCTATCGCCCGGGCTGGAGTGCAGCGGCGGGATCTCAGTTCACTGCAAGCTCCGCCTCCCGGGTTTAGGCCATTCTCCCGCCTCAGCCTCCAGAGTAGCTGGGACTACAGGCGCCCGCTACCACGCCCAGCTAGTTTTTTGTATTTTTTTTAGTAGAGACGGGATTTCACCGTGTTAGCCAGGATGGTCTCGATCTCCTGACCTCGTGATCCGCCCGGCTCGGGCTCCCAAAGTGCTGGGATTACAAGCTTGAGCCACCGCGCCAGGCCGAGTAACCTAATTTCATAAGTGATTTCCTACCATAGTCACACATTTTTTTTTACACTCAAGAGGAAAGTATTACACAGCAGGTGTGCAACAGACTCGGAATCCAGGGTATTATCTTAGAATGTTGCCTACCCACCATAATAAACTTTTAAAATCGTCTTTCGCCAGGCACGGTGGCTCATGCTTCTAATACCAGCACTGTGGGAGGCTGAGGCAGGCAGATCATGAGGTCAGGAGTTTGGGACCAACCTGGCCAACATGATGAAACCCTCTCTCTACTAAAAACACAATCCGACATGGTGGTGCACGCCTGTAATCCCAGCTACTGAGGAGGCTGAGGCAGGAGAATTGCTTGAGCCCAGGAGGTGGAGGTTGCTGAGATCACGCCTCTGCACTCCAGCCTGGGCGACAGAGCGAGACTCCATCTTGGGGGGGAAAAAAAAGTCTTTCTGCTGCTTTTGTTATCTACATAAACAAAGATATCAACTGGATATAATAATTAACTACTTTTCAGTTTTATTCATTACAAATATTAACTAATGCCGGGCGTGGTGGCTCACCCCTGTAATCCCAGCACTTTGGGAGGCCGAGGCGGGTGGATCACGAGGTCAGGATATCGAGACCATCCTGGCTAACACGGTGAAACCCCGTCTCTACTAAAAATACAAGAAATTCGCCAGGCGTGGTGGTGGGCGCCTGTAGTCCCAGCTACTCGGGAGGCTGAGGCAGGAGAATGGCGTGAACCCAGGGAGGGGGAGCTTGCAGTGAGCCGAGATCGCGCCACTGCACTCCAGCCTGGGCAACAGAGTGAGACGCAGTCTCACAAAAAAAAAAAAAAAAAAAAAATTAACTAACACCTTTTTTCTGGCTTAAATTATTTTTTATGCACTGTTTATACATTCACACACACATAGAATAAAAATATATCCAAGTATTCAATTTTGATTGCCCATTCAAGTAAGTGTTAAAAATGATTTTTCTTTTTTTTAAATTTTTCTGTTTGAAGAGAGCTTTTTTTTTTTGAGACGGAGTCTGGCTCTGTCGCCCAGGCTGGAGTGCAGTGGCCGGATCTCAGCTCACTGCAAGCTCCGCCTCCCGGGTTCACGCCATTCTCCTGCCTCAGCCTCCCGCGTAGCTGGGACTACAGGCGCCCGCCACCTCGCCCGGCTAATTTTTTGTATTTTTTAGTAGAGACGGGGTTTCACTGGGTTATCCAGGATGGTCTCGATCTCCTGACCTCATGATCCGCCCGTCTCGGCCTCCCAAAGTGCTGGGATTACAGGCTTGAGCCACGGCGCCCGGCTGAAGAGAGCTTTTATTATTGTACTTAAGAGAGTTGTTTCTGGAGACAAAGTTGCCTGTGCTTTAATAGATTCTGGGGAGAATCCGAATCACAAGCCAGAACATTTTATATTAATAAATTCAATACAAAGCAGAGTATAGATTTGCTTTCAGCATTTTTAAAGTGTTTAGTTAATCACCTAATTAATATAATTTGTCTTGTTGCAATAATTGCTCTTTTCTTCTGAAAATATATACAAACCTATACTCACACAAAAACACTCACTTCATAATTTTCTTACACCTAAGGTTTCTCTTCGGAGTAGTATGTGTATATTTAACTCTATGTAAATTAAAACTAAAAGTCTGTATGCTTGCAGGCAGAGACCACATGTTCAAGGAACACTATATTACAAATATTTATTAATAATTTTTCAGGACTCAGAAATGTATACTTTTTTTTCTTTCTTTTTTTTTAAGATGGAGTCTCACTCTGTCAGCCAGGCTGGAGTGCAGTGGCATGATCTCAGCTCAGTGCAACCTCCACCTCCCAGATTCAAACGATTCTCCTGCCTCAGCATCCTGGCATGTGCCACCATGCCTGGCTAATTTTTGTATTTTTAGTAGAGACAAGATTTCACCACGTTGGCCAGGCTGGTCTTGAATTCCTACCCTCAAGCATTCCACCTGCCTCGTCCTCCCAAAGCACTGGAATTACAGATGTGAGCCACTGCACCTGGCTGTATTTTATTTATACTTTTGTATAATTATTATGACCATAAAAATAATCCTGTAGTCAATAACAATTGTACATTTTAAAATGAAAAAGCATATAATTACACTATTGGTAATAAAAAAGATAAATGCTAGAGGTGATGGACACCTTATTTACCATGATGTAATTATTACATATTGTAGGCCTGATTCAAAAGATGCCATATAAGGCATAAATATATACACATACTACATCCACGAATACAAATAAAAAATTTCAATATGGCCGGGCGCGGTGGCTCAAGCCTGTAATCCCAGCACTTTGGGAGGCCGAGACGGGCGGATCACGAGGTCAGGAGCTCGAGACCATCCTGGCTAACACGGTGAAACCCCGTCTCTACTAAAAAATACAAAAAACTAGCCGGGCGAGGTGGCGGGCGCCTGTAGTCCCGGCTACTCGGGAGGCTGAGGCAGGAGAATGGCATAAAAACCCGGGAGGCAGAGCTTGCAGTGAGCTGAGATCCGGCCACTGCACTCCAGCCTGGGCGACACAGCGAGACTCCGTCTCAAAAAAAAAAAAAAAAAAAAAAAAAAAATTTCAATAAGAAAAAAGAGTAAACATGTAATCTATGGGAATACACTTTAACTCATTTGCAGTTTAAAGCCACTAACAAAGTGACTAATAGAGATGTTATTTTACTATGTGCCAAATAGTATATTATATTCCTACCATCTTGTACCTACACCCTTGAGTAAGGTGGGATAAAGTTAGTGGCACAATAATGGTTCATCAAATGCACAATAGTGTTAATATGGTAAAAATAAAATAAAATTAAGTTCACAACCTATTTTTTTTTTTTTGACAGTTTTGTTCTTGTTGTCCGGACTGGAGTGCAATGGCACAATCTCGGCTCCCTGCAACCTCTGTCTCCCGGGTTCAAGCGTTTCTCCTGCCTCAGCCTCCTGAGTAGCTGGGATGACAGGAATGTACCACCATGCCTGGCTAATTTTTTTGTATTTTTAGTAAAGACTGGGTTTCTCCAGTAGTTCAAGACCAGTCTGTTGGTCAGGCTGGTCTTGAACTACTGACCTCAGGTGATCCACCTGCCTCGGCCTCCCAAAGTGCTGAAATTACAGGTGTGAGCCATCAAGCCCAGCCCTAACAGTTTTAAAATGTACTGCATTTTATTACATAAAAGTACAAGTAGTAAAGTAATATACTCATTTATTTTAATAACGTTCTAAACATAATTGTCACTATAATAAAGTTATTGCTCTGAACATTTACCTTATACATTACTTAATAGAATTTTACTACAAAGAGCCTCTCCACTTGTATTTTCATTATGGAGCTTACATTTTAATGTTCTTATTATTTTATAGAAAAGGTCATAATGTCTAAATAATTTTTTAAAATCTCTGATATCTCTGATGCAGAAGCAATTGATCACATGCTTTCTCACATGTGAATAGAAAATAACAGCATAATTTGAAATCTGTATTACATCATTATTCAGCTTTCAAAACATTTTATTCAAGGAAACAAATACACTTTCAATGGAATTACAATGCTTCCAAAAATCTACTCCTTTTAAAGTTACATAGAAATCATTTACCTAAAAACTGCTGCTGTGGATTAGTTTTTATACCCAATGCTCTGATTTAGTATAATGTCTGAAATATCAGGGCCTTAGTTATTCTACTGTAACTTCTCTGATATTTATATACAATCTATTTTGAATTAAATATTTTTTCATATTTACTGCATCTGCAAAATTATATTTTAGTATAAACTCTCTGCTGTTTTCTAAGCTGTAGTTTCTGAAAAAAAAAAAAAAAGTGTTTCTAAACTTAATACATTTGTAGGACTCATCTCCAGTATAAATTCCCTGATGTTGAACAAAGCTTGAGCAACTGCGTTAGGGTTTCCTTCAGTACAAAATGTGTGCAATAAAATCTGTGATAAAAGTAAATGTACTATATAACCCTCTTTATATTTGTAATGCTTTTCACAAAAAATACTCATTTTAAAGACTTATACTTTCTGAAAGTTTTTTTGACAGTAATTGCAATTTTAATGCTTTTATTAAAAGGAATCTTTTTTTTTTTTTTGGAGACAGAGTCTCGCTCTGTTGCCCAGGCTGGAGTGCAGTGGCCAGATCTCAGCTCACTGCAAGCTCCACCTCCCGGGTTCACACCATTCTTAAAAGGAATCTTTTTATGTTGAGTTAGATGTGAGTAGGAATTAATGGGTTTTCCATATTCCTTCTATTTGTACAGTTTTTCTCAAGGATACTAGCTTTTCTGTGAAATAAGGTTTAAGAACTGATTAAAAGTTTTGCCACATTCTTCACACTTGTAGTTTTGCCAGTATGAATTATCTTACCTACAATCAAGTGTGGCAACCATATAAAGGCTTTGACACATTTTATATATTTCTAGGGTTTCACACTAGTATAATCATTGTTACGTATAGAGAAGTTGGAGGTGCTGGTAAAAGCACTGTCATATTTTTTAGCTGTGTAGATTTCCTCTTCAGTATGAATTATCACCATGTCTCTTAAGAATTGAGAACTTGTGGCTGGGCATCATGACTCACGCCGGTAATCCCAGTACTTCAGGAGGCCAAGGCAGGTGCATCTCCTGAGGACAGGAGTTCGAGACCAGCCTGGCAAACATGGCGAAATCACATCTCCACTAAAAATACAAAAGTGAGCTGGGCATGTTGGAGGACACCTGTAATCCCAGTTACTCAGGAAGCTGAGGCAGGAGAATGGCTTAAATCCAGGAGGCAGAGGTTGCAGTGAGCCGAGATCATAGCATTGTACTCCAGCATGGGTGATGAGCATAAAACTTCATCTCAAAAAAAAAAAAAAAAAATTGAAAACTTGTTATAGGCTTTGCCACATTCCTCAAACTTGTAGGATTTTTGTCCAGTATGAATTATGTGTAAGAAGGGTTCAGAACTTCCTAAAAGCTTTGTCACATTCTTTGTATTTATAGGGTTTATGTTTCATATAAATTCTCATATTTAGTACAAGTTGATAGCTGACTAAAGGCTTTCCCACATTCATCAAACTCACAGGGTTTCTCTCCAGTATGAATTATCATATGTCTAGGAAGGGCAGAGGTGTCCTTAAAGGCTTTGTCGCATTTTCTTATTTATTGGCTTTCTCTTCCGCATGAATTATCTCATGTCTACTAAGCTGTGAGGATGAAATAAAGGCTTTGCCACATTTATCACGCTTTACAGTTTCCCTCCAATATGAATTTTCTTATGTGTAAAAAGGACAGTGGGTTAAAAGCTTTGCCACATTCTTCACATTTATAGTTTCTCTCCAGTATGAATTACCTTATGTGTAGTAAGGGTAGAGGAGCACTTAAAGCCTTTGCCACATTCTTCACATTTGTAGGGTTTCTCTCCAGTATGAATTCTCTTATGTCTAGTAAGGATAAAGGAGCGCTTAAAAGCCTTACCACATCGTTCACATTTGTAGGGTTTCTCTCCAGTATGAATTCTCTTATGTGCAGTAAGGTGTGAGGACGAGTTGAAGGCTTTGCCACATTCTTCACATTTATAGGGTTTCTCTCCAGTATGAATTCTCCTATGTGTAGTAAGGATAGAGAAGCACTTAAAGGCCTTGCCACATTCTTCACATTTGAAGGGTTGCTCTCCAGTATGAATTATCTTATGTGTAGTAAGGCAAGAGGAGTACTTAAAGGCTTCGCCACATTCTTCACATTTGTAGGGTTTTTCTCCAGTATGAATTCTCTTATGTGTAGTAAGGTGTGAGGACCAGTTGAAGGCTTTGCCACATTCTTCACATTTGTAGGGTTTCTCTCCAGTATGAATTATCTTATGTGTAGTAAGGGATGAGAAGTACTTAAAGGCTTTGCCACATTCTTCACAATTGTAGGGTTTCTCTCCAGTATGAATTCTTTTATGTGTAGTAAGGACAGAGGAGTGCTTAAAGGCCTTGCCACATTCTTCACATTTGTAGGGTTTCTCTCCACTATGAATTATCTTATGTGTAGTAAGGATAGAGGAGCGCTTAAAGGCCTTGCCACATTCTTCACATTTGTAGGGTTTCTCTTCAGTATGAATTATCTTATGTGTAGTAAGGTTAGAGGAGCGCTTAAAGGCCTTTCCACATTCTTCACATTTGTAGGGTTTCTCTCCACTATGAATTATCTTATGTGCAGTAAGGTATGAAAACCGGCTAAAGGCTTTGCCACAGTCTTCACATTTGTACCGTCTCTCTCCAGTATGAATTATCTTATGTGTAGTAAGGTGTGAGGACCAGTTGAAGGCTTTGCCACATTCTTCACATTTGTAGGGTTTCTCTCCAGTATGAATTTTCTTATGTGTAGTAAGGGTTGAGGACTCGTTAAAAGCTTTGCCACATTCTATACATTTGAAAGGTTTTTTTCCAGTATGTCTTATCTTATGTCTGTTTGAATCTGAAAATTTACGAATGACTTTCACATATTTATCACACTGAAATATTTTCCTTTGGGTAGTTGTCAAATATTGGTTAAGTTCATTATAACCTCTTTTGTGCACCTTACACTCATCCACACTTTCACAGCCTTTTTTAAACTGTAAATTGTCATGTCCACATTTTTCATATCTTCTCAGTATCCCTTTATGGAAATAATCTTTTATGTTCTGCTCTGGCCAAAGGTCTTGGGTAAAATGAGAACACAAAACTGAAAGAAACAATAAAAACACATTACTTCGATTGCTAGACTCAGATAAATATAATTTACAAATCTAACCTATAAAGTTATACAAACTACCTAAGCAAGATGACACAGCAAAATATCGCGAGCTGTAATTTCTTCCTGGACACGTAAATGTAACAAAAACATACTGCCCAAAATACATCTGTAAAAAATTTATAAGTCAGTTAAGTGTATGAAGGGCCCCAGGCGAGCACAATGCAAAGAGTCACATAGAAGATAAAGAAAAGCCTGTTACTTATACCCAACACAGCTCTTCCTGCTCTCCAGTATAACATTATGCCTTTAAAAGTAAATTCCCCATCAGATGCAGTGGCTCATGGCCGTAATCCCAGCACTTTGGGAGGCTGACACGGGTGGATCATGAAAAATTCGCCCCCATGACCCAAACATGTTCCACCAGGTCCCACATCCAACACTGAGAATTTCTATTGCAGCATGAGGTTTGGATAACATGGACATCCAAACCATATTATAGACCAACTAGGCTTCACAGAAACACACAAAACTCTCCAGTCAAAACCAAGATAATACACCATATTCCTATTTGCATCTGGTGTATTCTGTTAGGACACATACCAAGTTTTGTTAAATTAAAAATACTGACTGTGTGCCATGGCTCTTGGCTATAATCCTAACACTTTGGGAGATTGATTGGGGCCAAAAGTTTGAGACCAGCCTGGGCAACATAGTGAGATCCTAACACTACAAACAAGCAATTAGCCAGACATGGTAGTGCATATCTACAGTCCTAGCTACTCAAAATATTGAGGTGAAGGGGATCACTTGAGCCCCGGAGGCTGAGGCTACAGTGAGCCACAATTCTGCCACTGCACTGCAGCCTGGGTGACAGTAAGCTTTGTCTCAAAACAACAACAACCAATTATTTTAAAAACACTACATACACTGTGTTTTCTAACAAAAACTGAATGAAACTAGGAATTAAAAGCAAAAGTCAAACTGGAAATTTCAAAACTACGTGAAAATGAAACACACTCTACAACATATTCTTGCTCAGGGGGCAAACATTTCATTTTTCAAAGATGTCAATACAACCTACAGTTAAAACCTACAGTAACATGGCCAGGCGTGGTGACTAATGCCTGTAATCCCAGCACTTTGGGAGGCTGGGGTGGTGGATCACGAGGTCAGGAGATTGAGACCATCTGGCTAACACGGTGAAACCCCATCTTTACTAAAAATACAAAAAATTAGCCGGGCATGGTGGTGAGTGCCTGTAGTCCCAGCTACTTGGGAGGCTGAGGCAGGAGAATGGCATGAACCTAGGAGGCAGAGCTTGCAGTGAGCCAAGATTGCGTCACTGCACTCCAGCCTGGGTGACAGAGTGAGACTCTGACTCAAAAAAAAAAAAAAACCTACAGTAACATAAACGATGTAACACTGACACAAAGATAAACAGATGAAAGAACAGAATAGAGAGCTCAGAAATGAACCCTTCTGTTCATTTGATCTTTGATCTTTGTGATCAGAAGATCTTTGTGATCAGAAGATCATCTGATCTTCCACAAAGTTGCCATGCATACAAAATAGAAAGAAATAATCTCTTTTAAAAATGTTGAAAACTGAATATCAACACTGATAAAATAAAGTTGTTTATTTCCTTGAATGATACAATAATATATTTTATTTTTTTTTTTTTGAGACAGAGTCTTGCTCTGTCACCCAGGCTGGAATGCAGTGGGGCAATCTCAGCTCACTGCAAGCTCCACCTCCCGGGATCACGCCATTCTCCTGCCTCACCCTCCCGAGTAGCTGGGACTACAGGTGCCCACCACCATGCCCAGTTAATTTTTTGTATTTTTTGTAGAGACGGGGTTTCACCGTGTTAGCCAGGATGGTCTCGATCTCCTGACCTCATGACCCCCTGCCTCAGCCTCCCAAAGTGCTGAGATTACAGGCATGAGCCACCATACCCGGCCAATTACATATTTTAAATAAAATGCTTAAACATAAAAATACACAAATGGGAAAAAGCATTTGAAAGAACATACAAAATTACTAATTTGTAGAGAAATTTTTTAAAAAACACCATGACAAAATCAACTTACACCCATTAGGTGCAATGAAAATAAAACCGATGTTGATTGCTGGTGGAAAACAAAGACACAGCCATTATTTTAAAATGTTATAAATGTTCCTCATGTATAAATCTATATCCAAAATGTGTAACACAGGCCATATGCAATGTCTCAAGCCTGTAATCCTAGCAGTTTGGGAGGCTGAGGTGGGCAGATAACCTGAAGTCAGGTGAGACCAGCCTGGCCAACATGGTGAAATACCATTTCTACTAAAAATAAAAGATTAGCTTGGCGATGTGACATGCACCTGTAATCCCAGCTACTTGGGAGGCTGAGGTAGGAGAATCACTTGAACCCAGAAGGCAGAGGTTGCAGTGAGCCGAGATCGCACTACTGTACTTTAGCCTGGGCAACAGAGTGAGACTCCATCTCAAAAAAAGGAAAACAACAAAAAAACAAAATATGCAACACAAGACCTGGAAGATATAATTGAAAATCCATGTTTATTGTACCAGTATTCACAAAAGCAATCCAGATGTCTCTTGATTTATAAATAAAAATGTAACATATACATATGATGAAGTATTATTCCACCTTAGAAAAAACAATATTCTCAATTTTAAGATGAACTTTGAGAATATTATGTCACCTGAATTAATCCGGTGACAGAATTATGGATACTGTATGATTCCATGTATATGAGATATCTTAAGTAGTCAAAACCATAAAATCAGAAAGTAGAAGGTATGTCTATTAAGGCCTGGAAAGAGGGTAAAATGAGCAGTTGGTACTTAATGGTCAATGACTTTCAGTTTTACAAGGTGTAAAGTTTCTAGAAGTCTTTTGCATACAATGTGAACATATTTAACATGCCTGAAATGAACAGCTGTTTTTTTGAGACAGGGTCTCACTCTGTCACCGAAGCTGGAGTGTAGTGGTACAATTTTGACTTCCCCTCAATCTCCCAAGTAGCTGGGACCACAGCTGCACACCACTATACCTAGCTATTAATTTTTTTTTTTTTTTATAGAGAGGGGTCACCATATGTTGCCCTGGCTGATCTCAAACTGTTGGGCTCCAGGGATCCTCCAGTCTTGGCCTCCCAAAATCCTGGGATTACAAATAAGAGCCTCCACCTAGCCTGGCCCTGAAATGCACACTTCAATAGATTTAAGATGGTAAATTTTATGTTATGTGTTTTTAAGACAATTTTTTAAAAGAAAAACTGAAAAAAAAACCAAAACAGAATTATATATCTTTTTGAAAATTACTTTCAAATCGTAGAAGTGCTTCTCTCACAAAAGCAAATATATAGTCATCATTAAACACATGGTGAAAATAAGACTATCTTGATGACTAGTCACTTAGACAAGATAAAACTACCATCAAAAATCAGCTAAGAAAGAATATAGGATAAGCCATAACTAAAATTGGGGTCATATTTATAGATAAATACACATACATATGTAATCTGATTGTGATAGACATGCATAACTTATATCTTAAATTGACTTAAAATGTACAAAAAGAATTGCAAATTGTCTAAAATTGTAATACATAAGTAAACCCAAAACACCCAATAAACTAATGTTAAGAAACCTACACTGAGGCCAGGTGCAGTAGATCACATCTGTAATCCCAGCACTTTGGGAGACCAAAGCATGCAAATCCCGAGGTCAGCAGTTCCAGACCAGATTGGCCAATATGGTGAAACCTTATCTTTGCTAAAAATACAAAAATTAGCTGAGCGTGGTGGCACATGCCTGTAGTCCCAGCGTCTCAGGAGGTCAAGGCAGAAGAATCACTTGAACCCCAGAGGGGTTCAAAACTTCAAAACAACAATAAGAGAAATGTTTACTCGTAAAATCTTGTATGCAACATTGATGTATAATTTAAAAAAATTGTCAGGCCGGGCGCAGTGGCTCACGACTGTTATCTCAACACTTTGGGAGGCCAAGATGAGCAGATCACCTGAGGTCAGGAGTTCAAGACCAGCCTGGCCAATGTGGTGAAGCCCCATGTCTACTAGAAATACAAAAATTAGCTGGGGATGGTGACACATGTCTGTAATCCCAGCTACCTGGGAGACTGAGGTATGAGAATAGTTTGAACCCAGGAAGTGGAGTTCGCAGTGAGCTAAGATCACACCACTGCACTCCAGCCTGGGTAACAGAGCGTGACTCCACCTCAAAAAAAAAAAAAAATTTTTTTCTAGATAATTGCAATATTTAACTATTAGTATGTACTCACTAAATGCAAATATTCTGAATCATTGGCATGCACTGTGTGGCAGTAAAATTTCAGAGAATATACAGTATAATTATGAATAGAAGATTCTGGCCGGGCGCGGTGGCTCAAGCCTGTAATCCCAGCACTTTGGGAGGCCGAGACGGGCGGATCACGAGGTCAGGAGATCGAGACCATCCTGGCTAACACGGTGAAACCCCGTCTCTACTAAAAAATACAAAAAACTAGCCGGGCGAGGTGGCGGGCGCCTGTAGTCCCAGCTACTCGGGAGGCTGAGGCAGGAGAATGGTCTAAACCCGGGAGGCGGAGCTTGCAGTGAGTTGAGATCCGGCCACTGCACCCCAGCCTGGGCGACAGAGCAAGACTCTGTCTCAAAAAAAAAAAAAAAAAAAGAAGATTCTAATGAGAAAATAAATTAGCATTTAAAAGAAACTAGTTACTTTTAATGTTTTCAATATATGGTATTCTTACACAAATTGAAACTGCTGTAATCCAACTTTAGAAACAAAGAGTAGCTTACATTGTTAAATAAAAAAATATATATTTTCCAGAATAGTGTTAGACCCTCTGATATGTACAACAAGTATTAGGAAATAAACTATTTTATTATGGAGATATAGGCTGAAAAAAGTAGATGAACATCCTATAATTCCTTTTTGCCTGCAGAAAACTTAAATTTATGAATAACTATTTTAGTAACTATGGGTGCCTACTAATTATACAATTTACTTCAGGCATACCATGCAAATTCTAGCATATTGCCTTAAATATCTGAATCTAAAATTACAAACAAATCTGAAAGAGAAAATAGAAAGTAAAAACTTATAGGGAGAGTGACATCAGTGAGATGAAAAGATTAAAAGTGCCATATTTTCATATTCCCTTACGGCAAAACAATGTCAGCCATCTCTGACAAAAATACTTTTATGAGAGAACCAGGATTATGACTCACACCTGTAATGACAGCTCCATGGTACATTAAGGTTGGAGAACTGCTTCAGGTCAGGATTTTGAGACCAGCCTGGGTCTCAAAGACCAGATCAAAGATGTAGCAAGACGCCATCTCCAAAATAAGTGCCGCTAAGGGAGATTTGAGAGCCAGGGAGGGAGTTGTGAAACGCTGTTAAAGCTTAAGATTGAGAAGTGTTCTATTCAGAAGGCAGGCTCTCATTCAGGTGGGAAACTACAGGACCCTTGTTCTTGGCTACAGACCAGAATAGGGTTCACCCAACTTAGTCCCACTGAGAATTCTGAACTTACTCTATAACCACCCCAAACTCCCAGCCACAGTCTGGCAGAGGTCCTTCCATTCCAGAGACCTAGAAGAAGACATCCATTTACAGTAATGTAGGCAGGCCTGCAGACCTTGGCCTTTACTGGGGTTCCTGAAGTGGTTCCTGACTCAGTTTCAGTTACTTGAGCCACAGTTTATGGTCAGTTCTGCCTACAAAGAAACCCACGCAACTGGGCTAGAAGGCGTGCCTCATGCCTGTAATTCCAGTACTTTCAGAGGCCAAGGCCGGCAGATCATCTGAGGTCAGGAGTTTGAGACCAGCCTTGCCAACATGGTGAAACCCGGTCTCTACCAAAAAAATACAAAAAATTAGCTGGGTGTTGTGGCGAGTACCAGTAATCCCAGCTACACAGCAGGCTGAGGCAGGAGAACCGCTTGAACCTGGGAGGCAAAGGTTGCAGTGAGCCGAAATCATGCCATTGGACTTTAGCCTGGGCAACAAGAGTGAAACCCAACCCCATCTTGGGGGAGAAAAAAAAAAAGAAAGAAAAGAAAAGAAAAGAATCCATTGCAATTGAAGAAAAATAAGTAAAAGTTGCTGTTTGTGGATCATACCTCTTATATTTAAAAAACCATAAACAGTACATTAAAACCTATCTAAACTAACAAATACACTGAATAAATTAGCAAAATATAAAATTAACACACAAGTGTATGTATGGTTTCATATGCTTAAAACAAACTATCTGATAAAATAGAGGAAGAAAAAATCTTATTTAATATAGCATTAAATAATAAATTTCTGAGAAAAAAATTAACCAAGGTAAGAAAATGTTTACAACAAAAAAAGAAAAAATGAGAAGGTCCAAATACATTTTAAAATATTTTATGTCTAGAGATTGAAAGAATAAATCTTATTAAAGTGTCATATTATCCAAAGTGATCTATAGATTTTATAAACGTCCTGTCAAAATTGCAGTGGTTTTTTTTTTACAGTAATGGAAAACACAATTCTAAAATTTACATCAAACTAAAATAAACTCTGAATAGCCAAAACAATCTTGAAAAAAAAGAACAAAGCAGAAGAATATCATCTTATAATTTCAAACTATATTTTAAAACTATGTAGTAATAAAAATAGAAAGGACTAAGCAGGAAAAAAAAAATTTTTTTTCAACAGAAATGACTACTTTCACACATTTCAGACCTGATGCAAAAAGAGAAATAATTCTCAAAATCATGCAGATATGTATATGTCCCCAAAACAATGAAAAAGCAGTCAGATTGTGCAGTTTTTTACATGCCATGAAGAGGACTTTGGCTCTCACTGTGAACCTGAAGGGAGCTCACTGAAAGAAAAGTAGAATTTTTACAGAATTTAAAAGCATAAGCAGAAGATGCCCCTTTATAAGAGCAAAATTTTAAAAAAGAATCAAAAAAAAAAAAAAAAAAACAAAAAAAAAACAAAAAGAAAAAACCCCAGCTGACCAGGAACTATTTCCTTTGGAACACAGCTTCCCAAATCACACTTTAAGGACTGGCCTTCTCTTTGACCTGGGGACCTCTTATCTGTGTCTGTTGTATTCATTTTCACTTACACCTACCTGAGGGGTTGGCTACCATCTCATGTTTCTTCATAGTCAAAGGTTTTTCTCCTTGCTCCAGACAGGTGATGAGGTCTGGCTTAGAGACCACAATACCTGTTTTATTAAAAACAAATAACATGAATCTTGCTCATATTCTCCACTTGCAAGCTAGTAATGTGCTCAGCAAAGACAATGTAATAAAATATTCTAGTAAATTAATACCAAAATACAAATTATAACAGAAATTTCTAAATATTTAGAAAATACTTTCAATTTGCCGGGTGCAGTGGCTCACGCCTGTAATCCCAGCACTTTGGGAGGCCGAGGCGGGTGAATCACGAGGTCAGGAGTTCGAGACCAGCCTGGCCAGCATGGTGAAACCCCATCTCTACTAAAACTACAAAAATTAGCTGAGCATGGTGATGTGCATCTGTAGTCCCAGATATTCGGGAGGCTGAGGCAGAACTGCTTGAACTTGGGAGGTGGATGTTGCAGTAACCTGAGATCACACCACTGCACTCCAGCCTGGGTGACAGAGCAAGACTCTGTCTCAAAAAAAAAAAAACAAAAAAAAAACAAAAAGAAAGAAAGAAAATAACTTTCAATTTGTAGGTTTCTTAATTGTCCTGCCTGGCACTACTGAATCAAAAATTGGTGGTGGTAATTAGGTTTTCAGGTGGAAGCTACAATATTTTATGCCACTAAATTTCTGGAATTACCACCAATTTGGAGTGAAGATTACAGCTCACCTCAGAAATAGGGAAAGGTTGGATTAAGATGAAACATCTTGAAGAAATTTTTTTTCTTTTTTTTCTTTTTTTTTTTTTTTTTTTTTTTTTTTTTTTTTTTGAGACGGAGTCTCGCTCTGCCGCCCAGGCTGGAGTGCAGTGGCCGGATCTCAGCTCACTGCAAGCTCCGCCTCCCGGGTTCAAGCCATTCTCCTGCCTCAGCCGCCCAAGTAGCTGGGACTACAGGCGCCCGCCACCTCGACCGGCTAGTTTTTTGTATTTTTTAGTAGAGACGGGGTTTCACTGTGTTAGCCAGGATGGTCTCGATCTCCTGACCTCGTGATCCGCCCGTCTCGGCCTCCCAAAGTGCTGGGATTACAGGCTTGAGCCACCGCGCCCGGCCTTCTTTTTTTTCCTCAAGACGAAATCTTGCTCTGTTGCCCAGGCTGGAGTGCAATGGCATGATTTCAACTCACTGCAACCTCTGCCTTCTGGGTTCAAGCTATTCTCCTGCCTCACCCTCCTGAGTAGCTGGGATTATAGCCACGTGCCACCATGCCTGGCTAATTTCTTCTACTTTGAGTAGAGATGGGGTTTCACCATGTTGGCCAGGCTGATCTTGAACTCCTGGCCTCAGGTAATCACCTCACCTCAGCCTCCCAAAGTGCTGGGATTACAGGCAAGAGGCACCGAAGAGTTTCTCTTTTCTAAATGACCGAATTCTGAAGATTTTCTTGAAAAAGTGGATCTGAAACTCTTCTATAAAAGAATAAATTACTAAAAAAATTCTACAAAAAAGAGAAATAAAACCTTTTGTGTATATTATGAATAATGTATTAAAGTTTTTCTCACCAAGGAAGACCAGGTTTCTGTAGTTCTCTAACATCACATTCCTATATAAATTCCGCTGTGCAGTGTCCAGGCAATGCCACTCCTCCAGAGAGAATTCTATGGCCACGTCTCTAAACTGCAATGGCCCCTGAAACACACACACATACGTTTTTACCAAGTGGTCATGCGTGGAATTTTTAATTTGACTTAAGGTGAAATGAGAGAGTAAACACAAATGGTTCTGACTTATAGGACTAAAATTATCCAATAAAATAACTTTCAAAACAGAAATATTATCTAATGTATTCTCTGAGAAAAAGAACAGCATGAGATCCACAACATCAGTTCATATATTTTTCTAGATAGTAAAGTGTAAAATTAAGGAACACAAACATGTACATTTTTGAGTGCTGTGTTTACACCATACGGAATGAGTTGTGAATATTCAGATGAAAAAGATGCCGGGCGCGGTGGCTCAAGCCTGTAATCCCAGCACTTTGGGAGGCCGAGACGGGCGGATCACGAGGTCAGGAGATCGAGACCATCCTGAACACGGTGAAACCCCGTCTCTACTAAAAAATACAAAAAAACTAGTCGGGCGAGGTGGCGGGCGCCTGTAGTCCCAGCTACTCGGGAGGCTGAGGCAGGAGAATGGCGTAAACCCGGGAGGCGGAGCTTGCAGTGAGCTGAGATCCGGCCACTGCACTCCAGCCTGGGCGACAGAGCCAGACTCCATCTCAAAAAAAAAAAAAAAAAAAAAAGAAAAAGATATGTTGAGTTAGAAGGCACCTTTCAAATTTAAATATATACAATACGTTGAAGACCTTATTGTGCAGGGGTTTTTTCCCAGAAGATCTGGAATGAAGTCTGATTTTTCGAATTTCTAACAAGCTCACCAATAATGTCAATGTTTTTGGCCCAAGAAGGATATTTTGTCAAACATCCAGTCAGTGGAATAGCCTGTGTTTTTCTCAGTTTTTCTGGCCTGTAAACAAAGATAAGAGCCTGCATTTTCCAAAGAAAAATATATAGACAAAATTAAGAAGAAAGGACAACTGCCAGATTAAATGTGATGGTTTACTCACATGAGCTGCATAAAGATACTTAATAATAAAGAGAAAAATAATCAGCTATATAGTGAAAACAATCTGTCAGAGCCATTTAAGCAAGTGGATCATTAACCATTAACTGCACTAGGAGAAATTTTTATGATGTGCTAATGCACATAGAAGAACACAGCATCACTGTTGAAATATTCGTCTTTCAAAAAAGTAAATAAAATCTGATTTAATCATAAAGAATCATCAGTTTTACGCAAACCTCAAAAGACAGATAACTCCTATGTTTGGACACATCTATTTATTGTACCAAGCATATGATGCATAATTCAATTATTTATCCAGTTGCTTGTCTAGACTAAAAGTTTCTGGATTGTAGGAACCAAGACTGCTTAATAGTTTTTTTTTAATGGTCCTATAAAATGGGAGCAACTAGTTTATCCATTTGGGTCTCCAGATCTTTTCCTTCTTTATCATCCAAGTACCAGAAAACTGGAGAAACTCTCATCTGGGTACCAACCAACGAGGGGATGAACAAACACAGGATGACTCATTTCTCTTACACTGAGACAGAAGGAGAATTAGCCACTCTTGTCAGCCTAACACAATTCTGCTCTGAACATCCTCAAATGCCTCAAAGACACCTACGTGATTTTGAGGGAATTTCCAGTGACCCTGGGCTGATGGCCCAATGATAAGCCAGGCTGGAGAGACTCAAGCTGAAGACCAATGCGACAGAATAGAGAGCCCAGAAATAATGGCACCCTCCTGCAACCATCAGATTTTTGACAAAGCTGACAAGAGAAATGTGGGAAGAATTATCTCTTTAATAAATGGTGCTGGAATAACTACCTAGCACTATGTAGAAGACAGAAACTAGGTCCCTTCATTACAGCATATACAAAAATCAACTCAAGATAAATTAAACACTTAAATGTAAAATTATAAGAAACACTGCATGACAACCTAGGAAATACCATTCTAGACATAGAAACTGGCAAAGACTTCATGATGAAGCTACCAAAAGCAACTGCAACAAAAGCAAAAATTGACAAATGGGACCTATTTAAACTAAAGAGCTTCACAGCAAATAAACTATCAACAGAGTAAACAGACAACCTACAGAAGAAAGAAAATATTTGCAAACTTTGCCTCTGACAAACGTCTCATATCCAGAATTTATTAGAAACTTAAACAAATTTAAAAGAAAAAAACAACCAACCTCATTAAAAAGTAGGCAAAAAAGATGAACAGATGCTTTTCAAAAGAAGACATACATGTGGCTAACAAGCATATGAAAAAAATGCTCATCTGTAATGATTAGAGAAATTAAAAGAAAAACCATAATGAGATACCACCTCACACCAGTCAGAATGGCTATTTTTAAAAAGTCAAAAAATAACAGATGCTGGCAAGGTTGCAGAGAAAACGGAATGTTTATACTCGGCTGGTGGGAGTGTAAATTAGTTCAACAACTGTAAAAAGCAGTGTGGTGATTCCTCACAGAACTAAAAACAGAATTATCATTTGACCCAGGAATCTCATAATTGGGTATATAGCCAAAGAAATATAAATTATTATATTATAAAGACACATCCACATGCATGTTCAGTGCAGCACTATTCACAATAGCAAAGACATGGACAGGCCCTAAATGCCTATCAGTGGTAGACTGGATAAAGAAAATATGGTATGGTCAGATGCGGTGGCTCATGCCTGTAATCCCGGCGCTTTGGGAGGCCGAGGCAGGCGGACTGCCTGAGCTTTGAAGTTTCAGACCAGTCTGAGAAAACAATGCAAAATCCTGTCTCCACGGAAAATACAAAAAGAAAAATTGGCAAGGTGTGGTAATGCCCATGTGTAGCCCCAAGAAGAGGATGAGGCAGGAGAGAATTGCTTGAGCCTGGGAGGTTGAGGCTAAAGTAAGCCAATATCATGCGATGGCACTCTAGCCTGGGCAATAAGGGAGACCATGTCTTCAAAAATAAAATAAATACAAAATATGGTACATAAATATCATGGAATACTTTGTGGCCACTAAAAAATAAAATAATGTTGTTTTCTATAACATCAATGAAGCTGGAGACCATTATTCTTAGAAAACAAATGCAGAGGCTTGGTGCAGTGGCTCAAGCCTGTAATCCCAGCACTTTGGGAGTCAAATGTCGGTTGATCACTTGAAGTCAGCAGTTTGAGACCAGCCTTCCCAACATGGAGAAACCCTGTCTCCACTAACAATACAGAATTAGCTGGGCGTGGTGGCACGCACCTGTAATCCCAGCTACTCAGGAGGCTGAGGCAGGACAATCATGTGAAACTGGGAGATATAGGTTGCAGTGAGCCTGGATCACACCACTGCACTCCAGCCTGGGCAACAAGAGTGAAACTGTCTTCAACAAAAAAAAAAAAAAAAAGAAAGAAAGAAAAAGAAAATAATGCAGAAACAGAAAACCAAATGCATGTTATTATTTATAAGTAACAGCTACATAATAAGAACATATGAACACAAAGAGAACAACAGATGCTGTGGCCTAGTTGAGGGTAGAGGGTGGAAGACTAGGAGGATCAGAAAACATACCTGTTTTGTGCTATGCTTAATACCTCAGTGACAAAATAAGCTGTGCACAAAACCCCCATGTACCAAAACAAACCCAAGGGTACCCCGAAACAAAAATAAAAACTAAAAGAAAAAATTAAATCCCTGGGTGGGAGAGAGTGCAATGTGGGTGAGAGGACTGATTTTTGCTACAGACAGTAGTCCCAATGCAGCTGTACTCTGATTTATTACTGAGTGCATGCAAACGTATGAGATTATGAACAGCTGGTCCAAAATGCTAGGTTGGTGGAGAAAACAGGTTGCTGCTGCAGATTCAGTAGCTGGGGGTGGGGATATGTCAGGAGACTTGTAGAGACTTGTGGGTTCTTAGCAAGAAACACTAGGATCAAAAACGCCATGGTGAACTTCCTGAGGGTGGTGCTTACGCCTCAGTGGAGTGTGGCCATGTCAATGTCTAGTGTGTGTGTGTTTGTGAGTGGGTGAGAATCCTGTGGTGGCAGCTGTGGGAAAATGGGGTCTGTCATCAGAGCTCCTTTCTTCTAAGTTTTCAGTCCTCTGTCACCCTGGGAGAATACCTGGAATCACAGAACAATGGGCAGTGTGACAGCCTGTGTAGTGGACAACAGAGCTCCCATTCCCAAACACCTAGAGTTTTATTCCAGGCCAGGCCTCTGTGATATCTTTTTTCTGGCACCAAATTTGTAGAGTTTGCTGAACATCAAACAATTCTCCAACACCAACTCATTGTCTAACACTTGAATTCTGACACCACCCAGCGTCAACACAGACCCTGATTCAGGGCTCGGTCCCGCAACACTGTCCTCACTGCAGATGCCAATCACAAACCCCATGGGCTTATCTACGCTTCTGAGCTACTGTTTAAAAACTGGGGAGTCCCATAACCTCCCTGAAGTTCGATAATTTGGTAGAGCTACTCACAGAGCTCAGCAAAACACTGTAGTTAGGTTTACCAGTTTCATATGTGAGATGCAGCCCAGGAAAAGCCAAATGGAAGAAAAGCATAGAACAAAGAAAAGAGATGGGGAAAGATGAAACACATAGATAATCCTGGAAAGTATTTGTGATTAATAAAATTCTCCATCCTTTGTGTGCTCCAGGAACAGTTTATGGAAAGAAACACTCTTCCCATTATGACTTAGATGGTGCTCTCTTTTCTTACTTATCACACAGCCAGACACACACACTGCACATTTTCTCCTTTTTCTCATTAAAAAAATCAGCTGAATTTGTCTTCCATGCTCAAAATAAAATATTTCTTCACTTTGTCACCCAGACTGAAGTGCAGTTTTGCGATCTCGGCTAACCACAACCTTTACCTCCCAGGTTCAAGCGAATCTCCTCCTGCCTTAGTCTTATGGGAAGCTGGGATTACACGCATGCACCACCATACCTGAATCTTTTATTTTTATTTTTATTTATTTATTTATTTATTGGTCTCGAATTCCCGACCTCAGGTGATCTGCCCGCCTCAGCCTCCCAATAATTTTTGTATTTTAGTAGAGACAGGATTTCACCATGTTGGCCAGGCTGGTCTCAAACACCTGACCTCAGGTCCACCTGCCTCAGCCTCCCAAAGTGCTGGGATTACAGGTGTGAGCCACCACACTTAGCCTAAAATAAAATAATCCTTAGTCAAACTTTTCTTAAGCTTATCTCCCTCCTTCGGGCTCCTGAACTTTGTGCTACCCTCAGTCTGAGTCAACATACAACCCCATTTTACGTCCCTCCTAAGAATACGCTGATTTCAGGGTAAGACATTTTCTGATCTAAAATCTGACTTTTTCACTCTCCATTTGCCATTCCCTTCACACCTCCTTTCTAATCTTGTTTGCTCCTCCCTAAAAAAGAAAGCCCTTTTCTGCCGACATCTTTGCAAGCCATAAAGATCTTATACTTAGTCGGTACTTTCTGCTGTTGCAATAATTTTTTGGAATTCATTTTTTTTACATAAATCTAATGTTTTTTATTTTACAAAGTGTAGAAAGTGCCGCAAAACATAAAAACTTCATCATCAGTAAGACCCTCTCAGTTTCCTTTCATCTTAATCTCAACTGCAACTGCCTGTGGATCCCCAGCTTTCTAGGGCTCTGTAGCTTCTCTCAGGATAAAGGCTCCTTACATGGCTGGGATGAGCAGGCTGGGAAATCTGCAGGGGAGGCTCCTCAGAAAAAAACTGAGTCTTTAATAACATCCTGTTGCAGGCTTAATATTAGCCTTAGCTTGGAGTTTTTAGGTTCAAGCTTTAATTTCCATATCAGTTATTCACTTGGTTTTTGAAACTAAGTGTTTGAAAAATCCAGGGAAATTACTCAAACAGTTTACATAAGAGAAGGAAATTTTAAGGTGCTTACTTTTTTTTTTTTTAAAGACAGAGTCTTCCTCTGTCGCCAGGCTGGAGTGCAGTGGCAGGATCTCAGCTCACTGCGAACTCCACCTTCCGGGTTCAAGCGATTCTCTCACTCCTGCCTCTCGAGAAGCTGGGATTATAGACATTTGTCATCACACCCAACTAATTTTTGCATTTTTAGTAGACATGGGGTTTCCCCATTTGGGCCAGGCTGATCTTCAAGTCCTGACCTCAAGTGATCCGCCTGCCTCGGCCTCCCAAAGAGCTGGGATTACAGGCGTGAACGATCGCACCCGGCCCCATAATTTTTTAATAGCAGAAAACAGAGACTGTGAACCCCACGGACCAAAGCTCTTCCCTCCCCAGCTCTTCCCTGACCCGCACCCCGAGTCAGGATTCTCCCTTGACGACCCTCCGGTGGTCCCTGCACATTCTGGGAGAGATGGGGCGCTGCGGGTGCAGAGCAGCCCACAGAGCGCTCCAGGCCAGAGCACGGTCACTGCGCAGGGAAGAGACAGGACGCCCGTGGGCCCGGCTGTCAGCGTAGCCGCCATCTTATGGTTGAACGGGACTGAGGCCGAGCTGGGCAAGGAGAACTTGGGGCGCAGATTGTGGAGCTGACTGCCCGGAGGCCTGAGTCCCGCCACAGCTACTTCTCACCGGTTCCAACCAGCGCGTCCCCCTCTCTCGGGATGTCGGACCGGCACTCTCACCATTTCTAAGCTTCCAGGGGGTCCCGGCGTCTTAGCTGTGAATCTCCCAATACCTGCAGGACACAGGGCCACAGAGGCTGGGCCTCTAGGAGCAGAAGACACACAGCAGTGAAGAAGACACCCGGACTTCCGGCTGCAGCGAGAGACAAAGGCCCCGCCAAACCCGGAAGCCTTACGGTTCACTCTGGCTGCGTGCCTGATTGGACGGTTTCCAGCCCAGCGTCCCTGATTGGATAATGCTTAAGGCCTCGCCCCCTCAGGCCCTGAGTGACATAAGGTGTGATCAGACGCTGGGCTGAGTGAACACAGAGCGACAGCCTAAGCAGCAGCCTTTTCAAACAGGGCTTCCTCCCTGAGCTGAGCCACGCCCACTCTAGAGCGTGGGAAAATTTTATCTTTTTTTTAATCTCTCTCTTGTTGAATGTGTTCAAAAGGTGACCGGAAGTAATTTGCTGTCATATTAATAATACATAAAATTTTTGTTCAACAGAAAATCAACTTTTACTTTGGTAATAGTATATTATCTATTAAAGCTAATTTTAATAAAACCTTATAAATAAATCAAATTTGTCATTTTTGACCACTCCAGATTTACGTATTTTGTAATATCTTGTAATTTTTTATTTATATTTTAATTTTATCCACATTCTTTTTATTTTTTCAATTTGAAACAACCTTTAAGTAATTTCAAACTGCTGTAGGAGATAGAAATCATTTAGGGGCAGGCACGGATGGCTCACGCTGGTAATCCCAACACTTTGGGAGGCCAAGGTGAGTGGATCACTTGAGGTCAGGAGTTCAAGACTAGCCTAGCCAACATGGTGAAACCCCGTCTATACTAATAATATAAAAAGTTACCCATTTGTTGTGGTGCACATCTGTAGTCCCAGCTACTCCGGAGGCCAAGTCAGGAGAATCGCTTGAAGCCAGGAGGCGGAGGTTGTGTAACAGCCCAAGGGGTTCACCTTGCCCTTTGCCTAGACACAGCCGATTCATCAAGACAGGGGGATTTGTGGAGGACGGATGAATCTGTGCACAGACAGGTGTCTGACTCTGGAGTCGTGGCTGTTGCTTCCCTCTCTGGTGGTGAATCCTCCATAGCCTGGTAAGGATAAATATATATCTTTTCCCGTCTACTCTTCTTATTGCAATTTGCTTATTATATCAATCTGCTTATATTTATTTTCTTACTATGTCATTTGCTTATTATGTTATTAGTCTATAATGTCTGCATTGCCATTTACGTGGGATAAAGGTTGTTTACCCTTAAAGGTATTGTGTGTGTGTCTTTTCTTCTCCCCTCAACATTGCCAGCAGAGAACATTTTTGGCGTCACAAATAGGATTTGGAAACAAAAGTGTGCCCCTTTTTGACCAGAAGGACAGGGCTGGAGGCTCAGGGATTTCCCATATCCCGGGATGGGAACTCCCCCAGTTCTCCCTCTTGTTGAGTAAATGGTCCAGGGGAACTGGTCTTTGTGAGAATTGGGAATCTAAATTAGTGCAATTTAAACCTTTGACTGTGCGTGAAGTGCTGCAGGGGATTCTGGTCAGCAAGGGAGATGCTGAGGGGACATCCCAAAGTGGATGGTGTTTGCTTGCTGCTTATAAATTAATTTATCGAGATAGGGTCTGGTTGCTACAAGAGAAATGTAAGCTGAAAAAGGAAAATGCTAATCTGACTTCCAGACTGGCCCTGGCCCAATGCCAGTCAATGTCTTGACTGATCAAGCTCAAAGCTATCAGCCTATTGCTGAAAAAAGCAGCTGTCCAGAGGGCCTGGTCAGGGTAAAACTGAAGAACTAGCCAACCGGGGCTTGAAGCGGGTAAAAACCCAGCTCCTATCTCAAAAATGGGAAATTAACCCTAGTAAAATTCAAGGACCTGCACAAAGTATAAAATCCCTTGGTGTTTTATGGAATGCAAAGAAATAGTCCATTTTACCAAAAGCTAGAGCTAAAATACTAGAATTTGCAAACCCCACCACTAAGAAGGAGGCCCAGAAATGTACTGTCTTGTTTGGATTCTGGAGACATCATATTCCCCACTTAGGTAACATTTTACAACCTCTGCATGCAGTCGCTAGAAAACGCTATGACTTTCACTGGGGAGAGAAAGACAGCATGGCATTGGAACAAGCTAAACAAACAGTGCAACTGGCCCTGGATCTATGGCCCATACGGGATGGGCCAGTAGAACTCCAAGTAACTGTCCTAGATCAACATGCTAATTGGAGCTTTGGGCAGAAACAAGATGGGAAGAGGGTACTTTTCGGGTTTTGGACTCAGAAACTGCCAGAGGCCGGAAAAGCTTATAACCCTTTCAAGAAGCAATTGTTAGCTTGCTATTGGGCTTTGCTCGAAATGGAACACCTTTGCTTCAACCATGATGTTTTTATGAGGCCTGAAATTGCTATTATGACCTGAGACATGAGTTCCCCCAAAACCCACCAGATAGGCCACACTCAAGAAAGTAGCACCGTAAAACAGAAATGGTACATACAAAACCAGGCTAAGCCAAAACCAAAGGGAGTATTACTTTTACATGAGGATGGACAAAACTTGACAGCACAGGAAACACTGAATAAGTCCTGCAGATACAGAGGGAAACACCACCCCGTGTTGCCCGTCAAATGGGGCAAATCCTTTGAAGAACTAAGCCCAGAGGATCAGAAATATGCTTGGTTTCCTGATGGATCCACCAAATACATTGGTGGGACCCGATGCTGGAAGGCTGTGGCTTATAATCCTCTTAAAAACATAAGCGTTTCTGATGAAGGAAGGGGTGGGAGCAGCCAGTTAGCTGAACTAGTAGCCATCCTCTGAGCTATTCAGGAGGAGACCAGAGGGATTTGTCACTTGTATACCAACTCTTGATCAGTAGCAAATGGTCTTACCACCTGGGTGCCCCACTGGCAACGAAATAAATGGCTAATTGGGAATAAAGAGGTTTGGCGAGAACAATACTGGTAAGGTATCTGAATCCTGGTGCACACTACCATTATCACTGTGTTCCATGTTTGGTTTTGTTGTTGTTGTTGTTTTTTTCTAGCCCTGAGATTGCAGTGCAATCTCAGCTCACTGCAACCTCTGCCTCCCACGTTCATGAGATTCTCCTGCCTCACTCTACCAAGTAGCTGGGATTACAGGCATGGGCCGCCATGCCCAGCTCATTTTTTTTTTAAGACTCAGTCTCACTCTGTTGCTAGGCTGGAGTACAGTGGCGCGATTCGGGCTCACCACAACGTCCACGTCCCAGGTTCAAGTGATTCTCCTGACTCAGCCTCGCGAGTAGCTGGGACTACGGGTTCGCACTGCCATGCCCAGCTCATTTTTGTATTTTTTGTGGAGACAGGGTTTCATCATGTTGGCCAGGATGATCTCGATCTCTTGACCTTGTGATCCACCCAGCTCAGCCTCCCAAAGTGCTGGGATTACAGGCATGAGCCACTGCACCCGACCCTGTTTTCCATGTTGATGCTCAGGCATCTCTGCTTTTTCTTGACAGACTATTTAATCAGCAGGAAGATCAACAGGTCAAAATTTCCACCCTAACTGCAAACTTGAATGCAGGTAAATGGATTGCAACATGTTCAAGCCTTGCAATGAGAGGCATTCTAGTGTATGGTGGTATAATTGATAGCGATTACCAGGGAGAGTTAAAGGTCATTTTACACAATACCACTCCAGATTCTTTTGCTATAAAACCACAGATGCTGGTTGCTCAATTGTTAGTGGTACCTTGTCCACAATCAACCCCTGAGGAAATCTCTGCCCAACAGAGTCTACATGCAGAACTGGGGGTTTCAGCTCCCCTCGTTGCAGGTAGCTTAAATCCTGGAGTCAAAATATGGGTACAGTATCCATCAGATCCCGATCCTAAGGCTGGTGACCTTGTAGCTATGAAAACAGAAAATGAAGGCACAGTACCATTTCCTAAAGATGAAAAACAATATCATGTTCCCCTCCATTTTTGTTATTACAGGGAATAACCTATCTACTAGTGGTCAGCACCTGTGTCTTTGTGTCTGAGGCCAAGAATAAATTCATCACCTGGGTAGCCACTGCTGCAACAGAAGCCAACCGCAATCACTGTTGGCTGTAAGTTGAGTTGCCAGAGGCCGCCAAAAATGGGCAAACTTGGAGAATCATCCCTGACAGTATTTCTGAATTGCTCTGTTGTTACCAATGGGGCCATAACAACAACACTTGCAATCCAACCTGGACTTCCTTTGACCACACTAAGGAATCTATCTTTGCCAAGTCAGACAAAAGGTGAACTGCACCCTCACCTTGTATTGAAAGCCTTGGTATCCTGCCCAATAGTCCTGGAACCGTATATTTTGGAAACCTAATGTGCTGGTGGCCAGATTCCATACAGCCCCTGCTTTGTCTGGAGGTAGTAAATGACTCCTCTAATGTTTCTCTGTGGTTTCTCCAGTCAATTGTCAACACACACTCCAAATCAACAATATCGCGCCCAGTGAACCACAATCCCTTTTCCTATTTTAATAAGAAATTAGGGCCGGGCGCGGTGGCTCAAGCCTGTAATCCCAGCACTTTGGGAGGCCGAGATGGGCGGATCACAAGGTCAGGAGATTGAGACCATCCTGGCTAACACGGTGAAACCCCGTCTCTACTCAAAAAAAAAAGAAAATACAAAAAACTAGCCAGGCGATGTGGTGGGCGCCTGTAGTCCCAGCTACTTGGGAGGCTGAGGCAGGAGAATGGCATAAACCCCGGAGGCGGAGCTTGCAGTGAGCTGAGATCCGGCCATTGCACTCCAGCCTGGGCAACAGCCTGGGCAACAGAGCCAGACTCCGTCTCAAAAAAAAAAAAAAAAAAGAAATTAGTACACTATGATTATGGTAGCTCCACTGCTGTCCCCAGGGGGGCCCTCTGGGTATGCAGATCCTATGGGTGGTGATACCTGCTGCCGCTTTTGATGGGGAGATGTACTTGGGCGTGGCCATTAATTTCATTCACTATCCGCGATAATATTCCCCTCCCCAGTAATCTAGATGCTTACAAACATGGCTGGTTACAGATGCGCTGGCCTCCCTGGTGGTGGTACCCTATCACAGTATTCTCCCCTGCTGTCTGTACAATCCTGCTTCAGCAACAGATTAAAACATTTACCTTACATGTAGAAAAAGCTCTTAATGATAGTACTGGCCTTATGTTGTTATCAGATGAATTTGCTCAGCTGCGTACTGTTGTGTTGCAAAATCAAATGGCATTAGAGATGCTTACCAGAGCCTGTGGAGGGGTTTGGGCCTTGCTGCATACTGAATGTGGTGTGTATATACCTGGCAAGTCTTACAATATTACTCTGCTTGCAAAGCCATGTTGGGTTTAATTTTTATTAATTGTGCTTTTAATTCTCCTGTGCTTACCCTGTGTCTGTAATCTATATCAACTATGTGTTCCCTGTATATCTGTGAGGGTATTTTAATACAATTGAGTATCCAACTGAGGCCAAATGTAGTGGAAAAGTTAAATATTAAATTTGAACTCAATTGAACATGGACACAAACAATGGTCACCAAGTCTCGGAACAGGTTGTATGAGTCCCTTTAGGCGTTCATCCAGCGTTGTCTCAGAGAAATTTCTATTTCAAACTGTTTCTATACGTTAGTTATTTAAAAACAATAGCCAAGCACAAAAACAAGTTAACCTTTTTACAGGTGTGAGCCACCATGCCGGGCCTTGGATGGGGTTTTTGTGGGTGCTTTTTTGTTTTGGATGCTGTTGTTTCTTTCTGTTTGTTTTTCTTTCAGTGGTCAGGTCCCTCTTCTGTAGGGTTGCTGCAGTTTGCTGGGGGTTCACTTCAGGCCCTATTCATCTGGTTCACTCCCGTGCCTGGAGATGTCACTCAAGAAAGTTGGAAAACAGCAGAGTGTCTGCTCCCTCCTCTGTGATCTCTGCCCTCAAGAGGCACCAACCTGATGCCAGTAGGATTGCTCCTGTATAGGGTGTCTGACAAGCCCTGTTGAAGGGTCGCCAGGGGATAGCACAGGGAGCAGAACCCATTTAATGAAGCACTTTGACTGTTCCTTGGTGGAGGAGGGTGTTTTGCTGAGGAGAAACCCACTCATCTGGGTTGCCCAAATTCCTCAGAACTAGCAGGAGGAAAGGCTAAGTCTGCTGGTCCACAGGGACTGCAGCCACCCCTCCCCCTAGAGGCTCAGGCCCAGAGACATCAGAGTTCTGTCCCTGAGCCCCTGGCTGGAGTTGTTGGAGTTCCTGCAGGGAGGCCCTGCCCAGTGATGAGGGACGGGTCAGGCCTGAAGAGACATTCTGGCCACAGTCTGCCACAGCTAGTGTGTTGGGCTGTGGGGGACACCTCTTGAGACGAAGCTATCCAGTTTCCCTGGATCTAGCAGGGGAAAAGTACAGCCAGGAGCTATGGAGATGGCTGCTGCCCTTTCCCCACCCAGGGAGCTGAGCCTGTTAGGCCGTTTCGAGTCCCAGTGCTGGTTGCTGTCCCTCCCCCAAGAAGCTCAAACAGCTAAGACAGCAGCCAGCTGCAACTGTGGTACTGGTCGCCCCTCCAGTGGGAACTCCGCAGGCTTAAGCAGATTCTAGCTCATAGGCTGTTGATAATCTGCTCAACTCCAGGGTTGTGTCAGGCATAATAAGTCCCTCTTCAAAGGGTAACTTCCTTGTTCTTTGTTCTCAAAATCAACTTCCTTGTACCTTCTGCTCCTAGCTACCTGCTCTGTAAACATCTCTTCTCCCCGTCGCAATCTGTAACCCACATCTCTTCCTTATTTGGAAGAAGCCCTCCTCACTCCTAGTTATCTGCTCTATAAACAACCTTCCTGCCAGTCTCGATTTAAAACAGCCATTGAGTTACCTTAGATTGTGCCATCTGACTCCGGCCAATGGGAGCAGGACACAGAAGCAGGGACTGTGTTAGGGATAAAAACCCCTTCCCTCCCTTGTATGCTGTGCTCTCACAACAGCCAGAGACATGACTGGCACCCTTCTGCAGAAGTAAATTTGCCTTGCTGAGAAATTCCTTGTTTCATTGCTCTTTTTCTTTGCGACTCTCAGCTCTTATTTCCAACAGTTGGGACCTTAGGCTCCAGTGGCGTGGGTTCATGAGTGGAATCTTCTAATCCATGGGTTGCAAGTTTCATGGAAAAAGCACAGTTTCCCAGGATGGATAGCATGCTCACTCATGGCCTCCTTTGGCTGGGTGGGGGGGGGGGCTCCCCAGGCCCATGTGGGTGTCAGGTGGGCTGCGTACCACACTGCTCTTCCTTCCTCTCCATGGGTCACGCCAGCCACCTAGTCAGTTCTGATGAGAGAACCTAGATACCTCAGGTTGTGGTGCAGGATTGACACACTATTATGGTTCTTTTTTATGGGATGCTGCTTCTAGTCAGCCGTCTTCGCCCTGCCCCCACCAATTTTTCTTTGAAAGTCTAATATAATTCAGCTGTGAATCCACCTAGTTCTGAACTTTTTTTTTTTTTGGTTGGCAATTTTTAAAAATTATTATTTCAATCTCACTTCTTGTTATTAGTCTGTTCAGAGTTGTTGTTTTTTAATCCAGGAGGGTTGTACATTTGCAGGAATTTATTCATCTCCTTTAGGTTTTCTAATTTGTGCACATAAAGGTGTTCACAGTCACCCTGAATGATCTTTTGTATTTCTGTGGCATCGGTTGCAATATCTTCTGTTTCATTTCTAATTGAGCTTATTTGGATCTTCTCTCTTCTTGGTTAATGCTGTTAATGGTCTATCCATTTTGTTTATCTTTCCTAAGAGCCAAGTTTTCATTTCATTTATGGTTTGGATTTTTTGGTGGTGGTTGTTTCAGTTTCATTTAGTTCTGCTCTGATCTTTGTTATTTCTTTTCTTCTGCTGGGTTTGGGTTTGGCTTGTTCTTGTTTCTCTAGTTCCTTGAGTTGTTATCTTACATTGTCTACTTATGCTCTTTCAGACTTTTTTGATGGAGGCTCTTGATGCTATGAACACTCCTTTTAACACCACTTCTGCTGTATCCCAGACGTTTTGATAGGTTGTGCCATTATTATTGTTCCATTCAAAAAATTTTTAAATTCCAATCTTGATTTCATCCAATGATCATTCAGAAACAGGTTGATCTTAAATTTAATATTTAATTTAATTTCCATGGTTTTATTTAATTTCTAAAATTTAATTTCCATGTATTTGCATGGTTTTGATGGTTCATTTGGAGTTGATTTTCAATTTTATTCCACTGCAGTCTTAGAGACTAGTTGATATAATTTTGATTGCCTTAAATTTATTGCAACTTGTTTTGTGGCCTATCATATGTCTGTCTTGGAGAATGTTCCATGTGCTGATGAATAAAATGTATATTCTGCAGTTGTTGGGTAGAATGTTCTGTAAGTATTTGTCAAGTCCATTTGTTCTAGGATGTAGTTTAAGTCCACTGTGTTTTTTTGTTGTTATTGTTGACTTTCTGTCTTGATGACTTGTCTAGTGCTGTCAGTAGAGTATTGAAATTCCCCATTATTAATGTGTTGCCATTTATCTCAGTTCTTAGGTCTAGTAGTGATTGTTTTATGAATTTGGGAGCTCCAGTGTTAGGTGCATACATATTTAGGATTATGATATTTTCCTGTTGGACTAGTCCTTTTATCATTATATAATGTCCCTTTTTGTGTTTTTTATTTTTACCTGTTTTTGCTTTAAAGCCTGTTTTGTCTGATGCAAGAATGACTACCCATTTATAACTATGTTATCTTTGACAAAGTTGATGATAACGATCAATTGGGAAGTAACTTCTTATTCAATAAATGGTACTGAGATAATGGACTAGCCATATGCAGAAGTTTGAAACTGGACCTCTATCTCTCGCCATGTACAAAATTAACCTAACGTTGATTAGAGACTCAAATATAAAATCTAAAACTGTAAAGTCCCTAGAAGAAAACCTAGGAAATACCATTCTGCACATAGGTTTTGACAAAGATTTCATGATGCTGACTCTCAAAGCAACTGCAACAAATACAGAAACTCACAAACAGGACCTGATTAAACTTAAGAGCTTCTACACAGTGAAAAAAACCATCAATAAAGTAAACAGACAACCTGCAGAATCAGAGAAAATATTTGAAAACTCTGCATCTGAAAACAGTCTAATATCCAGAATCTATAAAGAAACATAAACAAATCAACAAGCAAAATATAAACAACCAATTAAAGAATGAACAAAGACATAAACAGACACGTCTCAGCTGGGCACTGTGGCTCACGCCTGTAATCCCAGCACTTTGGGAGGCTGAGGCAGACGGATCTCAAGGTCAGAAGTTTGAGACCAGCCTTGCCAACATGACAAAACCCCGTCTCTACTAAAAATACAAAAATTAGCCAGGCGCGGTGGTGGGTGCCTGGAATCCCAGCTACTCGGGAGACTGAGGCAGGAGAATCGCTTAAACCCGGAGGGTGGAGGTTGCAGTGAGCAGAGATCCTACCACTATACTCTAGTTTGGGTGACAGAGCAAGACTCCATCTGAAAACAAAAACCAGATACTTCTCAAAAGAAGACATACACAAAGCCAAAGAGCACATTTAAAAATGGTAAACATTACAATTATTAAAGAAATGCAAAAAAAACCCACAATGTGATATTGGTCAGGTTGCAGAACAAGGGGAATGTAAGTTAGTTCAGCCACTGTGGAAAGAGCAGTGTGAAGATTTCTCAAATAACTTTAAACCATTTGACACAGCCATCCTGTTACCAGGTATATACCAAAAGGGATATAAATCATTCTACTATAAAGACACATGCACACATATGTTCACTGTAGCCCTTTTGACAATAGCAAAGATATGTAATCAATCTACGTGCCCATCAACAGTTGACTGAATTAGAAAAACGTGGCGCCGGGCGCGGTGGCTCACGCCTGTAATCTCAGCACTTTGGGAGGCCGAGGCGGGCGGATCACAAGGTCAGGAGATCGAGACCATCCTGACTAACACGGTGAAACCCCGTCTCTACTAAAAATACAAAAAATTAGCCGGGCGCGGTGGCCCCAGCTACCCGGGAGGCTGAGGCAGGAGAATGGCATGAACCCGGGAGGCGGAGCTTGCAGTGAGCCGAGATGGCGCCACTGAACTCCAGCCTGGGCGACAGAGCAAGACTCCGTCTCAAAAAAAAAAAAAAAAAAAAAAAAAGAAAGAAAAACGTGGCGCATGTACACCATGGAATACAAGTCAGACATAAAACAGAGTAAAATTACGTCCTTTGCAGCAACATGGATACAGCTGGAGGCCATTATTATAAGCAAATTAATGCAGGAACAGAAAACAAAATACTGAATATTCTCACTTATAAATTGAAGCTAAACATTGAGTACACATGACTCAAAGAGGAAAACAATAAACACCAGGGTCTATGTGAGAGTAGAGGGTGTGAGCAGGGTGAGGATCAAAAATCCAGCTATCTGCCAGGCACGGTGGCTCACGCCTGTAATCCCAGCACTTGGGAAGGCTGAGGCGGGCGGATCACCTGAGGTCAGGAGTTGGACACCAGCCTGGCCACCATGGTAAAACCTTGTCTCAAAATACAAAAATTGGGCCAGGCGCGGTGGCTCATGCCTATATTCCCAGCACTTTGGGAGCCTGAGGCAGGCAGATCACAAGGTCAGGAGTTCGAGACCATCCTGGTTAATATGGTGAAACTTGGTCTCTATTAAAAATACAAAAATTAGCCGAGCATGGTGGCATGAACCTGTAATCCCAGCTACTCAGGAGGCTATGGCAGGAGAATCACTTGAACCTGGGATGCAGAGAGGTTGCAGTGAGCCAAGATGAGGCCACTGCACCCCAGCCTGGGCAACAAGAGCAAAACTCCATAAAAAAACAAATAAATAAATCTACCTATCAAGCACCATGCTGACTATCTGGCTGATGAAATAATGTGTACACTAAACCCCAGTGACATGCAATTTACCCATTTCACAAACCTGCACATGCACCCTTGATCCTAACATAGAAGTTGGAAGAAAACAGCACAAATAAAATAAAATTCAGAAATTGAGTAGATGGAACAACGATGATTTTTAAAAAGAGCTTTTTTGGCTTTCAAAAATATGGATGTTAATAGATGTTCTGGATCTTCAGCCTCGTCTTGGACCATGAAGAATGGAAAACGAATGTCAGGGGTGATGGAGCAGAGATACCCCTAAATGCTTCCTGAAGCTTCCATGCTGGCCCAGGTATGCCTAACTCCCAAGTTTTTATGAAAAAAAAAAAAATTACTTAGGTGTTTTAAGTCATTATGGATAGATCTCAATTATTCATAGCTGAATAAAGGAAAATGAGCTGTTGAACTTGAACAAAAAATAAGATATTTTGCAAAATTTGCTCCAGTTACAATTTACCAATAACAATTACAGCTCTTTGCCAGGTGTGGTGGCTCCCCCCTGTAATTTTAGCATTTTGGGAAGCCGAAGTGGACAGATCACCTGAGGTCAGGAGTTTGAGACCAGCCTGGCCAACATGGTGAAACACCATCTCTACTGAAAACACAAAAATTAGTCAGGTGTGGTGGGGTGCACCTGTAATCCCAGCTACGTGGGAGGCAGAGGCAGGAGATTAGCTTGAACCTGGAAGGTGGAGGTTGCAATGAGCTGAGATCATGCCACTGCACTCCAGCCTGAGCTTGGAAAAGTGAAGTGACATCTTCTGTGATGTGTTGTAAGGAATTGAAAAGTTAAATAATATAGTTTTGATTTATGAACAGATTTAGAGACAAATGGAATATAAAATTCAAAAATAGTATGAAATATATATGAAATGTAGTATATGATAGATGCAGCAGTAGTGAAATAGGAGATGTGCGCTCAATGTGTCTCACTGGAGACTAAAACCCACAAATATGCAGTGAGGGCCTTGTCTCCCAATGTTTTATGTTTGCACATCTGATGTTTCCACATGTGCAGAGAAGATGTTTAATATTTGACTGTCTTTGGCTGTGGTCTGATGGATGAGTTTCTCCTGACTCAATACACATTGTAACCTGTTCTCAGAGTTCACAGTATGTCTCTTGGTGAACGTAGATGTTACTACTGTCTGGAAAGGTTGACCATCTACAGCAGACACTCTTGCTCTGTTTGGGAATAGGCACATATTGTTTCTGTAGTTATTTTCAGTTGGTGAATTTTCTGGGGGACTCCCCCACGCCCTTGCCCCACATGAGGTAATTGTCTTAAAGCAGTTCAGGAAGAACAACTTTGTGTAGACTCTGGAATGGGCTGCTTCAAAGTAGGACACTCTATATAACCTATATTCTAATATGCAACCAACAGAAGACAGCACACTTTTTTTTTCTTTTTTCTTTTTGTTTTTTAGAAAAAAACTTTTGGAGAAAATAGGCAAGGCATGGTGGCTCATGCCAATAATCCAAGGACTTTGGGAAGCCATGACAGGAGAATCACTTGAGGCCAGGAGTTTGAGATCAGGCTGGGCAACCTAGGGAGACTTTGTCTCTCTATATAAAAAAAGAAATTAGGCCGGGCGCGGTGGCTCAAGCCTGTAATCCCAGCACTTTGGGAGGCTGAGACGGGTGGATCACGAGGTCAGGAGATCGAGACCATCCTGGCTAACACAGTGAAACCCCGTCTCTACTAAAAATACAAAAAACTAGCCGGGCGAGGTGGCGGGTGCCTGTAGTCCCAGCTACTCGGGAGGCTGAGGCAGGAGAATGGCTTAAACCCGGGAGGCAGAGTTTGCAGTGAGCTGAGATCCGGCCACTGCACTCCAGCCTGGGCAACAGAGCGAGACTCCGTCTCAAAAAAAAAAAAAAAAAAAAAGAAATTAATAGGGCATGTTGACATGCAACTAGAGTCCCACCTACTCAGGAGGCCAAGGCAGGAAGACCACCTGAGTTCAGGAGTTCCAGGCTACAGTGAGCTATAATCATACCACTGCATTCCAGCCTGAGTGACAAAGTAAGATGTTGTTTATAAATAAAAGAAACAAATAAAGATTCTTTGTTATAAGAAATAAAACTAATCTTAAGAGGATGTTCTATAATGTAAATTAACAGATGTTTTATGCCTATATTGAAACTTTTGTTTGTTTATTTGTTTATTTTTGAGACAGAGTCTCACTCTGTTGCCCAGGCTGGAGTGCAGGGGTGTGACCTCGCCTCACCGCAACCTCCACCTCCCGGGTTCAGCTGTAATCCCAGCCACTCAGGAGGCTGAGGCAGGAGAAATAACATGGTGAAAGTATCAATAAACATGGTGAAATACCATCTCTACTAAAAATACAAGAATTAGCCTGGCATGGTGGCACACACCTGTAGTCCCAGCTACTTGGGAGGCTGAGGCAGAAGGATCACTTGAACCCGGGAGGTGGAGGTTGTAGTGAGCCAAGATTGCATCACTGAACTCTAGCCTGTGGGATGGAGCGAGGCTCTTTCCAAACAAAAAAAAAAAAAAGAAGAAGAAAAAGAAAAAAGGAAAAAAGAAATACTTTTATCTAATAAAAGAAATCAGAAGAAGAAAATAGTGGAGAGATACAACATGATCATGAATGCAAATACTCCATATTGTCAAGATGTCAGTCCTTCGTAGCTTGATCTGTGATGCACTAGAACCTTTTTTTTTTTTTTTTTTGAGACGGAGTCTCGCTCTGTCACCCAGGCTGGAGTGCAGTGGCCGGATCTCAGCTCACTGCAAGCTCCGCCTCCCGGGTTCACGCCATTCTCCTGCCTCAGCCTCCCAAGTAGCTGGGACTACAGGCGCCTGCCACCTCGCCTGGCTACGTTTTTGTATTTTTAGTAGAGACGGGGTTTCACTGTGTTAGCCAGGATGGTCTCGATCTCCTGACCTCGTGATCCGCCCGTCTCGGCCTCCCAAAGTGCTGGGATTACAGGCTTGAGCCACCGCGCCCAGCCGATGCACTACAACCTTAAACAAAATTCCACAAACTTCTTTTGGGGCTATTGACAAACTGATTCTAAAGTTTATATGTACAAGCAAAAACCTAGAATGAGTTTACATGTAGAGGCTAAAGACCTAGAATAGCCAACACAATATTGCAGAACATAAAATTGGATGACTGAGACACCACTCAGCTTCAAGATTAAATATAAAGCTATAGTAATTAAGAGAGTGTGATATTGGTAAAAGAACAGACAAATCAGTTGATGGAATGAATGCAGAGCCCAGAGGTAAGCCCATATTAATATGCTGAATGAATCTCTGATAAAAGACTAAAGGCAGTTGTAATGCAGCCAAGAGAATCCTTTCAACAAATGATGCTAAAACAATTGGACATCCACATACAAAAGCATGAATCACAAACATTACAGCCTCACAAAAACGAACACAAATGGATCACAGACCTAAATTTAAAATGCAAAACTCTAAGATTCCTAGAATGTAATTAGAGAAAATCTAGATGACCCGGGATTTAGCAATTATAAGTTAGATAAAATACCACCAGTTCATTTTCTAAAAGTAAAAAATTGATGTCAAATTTACCAAAATTAAGTATTTTTGCTATATGAAAGACACTGTAGAGAATGAAAAGAAAGACACAGTATGGAAGAAAATATTTGCAAAAGACATATCTGATAAGGATGGTTATCCAACATATAGAAATGGTTTTCAAACTCCACGCCAATAAAACAAACGACCTGACTGAAAAGTAAAAACAAAGAGTGAGCCAAAGACCTCAATCAATACCGCACCTGAGGGCAGCAGGAATGAAATAACCACAGGTAAACCACTGCTTACCACCTGTTGCCCACCCTTCTTTCAGAGAACAGACAGTGAACAAAGGATGCTGGGGCCACAGGAGAAGAAAACTCTATGTCTTCAGATCTGTTCACAGTCTGGAACTTTCATGTTTACATAGGAAAAAAATAGATTAAAGGCAAACTTATTTTGCTATTTGGCCTTGACCCTAATGGTCACGCTGTGGTTATCTGTTTTCTCCTGTGGTATGGGAAACTGAGTGGATATAAGCACCAATCACATGCATACATGTCCACAGGTCCATATGTATTTCTGCATTTATTTATTTATTTATCTTTTTTTTTTTTTTTTTTTTTTTTTGAGACTGAGTTTTGCTCTTGTTGCCCAGGCTGGAGTGCAATAGCATGATCTCGGCTCACAGCAACCTCTGCCGTCCGGGTTCAAGAGATTCTCCTACCTCAGCCTCTTGAGGAGTAGCTGGGATTACAGATATGTGAAACCACGCCCGGCTAATTTTTTGTATTTTTAGTAGAGATGAGGTTGCTCCATGTTGGTCAGGCTGCTCTCGAACTCCCGACCTCAGGTGATCTGCCCCACCTCGGCCTCCCGAAGTGCTGGGATTACAGGCGTGAGCCACCGCACCCAGCAATAATAGTTCTGCATTTCTCAACATTATCTTACAAGACATCTAACTTTAAATAGGGAAAAATATCAGTACTTTTATGGTGCTCAGCATTAGAAGGTAACTAGTAATCAACCTGTCATTAAATCTTGGCATTCTATCTGCACTGGGTGCATGTATTAGTGACCTTTGGCAGCCTAACAAACCATCCAAAACTGATTAGCTCATAATTGAACTGCTCAGCCATTTAGCCATTCTTCTCTCTAAGAACTCTAGGAACAGAAGGCCATTCTTCTATTCTCAGTTGAGCTCCTTCAGACATGTATCATGAGCTGCTCATTGACTAGGAAGGCAGCCCTCTTCTAGGGGTGAGCTTCTGCGTCCTGGGCTGTCAACAGGGGCACCTTGCTTCTCCTCCCCATGGTATCTTATCCTCCAGCTGGCTAATATGGGCTTGTTTCATGAAGATGGCAGCATTCTGAAAGAAAAACAGAAGCAGGCCTGGCATGGTGGCTCACGCCTGTAATCCCAGAACTTTAGTAGGCCAAGGCAGGTGGATCACCTTAGGTCAGGAGTTTGAGACCAGCCGGGCCAACATGGTGAAACCCTGTCTCTACTAAAAATACAAAAATTAGCTGGGTGTGGTGACACATGCCTGTAGTCTCAGCTACTCGGGAGGCTGAGTCAGGAGAATTGCTTGAACCTAGGAGATGGAGGTTGCAGTGAGACAAGATCATGCCACTGCACTCTAGCCATGATGACAGAGAAAGACTCCTTCTCAAAAAAAGAGAAAAACAGAGAGAGAAAAGAAAAGGAAAACAGAATTAGTCAAAACTGTTTGAATCTAGGCCCCATACTAACACATTGTCATGTTCCCAGGTTTCTACTGCCCTGAGCAAGTAAGGCCAGCCAGAGCAAGTGTTTGGAAAATAGATTCTGGATCTTGATGGCAATGGCTGTAAAAGCACCTGACAATGGTCATGAATACAGGAGGGATGAAAAATTGCTACCTTATTTGCAATCAGTATCATTCTGCTGTTGTTTGTTTGTTTGTTTGTTTTGAGAGGGAGTCTTGCTCTGTCGCCAGGCTGGAGTGCAGTGGTTCAAGCTATTCTTGTGCCTCAGCCTCTTGAGTAGCTGGGATTACAGGCCCACACCACCACACCCAGTTAATTTTTGTATTATTGGTAGAGACGGGGTTTCACCATGTTGGCCAGGATGGTCTCGATCTCCTGACCTCGTGATCTGCCTGCCTCGGCTTCCCAAAGTGCTGGGATTACAAGCGTGAGCCACCGCACCTAGCCCATTCTGCTTTTTCTTCATATGCGGTCCACGGAACTCTTCCACATCAAGACATTTTCCAAACACCCACAGCTACTAAGTGGCTGGGCTGGGACTCAGGATCAACTATCACTCCAAAGCCTATGTACCTCCATGGAGCGCACTATTCAAGTAGCTGCCCTAGACTCTTAAAATCCTGGAGAGTGACACTTCAAAAATAGAAACCAGATTGCTTTTAGATTTGTGCCCATATAGTACTGTTTATCAGTGGGAAAAATCTCACGAAATTACTGAGGTACACGGTGGCCCACATCTGTAATTCTAACACTTTGGGAGGCTGAGATGGGAGGATCACTTAAGCTCAGGAGTCCAAGTACAGCCTGGGCAACACAGGAAGATCCTGTCTCAATAAAAGAAATTTAAAAAATTAACCAGGCATGATGATACTCAGGCGTCTAGGGTAGTATTGTTTAAACCTGGAAGGTGGAGGCTGTATTAAGCCATGATTGATTACACCACTGCACTCCGGCCTGGGTGACAGATTGAGACAGAGTGTTTTGTTTGTTTGTCTCAAACAAAACAAAACAAAAACAAAAAAGAAATTGCAAAAGCATTTTGAAAGAACCTAGAAAAACTTGGAAAAAGCAGCTGACATAGCTGATATGGAATAATTTGGAAAACACAACTTATTTTAGGTAATCAAAGCCTAACAACACATCACTTATTTTTTTTTTAATCATACAAAACATTTGAAGACTTTTAAAAGAAAAAAAACTTCAGAGAAATTAAGTTTAACATAGTTTAATTGAGCAAAGAATAATTTGCAAATTAAGCAGCCTGTGGGTCCCTAGTAGCCTCAGACAGACTCCAGCACAGCCACAAGGTAAAAAAGATTTATGTACAGAGAAAGCAAAGTGACATACAGAAAATACAAGTGAGGTACAGAAACAGCCAGATTTATTACAGCTTGGGATTTGCCTTATTTGAATATCGTTTGATCATTCGATGTTCTTTTATTGTCAAAAACACAGTGGTTGGTACAAGAATAGGTTACAATCTATGTACATATTCAGCTAGGTTTTCATTTACTATGTACAGAAAACCCTATTAACCAAAATTAAACATAAAAGGGGTCAGCTTTAGGCTATAATTAATTTAGCAATATCTCCCTTTTGGTTATCTCCTCAATTTCAAGAAATAAACCAAAACTTTAGACAATGATATTACTTTGTCACCATTACAAATGTACTTATTTAGTCTCAAATTCCACTATAAAATAGCAGAACTGTGGGTTTTACAAAGTGAAAACAAGTACTTCAGTCTATTATTTTTAAAAATGATTACAGTAGAAGAAACCTCCTTGTATCGAAATCTGCTTTTTACCAAAGAAAAACAAGACGTGGCCAGTTTTAGAATCTACCTATTTCTTTAAATTTGCAGTTTGACTATGTCACATTTAGCATGAATGACTCCATTTTGGTTTGGTTTGGTTTGGTCTGTTTGGGCCTAGCGAACAAGCTCAGTCCAGAATGATGGCCTCGAATAATTTTGTTTAAAATATTTCCCCCTTTTGATTAAGTTTTCACATAGGTCAGAGTGTCACCAAAACTTAGGGTCTTAGTGTCACTCTCAGTTTCCATTATTTTAGGTTTCCGTTCTTATCCGGTCATTCATAGGTTATGGTGTTCTCATGGTCACATACATCTTCAAGTTTTCATCATTCCTGTTAAAGACAGACCACATGAGATGACTGCATGCAAAGATTTATAACTTTTGAGACAATAGAGTGCAGTAGGGAGACTATTATTTTGACTATCAGGAAAATAATGTCAAGAGCTAGAAGTATGCTTTTTTTTTGTTTCTTTTGAGATGAAATCTCACTCTTGTCACCCAGGCTGGAGTGCAATGGCACGATCTCAGCTCACTGCAACCTCTGCCTCCTGGGTTCAAGTGATTCTCCTGCCTCAGCCTCCCAAGTAGCTGGGATTTCAGGCATGTGTCACTATCCCCGGCTAATTTTTGTATTTTTAGTAGACACAGGGTTTCACCATGTTGGCCAGGCGGGTCTCGAATTTCTGACTGGTGATCCTGCCTCGGCTTCCCGAAGTGCTGGGATTACATGTGTGAGCCACCGCTGCAGGCCTGAAGTATGCTTTCTAACCAAGGACCCCATGAACCAACCAACTAAGATTAAATAGATCAAATAATTAGCTTGTTAAACGGTCTACTCATTTCAACCAAGCAGTCTGTTCATTAATTTCCTACAACGGAATCTCTGTAATACTCGATGTATTTCTCCATGTGCAACTACAAATACTAGCAACTGCACAGATACTTCTCTGTTTATCCAGTAAGTAAACTAGATACATTCTTTTATTTAGCACAACTTTAGTTTAAAAAAAAAAAAAAAAAAACCCGGGCCCGGTGGTTGAAGTCTGTAATCCCAGCACTTTGGGAGGACGAGACGGCTGCATCATGAGGTCGGGAGATCGACACCATCCTGGCTAACACGGTGAAACCCCGTCTCATTAAAAAATGCAAAAAATCTAGCCGGGTGAGGTGGCTGGGGCCTGTGGTCCCAGCTACTTGGGAGGCTGAGGCAGGAGAATGGTGTGGGCCTGGGAGGTGGAGCTTGCAGTGCCACTGCACTGCAGCCTGGGCAACAGAGCCAGACTCTGTCTCAAAAAAAAAAAAAAAAAAAAAGGCTTCCAATGACCTTTTGTAAAGGTCAACACATTTTTTCCATTCTAAGTGGATCTGACTGTCATCAATTGCAATTACAAAAGCAATCTAGTGAATTTAGTTAGCTTTGCTCAGTACTATTATATCTGTAATACCTTATTTAACCGTTTTACAAGTTTTCTTTTTTTTTTTTTTTTTTTTGAGACGGAGTCTGGCTCTGTCACCCAGGCTGGAGTGCAGTGGCGCAATCTCGGCTCACTACAACCTCCGCCTCCCGGGTTCAAGTGATTCTCCTGCCTCAGCCTCCTGAGTAGCTGGGATTACAGTCATGCGCCACCACACCTGGCTAATTTTTATATTTTTAGTAGAGACGGGGTTTCACCATGTTGGCCAGACTGGTCTCGAACTCCTGACCTCAGGTGATCTGCCCTCCTCGGCCTCCCAAAGTGCTGGAATTACAGGCGTGAGCCACCGTGCCCTGCTCCTGTGTTCTGTCATGACACTTTCTGTACCACTCAAGGGCTTTATATGATATGTGTGAGTGTCATAATCCTCTGTTATCTTCATAAAAGTAGGAGACCCAGGACCTTACCGGTTGCCCTAAACGTATCTATGAGAGTCAAAATCCCTCCTATTGGCTGGGTACAAGAATGAGAGTTATTTTCACAGCTGTGAGTTGAGCCCAGGTATGTCACACTCTCACCTGTGGGAAGGAACAAGGCAAAAGAGTCACATCCCCTAGGTGCTGGGCCCAGTGTTATGTCACAATTCCTCCTGTAGGCAGGGCCCAGGCAGGAGACATGAGTTACCTCACCTAGGTGATGGAACCGGTGATATAATTCCTTCTGTGGGCCAGGCCCAGGCAGGAGTGTCATCTCACCCGTATACTGTGCCCAGAAATATGTCACAATCTTTTGTGCATAAGGCCCCCCAAAATAAGTGAAATGACCTAGATTTTAGGCCCATAGATCTGTCACAAAGCCTTCTGTGGGCAGAGCCTAGGCAGGAAAGTGATATATCACTGGATGCAGCATGTAGGTGATGTCACTCTCCTTCCTGAACTCTGTCCCCAAGGGACATTGTGACACATCACTGGGCACAGCACACAGGTGATGTGACTTTTTTTTTGCCTGGGCCCTGATCTCAGGGGGCATTGTGACATATTGCCTTGCCCAGTACCCAGGGCAGGTATTAAGCGGGAGAAGAGAGTAACACCACCTAGATGCTGGGCTCAGGTACATGTCACAATCCCAGCTGTGAGCACATCCAGGGAGAAGAAGAGTAACATCTGGGTGCTGGGCCCAGTGATATGTCACAATGCAACCTGGCGCCGGGCAAAAGAGAACAGTCACATTACCTAGGTGCTAGGCCCAGTGAGGTGTCACAATCACCAATTGGGCAGGTCCTAGACAGGAGAGGAGAGTCACATCACCTAGGTGCTGAGTCTGGTAATGTGTCACGGTCCCAGAGCAGGGAGGGGGCAGGAGAGGAGGTTCACATAATCTAGAAGATTGGCCCAGAGAGATGTCACAATTTCTCCTTTGGGCAGTGCTGAAGCAAGAGGGTTACATTACTTGGGTGCTGAACCCAGCAATATTTTACAATCCTGAGGGCGGGGCTCAGGCAGAGAGGAGATTCATATCACATGGTTGATGGGCCCAGTGATATGTCACAATGCCCTCTGTAGGCAGTGCACAGGCAGGAGAATCACATTACCTGGGTGCTGGGTCGAGGAATATGTCACAATTTTCTCTGTAGGCAGGGCCCAGACAGGAGAGGCGAGCCACATCACCTAGGTGCTGGGTTCAATGATATGTCAAATTTCCTTGAGGGCAGGGCTCAGGCAGGAGAGTCACATAACCTAGGTGCTTGGACTGAGTATATGTCACAATCCCATTTGTGGGCTTGGCCCAGGCAGGAGAGTCAAATCATTCAGATTCTGGGCAAAAATATCTTTCACAATTACACCCGCAGAAAGGTCCAGGGATGACATTTACGATCCTGCACATGTCCCGGGTTATGTATGAGAGCTGATATCTCCGTGGGTTGGGTCCAAGAATGCAAAGCAGTCTCAGTGCTGGACTGAATCCCTGCATGAGAGCCCCAATTCTACCTGAGGTCCAAGAGTCATTATTCCACCTGTGGACCAGATCCATGTGTAAGAGTCACAATTCCAACCTTTGACTCACTCTTGGTGTGACATTCAAAACCTCAACAGTGGTCTGTGTCCATCTGGAAGGGTGACAGTCCTTACAGTCAGCTGGGTGTGCATGGGAGAGTCACAATCTCTTCAGCATGGTTGTCCCTATTGACACTTTCGGTGTCACTTGAGGAATTTACATGATATGTGTGAATGTTGTCATTCTCTTTGACTTTGGTACAAGTAGGAGACCCAGGACCTTATCCATTGTTGTAAGCCAGCCTATGAGAGTCAAAATCTCTTCTCTTGGCTGCGTCCAGGTATACAAGTCATTGTAGCATCTGTATACCTATGTGGGCCCAGGTATATTTAATAATCCCGCCTATGGGCAGAGATGATGCAGGAGAGTCACATCACCTAGGTTCTGGGCCCAGTGATATATTCAGGATAAATGAATTACAATTTTTGAAAGAAATATAGTAAAATAACAGGCCGGATGCGGTGGCTCATGCCTATAATCCCCACACTTTGGGAGGCCGAGGCAGGTGAATCACCTGAGGTCGAGAGTCCAAGACCAGCCTGGCCAACATGGTGAAACCTTGTCTCTACCAAAAATACAAAATTAGCCAGGCATGGTGGCATGTGCCTCCCGGGTTTACGCCATTCTCCTGCCTCAGCCTCCCGAGTAGCTGGGACTACAGGCGCCTGCCACCTCGCCTGGCTAGTTTTTTGTATTTTTTAGTAGAGACGGGGTTTCACCGTGTTAGCCAGGATGGTCTCGATCTCCTGACCTCGTGATCCGCCCGTCTCGGCCTCCCAAAGTGCTGGGATTACAGGCTTGAGCCACCGCGCCCGGCCCATTTTACAAGTTTTCTAGTGAAATAAATATCTTTGTAATTGGACAACTTTTCAGAAAGTTTTCATGAGGGAAAAAAAGTCTTAGTATCCTTTTAGCTACGGTTAAAACATCATCCTTCTTGCATCAGAAAGCTTTTATACTACCAGAAAACATGCATTAAAAATGACAGTTGCCAGGTGTGCAGTTTTCTGTCCATTGCTCATGTCTGTAATCCCAGTATTTTGGGACTGAGGTGTGAGGATCCCCAGAGGGCAGGAGTTCGAGACCAGACTAACATGGTAAAATCCCGTCTCTACTAAAACACAAAAATCACCTGGGCGTAGTAGCGGCCCCCTGTAATCCTAGCTACGCGGGAGGCTGAGGCAGGACAATTGCTTGAACCTGGAAGGCAGAGGTTGCAGTGAGCCAAGATCGCGCCATTGCACTCCAGCCTGGGCAACATGAGTGAAACTCAGTCTCAAAAAAGAAAAAAAAAAAAAAAAAGCCTGGCGCGGTGGCTCATGCCTGTAATCCCAGCACTTTGGGAGGCTGAGGCAGGTGGATCACGAGGTCAGGAGTTCGAGACCAGCCTGGCTAATACGGTGAAACCCCGTCTCTACTAAAAATACAAAAATTAGCTAGGCATGATGGTACGTGCCTGTAGTCCCAGCTACTTGGGAGATTGAGGCAGAAGAATCGCTTGAATCCAAGAGGTCAAGGTTGCAATAAGCCGCGATCTTGCCACTGCACTCCAGCCTGGGCCACAGAGTGAGACTCTGTCTCAAAAAAAAAAAAAAAAAAAAAAAAATGACAATTTCTGTATAAATGTTTAAATGGCCTATAAGGTAGTAGAAACATACATAAACTTAATTGTCTTCTAAGAATTGTAAGGTTGACAAAAAAAAAATTGGTCTTAACTTAGTGTAGTAATTTAGAATCGTCACCACACACATACACACACACACACTAAATTTATATTTAATGTGAATTACTTTATCTTTTCTGTGATGAGTAGTGAAATGCAGAGTTTTTAATAATGGAAACTTCAAGAACTCAGGAATAGGGACCGAACACGGAGCCTCACACCTGTAATCCCACCACTTTGGGAGGCTGAAGAAGGCGGATCATGAGGTCAGAAGTGTGAGACCAGGCTGCCCAACATGGTGAAACCCATTTCTACTAAAATTACAAAAATTATGCATGGTGGTAGCCACCTGTTGTCCCAACTACTTGGGAGGCTGAGGCAGGAGAATTGTTTGAACCTGGGAGGTGGAGGTTGCAGTGAGCAGAGATCATGCCATTGCATTCCAGCCTAGGTGACAAGAGTGAAACTACATCTCAAAAAAAAATTAATTTAATTCTAAAAAAAGAACTCAGGAAAAATCAAGTGGCTGCCTAGGTTCTCCGTGAGTCCACACTTAACATTAAATTTATGTCTTCTTAAACACTTCTTAAACATTTCTTAAACATTGGGTTACTTCCCCTAATTTAGGTGCACACCACTATTCCTGAGAGGTTATCATAGTTAATTTGACTTGGACCACAGAGTTTATTTAAAAAGCATATCTAAAACATTTCTGTACTGGCTGATATAACTTTAAAAATGTGGCAGAGTACTTTTGTAATGGTCAATTAATTTTTGTCTTGTCTGGGCTCACAGGTTTTTTTGTTTGCTTGTTTTGGTTTTTTGTTTTGTTTTCGAGATGGAGTTTCTCTCTTGTTGCCCGGGCTGGAAATGGCATGATCTTGGCTCACCGCAACCTCCGCCTCATGGGTTCAAGCAATTCTCCTGCCTCAGTCTCCCAAGTGGCTGGGAATACAGGCATGTGCCACCATGCCCAGCTAATTTTGTATTTTTAGTAGAGATGGGGGTTTCTTCATGTTGGCCAGGCTGGTCTCCAACCCCTAACCTCAGGTGATCTGCCCACCTCGGCCTACCAAAGTGCTGGGATTACAGGCGTGAGTCACCGCACCCCGGCCTGGGCTGACAGTTTTTTAAGAGTCTCTCTCTTCATTCGAATTCTCACAATCCCTGGCCAGTCCAAATAATATGATCCTAAAATTATCAGAAGCCTGTACTTAACTCTGTGGACCCTTTTCATCTTTTCATGAACCTCTTTAAAGACACACTCCTCTAGGATGTCATGTGCTTTTGAAGTTTTTAGAAACTACATCAGAATTAAACCATTAACTATGGAAATGACTTCAAATGGTTATGAAGAAACAAAGGAAAAAAGTGATTATACCTGTGGTCTATGATAATTTATCATAGTAACCATAAGTATTACTAATAGCATATACTCAGGTATATTAGATTTTTAGAGATTTCATATAATTTTGAAATGAACAGCATAACATTTATTTATTTATTTATTTATTTATTTATTATTTTTTTTTGAGACGGAGTCTTGCTCTGTCACCCAGGCTGGAGTGCAGTGGCCGGATCTCAGCTCACTGCAAGCTCCGCCTCCCGGGTTTACGCCATTCTCCTGCCTCAGCCTCCCGAGTAGCTGGGACTACAGGCGCCCGCCACCTCGCCCGGCTATTTTTTTTTGTATTTTTTAGTAGAGACGAGGTTTCACCGTGTTAGCCGGGATCGTCTCTCGATCTCCTGACCTCGTGATCCGCCCGTCTCGGCCTCCCAAAGTGCTGGGATTACAGGTTTGAGCCACCGCGCCCGGCCACATTTATTAAAATATAAGTTGATAAAGGTCATACTTTTTAATTTGACAATGCTTTCCATGTAATTTAACACATCAAAGGATTCTGTTTATCACTCTTTTGGATGCTGCATGGGAACACTGTAGCATTCCAATGTTAGGGGTCAAATACACACAACTTTTAAGCTGAATTTTAATTTTGGGAAGACTGCCAAATATGTCAAAGGGTTAAAATACTTGAACAAAATGGGATCACAGGCCACTATTAAATAATAATCATTCATTTAGCCAAAGCAAGTAGTAAAAGATTTTATTTATTTATTTATTTATTTATTTATTTATTTATTTATTTATTGAGACAGAGTCTCCCTCTGTCGCCCAGGCTGGAGTGCAGTGGCGTGATCTTGGCTCACTGCAACCTCTGCCTCCCAGGTTCAAGCAATTCTCCTGCCTCAGCCTCCGTAGTAGCTGAGACTACAGGCGCCCACCATCGCGCCTGGCTAATTTTTGTATTTTAGTAGAGACGGGCTTTTGGCATGTTGGCCAGGCTGATCTCGAACTCCTGACCTCAGGGGATCCGCCTGCCTCAACCTCCCAAAGTGCTGAGATTTCAGGCATGAGCCACGGTGCCTGGCCTATTAGAAGATTTATAAAAACAAAACCGTTTACTGTTTGATGCAGGAAATTTAGTTTTACAATCAAATGACCCAAGAAAGACAGCACGAGAAAAACCCTATCTCTACTCTCTCTCTTTTTAAATTAATTCAAAAGGTGAATAAAAATATGTTATTGTGTTATAGTAATAATACATAAAATTTTTGTTCCAAGAGAAAATCAACTTTTACTTTTCTATTAGTGTGTTATCAATACTAAAGCTAGTTTTGGCCAGGCACAGTGGCTCACACCTGTAATCCCAATACTTTGGAAGGTCGAGGCAGGCAGATCACCTGAGGTTAGGAGTTCGAGACCAGCCTGGCCAATATGCAAAATCCTGTCCCTACTAAATTACGAAAATTAGCCGGGCGTGGTGGCAGGCACCTGTAGTCCCAGCTACCAGAGAGGCTAAGCAGGAGAATCACTTGAACCCAGGAAGTGGAGGTTGCAGTGTGCCAAGATTGCGCCACTGCACTCCATCAGCCTGGGTGACACAGCAAGACTCTGTCTCAAAAAATAAAAATCAAAATTAAAAACATTTAAAAAATTAAAAGCTAATTTTCACAAAACTTTATAAATAAATCCACCAAATCTATCATTTTGACCACGTAGATTTCCATACATAGTTTATAATCTCTTTTAATTACTTTTTTTTTCTTTTTTGATAGGGAGTTTGGCTTTTGTTGCCCAGACTGGAGAGCAATGGTGCAATCTCTCCTCACTGCAACCTCTGCCTCTTGGGTTCAAGTGATTCTCCTGCCTCAGCCTCCCGAGTAGCTGGGATTACAGGCGTGTGCCACCATGTCTGGCTAATTTTGTATTTTTAGTAGAGATGGAGTTTCTCCATGTTAGTCAAGCTAGTCTCCAACTCCCGACCTCAGGTGATCCGCCGCCTCGGCCTCCCAAAATGCTGGGATTATAGGGATGAGCCACCGCGCCCAGGCTTCTTTTAAATACTTTTTAAACTTTCTGTATTTTATTTTTATCTATGTTCTTTTTATTTTCTCAATTTGAGACAATCTTTAAGTAATTTCAAACAAGACAAAATATTTTTAACTTTCTTCATTGAAAGCATATTTTTGCTTTTGTTTGCACACTATGCAAAATTGTTTTTCTTAGATCCAGTAGTTTTAATTATATATATAAATTACATTAACTCTTAAAAACCTAATTTTTAGTGAAATCTCTAGTAAATAATTTTGAACTGTTTGGTACCAGTATTTGTAGACAAAAACCATTTTATATTTTTAATAGATTTTTTTCAAATTCTCTGTTAACTAGCAGATCTAAATATGTTCAGCTTTTCTATATCATATAAAAATAAGAGTCTAGTCGGGTATGGTGGCTCATGCTTGTAATCCCAGAATCGTGAAAGGCCAAGGCACAAAGACTGCTTAAGCCCAGGGATTGGAGGCAAGCCTGGGCAACATGGCAAAACCCCATGTCTACAAAAAATACAAAAATGAGCTCGGCATGGTTAGCTGCATCTGTAGTACCAGCTACTCAGGAGGCTGAGGTAGGAGAATTGCCTGAGCCCAGGAGATCGAGAGTGCAATGAACTGTGATCAAGCCACTTCACTCCATCCTGGATGACAGAGACCCTTTTTAAAAAAATTAAATGCCAAAGCATATAAACTTAATCTTATGGGACTTTGGGGGCGGAGATTTGTTTTTATTATTATATCGACAGCTTTGCAGCTACAGGTGATGTCTGATTACATGAAAAACTTTTTTAGTGGTGATTTCTGAGATTTTAGTGCACCTATATCCCAAACAGTGTACATAGTACCCAATGTGTAGTCTTTTTTTTTCTTTTTTTGAGACAGAGTCTCACTCTGTCGCCCTAGCTGGTATGCAGTGGCGCCATCTCGGCTCACTGCAAGCTCCACCTCCCAGGTTCACGCCACTCTCTTGCCTCAGCCCCCCGAGTAGTTGGGACTACAGGTGCCCTTCACCACGCCCGACTAATTTTTTTTTTTTTGTATTTTTAGTAGAGACGGGGTTTCACCATGTTAGCCAGGATGGTCTTGATCTCCTGACCTCATGATCCGCCTGCCTCGGCCTCCCAAAGTGCAGAAGCTTTTTAGTTTAATTAAGTCACATTTATTTATCTTTGTTTTTGTTGTATTTGGTTTTGGGGTTTTGGTCATGAAATCTCTGCCTAAGCCAATGCCTAGAAGAGTGTTTCCGATGTTATCTTGTAGAATTTTTATAGTTTCAAGTTTTACATTTAAGTTTTTGATCCACTTTGGGTTGATTTTTGTATAAAGTGAGCAATGAAGATACAGTTTTATTCTTCTACATGTGGTTTGCCAATTATCTCAGCAGTATTTGTTGAATAGGATGTCTTTTCCCTACTTCATGTTTTTGTTTAGTTTGTTGAAGATCAGTTGGCTGAAAGTATTTGGCTTTATTTCTTTATTCACTATTCTGTTCCATTTGTCTATTTGCCTATTTTTATACCAGTACCATGCTGCTTTGGTAACTATAGTCTTCTAGTATAGTTTGAAGTCAGATAATATGATATCTCTAGATTTGTTCTTTTTGCCTAGTTTTGTTTTGGCCATGCGGGCTCTTTTATTTTAGGATTTTTTTTTCTAGTTTTGTGAGGAATGATTGTGGTATTTTGACAAGAATGGCATAAATTTGTAGATTGCTTCCAGCACTATGATGATTTTCACAATATTGACTCTACACATCCATGAGCATGGAATGTGTTTCCATTTGTTTGTGTCACCTTTGATCTCTTTCAGCAGTGTTTTCTAATACTCCTTGTAGAGGTCTTTCACCTCTTTGGTTAGGTATATTCCTAAGTATATTTTTTCTGCAGCTGGTGTAAAGGGGTTGAGTGCTTGACTTGATTCTCAGCTCAGTCACTTGGTGTATACAGTGATATTGATTTGTGTACATTGATTTCATATCCTGAAACTTTACTAAATTTATTTATCAAATCTAGGAGCTGTTTGAATAAGTCTTTAGAGTTTTCTAGGTATACAATCATATCATTGACAAGCAGTGACAGTTTGACTTCCTCTTTACCAATTTGGATGCCCTTTATTCCATTTTTTTTTTTTTTTTTTTTTTTTTGATGGAGTCTCACTCTGTCACCAGTCTGGAATGTAGTGGCCCAGTCTGGGCTCACTGCAACCTCCACCTTCTGGGTTCAAGCGATTCTCCTGCCTCAGCCTCCCAAGTAGCTAAGACGACAGGTACATGCCACCACACCCAACTGATTTTTGTGTTTTTAGTAGAGATGGAATTTCATCATGTTGGCCACAATGGTCTCCATCTTTTGACCTCAGGATCTGCCCGCCTCAGCCTCCCAAAGTACTGGGATTACACGTATGAGCCACCGCTCACTTATACTTTGACTTGCTACGTCTTTATTCTGCATGAATGTTAACAGAATTATAGATAGATGTAGATATAGATATACATAAGTACATAAACACACACAAGATTATATTAGTTTGTATATGTAAATATTTATGCATACAAAAGATGTTCATCAATAGACATTTCTAATTTTCCAGCCTAACCTGAGGACACAGATGAAGACTTACTTTTCACCTATATGGCTTTATACCATCTCAGATTGGAACACAGCCATAAAGCATTATGTATAAACATGAACAAACTTCATGTTCATGAGCATGGCCTGTGAAGTAATATTTTGGTAGTGTGATGTAAGGCTTTATGTCCAGCTTAGCATTTTAGGTCCTTACTTTTCTTCTCAGAGTATGCCTGTATTATTCATATCCATCATTTTGAGCCTGGCTTGATGTCTACACTTTCCCAGTTTAGCTAATCTGAGCTGACCTAATTGGCTTTTTGCAATCATGCATGCTGAGCTAATTTGCTTATTTAACTTATCTGGGATGCAGGAGTAGAGATGAAGATGACCTCTGTCCTACATGGGACATATACACAAATAAACTTGACCTATACATACATATGTGACTCATTCTTTGTGTATATGTTTATCTATCAACCTATCTTATATCCATATTTATAGTTACAGAAAAAAGGCACTGAAGTAATGTTGGTTAAAAGGTCATTTCTATTTTCTTTACTTCCAGGCTACATAAATCCAATCAGCCAGTTATCTCAGTGAAGATTTATAAAATCCAAGTCAAAACTTTGCCACACTTTTGTTTTTTTCATAAATTTGAAAATGTCCTTCTTACCTGGCACCCAGGTCTTTTCATTTCTGAATCTCAGTAAATCAGCCTAGTGGGCTTCTGTCCATCCAGTTGAAAAAAGCAGGAATGTCTGACATCAGTAAGACTATCCTTACTCAGAAAGAAGAGAGAAGTTTTGAGCTAGCTAATAAGAGCCACCATTGGCACTTCTGTGTATGATCACTATGGTCTGGTTGAAATGCGGCCTGGTATCATGTACAGTCATATTTGCTTTCACTATGATGGCCTATCTTTTAGAAAGAGTGCTAGACTTTCTTTCCATTACCATAAAGACACTACTTCAGTCACAAAGATGAAAAGACAAAATTGTACTTTTACATCACATACTCATAAAAATGAAGTTGATCCCATGTCTTACAGAAAGCCCTGATGAGAAAAAAAATAAACATTTTACAATTTGTGAGAACCTTAGGACTGGGGCTGGTTTACCTCTGGCCATATGTTCAACATGAAGGGATAGATCAACCTTGACATGGCAGTGGATGACTTCCATTGGTTAGTGCATGCTCATTTTCCAGAGGTGAGCAATAAAGACCAATGAATGCTTCCTTTATATATGTTAAATGCAGCAGGATGTATGTCAGAGCATACTTTTATTAGTGTACTCTTCTAGATCTAGTTTACAGGGCAGATATATTTATACATGCATAGAAGTTACTTTTCTTGGGGGGAGGGGGATGGAGTCTCACTCTGTTGCCCAAACTGGAGTGCAGTGGTGCAATCTCAGTTCACCGCAACCTCTGCCTCCTGGGTTCAAGTGATTCTCCTGCCTCGCCCTCCCAAGTAGCTGGGACTACAGGGATGCACCATTACACCCAGCAAATTTTTGTATTTTTAGTAGAGACGGAGTTTCACCATATTGGCGAGTCTGGTCTCGAACTCCTGACCTCATGATCTGTCTACCTCAACCTCCCAAAGTGCTGAGATTACAGGCCTGAGCCACTGCAGCTGACCAGGTAAATAGATTTTTAAAACTTACATACAGGATTATAGGAGTATGTCTAGGTACATATTTATATATACAAGAAATGTTCCCCAATAGACCATTTTTAATCACTTGGCATATACAAATTATACAGATATATAATTACTTTCAATCTCTTTTGCTCAGTAGCATTTCAGAATGGAACATAGCCATACAATATTGTTTATATAAACATAAAAAAAAACCCTTCACCTTCGGTAGCATAGGCTTCAGAAATAAGCTGACAGCAAAGCCATGTTATTTATGCTGTTCAGGTTTGCACCTCAGGGCGCTGCATTCCTTCTCAGTGTATGTATGTGCTCTTCACACCCACTAGTTTGGGCCTGCTTTGATAAACCTGTAGTCACTATTTAGATAATTGTTTGATCGGATCTACCTAGGCTAAGAAAATTGGCTGATTGGAATCACCTTGGGTTAATCTAATTGGCTAGATTCACCTTTACTGATATAATTGGCTAATTGGCATTACTTGGGCTCATTTAATTGGCAAATTGGAATCACCTTGGGCTAATCTAATTGGCTAATTGGATTCACCTTTACTGATATAATTGCCCAATTGATATCACTTGGGCTCATTTAATTGGCTGATTGGAATCACCTGGGCTGAGCTAACTGGCTGACTAGAATCACATGGGCTGAGTTCATTGACCGTGTCTTGAGGAGAATGAGTAAGGTAATGACCTCTTACATACTTTTCTTTTGGGGCTTTTTTTTTAAGACATATTCATAAATAGACATTAATTAGACATATGTATAGAAGCCTTAGTTTTTATATGTGTTTTCCTACATATATGTCTTATATCTGTTTCTAAATCTACAGAAGAAAGTTTCCGGCCAGGCATGGTGGCTCACGCTTGTAATCCCAGCACTTTGGAAGGCTGAGGTGGGCTGATCACCCAAGGTCAGGGATTCCAGACCAGCGTGGCCAACACGGTAATACCCCGTCTCTACTAAAAGTATAAAAATCAGCCGGGCATAGTGGCAGGCGCCTGTAGTCCCAGCTACTCGGGAGACTGAGGGAGGAGAATCGCTTGAACCTGGAAGGTGGAGGTTGCAATGAGCCGAGATCATTGTTCCACTGCACTCCAGATATTAGTATGTCTGGGCCCTGCTTTTCTTCTCAGTGTAGAAAAGTGCTTTTTACATCCACCATTCTGACTTAATGAATCTACAGTCACTATTCAGATTATTGGCTGATTCGATCCACCTGGGCAGAACTAATTGCCTTATTGGAATCAACTAACTTTAGCTAATTGGTTAATTAGATACTTCTAAACTGAGCTAATTGACTGATTGGAAACACAGAGTTTCAACTAACTGGCTGACTGGACTCGCTAGAACCTAGCTGGTTTCCTGACTAAAATCACATGAGCTGAGCTTTCTGTTTAGAATAATCGAGGCTGAGTTAATTGGCAAATTAGATTCACCGGGGCTAATCTCAGTGACTGAAATTGTTAAGGCTGAACTAATTGGCTGTTTGAAATCACCTGGGCTGAGCTAAGTTACTGATTGGAATCACGTGGGTTGAGTCAATTGGCAAAATGTAATCACCTGGGCTGAGGAAATTTACTGATTGGAATTGCCTAGGTTGAGCTGATTGGATAAATGGAATCACTTGGGCTGAGCTATTTGGCTAATGCGATTCTCCTGGGCTCAGCTAATTTGCTATTTGAAAACACCTAACTTGAGCTCATTGGCTTATTAAATTTGCCTGATGAAATTGTATTCATCTATCTTGAGGAGTATGAGTAGGGACATAACCTCTGATTTACTTTTCATTTGAGTTTTTTGTTTTGTTTTGTTTTTTTGATGGAGTCTCACTCTGTCACCCAGATTAGAGTGTAATGGCTCCATCGCTGCTCACCGCAACCTCCGCCTCCCTGGTTCAAGTCATTCTCCTGCCTCAGCCTCCCGAGTATCTGGGATTACAGGAACCCACCACCACACCCAGCTCCATCTGAAAAAAAAAAAAAAAAGATTCTATTTCTGTGTCACGTATTTGAAAATAAAAGCCCTAAATTTGAGGGAAGCTTTAAAAAGAATTACTTCTCGGCCGGGCGCGGTGGCTCAAGCCTGTAATCCTAGCACTTTGGGAGGCCGAGACGGGTGGATCACGAGGTCAGGAGATCCAGACCATCCTGGCTAACACGGTGAAACCCCGTCTCTACTGAAAAATACAAAAAAAACTAGCTGGGCGAGGTGGCGGGCGCCTGTAGTCCCAGCTACTCGGGAGGCTGAGGCAGGAGAATGGCGTAAACCCGGGAGGCGGAGCTTGCAGTGAGCTGAGATCCGGCCACTGCACTCCAGCCTGGGCGACAGAGTGAGACTCCGTCTCAAAAAAAAAAAAAAAAAAAAAAAAGAATAATTTCTCATTTGCAAATTTGTGTTAAGGCCTTCAAGCTGAGGCTAGTTTATCTATGTTTTCACATTCACCGGAATTAAAAAGGACATTTTTGACTTGGCAATAAATGACTCTCATGGCCTTAGTGCATTTTTGCTAACAGATGTGAGGAACAAAAACCAATTCTTTCTCTGAAAACATTAAATGCAGCAAGATGAAGGTCAGAACATACCTCCATTTGTGTGCTCTTATGGATGGAATTTAAAGGGCAAATAAGATTTTGCGTTTATTGAAGTTTTTCTTTAATTTGCTATTAGTACCAACACCCATTTATCCTTTGACCTCTTATATCTTTTTTTTTTTTTTTTTTTTTTTTTTTTTTTTTTTTTGAGACGGAGTCTCGCTCTGTCGCCCAGGCTGGAGTGCAGTGGCGCGATCTCGGCCTCACTGCAAGCTCCGCCTCCCGGGTTCACGCCATTCTCCTGCCTCAGCCTCCCGAGTAGCTGGGACTACAGGCGCCCACAACCGCGCCCGGCTAATTTTTTGTATTTTTAGTAGAGACGGGGTTTCACCGTGGTCTCGATCTCCTGACCTTGTGATCCGCCCGCCTCGGCCTCCCAAAGTGCTGGGATTACAGGCGTGAGCCACCGCGCCCGGCCGACCTCTTATATCTTTATTCTGTCTGCATATGGAAAAAATGATAGTTAGATCTGTATATAGATAGTCATGGGTAGACAGAAAAACACACACATATAGAATTATACGACTTCGCCAGTGTAGATATTTATGTATACAAAACGTATTAATCAACAAACATTTTAAATTCCCCAGCCTACACTGAGGATGCAGATATAAACTTACTTTCACCTATATGGATCCATACCATCTCAGATTGGAACACAGCCATACAATGTTGTGTTTAAACATCAACAAAGCTTCACATATGGGTGCATGGCCTGGGAAGTATGTTTTTGGTAAAGCCATGTAAGACTCTAGTTCTAGCTTAGCATTTCAGGGCCCTGCTTCCCTTCTCACTGTATGCCTATGTGATTAACATTTGCCATTTGGGTCCTGCCTGGATGTCTTCACTTTTCTAGTTTAGCTAATTGACTTATATCCATCTAAGATGGTCTAAGTGGCTCATTAAACTCAGCTGGGCTATAGAAGTTGAGAAGGAAAACGACCTCTGACCTACTTATTCTGAGGCTTCCCTACAGGACATAAGCAACAATGGAAATTACATTGGCATACCTATGTTACCCATTTTCCCTGTATATGTTTCTCTAGCCACCTATCTTATATCTGTATCTATATGTATATAAAAGACTGCCAAAGAAGAGTGGGTTAAAGGTGATTTTATTTTATTTTATTTTATTTTATTTTATTTTTTTTTGAGACGGAGTCTCCCTCTGTCGCCCAGGCTGGAGCGCAGTGGTGCGATCTCGGCTCACTGCAAGCTCCGCCTCCCGGGTTCACGCCATTCTCCTGCCTCAGCCTCCCGAGTAGCTGGGACTACAGGCGCCCACCACTTCGCCCGGCTAGTTTTTTGTATTTTTTTGGTAGAGACGGGGTTTCACCATGTTAGCCAGGATGGTCTCGATCTCCTGACCTCATGATCCGCCCATCTCGGCCTCCTAAAGTGCTGGGATTAGAGGTGTGAGCCACCGCGCCTGGCCAATTTTTGTATTTTTAGTAGAGACGGGGTTTCACCATGTTGGTCAGGCTGGTCTCGAACACCTGACCTCATGATTTGCCCACTTTGGCCTCCCAAAGTGCTGAGATTACATGCATGAGCCACTGTGCCTGGCGAGTTTAATTTTTTTTCACACTTCTACATAATTATGCGTTCAAGAAATATTCATATTGTTTACAGTTTATTACAGTGTAGTAAAATCATTTATAATTAGAATTGTTTATGAATTCATTGTGTTTAAGGTTTTTCAAATGTGAAAACAATTAGGTATGATTTGAAGTAAGTTCAGTTCTAGGACATTACCCACTGGTCTTCATGGTGTTTCTGTAATGAGTAGTGTAAACCCGGGTCACCAGAATGGTGCAGACATGCTGATTGAATGAGTTCAGCCTTGTTGGTAGACTATTGGTGTCCCAGAAGCTGATCATTTACTACAGCTTACTAAATGTTGTTCCATAATGACAGTGGGCACTTTTACCCGGGTTACCTTTTTCATTAATGTGGGCCTGTTGTGGTCTCCTGTTTTTCTTAAGCTATCCCAGGTGAGAGGTGATTATTTCTTGCATGAATGAGATTCCCTTTTCTTCCCTCTGCCATACTCTCCCTACTGGAAGCAATATGCGGAAGGTAGAAATGATGACAATATACAAACATGTTTCCTTCACGTGGCCACCATGAGCAGCTTACAACATGGCCCACAAGTTTAGCACAATCAGGATAATCTCCATTTTGGTAAACACATTCACCATTTTGGTAAACACAAAGTCAACACATAACCTAATTTCATGAGTGATTTCCCACCACAGTCACACATGTTTCTACACTCAAGAGGAAAGTATTACACAGTAGGTGTGCAACAGACTGGGAATCCAGGGTATTATCTTAGAATGTTGCCTACCCACCTGAATAAACTTTAAGAAGTCTTTCTACTGTTTTGTTATCTACATAAACAAAAATGTCATCTGCAAATAATAATGAACTACTTTCCAGTTTTATTCATTACAAATATTTACTAACCTCTTTTTTCTGGCTTAAATTATTTTTCCTTTATGTGCCATTTTATACATTCACACACAAATAGAACAATGAAAATATATCCAATTATTCAATTTTGGTTTAATTTTTATTAAAATAAGCGTTAAAAATAATTTTTTGTGTGTGTTTGAAGAGGGCTTTTATTGTTGTACTCAAGAGTGTTATTTCTGGAGACAAAGTTGCCTGTGCTTTATTCTGGGGAGAATCCAAGCCATAAGCCATAACATTTTACATTTATAAATTCAATACAAAGCAGAAAGTATACATTTGCTTTCAGCATATTCAAGGTGTTTAGTTTTCCATTAGTCACCTAATTAAAATTTTTTTCCAATAATTATGCTTTTCTTCTGAAAATATGTACGAATGCATACTCACCAAACACACTTCATAATTTCTTACACCTAAGGTTTATCTTCAGAGGAGTATGTGTATATTTCACTCTATGAAAATTAAAACTAAAAGTCTCTACGTTTGCAAGCAAAGAGACCACATGTTCAAAGAAAACTATATAACAGATATTTATTAATAACTTTTCAGGACTCAGAAATGTAAAAATTATATATATATATATATATATATATATATATTTTTCTTTTGAGGAATCTCACTCTGTCACCCAGGCTGGAGTGCAGCACTGCAATCTCAGCTCACTGCAACCTCCACTTCCCAGGTTCAAGTGATTCTCCTGCCTCAGCCTCCAGGTGTGCGCCACTATGCCTGGCTAATTTTTCTATTTTTAGTAGAGACAGGGTTTCACCATGTTGGCAGGCTGGTCTTGAACTCCTGAACTCAGGCAATCCACCTGCTTTAGTCTCTGAAATTGCTGGGCTAACAGGCGTGAGCCACTGCACATGGCCGTTTTTTTTTGAGATGGAGTCTTGCTCTGTTGCCCTGGCTGGAGTGCAGTGGCACGATCTTGGCTCACTGCAACCTCCACCTCCCGGGATCATGCCATTCTCCTGCCTCAGCCTCCCAAGTAGCTGGGACTACAGGTGCCCGCCACCATGCCCAGGTAATTTTTTGTATTTTTAGTAGAGACGGGGTTTCACCATGTTAGTCAGGATGGTCTTGATCTCCTGACCTTGTGATTCACCCGCCTCAGCCTGCCAAAGTGCTGGGATTACAGGTGTGAGCCACCGTGCCCGGCTTTTTTTTTTTTTGAGATGAGTGTCCCTTTGTCACCCAGGCTGGAGTGCAGTGGTGCTATCTCAGCTCACTGCAACCTCCACCTCCCAGGTTCAAGCCATTCTCCTGCCTCAGGCTCCTGAGTAGCTAGGAATACAGGTGCACCACCATGCCCAACTAATTTATGTAGTTTTAGTAGAGAGAGAGTTTCACAATGTTGGTCAGGCTGGTCTTGAACTCCTGACCTCATGATCTGCCCGACTTGGCCTACCAATGTGCTAGGATTACAGGCATGAGCCACTGCACCCAGCCCATATTCTATTTATATATCTGTATAATTTTTATTATGACCATAAAAATAACCCTGTTGTCAATTACAATTTAATTGGATATTTAAAAATAACTAAAAGTGTATAATTACACTGTTTGGAATAGAAAGGATAAATACTAGAGGTGATGGATACCTTATTTACCCTAATTACTACATATTATATGCCTGAATCAAAATATGCTCTATAAGACATATATACACATACTATATACTCAAAAATAGTAATAATAAATTACGAAAAAAGATTAAAAATTTAACTAATGGGAACAATATTCTTCAACTCATTTGCAGTTTAAAGCTACTGGCAAAGTGATTACTAGTGATGGTAGTCTACTATATGCCAAATAGTATACTTCTTTCATCTTTTACTTACACCATTGAGTATAGTGGGATAGGTTAAAGTTAGTGGCATAATAATGCTTCATTAAATGCACAATAGTTTTAAGATGGTAAAAAATAAAATTAGGCCGGGCATACTGGCTCACACCTGTAATCTCAACACTTTGGGAGGCCGAAGTGGGTGGATCGATTGAGCTTAGGAGTTCGAGACTAGCCTGACCAATATGAGCAACCCCTGTGACTACTAAAAATACAAAAATTAGCCAGGAGTGGTGTCGTGCACCTGTAGTCCCCACTACTCGGGAGGTTAAGGCAGGAGGATTTCTTGAACTTGGGAGGCAGAGGTTGCAGTCATTGTGCTGAGATCATCCTGCTGCACTCCAGCCTGGGTGACAGAGCAAGACTCCGTCTCAAGAGAAAAGTTAAATAAATAAATAAATAAAATATAAATTAAGTTCACACATAATCTAACAATTTTAAAATATATTACATTTTATTACATAACAGTAAAATTAGTAAAATAATACAATAATTGATTAACTATAATTTATAATTTCTTTCTCTCAGTATAATGTAGAAAAGTATTACTCTGAACACCTACCTTAAACATTGCTTAATTCAGGTTAACTACAATGAGCCTCTCCACTTATATTTTCATCATGCATCTTACATTTTAATGTCCTTACTCTTTTATAGAAAAGGTCATAAAGAATGTCCAATAAAGAATCTCTAATATCTCTGATGCAGTGACAATTGATCACATATGTTCACATGTGAATACAATAGAAATAAAGTAACAGCATAAAGTAATTTGAAAGCTGTATTACATCATTATTCACTTTTCAAAAAATTGTTTTCAAGGAAACCAGTATACTTTCAATGTAATTACAAAGCTTCAAAAAAAATCTTTTTATATAGTTATATACAAATAGTTATATCAAAAGTTATATTCAAATAATTTAACTTTAGTTGTGAATTCATTTTTATGCTCAACACTGTTATTTAGTGTAATGTCTGAAGTGTCAGTACCTTATTCTTTAATTCTCTGATATGTACATACAATTAATTTTGAATTAAATATTTTTTCATGTTGACTGCCTCTGCAAAAATATTTTTTAGTATAAACTCTGGTGTTTTCTGAGCTGTACTTTTTTTTAAGTGTTTCCAAATTCATTACATTTGCAAGACTCTTCTCCAATATAAGTTCCCTGATGTTGAGCAAAGCTGGAGCAACTGCTTCAGGGTTTTCCTCTAGTACAAAATGTGTGCAATAAACCCCCTCTAAATTTGTAATGGTTGTCTTCAGAATAAACACTCTTCTTCACTTTAAAGGCTTATATTTTCTGAAAGACTTTTTGACAGTAATTGCACTTTTAATGCTTTTATTAACTATGAACCTTCTTATGTTGAGTAAGATGTGAGTAGCCATTCATGGGTTTTCCATATTCTTTATATTTGTACAATTTTTCTCAAGGATACTAGCTTTCCTGTGAAATAAGGTGTACACACTGACTAAAAGTTTTGCCACATTCTTCATGCTTGTAGGAATTTTGCCAGTATGAATTATCTTACTATCAAAAATGGCAACCATATAAAGGTTGTTTCACATTTTATATATTTCTAGAGTTTCACACTAGTATAAATTTTTTATGTCTAGAAAGGATGGAGGTGTTGATAAAAGCACTGTCACACCTTTCACATTTGCAGAGTTCCTCTTCAGCATGAATTATCACCATATCTCTTCAGAATTAAGAACTTGTGGCCAGGCATGGTGGCTCATGCCTATAATTCCAGCACTTTAGGAGGCCGAGGTGGGTGGATTATGTGAGGTCAGGAGTTGGATACCAGCCTGACAAACATGGTGTAACCCTGTCTCTACTACAAATACAAAAGTTAGCTGGGCGTGGGGGTGGGCACCGGTAATCCCCTCTACTTGGGAGGCTGAGGCAGGAGAATGGATTGAACCCAGGAGGCAGAGGTTGCAGTGAGTCGAGATTGTGCTGTTGCACACCAGCCTGGGTGATAAGAGTTGAAACTCCATCTCAAAAAAAAAAAAAAAAAAAGAACTTGTTATATGCCTTGCCACATTCTTCAAACTTGTAGAGTTTCTTTCCAGTATGAATTATGTGTAATAAAAGTTGAGAAGTTCCTCAAAAAATTTGTCGCATTCTTTATATTTGTAGGGTTTATATTCCATATCAATTCTCATAGTTAGAATTGAGGGCTGGTTAAAAGCTTTTCCACATTCATCACATTCATATGGTTTCTCTCCAGTATGAATTATCTTATGTGTAGTAAGGTGTGAGGATAGGTGAAAAGCTCTGCCACATTACTCACATCTGTAGGGTTTCTCTCCAGTATGAAATCTCTTATGTGTAGTAAGTTTAGAGGAGCGCTCAAAGGCTTTGCCACATTCTTCACATCTGTAGGGTTTTCCAGTATGAATTTTCTTATGTGTAGTAAGGTTAGAGAACTGCTTAAAAGCTTTGCTGCATTCTTCACATTTGTAGAATTTCTCTCGAGTATGAATTATCTTTTGTGTAGTAAGGCGTGAGGACCCCTTGAAGGTTTTACCACATTCTTCACATTTGTAGAATTTCTCTCCAGTATGAATTCTCTTATGTGCAGTAAGGTGTGAGAACTGGTAAAAGGCTTTGCCACATTCTTCACATTTGTAGGGTCTCTCTTCAGTATGAATTTTCTTATGTGTAGTAAGGTTAGAGGAGTAATTAAAAGCTTTGCCACATGCTTCACAGTTGTAGGGTTTCTCTCCAGTATGAATTATCTTATGTGTAGTAAGGTCTGAGGACCGCCTGAAGGCTTTGCCACATTCTTCACATTTGTAGGGTCTCTCGCCAGTATGAATTTTCTTATGTGTAGTAAGGTTAGAGGAGTACTTAAAAGCTTTGCCACATGCTTCACAGTTGTAGGGTTTCTCTCCAGTATGAATTATCTTATGTGTAGTAAGGTCTGAGGACCGCTTGAAGGCTTTGCCACATTCTTCACATTTGTAGGGTTTCTCTCCAGTATGAATTCTCTTATGTGTAGTAAGGGTAGAGGAGTATTTAAAGGCTTTGCCACATTCTTCACATTTGTATGGTTTCTCTTCAGTATGAATTCTCTTATGTGTAGTAAGGTTATAGGAGTACTTAAAGGCTTTGCCACATTCTTCACATTTGTAGGGTTTCTCTCCAGTATGAATTATCTTATGTGTCGTAAGGGTTGAGGACCGGTTGAAGGCTTTGCCACATTCTTCACATTTATAGGGTTTCTTTTCCGTATGAATTATCTCATGTTTACTAAGGGTTGAGGATGACATAAAGGCTTTGCCACATTTATCACACTTGTACGGTTTCTCTCCAGTATGATTTCTCTTATGGGTAGTAAGAGTGGAGGAGTGCTTAAAGGCTTTGCCACATTCTTCACATTTGTAGGGTTTCTCTCCAGTATGAATTTTCTTATGTCTAGTAAGGCCGCAAAAGTAGTTAAAGGCTTTGTCACATTCTTCACATTTGTAGCGTTTCCCTCCAGTATGAATTTTCTTACGTGTAGTAAGAGTTGATAACTGCTTATAAGCTTTGCCACATTCTATATATTTGAAAGGTTTTTTCCCAGTATGTCCTCTCTTTTGTCTGTTTGAATTTGAAAATTGATGAAACACTTTCACATATTTATCACACTGAAATATTTTTCTCGGGGTAGTTGTCAAACATTGGTTAAGTTCATTATAACCTTCTTTGTGCACCTTGCACTCATCCACACTTTCAGGTCCTTTTTTTAACTGTAAATCGCCATGTCCACATTTTTCATACCTTCTCAGTATCACTTTTTGGAAAGTATCTTTTATGCTCTGCTCTGGCCAAAGGTCTTGGGCAAAATGAGAATATATAACTGAAAGAAACAACAAAAATACATTACTTCAATTGGTAGACTCAGATAAATATAAATATGTCATCTTGCTTATGTAGTTTGTATAAAACTATAAAAACTACATAAGCAAGATGACACAGCAAAATACCACAGCTGTAATTTCTTCCTGGACATATAAATTTAACAAAAACATACTGACCAAAATACATTTGTAAAAAACTTATAAATAAGTTGTGAAGGGCCCCAGGTGAGCACAATGCAAAGGGCCAAATGGAAGATAATAGAAAAGTCTGTTACTTATACCCAACACAGCTGTTTTTGCTCTCCAGTATAACATTGTGCCTTTAAAAGCAAATTGTCGACTGGCCAGGGTGACTCATGCCTGTAATCCCAGCATGTTGGGAGGCTGACGTGGGTGGATCAGAAGGTCAGGAGTTTAAGACCAGCTTGACAAAAACGGTGAAATTCAATCTGTGTACTAAAATTCAAAAAATTAGCTGGGTGTGGTGGTGGACACCTGTAATCCCAGCTACTCAGGAGGCTGAGGCAGAGAATTGCTTGAACCTGGGAGGTGAAGGTTGCAGTGAGCTGAGATTCCCAGAATCTCTAGTTAAGACAATTGATTTCAGACTATGCCAGGACCAAGCTATATTACAAAGATTGTAACAGGTAGCATTTTGTTAATGTCAAAATCTCAAAGATTACAATAAATACAAAATATTAGAGCAATATGACCCCATCAAAGTTATAAAATTTTCAAAAGCAACCATAAAATGTATATAATTTTTAAAATTCCCAATAAACTGTACAGGTCAAGCTTGGTGGCTCATTCCTGGAATCCCAACACACTAGGAGGCCAAGGTGGGTAAACCACATTAGATCAGAGTTTGAGACCAGCCTGGCCAACATGGTGAAACCCTGTATCTACTAAAATTACAAAAACTAGCTGGGCGTGGTAGCATGTGCCTGTAATCCCAGCTACTTGGGAGGCTGACACACAAGAATTGCTTGAACATGGGAAGGGACGATTGCAGTGAGTGGATATTGTACCACTGCACTCCAGACTGGGTGACAGAGCAAGACTGTCTCAAAACTAAAATAAAATAGGCTGGGCACAATGGCTCACGCCTATAATCCCAGGAACTTAGGAGGCCGAGGTAGGTGGATCATTTGAAGTCAGGAGTCCAAAATTAGCCTGGCCAACATGGTGAAAACCCGTCTCTGCTAAAAATACAAAAAATTAGCCGGGCATGCCAGCAGCCACCTGTAACCCCAGCTACTTGGGAAACGGAGGCAGGAGAATCGCTGGAACTCAGGAGGCAGAGGTTGCCATGAGCAGAGATCGTACCACTGCACTCCAGAGACTGGGCAACAGAAAAAGACTCTATCTCAGAATGAATGAATGAATGAATAAATAAATAAATAAATAAATAAATTTGAAAAATATTAGGTAAGTGAAACAGATAAGTACTGAAGATAAAAATGAGGATAATAATAAGAAATATTAAAATAGCAAAAAACAAAAATTGTGGATATAAAAAATTCAAAAAATAACTGAAAAATTTCTTAAAAGAAAAACTAATGTAAACATGAAAAAGCTGAACAAACTAGGATACACACAAAGATATTTATAACAAACACACATACAAGCAAAACTTCAAAACTCACAGATAAGAAGAGAAATTTTAGGAGCTGCAATGTAGGCAGATGTAATGATGAAGAATTTTTGTATTCAACTGAAGTTTATTTTTTACCACATTCAAATATATTGTTGGATCTTTTAGAGGTTTCATGTAATCCCCAAGGTACTGCTAAGAAAATATTTGTATGGATACACAAAAGAAAATGTAAAGAATCCTGAATGCATACCAATACAAAAATCAAAAAAACACAAAAACCACAGAAAGAGAAAAGGAGAGACAAAGATACAAGAATCAAATATAACAATTAATAAAATAACATTAGTAAGTTTTTCTCTTTCAGAAAACCATTTAAATATATATATAATTATCTTTCCAATCAAGAGATATACTTTCAATAAACAGGTTTATTAAGAAATTATAAAAATCAAGATTCAACTTGCCTTTCTACAAGAGTCAGCTGAGATCTAATGACAAAAAAAGACTGAAAGTGGCAAAACGGAAGTAGAAATTTCATGTAAATATTAACAAAATGAGAGGAGAAGGGGTCAAAATAATATTACACAAGCTACATGTTAAGTTAAAAACTGTCATACTTTTTAAAATGTACTTTAAGTCAAAACTTCAAAAAGACAAAGAAGGACATTAAAAAAATATATAGATTCATTCACTGGGAACCTATTACAAATTTGTATATACATGTGTGTATTTATGTGTGTGTGTCTCATATTGGGGTTTCAAATATATAAAGCAAATACTAACAAAACTGAATAAACACAGAGAGAGCAATATGATTATAATATGACATTTCAATACTCCACTTTCTTTAATAAAACAAGAGAGAATATTAGTAAGGAAACAGAAGGCTAGAAGGCAGTAAAAAACAACGATTTCTAATGAAGGTATAGAGAACGCTCCTCAACAACAACAGAATACACAGCCTTCTCAATAGCTCATACAACTTTCTTCTTTATAGACCACCTGTTAGGCCAAAAACAAAGCCTTAACACATTGTTTAAAACTGAAATTTTATAGATCACTTTCTATAACAAAAATGGAATTAGAGTATAAAACAATAATATAAATAATTGATAAATTTAAAAATATATAGAAATGATACAACACACTATTAAGCATGCACTTGTTGAAATTACTGGGCTGGGTGCAGTGCCTAATGCCTGTAATCCCAGCACTTTGGGAGGCCGAGGTGGGTGAATTTAACTCCATCTCAAAAACAAACAATCAAAAAAGGAATAATATTGTGAAGATGTCTATACCGTTCAATTTAATCTACATAATTAATGCAATATTTTTCAAATTTCTCATTGCATTTTTGAATAAAAACAGCAAATCCAAAAGTATATGGAATCTAAAGAGATAATAAAGTACCCAATAATCTTCAAGGAATAATGTTGGAGGCATTACAATTTCTGATTTCTAAATACATCAAAAAGCTACAGAATTAAAACAATTTGGTATGAGTATAAAAGTGAAAAAGTAGACCAATAAAACAGAATGCAGGCCGGGCACAGTGGCTCATGCCTGTAATCCCAGCACTTTGGGAGGCCGAGGCGGGTGGATCACGAGGTCAGGAGATCGAGACCATCCTGGCTAACACGGTGAAACCCCATCTCTACTAAAAATACACAAAAAAATTAGCCGGGCATGGTGGCAGGCACCTGTAGTCCCAGCTTCTCGGGAGGCTGAGGCAGGAGAATGGCATGAACTCAGGAGGCGGCGGAGCGTGCAGTGAGCAGAGATCGCGCCACTGCACTCCAGCCTGGGCGACAGAGCGAGACTCCATCTCAAAAAAAAAAAAAGAAAAAAAAAGAAAAAAAATGAATGCAGCATGCACGTTAGCTTTCACATAATTATTGCAGCATTGTTACTGAAAGCCAATAGGTTAAAGCAATGCAAATTTCTGTCACCAAGTCATTCAGTAGATAGAAAAATACTGGAATCTCATTCAGTTTTCAAATAGCAGAAAATAGTCTAACTATTAAGATAAATATTGATGACATTATGCAAAATAAAATGAGCCAGCCAGAAAAAGACAGAGATTGTATGAGATATATAAAGCAGTTATACTCTTAAAAACAGAAAACAGAGTGGTGTTTGAAAAGTGCCATGAAATGGGAAGAATTGGTAGTTGTTTAATATTAGCTTTGCAAGATAAAAACATTCTAGTGATATGTTGCATAACAATGTCAATATAATTAATATGACCAAACTGAGTATTTAGAAATATGTACTTATCACTCTCTCAGGCAAAACTGCAGTGGCATTATCTCAGCTCACTGCAACCTCCACCTCCTGGGTTTAAGCGATTCCCCTGCCTCAGCCTTCTCAGTAGCTGGAATTATAGGTGCACGCCACCACGACTGGCTAATTTTTTGTATTTTAGTAGAGACGGGGTTTCACCATGTTGGCCAGGATGGTCTCGATCTTCTGACACCATGATCCACCCGCCTTGGCCTTTGAAAGTGATGGGATTACAGGCATAAGCCACCGTGCCCGGCCTAGAAAATCTTGTTGTTAATTTTGTTATGTGTTTTTGACACATAACACATAAGTAAAAATAAACAACAATACCTAAAATAGATACAGAGTAATTATTGTTTTTAAATTATCTTCAGATTCAAAAGTGTTTCTCTGACACAAAATTAATATAGATTCACAAATAAATAGACGTTGAAGTTGGGAGAGATTTTATGACTACTCACCTAGACAGGATTAAAAAACTGTTACAGCCCAGGTGAAGTGGCTCACGCCTGTAATCACAGCACTGTGGGAGGCCGAGGCAGGCAGACCACCTGAGGTTAGGAGTTCGAGACCAACCTGACCAAAATGGTGAAACCCTGTCTCTACTAAAAGTACAAAATTAGGCAGGTGTGGTGGCGCATGCCTGTAATCCCAGCTACTCAGGAGGCTGAGGTAGGAGAATGGCTTGAACCCAGAAGTTGGAGGTTTCAGTGAGCTGAGATCCCACCATTGTACTGCAGCCTGCATAACAAGAGCAAAATTCCCTCTCAAAAAAACCAAAACCAAAACCAAAACCAAAATCCTGTTACACCAAACCTACACAACAAATATACAAGTGACACAAAACTACAGGGGTAATATTTATACAGGCAAAGAAACATAGAAATAATTATATTGGCAATAGACAGATGGCTTTTTCATATTTAATTTTGCTCTACACTGTCTTAAATTGTACAGTTAAATATTCTTATATACAATTATAATATAAACTAAAAACTGTTATATACAATTATAATATAAACTAAAAAATCAACACATAATTAACTGGTGTGATGTGACATACCCAAAAATATATAACACAAAATATTAAATTACAAAAAAATTAAAACATGGGATGTAAAACAAGTAGATCCATGTATTCATGAAAGGAATCTTAGAATATAAGGTAAAGTAATACAAAGATTACTTGAAGATTTAAAAAAAAGCTGAGAACTTCCCAAATTTTAATGTAACAACAACAAAAAACTTCTAACCAGTAATACTTGATTCAAAATTATTTTACTTCAAAAAGAGTATAAAGACTTTCCAAAATAAAAGTTGGGTGTTCATCACCATTAGCACAATCTTACAAGATATACCATACGGGGTTGTGCACCCTGGCTCACGCCTGTAATCCCAACACTTTGGGAGGCTGAGGCGGGTGGATTGTCTGAGGTCAGGAGTTCAAGACCAGCCTGAATAACATGGAGAAACACCGTCTGTACTAAAAGTGTAAAAGTTATTCGGACATGGTGGCGCATTCCTGTTGTCCCAGCTACTGAGGAGGACAAGGCAGGAGAATTTCTTGAATCAAGGAGGTGGAGGTTGCAGTGAGCCAAAATCCTGCCATGGTACTCCAGCCTGTGCGATAGAGAAAGACTCCATCTCACAAAAAAAGGCCAGGTGCAATGGTGCCCACTGCACTCCACTACTGCACTCCATCCTGAGCAACAGAGTGACACTCAGTCTCAAAAAACAAAACAAAAACAAAAACAAAACAAAACAAAACAAAACAAAATGATTGTTCATAAAACCTTTAAAGTTCTTTTATAGAATATAAAAAACGTAAGTAAATGTGCATAAATCAGCCGGGCACAGTGGCTCATGCCTGTAATCCCAGTGCTTTGGAAGGCCAAGGAGGGCGAATCATAAGGCCAGGACTTTGAGACCAGCCTGGCCAGCACGGTGAAACCCTGTCTCTACTAAAAATACAAAAATTAGCCGGGCATGGTGGTGCACACCTATAATCCCAGCTACATGGGAGGCTGAGGTAGGACAACCACTTGTACCTGGGAGGTGGAGCCTGTAGTGAGCTGAGATTGTGTCATTGCATTCCAGCCTGGACAATAGAGTGAGACTCTGTCTCAAAAAAAAAAAAAAAAAAATTCTGCCTAAATTTGTTAATAAATATACCATATAATAACTGGAAAATATAGAGACATAGCTTTTGTATTAAATTGAAATTGTTATAAAATTAAAACATATTGTTTTAACTTTAAGATATAGGTAATCTCCAGTTTTCAAGATGATTACAAAGATAATGTTTATAGACTATATGCAAAAGAAAGTAAAAAATAATGCATGCCAGTACAAAATTAAATAAAAATTAAGGCCGGGCGCCGTGGCTCAAGCCTGTAATCCCAGCACTTTGGGAGGCCGAGACGGGCGGATCACGAGGTCGGGAGATCCAGACCATCCTGGTTAACACGGTGAAACCCCGTCTCTACTAAAAAATACAAAAAACTAGCCAGGCGAGGTGGCGGGCGCCTGTAGTCCCAGCTACTCGGGAGGCTGAGGCAGGAGAATGGCGTGAACCCGGGAGGCGGAGCTTGCAGTGACCTGAGATCCGGCCACTGCACTCCAGCCTGGGTGACAGAGCGAGACTCCGTCTCAAAAAAAAAAAAAAATAAAAAAAATAAAATAAAAATAAAAATAAAAATTAAGAAAGTAAAGCAGGAAATGAGAAAAATAAAACTACTAGAAACACATAAAACAATCACAATATAATGGGAAATAACAACTTCATTTCTTTAAGCAATCATTTTAAATATAAATTAATTAAAGTACTTAATAAAATAAAATGTAATCTTAGGACTTTGGAAGGCCAACGTAGGCTGATCACTTGATCCCAGGAGTTCAAGACCAGCCTGGGCAACATGGGAAAACTCTGTCTCTACAAAAAAATACAAAAAACTAGCTGGGTGTGATGACACATACTGGTAACCCAGCTACTTGGGAGGCTAAAATGAGAGGACAATCTGAGTTTGGGAGGTTTGGATAGCAGTGAGACATGCAAATCAGCCTGGTTGACAGAATGAGGCCCTATTTCAAAAATAAATGAGGTCAGGCAGGTGGCTCACACCTGTAATCCCAGCACTTTGAGAGGCCGAAATGCGCAGCTCATCTGAAGTCAGGAGTTCAAGACCAGCCTGGCCATCATGGTGAAACCCTGTCTCTACTAAAAATACAAAAAATTAGCCTGGCATGGTGGCGGGCACCTGTAATGTGGAAGCTGAGGCAGGAGAATCGCTTAAATCCGGGAGGCGGAGGTTGAAGTGAACTGAGATCGCACCATTGCACTCCAGCCTGGGCAACAAGAGCAAAACTGCATGTCTAAATAAATAAATATATAAATAAAATTATATAAAGAAAAAGAAATATGGTGAAACACTGTCTCGAATAATAATGCAAGAATTTGCAGGGAATGGTGGCGCGCCTGTAGTGCCAGCTACTCGGGAGGCTGAGGCAGAAGAATGGCTTGAACGCGGAAGGCGGAGGTTGCAATGTGCTGAGATTGTGCCAGTGCACTTTAGCCTGGGCAAGAGAGTGAGACTTCCTCTCAAAACAACAACAACAAACAAAAAAACTACACTGAAAAAACACGCTAATACAGAACTTCAAACAGTAAGATAAATGTTTACTCATAAAATCTGGTATAACACATGGAAGTATCATTACAAAAACTTGTCAGGCCAGGCGCTGTGGCTCACGCCTGTAATCTCAGCACTTTGGGAGGCTGAGGCGGGCGGATGACCTGAGGTTAGGAGTTTAAGACTAGTCTGGTCAACGTGATGAAACCCCATCTCTACTAAAAATACAAAAATTAGTCAGGCACGGTGGTACATCCCTGTAATCCCCGCTACTTGGGAGGCTGAGGCATGAGAATTGCTTGAACCAGGAAGGTGAAGGTTGCAGTGAGCCAAGATCTCACTACCGCACTCCAGCCTGGATGAGAGAGGGTATGTAACTCCTCCTCAAAAAAACAAAACAACAACAAAAAAAACTGTTGAGGTAACTGCAATCTTTAACTGTTATTATGTACTCATCATATACAGGTATTTTGAATCATTGGCATGCACTGTGTGGCAGTAAAATTTCAGACAATATGCAGTATAATTATAAAAAGATTCTAATGAGAAACTTTTAATAAATTAGCATTTAAAAGAAACTAGAGTTGATTTTTATGTTTTAAATATATGTTATTCTTACACAAAACTGCTGTATTCCAACTTTAGAAGCAAAGAATAGCCTTACATTGTTAAATATAGAAAATATATATATATATATTTTGCAGAATAGGGTTAGACCCTCTGATACGTAAAACAAATATTAGGAAATAAACTCTGTTATTATTTATATACAGGGTGAAGAAAGTAGATGAAAATCCCATAATTTTATAACTACTTATAACTAGTAACTATTTATATTTAGTAACTATAACCATTTAGTAACTATTTTCATAAATATGGAGTGCTTACTAATTATCTAATTTACTTTTGGCATACCATGCAAATTCTAGCATATTGTCTAAATATCTGAATCTAAAATTACAAATTTGAAAGAGAATATAGAAAGAAATGTATAAGGAGAGTGACATCAGTAAGATGAAAAGAATAAAAGTGCTCTATTTTCATATCCCCTTAAAGCAAAAAAAGTCAGCCATCCCTGACCAAAAATGACTTTATGAGAGAACCAGGCATTATGGTTCACACCTGTAATGACAGCTACATGGTACATTACTGTTGGAGAAATGCTTCAGGCCAGGATTTTGAGACTAGCCTTGGTTATGTAGCAAGACGCCATCTCCAAAATAAGTGCCTCTAAGAGAGATTTGAGATCCAGGGATGGAGTTGTGAAATGCTGTTAAAGCTTCAGTTCGAGACATGTTCTATTCAGAAGGCAGGCCCTCATTCAGGTGGGAAATTACAGGACCCCTGTTCTTGGCTACAGACCAGGATAGGGTTCACCCAACTTGGTCCCACAGAGAATTCTGAACTTACTCTGTAACCACCACAGACTCCTCCCAGCCCCGGTCTGGCAGAGGTCTTGCTTTGCCAGAGACCTGGAGGAAGGCACCCATTTACAGCCATGTAGGCAGGCCTGCAGACTTTGGCCTTTACCATGGTTCCTGAAACAGTTCACTGACTCAGTTTCAGTTATGTGAGCCACAGTTTATAGTCAGTTCTGCCTATATAGAAACCCACAGTTACCTGAGGAAATGTTCTCTGGTACTTACTGAAAGCCACACTCATCCACATCCTGATTTAAGGCCCAGCATATGCAGACCTGACTGCAAAAGCATGCCCTAGGTCTGTGCTACAGAGCAAAGTCCTAAAAATATGCAGTCTGTCCAAAAATAAAATGAAAATTACAACTACCCAAGCCCCCGTAACAAGCCAACTGAAGGTGAACCCTAGTGGAGACCCAGCATCCTTGTGACCAAGCTACAACCCCTCTTCACTACAAATTCAGAGGGCATCTCATCACCCTATGGGCCCAATAAAAGAAAATGTTTACCTTCTAAAATCAGTTTATGAAAACTTGAAGAGGTGTTTGTTCTATCAAATTCAGATACCAATACAAAACTATATTGTGCCCATTGTCAATGCTTCTATTTTAATGTAGCACTGGAAGTATGTGGCAGAAGAATTACTCAAAGAAATAAAAAAACTGAAATTAAAAAATAAGTAAAATGCTATTTGTAGATCATACAATCTTATATTTAAAAAACCATAAACAGTATATTAAAATCTGTCTAAACTAATAGATATACTCAGTAAATTAGCAAAATATAAAATTAACATACATCTATGGTTTCATACATATCTGATAAAATGGAAGAAGAAAAAAATTTTATTGACTATACCATTAAATAATAAATTTCTGAGGAAAATATTAACCAAGGAGGTAAAAAATCTTTACAATAAAAAAGGAAAGGCCGGGCGTGGTGGCTCAAACCTGTAATCCCAGCACTTTGGGAGGCCGAGATGGGCGGATCACGAGATCAGGAGATCGAGACCATCCGGGCTAACCCGGTGAAACCCCGTCTCTACTAAAAAATACAAGAAAAAAAAACTAGCCGGGCGAAGTGGCGGGCGCCTGTAGTCCCAGTTACTCAGGAGGCTGAGGCAGGAGAATGGCGTAAACCCGGGAGGCGGAGTTTGCAGTGAGCCGAGATTTGGCCACTGCACTCCAGCCTGAGCGACACAGCAAGACTCCGTCTCAAAAAAAAAAAAAAAAAAAAGGAAAAATTAGAAAAGATACAAATAAATTTTAAAATATTTTATCTATGAATTGAAAAAATAAGTATTATTGAAGTGCCATATTATCCAATCTATAGATTAAATAAACCTCCTATTAATTAAAATTGCAGTGGTACTATTTTCACAATAATGGAAAATACAATTCAAAAATTTACATGAAACTAAAATGAACTTTGAATAGCCAAAGCAACCATGAGGAAAAATAACAAAGCAGAGGGATGTCATACTTATAATTTCAAACTATATATTTCAAGACTAGATAGTAATAAAAACGGAATGGACTGTGCAGAAAAATGAACAAAGAAAATTCAACAGAAACTATTACTCTCAGACATTTCAGACCTGATGCAAAAAGAGAACTTTGAGTAATTTTAGTTTCTCAAAATCATACAGATATTTGTGTGTCCCAAAAATTAAGGAAAAGCAGCCACACTGTACAGTCTCTATATGCCATGAAGAGGACTTTGGCTCTCACTGTGAACTTGAAGGAAGCTCACTGAAAGAAAAGGAAAATCCTTAGAGAATTTAAAAGCATAAGACAGATGATGCTCCTTTGTAAGAGCAAAATTAAAAAAGAAAAAACAAACAAACCAACCCAGCTGCCCAGGAACTATTTCCTTTGGAACACAGCTTCCCAAATCACACTTTAAGGACTGGCTTTGACCTTGGGACCCCTTATCTGTGTCGTCTGTTGTATTCATTTTCACTCGCACCTACCTGGGGATTTGGCAACCATCTCATGTCTCTTCATAGTCCAAGGTGTTTTTCCTTGCTCCAGACAGGTGATCAGGTCTGGCTTAGAAACAGGAATACCTGTTTTATTAAAAATAAAGAACATAAATCTTGCTTATATTCTCCAATTACAAGCTACTAATGTGCTCAGCAGAGAGAATGTGATAAAATATGCTAGTAAATTAATACAAAAATACTAAGTTATAACAGAAATTTCTAAATAATTAGAAAATACTTTCAATTTGTAGGTTTCTTAATTTCACTATCTGGTTCTACTGAATCAAAAATTGGTGGTGGCAATCAGATTTTCAGGTGGGGGCAACAATATTTTATGCCACTAAATTTCTGGAATTACCACTAATTTAGAATGAAGAATACAGCTCAACTCAGGAATGTGGAAAGTTTGGATTAAGATGGAACACGTTGAAGAAATTCTTTTCTAAATGAACAAATTCTGAAGATTTTCTGGAAAATGGGGATCTGAAACTCTTTTATGCAAAGAATAAATTACTAAAAAAATTCTACAAAAATAAATAAATAAATAAATAAATAAATAAAACATTTAGGGTATATTATTATGTACTCAAGTTATCCTCACCAAGGAAGACCAGGTTTCTGTAGTTCTCTAACATCACATCCCTATATAAATTCCGCTGTGCAGTGTCCAGGCAATGCCACTCCTCCAGAGAGAATTCTATGGCCACATCTCTAAATTGCAATGGTCCCTGAAAAACATACATACACACACACACACACACACACACACACACACACACACACACACATTTTTACCAAGTGGGCATGGGCGGAATTTTTAATTTGACTTAAGGTGAAATGAGCGAGTAAAGAGAACTGGTTCTGACTTACAGGACTGACTAAAATTACCCAATAAAATGATTTCAAAACAGAAGTATTATCTAATGTATCCTCTAACTCTGAGAAGAAAGAACAGCATAAGATCCACATCAATTCATGTATTTTTCTAGATAATAAAGTATAAAATTAAGGGCAAGAACATGAACATGTATATTTTTGAGTGCTATATTTACATCATACAGAATGAGTTGTGAATATTTTTCAGATGGAGAAGACATGTTGAGTTAGAAGGCATCTCTACAGTTGTAATATGTACAATAAGCTGAAGACCTCGTTATGCAGGTCCCCCCCTCCCCCCCAGAAGATCTGGAGTAAAGTCTGATTGATTTATTTATTTAGAGATGGAGTTTCGCTCTTGTTGCCCAAGCTGGAGTGAAATGGTGCCATCTTGGCTCACCGCCACCTTCACCTCCCAGGTTCAAGCAATTCTCCTGCCTCAGCCTCCCAAGTATCTGGGATTGCAGGCATGCTCCACTACACTCGGTAATTTTTTTTTTTTTTTGTATTTTTAGTAGAGATGGTGTTTCTTTATGTTGGTCAGGCTGGTCTTGAACTCCCTACCTCAGGTGATCTGCCCCCTCTGGCCTCCTAAAGTGTTGGGATTACAGGTGGAGACACCGTGCCCAGCTAATTTTGTGAATTTCTAATAAGTTCACCAGTAATGCCAATGTTTTTGGCCCAAGAAGGATATTTTGACAAACATCTAGTAAGTGGAAGAGCCTGTGTTTTTCCCACTTTTTCTAGCCTGTAAACAAACATAATGGCCTTCATTCACCATGGAAACATATGTAGAGGAAAAAAAGGACAGTTGCCAGATTAAATGTGATGGTTTATGCACATCAGCTGCATAAAGATACTTAATAATAAAGAGGAAAAATAATTAACTCTATAGTGAAAAAAATATATCAGAGATATTTAACCAAGTGAATCATTAACCATTAACTTCACTAGGACAATTTTTTTTTTTTGAGATGGAGTCTTGCTCTGTCGCCCAGGCTGGAGTGCAGTGGTGTGGTCTCGGCTCACTGCAAGCTCTGCCTCCCGAGTTCACACCATTCTCCTGCCGCAGCCTCCTAAGTAGCTGGGATTACAGGTGTCCACCACCATGCCCGGCTAATTGTTTTGTATTTTTAGTAGAGATGGGGTTTCACCGTATTAGCCAGGATGGTCTTGATCTCTTGACCTCGTGATCCACCTGCCTCGGCCTCCCAAAGTGCTGAGAATACAGGCGTGAGCCACTGCGCCCAGCCTAGGACAAATTTTTATGATGTGCTAATGCACACGGAAGAACACAGCATCACTGTTGAAATATTCCTCCCAAAAAAAATAAATTATAGTCTGAATGTAACCATAAAGAAACATCAGTTTTAGGCCAGGCACGGTGGCTCATGCCTGTGATCCCAGCAATTTGGGAGGCTGCGGGGGAAGGATCACAAGGTCAGGAGTTCGAGACCAGCGTGACTAACATGGTGTAACCCTGTCTCTACTAAAAATACAAAAATTAGCCGAGTGTTGTGGCAAGCACTTGTAATCCCGGCTACTTAGCATGCTAAGGCAGGAGAATTGCTTGAACCTGGGAGGCGAAGGTTGCAGTGAGCCGAGATCAGGCTGCTGCACTCCAGCCTCGGTGACAGAGCCAGACTCCGTGTCAAAAAAAAAAAAAAGAAACATCAGTTTTATACAAACTTTAAAATACAGACGACTGCTACGTTCTGTAATTTTTAGTAGTAATTTTAAGTAGGCTTCATTTAGCACCCTAAAGAGCAGGTATCTCCTAATAACTTTTTTCAGAACTTTCTGGGTAATAAATGCCATCCCATTTAAATAAGCATTTCCTTTTCTTTTGTTTTTTTGGATGGAGTCTCGCTCTGTCCCCCAGGCTGGAGTGCAGTGGAGCCATCTCGGCCCACTGCAAGCTCCTCCTCCCGGTTTCACACCATTCTCCTGCCTCAGCCTCCCGAGTAGCTGGGACTACAGATGCCCACCACCACGCCTGGCTAATTTTTTGTATTTTTAGTAGAGACAGGGTTTCACTGTGTTAGCCAGGATAGTCTCGATCTCCTGACCTCGTGATCCACCCATCTCAGCCTCCCAAAATGCTGCCATTACAGTTGTGAGCCACCGCACCTAGCCTAAATAAGCATTTTCTTAATCCTGGTCTGCATACAGCTAATGGAACACACAGATGGAGCCTCATCATTACATGTTCTCCATCTTTACTAAGGACCACAGTTTTCCCTGATAGAAATCTTGAGTATCCACATCTTTTCATGTTCAACAGCCACAAAGGGAACATTTTAAAAATTGCAGATCCTAAATTCTTGCTGAGAATTCTACATGGCATATAAGAAGCTATGATGCAGAGAATAAAGAGAAGGCTCTAGAATACAGGAAAGAAATATTTTTCAGAGACTCCTGAGTGTCATAAGAATTTAAAGACGTAATTAAACCAAACTCATTAGGGAGGAAAAACACAAGTAGAGAAGTAAAGGTTTGTGAGTACTAAACGCGTGGCAGTCCAGGAGGCAGAGTCGACACTGCTCTTCATCTGAGACATGTTTACCTGAAGAAAAGCCACTTTTTTTCTTTCTCCTCCTCCTCTGAAATTCCTTCTGAGATGAGATTCTCTAGACAAATTACACCTGAATCTTGAGAATATGTCTTTAAAGGTTTCAGTACCACATGTTTACCTGTTAGCATGACATCAACTGGCAGAAAAACAAAGATAGAAAAAGTCCACCCATTTCTGTCCTTTAAAACAGAAGACATTCAGGAACAATGAGCTGCTCCATGAAGATAAAAATATAAATTTATCTTTCCTGTCCTCAGATGCTCTCCCCTGCCACAGACACCAGCCATTTCTGCTACAGTAATGGAAATAAGCGCCACACTGACCTGTCCCTACCAAACCCAAACAGAACAGGCCCTGTGACCACCCTTTAGTGCAAAGTTGGAACTGAACTCTCATGAATGTATTTTGAAGCCCTCATACTTGATTCTGGTCTTACCTGAGTCACACAAGGGACTTCATAAAACAACATGGATGTTTCCACCCAGAATAATAATCAGAAGCTGTGGAGAGGGCACAAGAAATTTCTGCAAATTGGCCATGTGATCCTAATGAGAAGCCTCGGCTGATAATCACCAAGATAAGCATTTTCTCTCAAGCTTTAACAAGCTTATAAATCACTTGGTAATTTTGGCCCCAATTTATGTAATGTGACTACGGAGGTCTGAAAAGGGTCCATGAATGGGTGTTTTAAACAAGTTCCCTGTCAATGCTGATGTTGCTTCCCCTTGGCTCATTATTAGCATTAGTTAGAGAAGCAGGCACAGCACAAGGTCCCTTACACTCAGCACTCTTGTCACAACCAAATACTTCTGGCACAAATAAGGACAACCTATCTCCATCTAAAAGTTTTGTAGCCTTTGCTGGTTCTTTAAAGTTTACAGAAAAAACAGAAGGCAGCAGTTTCTGAATAAGTCTGGATTTAAAAAACATGTACACATGTACTAATGCAATGTTTGTTAAACAGGTACTATGCGCTCAAGAGTATGATACAGAACACTGTGCTGGGCATAACACATTATGTGATTTAATTCTCATAACACCCTGGGAGCTGGTACTAAGTGTATAATAATTTTCAGGATTTAGGTAAAGGGCCCAGCATTTTTTTGCTTCTTCTGTTTCTCTGCCGTCAAATTTTTTTAAAAACTGCAAAAAATTAAAGCTAAATATAGACAGATGAAAGAAACATGGAAAGCAAGAGTTTAATGTAGTTTACAGAAAATTTTATTCTGTTTATATTTACATTTTTGTGACTTGTGGAGCAACTACCAGATATGCAGGAATGGAAAACAAGTTCCTAAACAGAATGTCTCTGCAAACACTGGTTTTAATATAAAATTTAAAAACCAAGATCCTACAACACATAATTTATTTTCCCATTTATCTGTTTTTTGGATTTCAGGAAATTGTAAGCACCAGCTCTAGAAAGACAACAGGATTCACCAGCCAAAACTCTGATCTCTTTTCTACAAGGTTCTGTGAGGCAAGACTCCAGGGTAGGGTCACACCTAAATAAGGCCTCCAAAAAGGGTGAATCTCAACAGAACTGGGTCAGGAAGTGGACCCTATGTAGAATTCTGTTCTCTATGCCACTGGGGTATTTCCAGTTCTGTTTTTTCTAAGCTTACCTAAAAAAACCTTAAATCCCAGAGTCTGTGTAATTTTAATCTTTTCTAGCCACTGCCCTGTCAACTCCATATTATATGCTAATATGCAATTTAAACAAATCCCTTAAGGTTTTCTAGGGTAAGTTTATTAGGAAACAAATATATACACTTAACAGGATGAAAGAAATAGAAATACTGCTGGGCCTGTTGGCTCATGCCCGTAATCTCAACACTTTGGGAAGCTGAGGTAAGTGGATCATGAGGTCAGGAGTTCAAGACCAGACTGACCAACATTTTGAAACTCCGTCTCTATTAAAATTACGAAAATTAGCTGGGTGTGGTGGCGGACACCTGTAATCCCAGCTATTCAGGAGGCTAAGGCAGAAGAATCACTTGAACCCAAAAGCCAGAGTTTGTGGTGAGTCGAGATTGTGCCACTGAATTCCAGCCTGGGTGACATAGGGAGACTCCATATCAAAAAAGAAAAAAAAAAAGAAATTATAACAACAATTCTGTTCATAAATATCCTTTCAAGTATAGACATCAGAAGTCACAATATAAAGTGGCAAATAATGTCCAATATTTTGGGCATATCTATTTGTTGTACCAACCATATGATGGTTCAATTATTTACTCAGTTGCTAGTGTAGACTAAAAATTTCTGGATTGTAGGAACCATGACTGCTTCATGTTTTATTTTAATGGTCATATGAAATGGAAGTTACTAGTTTATCTATTTGGGTCTCCAGATGTCCTCCTTGTTTATCATCCAAGTACCAGGAAACTGGAGAAACTCTCATCTGGGTACCTACCAAAGACACCCCTTGTATGAGGGGATGAACAAACACAGGATGATTCATTTCTCTTACACTGAGAAAGAAGCAGAATTAACTACTCTTGTCAGCCGGACACAATTCTGCTCTGGACATCCTCAAATCCCTTAAAGACACCTGGATGATTGTGAGAGAATTCCCAGTGACCTGGGACTGATGGCCCAATGATAAGCCAGGCTGGAGAGACTCAGGCTGATTCTCAATGAGAAATGGAACTGCCTTGGTGAAGCTCCAGAAGCTGGATCACCTGTCCTGATTTGCTAGCTCTTGGGTAAGAGAAAGAACACAAATACTGTACTCCAGTATCACGTTTTACAGGTAAATATAGTTGTGGTCATAGCTCTGGATACTTTGTGGCCTTGTTCTCTCACTTTTAAGATGCTTTTTTATACTTACACATATTCTGTCGTCAGATTCTATTTCCTCCTGGAAGCTCTCACATCACTGTAGCAGGTCAATGAACAAGATGTGAAAAATCTCACAGAGTCACACTCCCAAATGGGAGCTGTAAGCTGTCTAGGTTAACATCTCGCAATGCAGAAAATGCCTTTTGTTAGTTTTCTGTACATTCTCTATCCAAAGTCCGGCCCTTTTTTGTAAATTCCAGGCAGAGGCCAGATGTTACCTGCAGATTCTAGGTAGGATCTACCTGGCTCTGCATCCTTTGGTGTTACAGCAAGTGGAATACAAATGAAGAAGAGATCCCCTCATAGAGGCTGCTCTAGCACATTCTAAATGATAAATCTACATGGAACAAAAAAAAAAGCTGACACAACATGAATATTAAGTGGACAGTTTATTTGGGTAAAGTTTACAGATTATAACCTGGGAGCAAAGATTAAAGTTGCCTGGAATCTACACTTTGATTAGCAGCAGTTACGAGAAGATTTGTAAAGACAACAAGAGAAACAGAGTGGGCTGACACGAAGTTGTCAGAAATTTCTATTTATTTAAAAAAATAACATTGATTATTAATTAGATATATATCGTTATAGTTTAGGGTATGGGATATAGTGTCCAATGTGGCATTATTAGTTTAATTTATAGCTACATGTGGCAATACTGAACAGTTTCAAAAGATGAATACACAATTCAAAGGGAGGAGAAAGACATAATTGCACTTTTATTTTAACATCTCTGAGTTTGATAACTAAAAGGACTTGCATTTTTCAGATAAAAGTTTTTTAATTCCCAAATCCCAAGACCTGGATTCAAAATATGGAGCTGCAGATTTAGGGCTTGAGTGGCTGGAGCAGCAGCACATGTTACCTGCACATTTGTGAGCTTTTTAGCAACGGAAGGAGGACAAAAATGGAGATTTTCTTGTCTACATGTCTACTCAATGCACACATGTTACTCTACTTGGGTTTATGGGACCCATGGTCTCTGAATCAGTTTCAGGATTGAATATAAAAGAGTCATTGAAAGAGGTAAAATGACTGATTGCTGCCCTGTGAAATTCATAGAAATCTGATCTAGACTTTCTAGAAGTGACTGTAGAGGACTATAAATAACAAATAGGCAGAAACACAATTCTGCCTGCACATTTAGGGGACAGCATACACTTCTCTGCACAAATGTGAGTTAACTGGAAGCCTGAGAGGGAACGTCCCCTCTAGAGTAAATTCTGGTTGGCACCGTATGTGTTTATATCACGTCTGGTAATTCTAGACTGTTTGGAAACAATAATTAAAAGAAAAATTTTCTCCAGCCCCAGAGAAACTCCACAATAATAGAACAGAAAGAAAATGGTTTTCTTACATAATTAAACTTGAATGTGACATGCATCATAGTCAATCTGCTTAAGAGACTGCAAAGATAGAAAGACGGCCACCATAATCAGTCCACAAGTAGAAGAATTTCCAGCACCATGTCATACATAGTTCATCCTAAATTCACCTGGAGATTGAAGAGGTCATCTGTGTATGCTAATTACTTATATTCAATGACAAATAAACTTTTCACCTCTTCATAACAGGAGGTAGTTTAGCAGCTTGAAGCCAGGTGCCTGCTAAACGTAGGCTCTCACTCTGCTACAAAAATGGCTGAATAGTGTTCTATCTTTTTGGCTATTTACATTTTAGAGCAGTGGCTCTGTACTCCTTGGCAATGGGCTACAGCACTCCTGCTTGCTTTCTCCTGAGTGCTAGTGTCCTCTCTTGACCTCTAGCATCCGCCACTGAGGCACAGCTCAGAGCACAGTTTACAGTTTATGTGAACTCCATTTGCCACAGCAGCACTCGAGGGTTACATCAGAAATGGAAGCCTGAGCTACAGGAGGAGAGCCTGCAGGCCTCCTGGGTAGAATTTCACCTTCAAAATAATGGAAATGGGAGCAGTGTTTCCGCCTCAGTTTCTACTTATAATGGTGACAAGGAAAAGATACTGCTGAATTTCCAGCATGAGTCCAGATGGAGATAGCTCCAAAAGTTATCTGTCTCACTGTGACAGCCTACCTTATTCAGAAACCATGGGATATTAATAGGGTTTCTGAAACAGACACCCAAAGCATTGGAGAGAAAAACAGATCTCCATCTGAGCAAGATTCTTTTGAGAGAAAAAAGTTAAAACGATCTTAAGAAAAAGCTCAGTTTACATATAAGATTGTTGATGTCAGCCAGAAAATATTCCCCTAAAAGCAATTTCTCTCTAAACACCCAAAGTGCACAGCTACTCTAAGCATGAGAAACACGTGCATTATGAAGGAAGGGGGCAAGGCCGGGTGTGATGGCTCACGCCTGTAATCCTGGCACTTTGGGAAGCTGAGGCGGGTGGGTCACAAGATCAGGAGTTCAAGACTAGCCTGGCCACTATGGTGAAACCCCATCTCTACTAAAAATACAAAAAAATTCACAGGGCATGGTGGTGGGTGCTATAGTCCCAGCTACTTGGGAGGCGGAGGCAGGAGAATCACTTGAATCCGGGAAGCAGAGGTTGCAGTGAGCCCAGATAGCGCCAGTGTACTCCAGCCAGGGGACAGAGTGAGACTCTGTTCCCCTAAAAAAAAAAAAAAAAGGAAAAGAACAGGGACATATTTTCAGAAGAATTTTATAAAGTTCCATTTCCATTTCTGCTGTGCTCTCCTAGCCATTGAATGGGGGTCTATACTGAAATATATCTTACAACTTCCAATGACACATTTTGATGAAAAAAAAGAAACTGACTGTGTTCATACACTGGAATATATTAGGTCTTGCAACATAGCTAATTGAAGAACTACTATAGTTTTTGGGTGGCCACATCACCTGTCTATATTTGTCCTGTAACAGCCGCATACAAATTTAGTGAAATAAAAGATACTAAAATTGTGTTTACTCATAATTATCCTGATTGAATAAAGTAATAAACATGTCTGACTAATATCTACTAACTGTAACAATTTGGTTGTAAATATTCTTTGGATATTAGATATAAATATCTAAGTATGAATAATTTTAATGAACTAGTCATAATGTATGTAGCATTTTTAAAAATTAAAATTATACATCAGTTAGGCTGGGCGCAGTGGCTCATGCCTGTAATGCCAGCACTTTCGGAGGCCGAGGATGGTGAATCACGAGGTCAGTTCGAGAACAGCCTGGCCAATATAGTGAAACTCTGTCTCTACTAAAACCATATAAAAAAATTAGCCGGACCTGGTGGCTCACAACTGTACTACCAGCTACTTGGGAGGCTGAGGCAGGAGAATTGCTTGAACCTCGGAGGCAGAGTTTGCAGTGAGCCGAGATCGCACCACTGCACTCCAGCCTGGGCAACAGAGGCCGGGTGTGGTGGCTTAGGCCTGTAATCCTAGCCCTTGGGAGGCCGAGGCAGGTGAATCACGAGGTCAGGAGATCGAGACCATCCTGGCTAACACGGTGAAACCCCGTCTCTACTGAAAATACAAAAAAAATTAGCCAGGCATGGTGGCGGGGGCCTGTAGTCCCCAGCTACTCAGGATGCTGAGGCAGGAGAATGGCGTGAACCCGGGAGGCGGAGGTTGCAGTAAGCCAAGATGGGCCACTGCACTCCACCCCCGCCACAGAGCGAAACTCCGGTGGGGGGTGGGTGGGGAATCTATTCTTCAGTTAAAACATTTTATGTTTCAAAAGCATAAATAACAGTATTAAAATAACCATTTAAGTGATTAATTCAAAGTAAATATTGTGGCTTTATATTCATACTATTTTAGAAAATACTGTGTACAGCGCATGCCTGTAATCCCAGCACTCTGGGAGGCTGAGGCGTGTGGATCACCTGAGGTCAGCAGTTCAAGTTCAAGCTGGTGAACATGGTAATATCCCATCTCTACTATAAATACAAAAACTCAGCCAGGTATGGTGATGCATGTCTGTAAACCTAGCTACTCAGGGGACTGAGGCAGGAGAATCACCTCAACCTGGGAGGCAGCAGTTGTAGTGAGCAGAGATCAAACAACTGCACTCCAGCCTCGGCAACGGAGTGAGACTCTGTCTCAAAAAAAAAAAAAAAAAAAAAAAAAAAAAGAAAATATTGTTTAATTTATGTGAATGCAGGTTATCTACAAACATTACACATAACTATGCTAATTGCTCTGAAGTAATAAATAGAAAGCAAGGTACAACTACAGACTCAACTGTTCAGCTTATACCCTGAACTGTTCTTGCTTTCACAGTGTACGTACTTCAGCCTACAAATATTGGATAGTTACCTTGGATTATCAGGTTTCTGTCACAGAAACTGAGTATCATTTAGTCTTTATTATTCTGTATTGCTACCTTTAATCTTATCTTTGTGCTAAGCTCTATGTGCTCTTAGAATGAGCTTTTATCTAAACAAATCTGTGTCTACTTTAAAGGAATAAAAATCAAAAAAATAAACTTTTCAGAACCAAAAACAAAGCAATAAATCTGAAGTACTAGTTAAAGATAATCTGGAGTCATAAAAAATGACAAAAGCGGCCGGGCGCGGTGGCTCAAGCCTGTAATCCCAGCACTTTGGGAGGCGGAGACGGGCGGATCACGAGGTCAGGAGATCGAGACCATCCTGGCTAACACAGTGAAACCCCATCTCTACTAAAAAATACAAAAAGCTAGCCGGGCGAGGTGGTGGGCGCCTGTAGTCCCAGCTACTCGGGAGGCTGAGGCAGGAGAATGGCGTAAACCTGGGAGGCGGAGCTTGCACTGAGCTGAGATCCGGCCACTGCACTCCAGCCCGGGCGACAGAGCGAGACTCCGTCTCAAAAAAAAAAAAAAAAAAAAATGACAAAAGTTTTATTTAGTTGTTGACATGATTTACGTATATTTCAAATAAGCAGAGAAAAATATCTACATATATTCTAAATTCCTTAAGAAAAGAGGGAATAGCAGCCAGGCGCGGTGGCTCACGCCTGTAATCCCAGCACTTTGGGAGGCTGAGGCAGGCAGATCACGAGGTCAGGAGATCGAGACCATCCTGACTAACACGGTGAAACCCCATCTCCACTGAAAATACAAAAAAAAAAAAGAAAAGTCCATTGGGCGTGGTGGCGGGCGCCTGTAGTCCCAGCTACTTGGGAGGCTGAGGCAGGAGAATGGCGTGAACCCGGGAGGCAGAGGTTGCAGTGAGCCAAGATCGCGCCACTGCACTCCAGCCTGGGCAGCAGAGCAAGACTCTGTCTCAAAAAATAAAAATAAAAAAATACAAAAGAAAAGAGGGCATTGCAAAAAATTTTTTGGAACTTCTGAGACTTTTTGAACTCTTGGACAACTGAAATTAGCACATTGTATGCACTTGAAATAATGTTTATGGGGGAAAAACCAGAAGAAAGCTATTATATGATATCCATAAGTGCACAAGACCAATGCAACAGAATAGAGAGCCCAGAAATAATGCCACCCTCCTATACTCATCAGAGTTTTGACAAAGCTGACAAGAGGATTGTGGGAAGAATTCTCTCTTTAACAAACGAATAACAGGAATAACTACCTAGCACTATGTAGAAGACTGAAACTGGACCCCTTGATTACAACATATACAAAAATCAACTCAAGATAAATCACAGACTTAAATGAAAAACTTAAAATTATAAGAAACTCTGCAAGAAAACATGGGGAATAACATTCTAGACACAGAAACTGGCAAAGACTTCATGATGAAGATACCAAAAGCAACTTCAACAAAAGCAAAAATTGACAAATGGGACCTATTTAAACTAAAGAGCTTCTTCACAGCAAAGGAAACTATCAATAAAGCAAACAACCTACAGAATAAAAGAAAATATTTGCAAACATTGCCTCTGACAAAGGTCTAACATACAGAATTTATTAAGAACTTAAACAAGTTTACAAGAAAAAAAGCAAACAACTTCATTAAAAAGTGGGCAAAAAACATGAACAGACGCTTGTCAAAAGAAATACATGTGGCTAACAAGCATTATATATTTTAAAAAAAAGGTCATCGCTAGTCATTAGATAAATTAAAAGAAAAACCACAATGAAATACCACCTCACACACACCCATCAGAGTGGCTGCTTTTAATAAGCCAAAAAATAACAGATGGGTAAGGTTGCAGAGAAAAGGGAATGCTTATACTCTGCTGGTGGGAGTGTAAATTAGTTCAATGACAGTAAAAATCAGTGTGGTGATTCCTCAAAGAACTAAAAATGGAATTATCATTTGACCCAGGAACCTTATAATTGGGTATATACCCAAAGAAATATAAATTATTATATTATAAAGACATATTCACATGCATGTTCACTGCAGCACTATTCACAATAGCAAAGACATGGACAGGCCCTGAATGCCTATCACTGGTAGACAAGATAAAGAAAATATGGTACAGTCAGATGCGGTGGCTCATGTCTGTAATCCCAGCATTTTGGGAGGCCAAGGCAGGTGGATTGCCTGAGCTTAGAAGTTTGAGACCAGCCTGGGCAACATGGCAAAATCCTGTCTCCACGGAAAATACAAAAAGAAACATTGGCTAGGCATGGTAATGCATATGCGTAGTCCCAGCTACTTGGGAGGATGAAGTAGGAGAGAACTTCTTGAGCCTGAAAGGTTGAAGCTAAAGTATGCCAATATCATGCCATGGCACTCTAGCCTGGGCAATAAGCCTGTCTCCAAAAATAAAATAAAATAAAAGATTTAGTAAAAACAAAACGTGGTACATAAACATCATGGAATACTCTGTGGTCATTAAAAAAAAAAAAATGACCATGTCCTTTGCAATAACACTGATGAAGCTGGAGACAATTATTCTTAGAAAACTAACAGAGGCCGGGCGCCGTGGCTCACGCCTGTAATCCCAGCACTTTGGGAGGCCGAGGTGGGATAATCACCTGAGGTCAGGAGTTTAAGACCAGCCTGACCAACATGGAGAAACCCCTCTCTACTAAAAATACAAAATCAGCCAGGTGTGGTGGCATGAGCCTGTAATCCCAGCTATATAGGAGGCTGAGGCAGGAGAATCGCTTGAATCCGGGAGGCAAAGACTGTGGTGAGCCAAGGTCGCACAATTGCACTCCAGCCTGGGCAACAAGAACAAAAATACGTCTCAAAAAAACAAAACAAAACAAAAAACAAAAAAAGAAAACTAATGCAGAAACAGCGAACCAAATGCATGTTATTATTTACAAGTAAGAGCTAAGTAAGGCCGGGCGCGGTGGCTCAAGCCTGTAATCCCAGCACTTTGGGAGGCTGAGACGGGCGGATCATGAGGTCAGGAGATCGAGACCATCCTGGCTAACAAGGTGAAACCCCATCTCTACTAAAAATACAAAAAATTAGCCGGGCGTGGTGGCAGGCGCCTGTAGTCCCAGCTACTCGGGAGGCTGAGGCAGGAGAATGGCGTGAACCCAGGAGCTGGAGCGTTCAGTGAGCTGAGATCGCGCCACTGCACTCCAGCCTGGGCCACAGAGCCAGACTCGGTCTCAAAAAAAAAAAAAAAAAAGTAAGAGCTAAGTAATAAGAACACATCAACACAAAGAGAACAACAGACAGTGAGGCCTAGTTGAGG